>NC_045786.1:73401158-74017408 GCF_009873245.2 Balaenoptera musculus | reverse complement strand
ATGCCTCCCTAGTTTTGTAGAACCGCTTAATTTCAGTCATTCTGTCTGGTATCTATCAGGACTTGGTTGGTTGGGGGAAGAGGGAAGAGGTAGTCTAGGTCATAAATTGTCTCCACTGAAAGGCCCATCTTATGATGAAACTCCAGAAAGAAAGAGCACACAGCCTCAGTAAGTATTTAACGAGCATCATCAGATACCTGTCTTAAATGCCAAGTACCCAAAGGAGAAAGCCTTTTCTCCCACCTGTCTTCTCCACACTCCTTAGCAGATTGTCCAAGAAAGTACCACACAGAGCTGCCCTACCTGTAGCCATTCCAGGGTGGAGTAGCTAGAGGAAAGTTTCTGGTGTTTGGCTCTCTCTGGCCCTTCTCTAGGAAGGCATGGGATGGAGAAACAGATTTCGAATTGGACAAACTCCAGCCCCTTCATTTTATTGTGGTGTGATTCGGATAACTTGTTTGACCTCCTCAAGCCTCGTGTAAAATGGGGAGACCACCATGTACCTCACAGGATGATGTCGAGGGTTAAAGGACATCAGTGTGAAAAGGTTCAGGTGCACAGTAATTGTACATAACAATCCCTTTTCCTTATCCCAGAATCAAGCCAAAATCTCCTTCTGGGGCATGAGGACTTATTGCTGGAGGAGATTTACATATGGATTTCAAAGTTCTTGAGTCTGTTTCTATAAAATCACATTTACCATGCTTTTTCGTTTTTTCCTTGACCAATCATCTAGATTTTTGAGGTCAGGCCTTATTTCAATTCTGCAGTCCAGTAGTCTGCCTAAATTGCTATGAGGATTAGAAGAGTATTTGTAAAATAACAGTATCTGGTACATAGCAAGTGTAAATAAATAAAAATCTCAAAACCACGAAACCAATCCATTCTCATTTATACCCCTCCTTCATCTGCCCACACACTCCATTATCAACAAATGGCAGACATATATGCAATTTCTTACCTCTGTGCTTTTGCAGATGACTTGAGTGATTTTCCCTTTCTACTCAACCACCTATCAAACTCTTATTCAAAACCCAGCTAAACAGCTACTTTTTTCATAAAGGTTTCCCTTATATCTCTTCTCTTGTCTCTGTCTTTCCTGTGCTTCTTCTATAGTGTGCCCAGCCTTCTATTACTCTTTGCACACTGTGCTATAGGTAATCTATTTTCACTTCTCCTACTGGGGAAGGACTGTGTACAATCTTGGTATCCCCAGTTCCTTGTATACTGCAGGGCACACATTGGCACTCCTCAGATATTTGTGGACTCAAGTTGAATTCATGTGACAAATAGCAATTCCAGGATTATATTTATAAACATGAACATCAGAATTTCATTATACATCTCATAATAATGCAGTAATTAAGGAACACACATTTTTCTTCTTTTCCTTTTTTTTAAGAGGCAAGATGACCACGGTAATGAGATGTGAGCAGAGACGTGAAAGTGGAATGAAGGTGGGAAAAGGTGGGGAAGAAAGTGATGTGTGCATTATACACAGCAATTTCCTACAGGTTAGGATCAATTCAGAATGAACCATTCATTGGCATCATCAATGGTTATGAGGTAACAAATCGAAAATTCCTGTCTGAGTTTTAATTCAAAGGACCCCTAAATGTCCCAAGTCAGTTGGTACATATGTACATTTTTTTTTTCACGGTTATAAAATTATCTGTCACGATGTCAAGCCTGAACCCAAGAGCGTTTGCAGGCTGCAACGCTGACATCCTTCCTCCTTAATCCAAGAACTAGAAGCTATCTGATGTGAAAGCAAACAACAAGTAACGATTACACGTCAAAATGCCCGGCTGCTCGCCAGGGATAGACAGGTGGGTTACATATGCCCAAAGCAGCTGACCAACCACCACCATCTCCTGAGCATTTATGGTATGGACAACATAGGAGATGTGGAGCCTGCGGTCCAGTGGATGCCCCTCTTCACGACGGGACCTGTCTTCACAGAGAGGATGTGTGAGGTCAGGGAGAACTGTTGGAGTATAGAATTAAGAGGGAAAATCACTACAGGCTAGCACACTCCTTTTCATCCTCTTTTCCCCGAAACATTGACCAGCTCCCTCAGATCTGTTCTCTGCCTTCCTCTCTTCTGTCAGAGACAATCATTTGTAGTGATTAAGAGCTCAGACCCAGGAATTCCCTGGTGGTCCAGTGGTTAGGACTCCATGCTTCCACTGCAGGAGGCATCGGTTCGATCCCTGGTTGGGGAACCAAGATCCTGCAAGCGGTGTGGCACAACCAAAAAAAAAAAGAAGAAAACAAAAAGAACTCAGATCCAGAGTCACCTTTTTCATTTCAAATCCCAGCTCTTCCACTCATTAGCTGTGTGACCATGGACAAGTTACTTCACCTCTGTGTCTCATCTCTGGACTATGTATTGTTAGGAGAAAAAAGTTAGAGAGTAATATGTTTAGTGTAGTTCTGTTTTCAAATTGGGAAAAACTCTATATTCTTGTGTGAGAATAGAGAAAGAGTGGTAGGATACATATCATATGTTAACACTGAATATCTGAGAATGGGGAAGATTGTTAATATTTCCTTTATTCACCTTGAAATTATTTTAAAAATCTAATAAAATAAGTAAAAAGAGAAGAATGGGAGATTGATGAATTGGTACCCCTTCTGTTTCAAAAGAGGATTTTTGATTGGTTGCAGGAAAAATAAATGTAGTATAGTAAAATGAAGCTAGAGGTTAAATTAGTACCAGGAATTTTCTACAGGAAGCATGTATCACTTTAATAATGAGAAAAAAATTAAAATTAAAAACAAAGGAAAATTTTCTCCATCAAATGGTGCTACTCTCTCCTTTAGTCTTGTGCTTGTTATTTTTAACACTTTATAAATTACAATAGTTGCACTCTTTCATTAAAGGAAATCTGGAAAATTCACAGCTGTGTCAAAAGAAGGAAAAAATATTTCACCCATGTTGACATCATCCAAAAGCAATCGCTGTTGGTATCGGAGTGTATTTCCTTTCTGACTTTTCTTTTCCCTGCATGTACATGTTTTTGATGATAATACTGTGAATATACACTGTAACTGTTGACTCCTAGTTCTTGGCCAGCTTTCCTCTCCAGACAGCCTGTCCTCCTTGGCAATGGTAAGAACAGGAAAAGCAATCCACACAACAGGCTGTTACAACTGCTACAACCCCCAGCTTATGTGGGAGGAGGCTTAGATAGAATGTGCCTTCCAGGTGACAATTCCATCAGAATGTCCAAGTGACTGCGTGGAGGGAAAAATATCTGATTGATTGCAATGAAACCAAGAGAGAAACAACAAATCTCCAGTCTCCTGGCACATATGTACACTCTCCTTTCATGGTTAGAAAACTGTCTGTCATGATGTTGATGTCTGTCCCCCTCACATTCCTCCTGAATTTACACGTGGAATTTCTTATCATAAGGGAGGTGCCTCCTTGTCAAAGCCACTGGGTGGAGGGAGTGCTCAGTGTAGCCGATATTGAAGCCATAACCCCACCTGGCAACCTCCCACTCTGTCCTTGGCCTCCTCACTCCTGCAGCCAAAAGTGTACAAATTATTCCAACTTTGCTCCACCTGGCAACCTCCCACTCTGTCCTTGGCCTCCTCACTCCTGCAGCCAAAAGTGTACAAATTATTCCAACTTTGCTCACCTCTCCTTGATTTGTCTGTCTCCCTATAAAGCCCTGTCGAAATTCACACCTTTTTATGAATTTCCTAATTTAATTCATTTTCTTTTCTTTCTTCTTTTTTTTTTGGATGTGGACCATTTTAAAAGCCTTTATTGAACTTGTTACGATATCGCTTCTGTTTTATGTTTTGGTGTTTTGGCCATGAGGCATGTGGGATCTTAGTCCCCCGACCAGGGATCGAACCCACACCCCATGCATTGGAAAGGCGAAGTCTTAACCACTGGACCGCCAGGGAAGTCCATAATTCATTTTCTATCTACTGACCTACTTTTATCTCTTTTCTTCCAATACAGTAGATTCCTACTCTGAATCCTCCCTCTGATCAATGATGTCCACGCAATGCTGTCCTCCTTCCCTGCCTCACTATAACAAAAGCTTCTGCTTATTTTATTTCGTAATCTCGGTAACAGCATTTGTAGTGGTTGTATAATCTTTGATAGATTACGTCATAATTTAATCAAATATCCACTTATTGGTTGAACCCTTGGGTTGTTCCAATTCTCCACTGTCGGGAATGGTACTATAGTAAACATTTTGCAGCATGAAACTTTAAAAAAATTTTTGGGGCTTCCCTGGTGGCACAGTGGTTGAGAGTCTGCCTGCTAATGCAGGGGACATGGGTTCGCGTCCTGGTCTGGGAAGATCCCACATGCCGCGGAGCAACTGGGCCCGTGAGCCACAATTGCTGAGCCTGCGCATCTGGAGCCTGTGCTCGGCAACAAGAAGAGGCCGCGATGGTGAAGAGGCCCACGCACCGCGATGAAGAGTGGCCCCCGCTTGCCGCAACTGGAGAAGGCCCTCGCACAGAAACGAAGACCCAACACAGCCAAGAATAAATATTAAAAAAAAAAATTTTTTTTTCCCCTTAGAACAGAGTCCAAGTAGTGGAGATGTTGATGTTTTATTTCTTTGGGAAAGAAGCTTTATCCTCTATTAAAAATCAAGCATTTCCCAAACATATTCATGAATGTTCCAGATTCTTCTGTGAGGGGTAATAGAAATGTTTTCCTTTCAGGTAAAGAATATGTTCTCTCCTTGTCCCCTTCTTTCTCCTCTTTACCTTACTTTCTTCTCAGAATCTACTTAGAAATCAAAACAAAACCCCAAAGCACAAACCTTAGGGGAGCACTCTCAGTGCTGCTCCTCCAAGCAATACAGTTATGGGCAAGTTACTTTACACCTTTACCGAATCCTTCCCTTCGGTAAAATCACCTCCAAGACCCCATCCAGTGCTGAAGGTCTTTGAATCCTAAAGCCTGTCTCTGTTCTGCTTTGACCCAGCTCTCCTTCTTCAAGTGCACCCCTCTCCACTTTCATAATTAGCAACTAAGAATGTTCAATTTGTTAGAACTAACTAAGCAAGCAAATAAACAAGCAGGAAAAACTACTCTTAAGAAAAGCATTGGGCAAATGCTTTATGCTTTGTCACACCCAAAGCATTTTCTACTTCTTTCTTCTTCACCTTTTCTACTTCTTCTACCTGGAGAGGTAAATTATGGTTCCAAAAGGTTTTCTGTAGAGCTGACAATGCCTACTTTTACAGGGAATGGTATCTTATTTTCTTTTTCAAATGTACGCCTATACCCAGAAGGTTTAGGATTAAATTCTCAGAGTGGTCCTGCCTTTGATAGTCTTAGATTTTGCGGCCAGAGAAATCATACCCCTTGCCCATTTTATAAGTCATGACAACAATAATAGTTCCTAATTGACCAGTATTTTATAATTAGAAAAGCACTTCTACTTATGTTATACCATTTATCCTTCCATACAAGTGTATGAGTGAATTAGGTGGTATACATGTGCTTATTCTTACTTTATAAAGGAGGAAACTGAGACTCTATAGAATTACCTGTCTACGACATGACAGCCAAACCTCTTGGACTTGGATCCAATGACTCCAGATTCAGTGTTCTTCTTCTTTTCTTCTTTTTAATAAATTTATTTATTTTACTTTATTTTATTTTATTTTTGGCTGCGTTGGGTCTTCGTTGCTGCGCACAGGCTTTCTCTAGTTGTGGTGAGTGGGGCTACTCTTCATTGCGGTGCGCGGGCTTCTCATCGCAGTGGCTTCTCTTGTTGCGGCGCATGGGCTCTAGGCGCGCGGCCTTCAGTAGTTGTGGTACGCGAGCTCAGTAGTTGTGGCTCACGGGCTCTACAGCACAGGCTCAGTAGTTGTGGCGCATGGGCTTAGTTGCTCCACGCATGTGGGATCTTCCCTGACCAGGGCTCGAACCCGTGTCCCCTGCATTGGCAGGCAGATTCTCAACCACTGCGCCACCAGGGAAGTCCAGTGTTCTTTTTCTGACATAGATCTACCTGCAAAACAAGCAAATACACTTAAGTGAATTGGATAATGTGATATTTATAAAACTTAGAAATCTTAGGAGATACAATATTCTAAGTCAGAGAAAGTTATGGTTCTTTTCAAGATTAATCAGAAAATACTCTTGCTTTACTTTATTAAACATGAATCTACATAATAAGAAAGACAAGAATAATTCACATGATTTAACTTAAAAATACCTATTGAGAATTCACTGTGTGCTACCATGTGTGAAACATGATATATGTATTATTATCTTGGCTAGTCCTTACATAACAGCTCTTTGAGGAACAAACCAATACTATTCCTATTTTACAGATAGGCAAACAGATTTGGAGAGGCTAATGATTTGCCTGAGTCACAGAGAAAGAGGTGTGGGAGGCAGGATCTAAACCTGGGTCTGTTCAACTCGACAGCTGGAGTTTACAGCATGGTTTTACATTGCCTCTCCCAATACCTCACAACTGAAAACCTGATCTCAGGGTCAAATGACAAGCTTGAATAGTCTCTGATTAGGGTTGTAGATGGGTTGGGATATAGTATCAGGCACGACCCTGTTCCCATCAAATACCTGACTCCTTTCTCACTGTTCCCATCAGGCCCCTTCAACACGAGTAGAGACAAAATAAGAGACTGGAATCTCCAGGGCAAGTCATTTTACTACTTTTTACCAGCTCTGATAGTTAAAAATGCCTTCCTTATATTGGGCTAACCCCCAGCTCCTATTGGCTTCCATCCACTGATCCTGGTTTTAGCTTTGGGGTGCCAGAGAAAAGGTCTAACAGTTTGTGTAGCATGAAATTTGGAGACAATTCTAGTGTGTCCTCTGAGTCTGCTCTTCTTCAGAATAAAAATGTACAGTTTCTCAGATATTTCTCCAATGACATGATTTCAACCTTCCTTCCTTGGTGAACGTACTTGTTTTAAACTAAATGTGATTCTCTAGATGTGGTCAGCCTGGAGAAGAGCAGGATTATCCCCTTCTCTTCTAAATGCTCTAGATCTGCCCAAGAGACCCACTAGCTTTCTTGCCCCCATACTGTTTGGTTTTACTGAGTTTATAATGTACAAAAGCCCCATATCCATGTCAGACAAGATGCTGATAAGTCCTGTGCCCCCAGGTGCTGTGCTTGTGCAAATGTCTTTTTCTGATCAAATGCAAACATATACTTTTACTTTTCCTTACATTACTTTATCTTCTCTTAAAGTAGACTTGGCTCCCAAATTCTAAACTGCTAAGATTCTAAGACAGTTTTATTCAAGTCATTATAGAGAAATCAAACCCAGCCTTTAAAATAGCCAACATCAAGGTCTCTAGAATTAATGAGTCACAATTTATCAAGTATCCCCTGATTGACAAACTAAAGACATTTGTCTTATTTCTAATTTGTTTGGCCACTGTAAGCAATGCTACAAGAAACGTACTTGCGCATATATCTTCACATACTGGTGTTTCATTTTGAAAAAACAGAGTCTCAAAAGCAGTGTTGCTGGGTCAGAGGGTGTGTGCTGCTGTAATCCTAATAGATATTACCAGATGATTTTACCAAAAATTCCTAATAGTTCAGTTATGCTGTCAACGTATGGGGTAGTGAGAAGAGTTAGAAACAGATAACGAAAAAAGTAGGACAGTGAAATAAAGCTAGGTGTGAAATAAGTCTTTGAATTTTTATATATTGCACATGTATTGCTTTGATAAGCAGGAAAAAAAGGTTTGAAAAAACTAAGTGAAAAATTTCCTCGTAAAGCTTTTCGTTAATAAGCCTGCCTAAGCAATTGTCTCTCTTCCTCTGCACTCCTGAAGTATTTACTATTTGCAACACTCCCTATTTGTTCCACTCATGAGGCAATTAATCACAGAGGACGTGACCACCAACCGTTCTACCGTTATAATGAGCTGTCATTCAAGACCTTCACTGCCATCCATATCTTCAAGGCCAAAGAGCTCAGGCTTGGAATCCAACTCACCAGGGCTCAAGTTCCAGCCATTTACCCAATTTCCCAAGTGTGTGGCTTTGAAATATTACTTAGAAGCTCTAAGTTTCAGCTTCTATATCTGTAAAATGGGTCTGATGTTGCTTTCCTTGCACGTTTTCAGAATGAATAACACAACGGATGTAAAGCCCCTGGACGAGTGCTCAGCACATACTACTAGTGGTTAATCATTGTACACACTCCCACCACAGAGAGACACGACTACATTAACTGAATGTTTCTGTGCCAGGTACTTTGCAAAGTACTTTGCGTTCCTTATCTTACTTAAAACTAAAACCATAACTCACGCATGTAACCACTCAATACATTAAGAATAAGGTGGGTACTATTATGACCCCTATTTTATAGATGGGAAAAGGAGGACCAGAAAGGTAAAGTAACTTGTCTAAGGTCACAGAGCTAGTAAGTGTCAGAATAGGGACGGGAGCCCAGATCTAACTATAAAACCTTCACTCAATGAATGGCAATTATCATAATTAGTACCAATCTTCTTGATTGCCTTAATTAACACAGCTTCAGCCATGAGCCTTAATGGAACCTCAGGTAGCCATTGGAAGGATGGGTGAGTGAAGGGGATAACCCCGTTTTAGGCTGTAGTCAGCCTGCACGTCACAAGGAGCTACGGCACCACAGGCAGGCATCACACCCCTCCACAGAGTCTAGGCAGACAGTGGGCTCTGTGCCACCAGAAGGTGGCAGGGCGGTGGGACCTGGCAAGGTCTGACCGACCAGAAGTGGGGTCGGTGAGATGGCCCAGTCTCAAGGGAGAGGGGTTTGGGAAGGCTTCAGCTCTATTCACGATGGGACTTCCGTCCTACGGACCAGGGTGCAAATCAGAAACAGAGTGAAAGCTCAGTGGTGATGACATGGTCATGGCGGATGGGGGGTTGGTGGTCATAGAGGACCAGAGCTCTGGGGCTGTGGCGCCGACATCCTGCCAAGGGCCTTGGTGTAGGTAAGCCAATAGCTCCCTGGCCTCCATGCCTGCTGCCAGGGGAAATGGAATGGAAGGAGGCTTTGTTCACCCGGCAGATTCAAAGTCTCCATCAACCTTAGCCATGATTAGCTCCAGAGAATATACTGGCATCCCAAGCTTTGGTGTCTTGACCCTGTGTTTTGTGTTCCGGCAGACATTTCTGCCTCTTAAAACCTTACGCTAGCTCTTGATTCAGAAGAATACATCGATTAAAAGTTAAAACCAAGCCACATGTCACATACCCCAGATGAACAGCAAGAACGAGTCTCTTAGGTACTTGTCAACAGCAGTGTTGCCTGTGGTCTCTGCACCAATTCCGGCACCTTCCTGATCTCCCACTCGCTGGCTCTTTCCTCTTACAGCTCAGAAAACTGCAGTGTGTGAACCTCGATGCGTGCCTCTCTGTAAAGCAACCACTTACATAACTCTTCCAACCATCACCTAAAAAAATGTCAGTGCACTTGGCTTGACAGTGTTTTTTAGCCGTAAATTTACACTCAACACTTCAAAAGTACCGTAGTAAGCCTGTTGAAACTTCCAGTGTAAAAGCTCAGAAACTCTAATAAGCACTAGACTATACTCAGAAATCAAAAATGTTCCTTCGAATCCCCTGCTGCAGGTTTCGGGGAGAGTAATTAGAAAAATAGAGATAACACCTCCATCAATTAAACCAATCCTGCCCTCTCCAGAGGTTTTCATCAAATGCAGGGGAAAGAGCACTGGCTTAGGTACCAGAAGAGCTGGAATTCTTTCCTGGCACTTGCTGGCTGTGTAACTTGGGGTAACTCAGCTGATCTTTCTGAGCCTCTGTTTCCTTATTTGTAAAAGGGGGAAATTCAAAACCTCACGGAGAGGCTGGGCGGATCTAATGGGATGAAGTACCTGAAAGCTGCAAAGGCTGCTGTAGCCTCACAGCTGAGAGCCTTCTCTTCCTTCTCCTTTGAGAGTAATTGTGCTTTGGTTAGCTTTCAAGGTAGGGACATTTATCACCATGTTTGAATGGGCAGCTTGGTAGAAGAAGACTCAGAGCTAGGACTCTGACCTTACTGGGTTGTCTGGGAAAGCCACCTTTATCTCTGCATCTTAGTGACCTTGTCTAAGAGAGATGCGGTTTGACCAGATAATCATAAATGTCTCCTCTTGATGTTTGATTTGGGGTTTAACCTTTACCTTCAGTAGCCCCCTTCAGGAATTATCTGGAGCAGTAACGAGACAGCAGCCCACCTTTTCTGTACTGGCAGATGAGATATCTCACTGGTGGGTTCACAGTGAGTTGCCGTCCTGCTCTATGCGTTCCAAGTTGTGATCTCATTTAACTCTCAAAAGAACCTTGTGAGTGTGGTTGGGCAGATATTACTACTGTCTGGCATCATTTTATAGATGATGCAAGTGAGGGCGCAGGTGGGTGGAGAGATCCGCCCAGATCACCCAGGTAGTTGGAGGAGTTCTCTGGACTCTGGAAGGGAGTGATTGTGCGGGGAATCACTGGACACAAAGAGCCCCTTCTCACCGCTCCCCTGCGTCCACCTTTGTCAGAGTCACCATCATCTCTTGCTTGGGGTACTGTGCTAGCTTCATCACCAGTCTCCCTCCTTGCACCCTTACCCTACTAACAGTCACTTCTCATCTAGAAGCCAGAGTGATGCTCTAAAAATATAAGTCAGATCGTGTTCCTCCTCTGCTCAGGCCCCCTCCAAGGGCTCCCATTTCACTCAGTGTCAGTCCTTATCCTGGTCCCAGGCCCCATGTGTCCACCTGTCTGATCTCCCTTCCTCCTGCACTCAGCTGCCTCATTCACTCCAAACCCATTTGTCCCCTTATTGGTTCTTGCACATGCCAAGTGCCCTCAGGACCTTTGCACTGCAATTCCCTCGGCCCAAAACATTCTCCCACAGTTATCTGCATGGTCATTCCCCCACTTCCTTCAGCCCTCTGCTCAAGTATCTTCGAATTAGAAAGATCTTTCCTGACCACCTGTACAAAGTTATACTTCTGAGTACCTCTACCTTCTGGCATCTTCTTCCCTTGGCACTTATGATCTGCCAGCAGACATAATTTACTTTTAAAATTCTTACTGTTCATTGTCTATTTTCTCTTCTAGAACGTATGCTCCCTGAGGGCAGGGGTGTCTGTCTGCTGATACACTGTAAGTGCTTAGAACTGTTCTGGCACACAGAGATTATAGGATAAATACTTTTTGAATGGATGAATAAACCAGAACAGGGCACAGAAATATGGCCAGAGAAAAATATCCATGAACAATTCATGAAAATTATCCATTTGCCAAGATAACAAAAGAAGTGGCTATGAGAAAAGAGGTGTGTTTGCAGACCTGCAGGGTGGGGCTTTATTCACTCCCCAGAGCTTTATCCAAGGGCAAGAATTTTTGCAGTACATCACCATGTCAAATTAAGACAGGGCTGCATTCAAAACAGAGAAGGGCTTAGAGCAGTTAGGGGTTTTCGCATATGCATGTATCTCTGTACTTTTGCACACACTTTTCCCTCAGCCTTCAATGCCCCCTCCCCTTTTCATCCTCAGCCCCCAATCTGGTGAACTCCTATCCAGCCTCCAAGGCCTCCTCTAACCTGGCTTTTCCTGAGCCCTCAGGCTGAATGAGAGCTGGTTCCCTATCTGTGCTCGTGACCTTGTGTTATAGTTATCGGTCTACAGGTCTTTCTTCCCTGAAAAAGTACGACTGCTAGGGTCACGCTTGCAGTGCTCTAACTAGGACACTTCTGGGAAAACCAGGAGAGTTGGTCACCCTAAGGGTGAGCTCCCTTAGGGATCCTGCATCACTTTCCTTTGTTTTTCCAGAGTCTAAGTAAGATCCAGAGCCTAGAAGATTAGTTCAACGGAAAATATGCAGATGTGCACTCCAGTCTTTAGGAACTAGACTGTGTTCTCTCTGAGCCTTTTGAAGATGAACTCTGCACAGCCCAGAACAAAGTAAGAAATATCAGCACAAACAAATCCTATTAGAAGGTCCTTTTATGCTTGCCCTGCAGGCTGGTAAACGCTGAAGGACACAGCCTGAAAACATGCAAACCGAATACATAGGCGGTTCTCAGCCTTCAGTGCCTTGCTGCTCAAAGTGTGGTCCATGGACCGAAGCAGCAGCTGCACCGGAGACCGTGTTAGAAGTGCAGAAGTTCAGGTGCTACCTTAAACCTGCTAAATCAGAACCTGCGGCTTAAGAAAACCCCTGATTCATAGACACAGTAAAGGTTGAGAAGCACTGCTTTAGGGCACATCAGAAACACCCGAGGATCAATGTCAACATGTACTTTGCCAGCCTCACCCCTGCAAATGTTGATTTGGTACTCAATTTGGATATACAGCAAAGATTGAGAACTGCTGGCAATGTCTTTATCCCATTGCCCTTGTTTCTCAAAATATGGTACTCGGACCACAGGTACCCGGTGCTTGCAACCAGGACAGATTTCTGAGCAATACCTGAACATGTGGAATCAGAATCTTGCAGGTGGGGTAAGGCCTGGAATCAGTATTTTCAATAAATTTCCCAGAATGTTTCTTATGTATACCAAGGTTTACGGACCTCTGGGCTAGGAAAAGGAATGATGGAGAAGGAATGACACAACAGCTTCTGCTGTTTTCTTAACCTGTCTGGAATTCCTTCACTAAAGTCCAAACTGACTTTTTGTAACATTGATCTTGAAGAACCAGTCTCTCTTACTTTCAGTCCACAAAGCTTAGATATGATTGGCTTTTCCAGAATTAAGCCCATAACCTGGGCCTGACCAATGAAAATATGCCTTCCCCTGGCCCACTGTGAATGCTTCAAGGCTGGGCCTAGGCCTCAGAGTTTGTCAATGAGATCAGTACCATTTCTAGAATCAATGGGAAAGAGATGCTCTTTTCCTGGGTTCCTAAGCCACAGAATGTGAGTCTTGGGCTGTTGTTAGTCATCTTCACTAACGTTTGGGGAAGTCTGCCAACACAGAAGAAAGCTGAGGCAGGTAGGGGTGGGGAGAGGCACAGGGTCAGAGACCCATGCCCATCACAAAGCCATGAGAACAGTTGTGTTGATTCAGTGTTTTAAAGCTGACTAGAGCACAGCTTGACGTGAAGTATGAAATGAAAAGTGGATTCCAGGTCAAACGGTTTGTGAAACAGTGCATTAAACACATTTCCACAGAGCTCACTTCTCGGGACTGCTCGGATGCTTTAACATGATGCCAAAGTGCACTATGAATTTCTAAGATGTGGCATGTTACAAACATGGTCTTAAAAATATACATACTTATATATGGCATGTTATGATACAGTGTCCCTTGGAGAAAGCATGGGTTAACAGTTCACAAAATGTTTCCACACGTATCATTTTATTTAATCCTTCCAACAGTTTTTGAGGGGCACACTCTTGGTGCAGATGATGAAAAGAAGGTTAGAGGATTTGGGTGAATTGCCCAAGGCTGCCAGCCAGCAGATGGCCCATCTACTCCCACAGGGACCAGCCACAGAGCAGGATGGGGGTGGGGCATCTCCTGTCTCCCAGCACTGTGGTCTTTCTGATCTTTTCCTCTGCTACCTGAGATGGAATTTCCTGGGAGGAAAACAAGCCCAGGAGAGTTGGTTGGCCTGTGTGTATATAGCAAGATTGCTGCGAATTGTACGTATGCTGATTGACGCAAACACAGCATAAATAAACTCCTGGCCTTTCTCTTTTGGGTGGCTCTTCAGAAAATCTTTGCAGAGACCATTACTCTAGGAAATCAGAAGCTAGAAAGAGAGTTGCTACAGGAACAATAAAAAGAAGTCCTAATCTGTGTTTCTAATTTAAGTCAAGCTTCCCACGAGGTTAAAGAAAGTGAGATGTGTAGGCTTGGGTAACATTTAACCCGAGGCTCTCCTCGGGTCCCTGGGTAACATTTAATCCCCTCCTCTGGCACATCCAGTCTGCTGGTGCTATGCCAGTATCATCAGACAGGCCCAGTTTTAAGCATCAAATTTTGGAACTTGTATCCAAATCAAATTCAAGAATGCCCCCCAGATTCATCATGTACTGAGGCTAAGTTTATCTTTCTATCAATGCTCAAAAGATTAAAAATGATAGAACTAGAAAATAAAACAGTGTTTTCTGAAGTAAAACCCATGCTCTTTCTGCTATACCACATGAGAAAGATTTAACAGGAAAGGATAAGGTTGAAATACTGGTCTCACTGAGATTTAGCTGTGTGGTCTTAAGCAATTCATACAACCTCTCTTGACAAGTTTTGTCAGCTATGAAATGGGAAATAATGTCTGTTCTGCAAGAGTGTTATGGGGATGAAATGTCACAGGCTATGTGAAACTGCATTTTGAAATTTATGACCTGCAAGGCAAACATTATTTACAATACTTAACTGAGTATTACTACTACTGTTCCATACCTAATAATCAATCACAATAGAAATAAATATCAGGGCACTAAATTGAGAGGGGGAGATAAAGGCAGATGTAATAAAATTGAAACTCTCTCCCTATCATGTTGTCCCTCATCCAGGTCCTGGTAAAACAAACGTACTCATCTCTCTTATCCAACACTTGAGTTAAGAAAACAACAACAGACATTTCCAAAGTTCTATACCATTGACGAAATGAGTTCACACCTATGACGTTATTTCATTAAGTCACACCGTATTTCCAAGGTCGCCCTCTGTTGCGAACCAGCAAAGCCTTTAATCATGAAACACTCCCCTTGTGAGGAAGACAGAGCTCGCGGCAGATCTCTGCCAGGCACAGACACGTGACACGCAGGGGCCTGCCTAAACTCCTAAGCCCGAATCACACAGCAAGATCATGTTTTTGAAGAGTGTTTTTTTACAAGGATCCATTAGGGGATAGTCCTGGTTTCCAATCTTTCCCCCCATCTTCTGACCACGGGCCACGTCTTATGCTGAAAATATAGCTAGCATCATTTTTATCACTTGGAGATTTCTCATATTTTTACAAATCTCATTTGGTATTCAGCACCTGCCTCTCTCTCAGAACCCAGATGTAGATACAGGCTCTAAGATGAACTTAGCATTTTAGTTCAACCAACATGTATTAAGTGCCCTTGAACGTGAGGCATGATGAAACTCCGTGATCTCTGCCACATGGGTCAACCACTGAGGCCAGCCACACCGAGCGCCGCCATGCAAGTGCTCTGAAGCCCGTCGGAGCAAAAGAGGCTTCTTTCGTGTAGAGAACATATAACCTAAAGGAAAACTTCAGCCTGTGTTATCCCAGGTCTTTCTTTTCTGCTGGGCCACGCCTGCCAAGGAACAGAGAAATCTCTTTCATTTTAATTGTGAAACATTCCAGCTAAAAAACATTCTCATGGCTGGCATGTTTAATTGAGCTCCTGAGAGGCTGTGTCGGTGAGACTTCGGGATGAATCGCCTGCAGTCCCATTGGTCTCACCAAGAACCCACTGATGTTTCATAAATCCAAGTCGGTACAAATCTAATTGAGTTACCATGCTGAATTAGCTCACATCTAAATGGCATTCATGTCTACAAATGGAATAATTAGAGTCTAGAAAATGGGATATATCAAGTGGCATCCCAAGTGACAACAGAGAGGCATTTGTATTCATTCAATCAACTGCTTGGAAAAAAAAAGCTGCTGCAAGGCTTGACTTGGGCTGGATGATTAGATGCAGTGTTTGGGCGCTTGGTTTCTCTTCTTTTTTTATATTGATATTTACCTGCAAGAGGCCCCTTTATTCATTCTTCAGATATGTGAAAAAGGAATATCAGATCAGAAGTTATTTTTAACCACCCGGTTTAAAAAAGAAAAAAGAGACGGACAGTCCCATTTCAGCCTACAGATCTGTTTGTTTTCAACAGATTGGAAGTGGCTTCCTTATTTTATTCCTTTTGAGCTTTATTCTTTTTTCTTCTGCATTTGCTTCTAAGTGCCCTGGTTGAGAGGAATTCACACCCTGGGGGGCAGCTGGATTCAAATTGCCAGACCATCCTCTATTTGAAAAGGGCCTAAGTACCTAATCATAAAAAATAAAGTTCACATCTCGTCCAGAGAGGATCTCATTAAATGGTTTTATTTCCAAGTTATTTTAGTTGTGAAATTTTAGGATGTTTGAATTTAATGCTTCCTCGATTAACAGTTCAGCTCAGCAAATATTACGAACAGGAAGAAGGCATTTTGACTATGCAGGCTAATGGCCTCCTTCTAATTCACACTGTAGCTTTCAATCTAATTTACATGCTTAGTTTATTTATTACCCCAATTAAGTTTTGCAAATAGTTTGCAATGAGGTCCCCATGACCTCATAACTCACAATTACTCTTGGGATCTCCTGCCCACTTCGGCACGTTTTGAATAATACTGCAATATCTTCCAGGAAAGGACTGTACTTAAAAAATGATGGATGGCGATTGTGAGTATCTTGTCCGTAAAAGACAGGATCTCAAATGTGTCTTTGGTCTGCTACTAGGTGTATAGTTCACAAACCTAAGCATTTGGAATTGGCCATTTGTTTTCTCATCACCAGCCCTCCCTATGTCTGTTGACTTTCTCATCGAGGGTGGGGATGCTTCACTGTTAGAAGTCTGTGCCTGCTGTAGGCCAGCCCTTACAGCACACACGTAGTACATGGTATTATTTGATGGGGACCAAAAGACTTTACACCCTGACCCTACTTCCACTCTCCAATTTAATTTGTTCATTAAAAATTTGACCTGGTGAAATCCAAACTAAGTCTGTAGTCTAGTTCATAGCATTGTGCCAATGTTACGTTCTTAGTTTTGACAAATGTACCATCGTTATGTAAGATGTTAACACTAGGGGAAGCTGGGTACTATCTTGCAACTCTTTTTTTTTTTGTATTTGTTTTTATTTATTTATTTATGGCCGTGTTGGGTCTTCGTTTCTGTGCGAGGGCTTTCTCTAGTTGTGGCAAGCGGGGGCCACTCTTCATCGCGGTGTGCGGGCCTCTCACTATCGCGGCCTCTCTTGTTGGGAGCACAGGCTCCAGACGTGCAGGCTCAGTAATTGTGGCTCATGGGCCCAGTTGCTCCACGGCACGTGGGATCCTCCCAGACCAGGGCTCGAACCCGTGCCCCCTGCATTGGCAGGCAGATTCTCAACCACTGTGCCACCAGGGAAGCCCTTGCAACTCTTTTGTAAATATAAAATTACTTCAAAATAAAAAGTTTTAAAAACCCTTTCTATCTGCAATCCAAAAGTCTAGTAATATCTTTATAAGAGTCTCCTATTAAAGTTCACTTAAGGGAATTCCCTGGCGGTCCAGTGGTTAGGACTCGGCGATTTCACTGCCATGGGCCCAGGTTCGATCCCAGGTCAGGGAAGCTGCTGTAAGCTGCTTGGTGCAACCAAAAAAAAAATGGTCCACTGAAGAGTGGACCAACCTGAGTCTGAAGCCGCCTATGGGATGGTTGTGGCAGGGATTTGGGGGGCGGGGGGGGCGGGTAACAGGAAATGGAGAGGCCCTGGGCTCAGGTCCTGGCTCTGACACGCACCAGCCAGAAACCTTGGACAATCCCCTTAATCTCTATGTACCCCAATTTCCTCATCTGATTGGAGGTGTCATCAATAATGCCACTAATCAGGGCTCAGAAAGGAATAAATGTGAAAATAATGACTATGCTTTAGGAAACTAAAAAGTTGTACAAATTTTTATTAAACACCTCTGATGGAGGTGAGTGTCAAGGGCAAAATAGAGCTGCGGCATGAACAATACCTTAAGATATTATAGAAGTCATGGAAAGAGTCTTTGGCGCTAACTTGCCAAATCTACCTTTACAGAAGAGAAACCCAGAGCGCAGAAAGTGACTCGTCCAAGGGTCATGGTCAGACACAGAACTCACACCTCCTGCTTCCCTAGCCCATGCTCTTTCCTCTAGGCTATGTTTCCCAATGTTGTGTTCCGGACTGGCCCTGACAAATGTCAAGCAAAATGATCTGCTGGTTGTTTCCTTTCCAGTTTTGATTTGAAAAGCACCCCCTCCACAATTCTAAGATGTTATTAGTATGTAATCACAAGCACTTTCGAAACTAAAAAGCTTGCCTGTTAAGGATGGCCTAGTTATTAATGCAGAGAAAATGTGTTAAGATAAATGGAATCAGAGTACTGCATAGAAGTGAGAATTCCAGGAGCCCAATGATATCCAGCTACATGAAACATCTCCACAGACCTGTCCTACAACATCTGAGACTAAACACCCTGAAGTCTAAGCTCATCTAACACCAGAATCCACTCCTGGTTTCTCCACTTTCCTTGCAGCATCACTCTCCTCACTGTCCTCCAGGAACCATATCTTGGAGACACTTTTCTCTTTCTCTGTCACTGTCTTAAGTTAACATCTTATCTGCGCTCCTCTTGGGAACAGAATCTAAGTCTGACTCACCTTCGCAAACTCCCCAGCATCTCACAGGATGCCTGATGCCTCTCTCCTATCAGGTGTTCAAGACTGTTTCATGAACGTATCTATGGGAAAGCTCTTACATGAAATCTTTCAAAAGCTCATGTCGGGCTTCCTCAAGGTCCCAAAGAAAGAGGATTTCTCTCTGCTTCTTTTCACACCTGAAATCATGCAATATTAAAATACAAATTGGGCTTCCCTGGTGGCGCAGTGGTTGAGAATCTGCCTGCCAATGCAGGGAACACGGGTTCGAGCTCTGGTCTGGGAAGATCCCACATGCCGCGGAGCGACTAGGCCCGTGAGCCACAACTACTGAGCCTGTGCGTCTGGAGCCTGTGCTCCGCAACAAGAAAGGCCGCGGTAGTGAGAGGCCCACGCACCGCGATGAAGAGTGGCCCACGTTCGCCGCAACTAGAGAAAGCCCTCGCACAGAAATGAAGACCCAACACAGCCAATAATAAATAAATTAATTAATTAAAAAATATATATATATATATAAATTAATCCCTTTCACTGTAAGCTGGGTTAATGGATTGATTACCCTGCATAAATCAGATCCGCAAAGAATACTCAGAAGAGAATCTCTCTAACTGCCAGGTTAAAGGAGACTGCACTCTTTAATATTAAATATTTCCACTGTAGGTTACTATGCAGTTCATTAATGGGTTACACGTTTGCTATCCTAATCTGTGGATATGTCCATTTCTCTCCATACTGTAATTTTCATTATGCTATTTACCTTGTTTGTGTTAACACCCTATACTGGTAATTCAATACCTGAATGTGTATTTTTGAAATAATCAAATAATCAAATGCAAGTTGGCTTAACATTTTGAATGGTGCAACCAGCAAAAGTTCACAGGTGTGCAAAAGTGACCTGATTGAAATCTTAAATAGGCTTGTTAATTCCAAACTGGGACAGTAAAGGTGAGAGTTTGCAACTAGCTGAAATAAATTTATCCTTTACCTGGACTTTTTGCAGCAGAGGACTGACATGGGATCAGTGGCTCAGTCTACTCAGCTTTCAACGGAAAAGTTTTCTTTCTCTTGTGAGCTAACAAGAGGAAGCTTTGGGGAAAAGTCATCTTGGCTAAGGGTCATCTTGGCTGACAATAATTGAGAGAATCCTGGTACACTTTTGTGTATCTATGAAGTCCTGGATTCATTTATTCAAGCCATTTATTTGTCTGAGAAATAGAGAGGAATAGAGAATCAACAGGAAAGATAAAGTCCCAGTGCTCCGCCAGTACAAACACAGAAAGAGTCAAACGTTCTGGGTGGCATAAGGAAAAAAAAAAAGGTAGCTCTCTTTATCAAGGATAAACATTTCTGTTGCTTTTAGCTGCACCTAACAGAGACCCTAAGTCAAACGGCTTAATAAAAAAGGAAATGCATTACCTGATGAGGAAGTCCCAGGTTGAACAGCTCCACCAGCACCTTGGGGCTGTCATGAAGGGCCCAGGTCCTCTCCATCTTTTCCCTCTGACAGTGTTGACGTGTCAGCTTTGCCCTCAGACTCGCTCCCTTCGTGGGCCAGCAGATACAGGATCACTTCCTCAGGAAGAAGTGGGCCAGTTCTTCCTCATGTCTCTTTGTAAGACAAGGCATCATTTCTAGAAGCCCAAAGCAGATTTCCACTCGAGTTGCACTGCTTAAAACTTAGCCCCATGCCTTCCTCTCAACTAATCACTGGCAATGGAAGTGACATTACTGGGCTTGGCTTAGCCTAAGCAGGATTTACCCTTTGAGCTGTGGTCATGTTCCCTGAGGAGCAGACACCTAAATAAACTTGAGTTTATGTTTGCAAGAAAGATGGGAGGAATAGACACTGGTAAGTAACCCATAGTGCAACACACACTCTGTAGAGTGACATGGGAATCACATCTCTACAACTGAACTCTTCTTCTGCCACAACATCTGTTAGACAGATGCAAAGAAGTCAGTAATTCTAACACCCTACAGGATGCTTGCTTAATTAGAGATAGAAAGGTAGAGATGAAATTACACTAGGAAAAGTTCTCCAACCTCTGACTTTACATGTGAATCATAAAAAGTGCTTTTACTTGTGGGATCATACACAGAGATGACAAATAGGAAACTGCTTCTCTGAGAGCTTGGAAACAAAGTCTGTACATAATGTGTGACTAACTATGGCAGGAAACAAGGAGCCTGGGTTTAGGAAATTCCAAAATTCAGTCAAGGTGATTTGGGATGCATTTCTTAAAGATGGACCAGAGATGGTTATAATTCCATAACCCATAACCGAATCAACATCAATGCATTCTGTCAGGAGGAAGAGGTATATAGAGAGGGGTTTTGAAAAACCGTAGAATATTTTAAAAAGAAGAATCCTGCAGGCAATCACTGTCAGTGCCCATCCATGGCAGGCTGTAGGGAAGCCTTCCTTGGCGAGGGAAGAGCGCCTCATACTCAGCATTAAGAGCGCTGAGAAGCTCTCTTTGACATCAACAAGCTACTCATAAGCGGGCCTCTGTTAGCGTTTCCTACAGGGGATGAATACACTGGGCAGGTGTATGTGTGCAATCTGACCTCTAGGCATGTATACTTCTTGCTGTGGCCTGAATGTTTGTGTTCTCACCTACAATATCATGTGTTGAAATCCAAACCCCCAAGGTGATGGTATTAGGAGGTGGGGCCTTTGGGAGGAGACTAGGTCATGAGGGCAGGGCCCTCATGAATGGGATTAGTGCCCTTATAAAAGAGGGCTGAGAAAGCCCTTGCCACTTCCACTATGTGAGGTTACAGCAAAAAGGCAGCCATCAGTGAGGAAGGGGGCTCTCACCACACATGGGATCTGCTGGTGCCTTGATTTGGACTTTCCAGTTTCCAGAATTGTGAGAAATTAAGGCCTATCTTTTATAAGATGCCCAGTCTCTGGTATTTTGTTATAGCAGCCTAAACAGACTAAAACACTTATTGTAAAGTAATGAACTTACTTCCTGATACCGTAACAGATATTAGGAGTCCCACGTGTATGTAGGAGAGCTATGTACAGACACACCTGGATGCCACTATGTATGTAATTTTTTCAGTTAATGTCATCTTTCTCCCAGAGCTAGATCCACTCCAGGTCAACAGACAAAATCCAAACATGCACGGATGTGATAAGTTCACTGAGGCAAGTGTCACCTACACAGTCTCTCAATTGATTATTCAATCATTTGTTTTTGCCAACTTCCATAACTAGGAATTCTCCAGACTATCAATCGGTAAATAATGGAAATAGTCTGATGATCTTTATTAATAAGACAAGAAAACCCTTCCATTTTTATACCAAACGTCTTCAACTAATTCAAACTGACAAAATCTACAAAGCTTACCATCATAAAACCCTACTCAACTAAAAATTCCAGCCTATAATTTTTGTTTACTACACTTAAGTTTTACAGGAAAGGAGTCACTCGGATAAGCTTATATCGAGTGTTTAGTGTTTAAAGCCACTTCCCTGGGATCTATAAAGATTCAGCTCAACCTCCTGCACCTTCTTCATCTCCACTCTCAGGCTCCAAGATGCTAGTTCACAATGGGACTGGGGAGTGGGCAGGTTGCAAATATCTCAAGCATCAGGAAAAAAATTCAAGTACTTCCACAAGACTGTAACATGAAAAAATAATCTAAGAGGCATTTCAACAAGAATTGCAACCTAAATGTTTCTGATTAACTTTTGGGCAATTTATCAAAACTCTGAGCAATCTGTTCCTAACATAGAGCTGTTTCTTGTAGCCATTCAAGTGTTATTCTTCCACCAGATGGAAACTCTTCAGATGTGCCTTCCCTTTTGGAGAGCTCTGTCCTTATTAAAACACAGTCTGCGGTCTTCATTTATTCAAATTTGCACTCTCTAGCGCCTGGCATACAGGGGGCACTCCTTATCACGTGGCAATGGACAGTTATTGCTGAAGGTAGTGGGGTTTCCTGTAGGGATAAGGTGTTTCTTGCTATGAACTTGCAACATGCAGGAAACCAAATGTCAAGATGGGTTCATTGATTAACTGGGAAAGTTAACTTTTTCCCCAATATCGAAAGTGGATGCAACACTGAAAACAAAGACATGCCTATCCTCCAGTTGGGCTGCAAAAGGAAGCTGCTTGCTTCCCTTTAAATTTTTGCATGAAACCAACATCTCTCTCTTAGATTTAACTGCATCTTTGAAAGAACCCAGTCTTTCTTTTATTATTGTAAATACCACCTCATAAATCTGAAACTAAGGCAAAACAGAGGACCGAAAGCTCAGTGATATTTAAATCAGCAAAATGTAGACCACACACTCAGCTGCGTTCGCATTTTGTTAAAATGATATGTTTTCAAAACCAATTAGTAGAGTGCGTTATGTATGGACATAAATACTCTGTTACTAACAAGCTGGCATGAGAAGACCGTGAGAAAAGCCACTCGATGAGGATCCATCAGGAGTGGCCACACCTGATATCAGATGATGCTCGGGCATCTCTAGCGACAGCGGGACACTTGTCATCATCAAGGGATGTAATGATAGCTTGGTCTCCACATCCCATCCTGAAGCATCAAATCTAAGTCTGACAGTTCATATGTCCATTTCAGTGTATGTGCTTATTGTTCAAAGTGGGGTCCAAGAACCAGCAGGGTCAACATCACCTGGGGGCTTGATAGGCAGACCCTTAGATCTCATGTGTATTCATTTACCCATCTATATACATGCGCATAAACACACACCTCCTGCTCCATGCCCCCAGGTTACCTCCCCAACCATACCTGCACCCCCAAGATACTGAATCATAATCCTCCTTTTAGAATAGCCTCAAGTGATTCAAATGCTTGTTCAAGTTTGACAGGCACTGCTGTATATCACTCTAAAGTAAATACCTTTTCTTCAAGGTCCCCCACTTTACTGGGTTCCACCACAAAAAGTACATAACCCAAGTGATTGTTTATCATATACAAAACACAGAAAGAGGAAATTCTCCCCAAGGAGGAACAGACTGAATAGTATTAACAGTGCTTTAAACTGTAATGAATTCCCAGTCTAATTCACTATGAGGTTTCAATTTATACCACATTTAGAGTACTCCAGGTTCAAGTAATCACTGCAGTAATTAGCTTACTTCCAGTCCTCCAAAATAAACCTACTAATTTTTGCAATCAGCCTTCATTTGGTTAATCACCAGTTTAATTGATTTAATTAGTTTGATCTGCAAAATTAGTCAAGTGTAAATACTGTTTTGTAAACAGAGTTTAGCTCCAAGCTGTAAGATAGGGAATTCTAATTCAAACGTAGAGTTAATAACAAAACCCACACATACAGGATTTTGTCATGGAATAGAGCAGCTTTAAGTTTTCAAGACAGGCCCGTGAAGGTTCTGGTGAATGTTTTGGAAATGTGCTATTGTAATTACAATATTGACTAAGCTAAGAGACCCCACTCCCTCCTTCTCAACCAATTTTAACACCACACAGTGATAATGTTTTGAAGATGATTATAAAAGGAACTCTTTGTCATTTCTCTTTTTAAATGAGCTAGCTCAAATAACCCTAATACTGAGAGTTGTCCAGATTTGAATTTCATGTTATTTTTAATATTTCAAGCCTTGCCCACTAAAGGACATTTTAAACCTTTCCTGAAACAAATTGTAATACAGTAATTGACTTTTTAAAGCAAACACGTCTACTCGTATTAACAACATGGAATTCTGAAGATGTAGCACACTGTGTGATGCAAATTACTTCTTCACTTTTTACTAGTTTTTAAATACATTGAATTTGACAAGATAAAAATTCCATTTAAATGCCCCTAAATAAATTCATTCTAAGTACTAAATTCAGTAGATTCCCTGTTAAATAAGACAGTCTTTCCATTTAAAACCTCTGCCTGGTATATTGTAAACGAGGGAGGAACTAGGTAGGAAGGTAATCGTTTGTAGACTGTATTTCCCCAGATTGCTTCTCATTACTGAGCCACCATTAATGCCATCTCTTTGGAATTTTCCACTCCTTTGCTTGATATATTTTTTAATGTAATTGTTATTTGAATACTTTGGGATTCCATTAGTTGTGCTGCTAGCCAAAACGTTTAACCTGGATTAAAAACTATGCTGGGAGAATGCTGCTACAAATAATTTAGCAAATTGTTGAGAAGGCAAAAGACAACAATACGACTAAATACCCAAATTGGGCCACCTAGTTACAATTTTTACAGTGTAATGAATTCTGAGACAGGGTCTAGGAGTAGGGGCATAGGAGTCGCCTGTGACTATATGCCCGTTAACTGCCGTTAACATTTTTTTAAACTTTTTATTTTATACTGGAGTATAGTTGATTAACAATGTTGTGTTAGTTTCGGGGGTGGGGGGGCTACGGCAAAGTGATACACGCATCTATTCTTTTTCAAATTCTTTCCCCATTTAGGTTGTTACATAATATCGAGCAGAGTTCCCTGTACTGTACAGTAGGTCCTTGCTGGTTATCCATTATATTTATTTTATTTTATTTTAGATTTTTTTTTTCTTTTTGATGTGGACCATTTTTAAAGTCTCCATTGAATTTGTTACAATATTGCTTCTGTTTTATTTTATGTTTTGTTTTTTTTGGCGGAGACGGATCCCAGCTCCCCGACCAGGGACCGAACCCATACCCCCCACATTGGAAGGTGAAGTCGCAACCACTGGACGGCGAGAGAAGTCCCCTGGTTATCTGTTTTAAATACAGCAGTCTGTACATGTCAATCCCAAACTCCCTGACTATCCCTCTCCCCTACCTTTCCCCTCTGGTAACCTTAAATTCGTTCTCTAAGCCATTAACATTTAAAAAAATCTGTTTATCAGTTTAGAAAAAGGGTGTGGTCTTTTGTTCCACACAGAATGTTGAATTTATCTGCAAAGTATACATTTGTCAGGTCTATAAACTTTCATGTTGTCTCAGCAATGCTTTCTTCTAACTTGGTATTTTTGTTGTATTCCAATAAAACTTTTTATGGCTATTAAAATTTGGATTTCATATGATTTTCACACGTCATGAAATACTCTTTTTAAAATTTTGCCCAACCACTTAAGGTTATGACAATGCTTAACTCACAGGCTGCACAAAAACAAGTGGCAGCCAGATTTGGCCATGGTCTCCCCATCCCTTTTCTAGTTATTATAGGGCAACAAGGAATTAGACATGGGGGCTCAGCAGGTGTTAAAGAATAAAAGGACCAGAAACTTCTATACAAACATGAGGTCCTAAGTGCCTCCTTTAAAAGTCTTTAGTGCAGAATCAGGACTACTCCCTTCCATTCCGGTTACCTTTAATGTTCACTTACACCCTTTTGGTGACATTTTCCCTATTGAATATTGTTCTAAATTATTTTTACTTTAACTCGATTTCACTTGAAGCAAAATACGATGGTTGTGGGGAGGGGGATTGGTTGAAAATTGGATGTGATTTGTTCATTCCTGTTCTTCTGTAAAATGGCTGTGAGTCCCCAGATCTGTTCTGGAAGGTTTTGCAGATACACAATGTGGGTATTTAGTACTCATTTCTCACTATTCCTGAGAAGGCTATTGGAAACATCACCAGTGGGGCTGGATAACTATATTTCAATAAGCGCTTAATATTCTACAAATTCCCCATAGGTAAAAAATGAGGAGCCTAAAATGTATTCGTCTCAATTGTTCCATTAATATTGCTGGAAACTTCCAAAAGACAGAAAGAGCTTTTTTTTTTTTTAATGAGTCTGATTTAACCTGTATCACTTCGGCAGCCACAGAAGCTTGCTTGGAAGTTTTAACCATATCCTAGCAGGTGCAGGACTTTGGGGGAGGTCATTCAATCTCTCTGAGCTGCAACATCTTTTCTGTAAAGTAGGTTCACAGCAAGTGCCTTGAGGACCTTGGGACATTGCACTGATGACCTGGGAACACTCCTACGTGGGAAAAATGCACGTAGAAATGCTTTGTAAAAAGGACAGTGATTCAAAAATGTGGGGTTCCGTTAACACACATGTATTGAGCACCATCTAAGCATAGGAGGCAGAAAGGAATAAGTGGAGGTAAAATGGGCTAAAGAGTAGTGTAAGCAAACGCTGTTTGTGTTGGAACACCCAGCCTTCCTGGTGTGGGGCTGCCAGCAAAGCCTTGAAAAAGGAGACAGCTAAGCAAAAGGAGGGAGGGAAGGAGCATTTTATGCAGTGAGAAAGGCATTGTTCTTTCATCACTCCACATTTGATGACAACTTTTTTTTAATGAAACCTTCCTGCTCCAGCTTGGCATATTGAATTTGTCTGAAACTTCCCCTGGCAGGATTTGTACAATGAGCACCTACTCCTGACTCCTACTTCTTGCTGGGCATACACAGAGGTGCCCGAAGAAGAAAATGAACCAAAACCAGAGCCAAATGCTTTGAAAATCTCTTCTTATTGTTTCATTAGGTATGTTTAGACCTAATAAGATATGCAACTGTTACATCTTATTACAGATTTCCTTGACTTCTGAGGTATAACTGAGTACCCATAAAACCTTCAAATTGTTTGTGGAGTATCTACATTTTCTAACAAGTAAAAGGATTTAAACTGCAAATTTTAAGCATCTCGGATATTTTAAAATTCTCAGGGTATTTGTGCGAGATTGGTGAAGGATTCTGTGGGGAAAGGAGAAAACTGCCTCACAGATGAACTTGCCCACCTGGGAGTTCCAAGTGCAAATAGCAGTAGGATTTTGGAGTCTTAACTTTTTTGCTGCAAGAAGCCCCAAAATTATTTGCCAGAGTGTATCTAGGTTAATACATATATTTGGCCAAGCTACCCAGGGCCCTGCTAAATTCCCCAACGTTTTTCCAGTCATTATACTTTTCAGATCTTGGGTGCTGATTTGTATCATTTGCAAAAACAACTGTGAAAGCTATTTGGGGCTTGCAATGCAATTACCACTAAAGAGGTTTTGGGGTATTCTCATTAAACTGAGTCCCAGATATTTTTGCCCTTGTGATTTGTGTTGATCTGTTCTTTGTTGGTTCTAATTATCAATCAAGATGAATGAATTTAGGCATCCACTTGGTGAAAAGCCTCTATATGCATATGATCAGGACCCAAGCTAAAAGAGCCTTCAGAGAAGTCTAACCTTGGGATGGACTGTTTCCTCTGCTTGCATGTACAGACGGGAGGCATAGCATTGCTCTCTTTTTCTCAGTCTCATGCATATGTTGGGGGTTTACATGTAATTGGTGGTGTATGTGAGTGTGCACAAAAATATGGACACACACCCATACATAGGTACATTTCTGGAATGACTACAGCTCTATCTGTAACCGCTTCCTCTTCTAGTACAATATGTTTGATTTGAAGACTTTCATGTGGATAACATTTCCAGGGGGACATCTCTAGTTGCTGAGCTAGGAGGAAAACCGTGCCCTAGGGATCTGATTACAATATTTTAGTACGGTTGCTTCCCTTGGAGTTGCCACCAGCCTGCTCTTAACAGGGATCCACACTACGCAGTGGGCACTCAGTACACCTCACAGGAGATTAGGACACCTTGTGCATATGCATTAAACCACGGTCCTCTACTTCTGCAGCCTGCTGTACCCCTGGATGGCACACTGGCAAGCGTTCTCAAAAGCAATGTTTGCGGTATCACACTGGCATGATGCCGCCACACATGAAATATGCCCCTTAGCTGTTGCAATGCTCTTGGGAAGAAACTGGCCATCTAACAGAGATTCTTTGAACTAGGGATTCAATGGCTTTGGAGAGGCAAGAAATGTCTATCTGGGAAGCAGAAGGAAGGGGAAACAGCGCCAAGCAGCAGGGACAGTAATTTGTTAACAAATTCCGACGCTTCCATTCATCAGGGTATAACATTACAAAGGGGGGAAGAGCCTTTATTGCCGCAGTAACAGCAGGTGACATCACCTATCCTGTCTAAAGGAAATGCAACCTAAAACTGTGTGTGTGTTGAAAGGGGAGAAATCAATTTGCTTCATCAAAGACATATGATAAGTCTTTTCACTGAGTTCATTTGAGTCTGTGTGTGTATACATTATAATATATATTATTTTATACACATATTAAAAGGATCGTTTTATAAAAGGCCTACTCTCCAGTTACGTAGGAGAGTTAACAAAAAAAAGTGTTATTAATGGACACTGACATAAGTTTTTAAAATCACTGTTTTTTAACATTTGGAAGATAGCTCTGGGGGAATCTTGAAATCACACAAGCATGTCCTTGGTAGATTGGTCGGATGTTAATTTGCCTTCAGGAATGAATGAAGCAGGCTGCACTTTTGCATGAGGGTCACTCACTAGTAAGCCCGTTTTACAGTATGTAAAAACTTTAATTCTGTTTTTTTTTAAATTCTTTCCCTTGAATCAGTAAGAGCCTTTGAGACTGTCACAAAACAGTTTTCTTAATGTCCCTTAAAAAAGGCCAGGGAGAGCTTCCCTGGTGGCGCAGTGGTTGAGAATCTGCCTGCCGATGCAGGGGACACGGGTCCGAGCCCTGGTCTGGGAAGATCCCACATGCCGCGGAGCAACTGGGCCCGTGAGCCACAACTACTGAGCCTGCGCGTCTGGAGCCTGTGCTCCGCAACAAGAGAGGCCGCGATAGTGAGAGGCCCGCGCACCGCGATGAAGAGTGGCCCCCACTTGCCGCAACTAGAGAAAGCCCTCGCACAGAAACGAAGACCCAACACAGCCATAAATAAATAAATTTAAAAAAAAAAAAAGAAATACAACCAAATTAATTAAAATTAAAAAAAAAAAAAAAAAAGGCTAGGGAGCTTTGGCAATGAATAGCAAAAGCCTTGAAAAGGTTTATACCCTTTGACCCAGTTAGTCTCCTTCTGGGAACATACTGTAAAGAAACTAGTCTAAATACCCAGAAGTGTTTATGCACAAAGGTGTTAGTTACAGCATCCATAATAACAGGGAAAACTGGAAATGGATTCCTTTACTTTGACTCATTTTGGTTAAGTGAACTATCATCTATCCAATGGATTATCATTCATTCATTAAATATATTTATGCACTTCTATTTGTAAATATACTTACAAGTATAGATTTATATATTATAATTACTATGTGTAATATATAATATTAATCATTAGTGTGTGTTTATTATATTGTATAAATATAACATATATTTATATTAAATATATTCACAAATTTATATTAATAAGAGATAATATGTATATTACATTGTTAAGTTAAAATTGCATAAGTGATACAATCTCTAATAGCGGAAAAGGACTACAGATCAGTGTACTAAAATGTTAACTGTATTTCTCTCTAGGTGTCAAACCATGGGTGAATTTCCCCACTTCTATTTTTCTGTAGTTTCCAAATAATCTATACACAATAAGTGGTGATTATAATATAGAAATAAAGTTTTGTTTTGCGATTAAATGGGCAAGCACATTTGCCACTACTGCCAGAGGTGGTCAGCAGAGAGATGGGAGAAGTTCTGGTTTATTATTTGGTGATTCTATATTAGTCATATCCCTTTCAGGGCTAGGATTGGATCTGGGTGTGTTGGCAGCTCAAGGAAATCACCCTTCCATTTCTAACTCTGAATTAATCTTCTGCATAGAGAGCATCTAACCTGAGTCAAAATTCTCTGAGAGGTACCCACGGGTACTCACCTGAGCTGGGAACATAAGACCCTTCTTTGCCCGTCATTACAGAGCTCCAGTAGCCTGTGGATGAGAAGAGTCCTTCAGAGGAAGATTTGGGACAAAGTGAGCTGAAATGTTGAAGTGAGGTCTTTGGAGCTCAGCAAAGAAGAGGCCAGAATCCCCAGGGGTTCACTCTGCAATGACAGGACAAGATGGTGCCCGTGAGGAAGAGACAGGCACGGAGTCAGGAGTGTCCCAGGGGAGAGAGCCTGGGGTGGGGTCTTGGCTAAATAGCAGCTTTTGTCAGACCTGAAAACTGTACCTGAGAAGTCTGATGCATTTATGTTTCTTGCATTTCTTTTGTCTACTTCCTTCTGGTTTTCCCTTGGCATCTGATAACTGTCTTCAAGGCCAGTCTGTCTTGAGATGTTGCCTGTGCTGTAACCAGAGGCTACGTTCCTGCAGCAAGCCACATGAGCTTAGTCCTGCCTGTCCTTTTGGAGAAAGCCAACTGGAAGCTTTTTACATCATCAACATTTGGCTAAGGTCAAAAGAACCTTTTAAAAGAAGGCTTTAAGTTACTTTTTAATTTACACTTAAAAATCACATGGCCATATTTTGCTAGAAAATAACAAGTGTATTCTTCACTCAAAGTCCAAATTTCAGCTCAAGCTCGGGTCAAACTTGTAGAAGCACCTCTTCAACTCCTCGTTGGAAGCATCCTGAAGATAACATGTGCAAGGGGACCAATCCTTGGTCCACCATTTGGGATGTCATCTGCTTTAACGCTCCTCTTTGTCTAATCGTGGCCTCTTCATTCCAGCCGCTGCCTTATGTCCTCTTGTGGGCACTACCTTTATATCTCCCTGCTCCCAGGTTAGTTTACAATTAGCTCTTTCCATCTTGCTGTTTGTCACCTGATTGTCAGAGTGACAGTGGTTGGACGGAAGCTCAAAATACAGGAGATCATGCAACTCATTCTGATCCATAGTCAAGTCTGTCCCTTCCAACCCTCCACTCAAATAAAAAGAGACACACATCAAGAAAATACATTAAGACAATATTAAAAATGGTGTGTGGGGTGAGGTGGGTGAATTACATTTTTCAGAAACTTCTTCGAAATAAGACTGGCAATAATCGGGAAATTTTTAAATTTTGTGTGATAAACTGTTTAAAGTAAAAGCAAAATCTATGCTGTTTCCCTTGGACAAATTTTACTTCTAGATTTCAAAAGTAACCCAGAATTCAAATGGAAAGAAAAAAGAGTTTAAAAAATAAACAGTTGTGACCACAGTTCACCAATTGCTGCATTTCCTACTACAAATCACAGCTCATCTTACAGCCTTAACTTAGCGTTAAATAAGAGATGAGAGTTATCTGTAGAGACGTGGATGGACATAGAGACTGTCACACAGAGTGAAGTAAGTCAGAAAGAGAAAAACAAATATTGTATATTAACGCATATATGTGGAATCTAGAAAAATGGTACAGATGAACCAGTTTGCAAGGCAGAAATAGAGACACAGATGTAGAGAACAAACGTATGGACACCAAGGGGGGAAAGCGGTGGGGGGGGGTTGGGGGGTGGGATGAATTGGGAGATTGGGATTGACATATATAAACTAATATGTATAAAATAGATAACTAATACGAACCTGCTGTATAAAATAAATAAATAAATAAAATTCAAAAAAAAAAAAGGTGACAATTTAGGAAGCGATTGCGGTGGAAGCATCTTAGAGCAACAGTGATCATGGCACAATTAGTCTTCAGTTTGTAATTGAGAGTAACTCCCACAGAACTAACTCACTGATGAATTTCAAATAAACAGACTTCAAAACTTAGAAAAATGGCTAATTATAAGCTAAGGGACAAAGGAAGGTGGGGAAAGAAAAGAAGTTGAATTGCCTTAAAATCTGGAATCACCAGGAGGATGTGCAATCACATACAACTGGGAGAGCTACCAACAGAGTAGGAATGGGGGGAAAAGGCCAATGCAGGACTGACAGAATACATACTGCTGCCCACCGATCACCGAATAGGCTCTGATCTGAAAATGGACAAGGATCAGGTGTTATGGGTGCCACCAGTCCAAAAAGCACTGAGGCTTACGTTAAAGGTATATGGTAAAGATCAGAGAGAGGCTTCAGCTTGGCCCATCTGGGGTTGAGCAGGCATGTGTACTGCTATGGGATGGGCCAGTGGAGAAATCAGCCTCTTCCAGCAGCCAACACACCACTAGGCTGTCAAAGCTCTGAAGTTCCCCATCCAGCAGCATCCAGAATGAAGATGCATAGGCTACATGCAGACAGCCTTGGCACAAGCTTCTGGCAGCTGCTCTTTTAGCAGCTGATACAAGGGACCAACTCCCAGCTCCTCCCTCTATGTCTAAACATTTTATAGGGTTGGGGAAGCTGCCCTTGCCGCTGACTCAATGAAAGACAGAAGAGGGCATTTCCAGTTCTCCAGAACAAGCCCAAGAATGAAGGTTTTAATGTTCCTTCTTCTGCCCTCCCCAGCTGGAGAGTTTTTCCAGTGGCTCCAGCCATGGGTGACCTTATTAAGAAAACTCTGGACATCACATTCACTCCTGAAGTGCCCACCAGTCAGAGGGGGTGCAGTACCCAGCTAAGCTGGGCATCCATAGAAGCCCCAGAGCAACGCCCAGAGCTCCAGAAACTATGACCTTGAGGCAGTCTCCTTCTTGATTTTGGTAAATCCAAATAAACAGACATCTGCCCTCCAGCCAAGAATCTCACTTTGTTTGGGGACACCTACTCCCCTACTCCTAGAGGAAAATACTTGTCCTAGCCTTAGGATCTATAAATGACTGTGCTTAGCTTTAGTGTCTCAGCTTCTAGTAACAGAGCCCCTGTTTCTCTGGGAATGAGGTTTACCTACCCCCGCCCCCAGCCAATGATGGAAATGTGACTCAGTCCTGCCAGGGTTCCCCATCCCTTTGGTCACCATGATTGTTTCAGGGATACGCACACAATCCAAGCAAGGCCTGACTGTCTCCATGAGACTTTTTAATATGGATACTGGGAAAGACAGGGGTTTTTCTTTGTTGGGTCATGAGATAAAAGCACTAGGTAAGCCAAAGCCTGCTGGGACCCATTTTTTCTCTCATGCTGAGGGGCCTGAGAGTAAAGCCAACCCAGAAGAATCAGAAGAGAGACAAAACCCTGACAACATCATTGAGACTCAGGATCCACCCATGCCTGAAGCCAGTACACCTCTTGACTTCCCAGCTACTCCAGCCAATACATTGCCTTTTGGCTCAAGCTGCTTTGAGTTGAGTTTCTGTCACTTGTATCGTTGACAGTCTAGGCTACAGCAAAGGGAGAATGGGGTCCACACCAGATTTTGTATTAAGTCCAATCTGTACAGTTATATATGGGGTCATATATTCCTACAGAAGTGCATGTGGGTTGGAGAAGGGGAATAATGGAGGTCCTTAACCAATTTTTTTGTTCTGTAACTCAGGCTTAGGAAAAATGGTTCTTCTGACAGTTGGTGTGTTCCTTGAGAGCAGGAACCACGTTTATCTTATTTTTTTTCATTTTTATTTTATACTGGAGCATAGTTGATTAACAATGTTGTTTTAGTTTCAGGTGTACAGGAAAGTGATTCAGTTATACATATACATGTATCTATTCTTTTTCAAATTCTTTTCCTATTTAGGTTATTACAGAGTATTGAGCAGCATTCCCTGTGCTATACAGTAGGTCCTTGTTGGTTATCTATTTTAAATATAGCAGTGTGTGCATGTCAGTCCCAAACTCCCAATCTATTCTTCCTCCCCAGCCTTCCCCGCCGGTAACCATAAGTTCATTCCCTACGGTAACCTTAAGTTCATTCTCTAAGTCTGCGAGTCTGTTTCTGTTTTGTAAATTAGTTCATTTGTATCATTTTTTTTAGATTCTGCATATAAGCGATATTATATGACATGGCTTTCTCTGTCTGACTCACTTCACTTAGTATGATGATTATCACATTTATCTTATATATCTTAGTTTTCTCAGAACATAGACGATGTGCAAGAATTTGGCTGGGTTGGTTTTACTTCTAACGGGAGAAATAATGATGAAGCAATTAAGTACAATAAGTTTAGTTATTTTTGCTGAGTTTCCTCTATGTGAAGCCCAAGCAGAGTTTGGGGATGTGTCCTCTGAAAGCAAACCCTGGAAAAAGGACTTGGGCTCAGGCAGTCCATTTGGGAGGAGAGACAGGGAAGAGAGAAGAGACAGTGGGTGTGTCCATCCCACTGTGAAGCCCTGAGGGACATATGAGCACGCCTCAGAGATGCACCGCCTGAGATGGCAGGCTGAGACATTTATCCACTGATGGGGAACCCACACTTATGGAGAGGTACCTTCCAGAGTACTAACCTCCCATCCCCCAACACACATGTGTGCAAACACACACACTTTGGATTGCACCTGTGTGTGACTGAGTGGCCTTCTGCACATTAGAGAACACTGAGCAGAAACTCTGCAGTACCTACAATGGTGTATGGAATAGTCTGCTACAGCTGTGCTAAAACCAGACAGGCCGAGGGACATGTGATAGTGAACAAGCATCAGCTACAGGTGGTTAATATTCCTAACAGCATGGGAGTTCAGATACCTAGAAAGCTACATGGCATTACTGCTAGTATTCTTGAAATAAGGTTTTAGGATATTTCATGATCTTATAAAGGCCATGTGTAATGACTTCCAGGTCTGGTACAGGTTCCACAGTAAATCTGGGGAGGTGCCCACATGACCTGGTGTCATTGTCCCTTTTTTTCAATTGCTCAAGCAGCACTGGACCACAAGCATCGTGAGGGCAGGGGCTTGACTGGGTTTGGTTCACTGGCATATCTCTTTCTAGAGCATAGTTCCTAGCATACAGCACACATTGAATAAATATCTGTTGAGTGTATTAAACAACAATAAAATTTCTTTAAGAAGTATTGCTTGGGGATCATGTATTATCTCTAAGAGACTTTGGGTTAGCTACATCATTGTTCTGGGGATAAATCTTAAGGCCTGAGCTTTATGAACATTATAGGAGTTCAAAAAAGAAAATAATAAGTTCCTAGGCAGCAGGAAAGTAGCATTGGGGTGGGCCTTGAACAAAAGCAATAGTGTAGACAAGTGGATGGGAAAGTGGGATTTTTCACAGGAAATTTGTCAATCAGAGACCACACACAGTAGCAAGTCCCTCTTTAAGATAACCGGAGCCTATCGAGAAGAAAATTTGGGAAAAAATTGCTGGAAACTTCTTTCCTCTACTTCCCATATTTGTGCAAATCATTTTTAATCCCAGAAAGAAGCAGCGAAGGAAGAAAATATTCATTCATTCATCCAATCAATGAATACTTGAGTCTTACTATATGCTAGGCATTATGCTTCTGAGGGTGAAGCAATGAGCAAAACAGAAACAATCCCGGTTCTCAGGGGACTTACAGCCTGGTACAGAGCTCATGTAAAAAGTATACAATGATAAATTGTCATGGCAGCTGTAGAGGCAATTACAGGGCGCTATAAGAAAGTATAAGGAGAATCTTCCTTTTGAATGGAGGTTCAGGGAAGTTCTCTGAGCAAGAGACATTTACAGTGAGATCTAAAACATCAATAGGAATGAGCTGGGCCCCAAGGGAGGAGATTAAAACATTAAGAAGCAGCATCTGCAAAGACCCTGAAGAGGAAAGGACTTGCCAAGTTCAATGAACTAAAGGAAGGCCAGCGAGGCTGGGAAAAAAGTGAATGAAAAAGTGAGGAAGATAAAATCAAAGGAGGGGTGGAGGGCAGGAGAGTGAGTGAGTGGTCTTGTAGGCCATATTGAAGACTTCAGATTTTTTTTTTTGGTCATGTTTTTTTTTTTTATTAAAGTATAGTTTATTTACAATGGAAAGGAAGACATAAAGCTGTCATTGTTTGCAGATGATATACTATACATAGAAAATCCTAAAGACACCACTAGAAAACTATTAGAGCTCATCAATGAACCTGGTAAAGTTGCAGGATACAAAATTAATATACAGAAATCTGTTGCATTTCTATACAGAAACAACAAAATATCAGAAAGAGAAATTAAGGAAACAATATCATTTACCATCACATCCAAAAGAATAAAATACCTAGGAATAAACCTACCTGAGGAGGCAAAAAGACCTGTACTCAGAAAACTCTAAGACACTGTTGAAAGAAACTGAAGATGACACAAACAGATGGAACGATATACCATGTTCTTGGATTGGAAGAATTGCTATTGTTAAAATGACTATACTACCCAAGGCAATCTACAGATTCAATGCAATCCCTATCAAATTACCAATGGCATTTTCACAGAACTAAAACAAATAATTTTAAAATTTGTATGGAAACTCAAAAGACCCCAAACACTCAAAACAATCTTGAAAAAGAATAATGGAACTAGAGGACTCATACTCCCTAACTTCAGACTATCCTACAAAGCTACAGAAATCAAAACAGTACGGTACTGGCACAAAAACAGATGCATAGATCAATGGAACAGGATAAAAAGCCCAGAAATAAACCCAGGCGTTTATGGTCAATTAATCTATGACAAAGGAGGCAAGAATACACAATGGAGAAGAGACAGTTTCTTCAATAAGTGGTGCTGAGGAGACTGGACAGCTACATGTAAAAGAAAGAAATTAGAACATTCTCTAACACCATATACAAAAATAAACTCAAAATAGATTAAAGACCTAAATATAAGACAGGATACTATAAAACTCCTAAAGGAAAACATAGGCAGAACACTCTGACATAAATCGCAGCAATATGCTTTTGGATCCATCTCCTAGAGTAATGGGAACAAAGTAAAAATAGACAAATGGGACCTAATTAAATTTAAAAGCTTTTGCACAGCAAAGGAAACCATAAACAAAACAAAAAGACAACAAACAGAATGGGAGAAACTATTGCAAACAATGTGATCAACAAGGGATTAATTTCCAAAATATATAGGCAGCTCACACAGCTCAATATCAAAAAAACAAACAACCCATCAAAAAAATGGGCAGAAGACCTAAATAAACATTTCTCCAAAGAAGACATACAGATGGCCAACAGGCACATGAAAAGATGCTCAACAGTGCTAATTATTAGAGAAATGCAAATCAAAGCTACAATGAGATATCACCTCAAATCAGTCAGAATGGCCATCATTAAAAAGTCTGCAAATAATAAATGCTGGAGAGGGTGTGGAGAAAAGGGAACCCTCCTACATTGTTGGTGGGAATGTAAATTGGTGCAGTCAGTATGCAGAACAGTATGGAGGTTCTTTTAAAAATAGTTACCATATGACCCAGCAATCCCACTCTGGGGCATATATCCAGAAAAGATGAGAACTAATTCAAAAAGATACATGCATCCTAATGTCCATAGCAGCACTATTTACAATAGTCAAGACATGGAAGCAACCTAAATGTTCATCGACAGATGAATGGATAAAGAACATGTGGTATGTATACATATAATGGAATATTACTCAGCCATAAGAAGAATGAAATAATTCCATTTGTAGCAGCATGGATGGACCTAGAGATTATCATACTAAGTGAAGTAAGTCTGACAGAGAAAGGCAAATGTCATATGACATCACTTATATGTGGACCTTAAAAAATGATATAAATGAACTTATTTACAAAACAGAAATAGACTCACAGACATAGCAAACAAACTTACGGTTTCCAAAGGGGAAAGCGGTGGGGAGGGATAAATTAGGAGTTTGGGATTAATATATACACAATACTATATATAAAATAGATACACAACAAGGATCTACTGTATAGCACAAGGATCTGCTGTATAGCATATTGAATATAGCATATTCAATATCTTGGAATAAGCTATAATGGAAAAGAATCTGAAAAAGAATATATATGTCTTGAAGGTGAGCTAAGGATGAAGCAGGGAGGTCAGTGAGTGAGCGTCTCTGTGGTTCAAAACATGACCATGGCCAGGACTAGCGCTGGCGCCAAGGAGATGGAGGAAAGTGGACGTATTTGAGAGGGATTTGGGAGTAGAAACGACAAAATGATTGGATGTGGAAATGAAGGAGAGGAAGGATGCAAGAATGACTCCTAGATTTCTGGTCCAAGCATCAGGAGGGTGGAGGGGTCAGTAACTGAGATGGGAGACCAGGGGAATGGCAGTGGGGTGGTGGGGTGAGCAAGGGTTCAATGTCGACATACTGTTAAGTGAGATGACAAGTAGGGAAATTTTGCTGATGGCCTGGAGCTCAGAAGAGAGGTCATGTTCATTTTAATTATTTATTGGTTTTATGGGAATTCCGAAACGTTCTAGGTTTCTAACAACCAAGAATTCTCATAGGAAAATGATTGTGTGTTGATTTTACTAATGGGTTTGGTTTCATACTGTTTCATGTACGACAGCAAGGCTCAATCAACTCTTTCCGGGACTCTCCCTTATAATGTAAGTCCTTTAATCACAAAAAACTAAACACCATCCCTTTAATTTTCCCCTGAGTTGGCATTTGATACACAATTCATTCTCCTAGAATCCTCACCGAGTTTCTAGTGTTGACACAATCACAATACACTGCCAGAAAAAAAACTGGAAAAAATACACCAGCATAAACAGCAGTTATCAGTAGATGGTCAGATAATGAATGATTTTTAGATTCATTTTCCAAATTTCCAAGTGTTTGATTAAAAACACATGCTTTAAATGTATGATATGGCCTTGAGATACTGCACATCTTTCTAGTTTATGTTCTGATTAGAAAATAAAACAGAATTATTAGAATGCTAAGCTGGAACTATTAAATTTAGTAGCACATTTGTTGAATGAATGAGTTGTTTTCATGAATAAAGAGCGGCTTGATCTTTTCATTTTTATTTTTTAATTTTTGTAGAGGTAAATTACTGCCTTAATATCTCCCTACTACTTTATTTTTAAGCATTGGCACATTCCTTCCTATTCTTTCTACCTAAGGAATTATAAGATGGTTTAAGGAAGGAAAACACCAAAGATACTTGTGTGTGTGTGTGTGTTTATATATACATACGTAAAGACAGATGTATATGGATACAGATAGATGTATATTAATGTGTATGTGTATATAAATGTGTACAGGTATATACATGTGTGAATATGTATACTAATTTCTGCACACAGTCATTTGAAATCTGACACATAAAAGAGTACTTTACAGTGTTTATAGTAATCATTTATGGCTGTTCACACGGTGTCCAAAAAATCCAGTAAGCTAATATTAAAAACACAACAAAAATTATTGCTCAGCATTGTTTACGCAAAGCAACTGGCATATCGCCCCTCCTTTTCATCCAATTGCTCTCGTAGCGTTATTACCTTGCAGTGTCTGAGCTTCTACCCATCAGCGTGACCCATCTGCAACAGCCCAATTAATAAGCTCATCTCTGTAAGGGAGTAGAGTCTACACAGCACCTTTCCTGACATTCTCTCACTCAGTCCTCTCCAAACCCAGTGAGACAACCAGTAATGCCCACCCACCATCGCTCTCAGCCTCAGGTGACTGCAGAATGGGGATATGCTCTCTACCCCACAGAGTGGTCGCAGCAGCAGGACAGTGTAGTTAAGCACAGTCTTTGAGGTAGAAAAGACCTGGGGTCCAACCATCACCTCTGCCACTGACTGGCTGTGTGCGTTCAGGCAAAGTACATCCCTTCCTTCTGTTTCCACTTCTTTATCAGTAAAGGAGGGGTGATTCCAGAGATGATGATAATAATAGGTATCATCAAAGAACAGAGATGGCCTGTGCCTAGCTTACAGAAAGTGACAGATAAATCATGGGTATTGCTATGCTTGATCAGGAGTACCCTGAATATAAGTCAATAAAATAGTAGAATCTTATCATTATTTTATCAAGGAAGACACTAAAATGCTGAAAGGATAAATGATTTATCGAGTGATCATAAGGCTATCGAGTGGCAGTGGTCTCACTAGAACCCTTGCTTCTTACTCCTGACCTCTCCCTTCCTCTTCCAGCCCAAGTTCAGGACCATAGCTGCGTAAACTACTCACATGTGAGTTCTTAAATATTTGTTGGGATTGTGGTAACTTTCCAAGTGATCCAATTATCTCCAGCCCCGCAGTCAAAACGGATAACACTGGGGGTTCCTGCCTTTTCACTCCACCCCTCTATGAAGGGGTAATGGGAAATTCACTAGATTTTCCTTCCCTGAAATGCTGACGAGGGATACTAGCTATTGGCTGTTCACAAGCAAAATGAACATCCTAGAAATAGGTTGCTGCTAGTACTGAAAATCAGGTACTATTTCTTCCACATCCCCCACTATTATCAGTAAAAGAGGGTGGGCTTGTCATGGATGCCTTTGCTTTTTAATCTACATTTGATGAAACATTATTTTAGAATCAAAAAACCAAACAGTATAAGTAATGGTTTGGCAATCGTTCTAATGGAATATGAAAATGCTACTAATTACTTGTGCAAATGAACAGTTAAAAGATAAAACACTGAACAACTTTTCCTGCCAGACACTTGGCAAAGCACTACTTACAGGTGTTGTGAAATAGATATTGTCACCACTGTTTTATGGATGAGAATTCTGATGCCCTGAGAGGTTAGGAAACTTGCCCAAAGACACATTCAATAAGTGACAAAGCTGGCATCTGAACCTAGGTCACTGACTTTGAATTCAACATTCATCCCATTTGATCACAACTGCCTTCGAATGTGACCAGGATTAGTATTACACATGTGTGGGGACAGTCTGGTCCATGCCACATAAGGATATTCACACACTAGGAACAGTGCGATGTGATAAAAGAGTACCAGGCCCAAATTAGGAGAACCAAGCCCCTTCTCCACCTGCCATAAATGCCATTAAATGTGTGCCTTTAGAGAAGTCACTTGAGCACCAAAAGCCTTAGTTTTCTTCTGCTGGACCAAACTACTTCAAAGGCTCCTTTATTTCTAAAAGTACTGTATATGGTTCTGTTTGTTTCTATTTATTTAACTTTTACATTTGGCTCCTGCACTTTATTGTGTAGATCTGTAGGTTCTGGAAAGAGTCAGTAACTTGGAAACAAGCAAATTAACTTGGTCAGAATAATATGCGAAGCTTCAAAATACTATTGAGGCTTTAAATTAAAAGTCAACACAAAATAGCAAGGGTGTGGGGAAACTGGTATTCTCATATTATTGGAGGGTGGGTAGATTAGTACAATTTTTTAGGGCACTTTGACAACTTCTATAAAAATCAGACCCAGAAAATCCATCTCCGGGAATTTATCCTATAGCTGTAGAGGTATGCATAGAAGGATATTCTCTGCAGTACTGTATATAAGTGCCAAGGATTAAAAGCAACTGATGAGCCCATCAACAGAGGACTGGTTAAATAAATTAAGATACACCCACAATACATAATACCATGGAGTATTATGGAAAATGGGGCAGATGAGATGTACTAATATGGAAAGCTCACAAGAGATATTGCTAACTTTTCAGATGCTGCAGCTACTGGGGTATGCCGTATGTACTTGTATGGGCATGCAAGACCATTGGAAGGACACAGAGGAACCTAGTAACTACAGTCATCTCTGCAGACAGGAGCTGAGGGTCTGGGAGACAGAGGTGAGAGAGAGTTTTCCTGTTTGGTAGTGTTTTAATTTTTTTTTTTTTTTTTTTTTTTTTTTACCATGCATACGTATTGCTAATTGGATGGTAAAGGATGGATGTTTGGATGGCTGGATGGACAGATGAATGGATGGAGGGAGACAGAAAACAAAGTCAAGAGAAAAGTATGGTTGTTACATGAAATCAGAGCAAGAAACAACTTGCTCAGACATATATACAACCTCTAATCCAGACCACGTTTACACAGCACAATCATACACCTTGTGAATCAGCAATAAAAACAGCAGTATCTTCCCTGTGAGTACTTTATGTACATCACTTTACTTAATCTGCACTCCAACGCCCGAAGCAACATAATTGCACATAAACCTATATCCTCCTCACAGATGGAGATAAACTGAGGTTCAGGGAGGGGAAGTAACTCACCCAAGGGCACGCAGCTTATAAGAGACAGCATCAAGTTTTGAATCCAGGCTTGCTGATTGCAAAGCCAACCCTCTTTATCACTGACTAGGATTGATGGTGATATTGCAAATAATTACAAAAGTATACAAAGTGGACTGTGCCCATTGTCAAACTATGGAAAAATGTGTCCAACAGCATTCACTCCAGGTTTTGTTTTTCACCAAATAAAAGGGCTGGATTCATCCCAAATTTCTCTGGAAAGCCAGGAAAGTTGTGCTTTGTCCCTAAATGGCCAGATCCACAACACACAGAGTAAACTCCTTCAATAAACTTCACCCTGTTCCTCATTAATTCCCCTCTTTGTCACCTCTCAGGAAAGACCGGGGACAGGCAGACGAGTGGGCCAGTCCCCTCTCTGAGGCAGAGGTCCGAGCTGATTCTGACAGAGCGCCAGGGGCTTTCAACTCTGAAAGCAGTCGCTGCCAGCTGGACAGCTAATCATCATTATTTCCTGGAAAGGCCCTCTGGGACCTTGAGCATAAAAGAGCCTGTTTCTAACCCGAGGATCCGCTCTGGTCTGTGCTGTACCCACAGGGAAGCAGCAGCACTTGGGGTATCAAGAAGCTACTGACATGGGTCTGAAATGACTTTGAAAACAGCAGCAACAAGAAAGCCCTCAGCTGTCTCCAGGGATGCAGGCAGCGACAGCATCTCACTAGCACCATTACGGCGCTCACCTGAGCTCTGCAGGTGCAATAGCATCAGCCCCCTGTTCCCGCTGCTTCCCCCGCTTTCCACGTTTTCAGACGCCCTAAATTGCTGTGGCTGCGAGACAGCAAGCTGTGCCCGATCAACAGTGTCCTCCAGGGTTGGTTACTTTGAACATAAGCTACCAAAACCTGCCTGAACGTGACTCCAGGCAAGTAACTCGGAACAATGCTTTTTTTAAAAATTGGGTTTTGTTTGTTTGTTTGTTTGTTTTTACTTAGCAACGGTAGGGCTACTTGTGAAACCACTGTGAATATTCAAATACTGTAATTGGAGATGATTTACATTGTTTTTGAATGAACTAAAATTCCATTGTTAAGCACAAATACAGCTCCACTAAATCACCACGCTTTTAATAGGTCCACGTGAGCAGGTTACCGAGCGCATTAGGATTTATAACGCTCCTGGGGAGGTGACCACCGTATTATGCTTCCTGCTGCTAGGTAATATGCATGACACATTTCTGGACACTAATTCATTTATTTAATAGTAACAGTATGCAAAAACAGAGTTCAAAATGAGGCTGACAGAGGAGGTATAAAAGTTTTATTAATCCATAGCTAATCAAAGGCCAGTGGAAGGCATAGGATGGTGGCATTTACAGACCATATCGAATGTGAATAAATTAACTTTTTTTTTCCTAAAATCTTACTAATAGGATGAATTCGACTTGAAACATTTATACTTTTAATTACTGAGGCAGGCAATTTGGAGCAGGTTTCCAGCTGCACTTTCTTTAAAAGCTACAACTTTGCATCAAGGATCAACACAAATCCTGGCATCAGCTGCTGTCTCAGATATGATCAATTACAATACAAACTGCTTCACACTAAAAACTGCAATGTTGTTTATTTTATTGCTGGTTTAATTGCATGCTGTTAATCATTAGAAAATTATTTCCTCTGAAGGATGTAGAGTATATATTTTTCTCCCATTGCCCTGATCACTACACAAAGCACATAAGCAGGTGGCAGAATGCCTCTAGCAGAAAACCTTTTTTTACAGTTGGATGGCTCAGTGCTACAACAAATTAGAGCAAAACAAAAAAGAGAGTTTGAAGTACAAGCAAAGGAGAACATCAGGAAAGACCAAGAAACACAGAAGTGTGGGAGAGAATCATTCTCTTGGCTCAATTCAATAGCAAGTGTTGGGAGAATATCTGCTCATCATTTCTAAGTCAAAACAGAAGGAAATAAAGACACTGAAAACATAAACCTCTCTCCATTGTAGAATTCTAAGCACGTTCTATCGCTCAGAGCACTTTGTCGCAATCAGCTACTTCTTACATAATAACCTTATGTGAATATTATTCTCATATTGAAGGTGAGAAAGAGATCACAGAATTATTCACGGCAGCATTTTCCCGAGTGTATTTTGCAGAGCACGAGCTAAAGAGCTTTTGGATATTAGGAGGGTTTCTACTAAAGAAGGGTTCCATGGTCAAATGAGTTTGGGGAATGTTGGATTAAACAAAGCTGTGTAAACATGGATCTTGACTTAGGTTTTCTCACAGCCTTTAATACGCTAATGGACATTGTAAAATTCCCAGAGGAGTGTACATGAAGTGTTTCCTAAATTTATTTGATCGTGGAAATTTTACTGAGAAGGAAAAAAAATGGGACCATCCCAGAACTCAATAAAGAAAACGCCAGTATAAGGCATATGGTCCCACACTGACAATCAGGACATACCAGTGGGTCCTGGAAGCTCTCCAAATTCCACCCCTGCCATCCTTCTCTGCTACCTATTGATTGAGGCCCACTCGCATCTTGACCTCAAGAACTTTATAGTCCACTTCAAAATCCATACACATAAACCAGAACACACACGCATACAATCTTCTATCACTAATATCTTAGATCTTAATCCAGAAGGTTCTGGAAATACCTGTTAGTCAATTTGGGAGACGTAACAATTTCTAATAAAGTACAGACAATGGACATTATAATTTATTTTATACGCAGGGGATGTACTCAGAGCAATAGGCCTGAAAGGTGGTAAATATTTTGTGATCATTGTAGGGCTTACAAAAATCTCTCTCTCTCTTAAATCAGGTACCCACAGGTATCAGACAAAAAATAAATAGCTCCCACTTCCAAGATCACAGTTGTATTCTGACATAAACTTGTTTAAAAAAGCATTGGGATGCTACTAAAAAACTATTAGAACTAATAAGTAAGCTTAGTAAGGTCACAGGAGACAAGTCAATATTCATAAATAAACTGTATTTCTATATAATAACAATGAACAATTGGATATTAAAATTTTTTAAAAATACTATTTACAGTAGCATTAAAAATAAAACAGGGATAAATCTCGCAATATACGTGCAAGAGCTGCATGTTGGAAACTACCAAACATCAATAAGAGAAATGAAAAAAGGCTTAAATAAATAGAGCTATAGTTGTGTTCATAGATTGGCCGACTCAATATTGTTAAGCTCTTAATTTTCTCCAAATTGATCTTTATAATCCATAAAATCCCAGTCAAAGCATCAGCAAGCTTCTTGGTAGAAACTGACAAGCTGACTCTAAAGTTTATATGGAAAAACAGAGGATCTAGAATACCCAAAACAATTTTGAAAAAAAAAATAAAATTGGAAGACTTGCACTAATTGATCTCAAGACTTACTCTAAAGCTACAGTAATCAAGGCGATGTAGTATTGATATAGGTATAGACACGTAGATGAATGGAATAGAATAGAAACTCTAGAAATAGACCCACAGAAATATGGTCAACTGATAATCAGCAAAGATGCCATGGTAATTTCCAACAATGGTGCTAGAACAATTAGATGCAATTGAATACCACAAAATGAACTTTGATCTTTTCTTCATACTATATATAAAATTAACTTGAGATGAATCATAGACATATATGTAAAACCTAAAACTATAAAACTTCTAGAAGAACCGCATGACCTTAGGTTAGGTAAAGATTTCTCAGTTAGAACACAAAAAGCACAAACTACAGGTTAAAAGATTGGTAAATTACACTTTATCAGGACTTCCCTGGTGGCGCAGTGGTTAAGAATCCGCCTGCCAATGCAGGGGACACGGGTTCGATCCCTGGTCCAGGAAGATCCCACATGCCGCGGAGCAACTAAGCCTGTGCCCTAGAGCCAGCGAGCCACAACTACTGAGCCCATGTGTCACAACTACTGAAGCCCACGCACCTAGAGCCCGTGCTCCACAACAAGAGAAGTCACCACAATGAGAAGCCTGCGTACTGCAATGAAGAGTAGCCCCTGCTTGCTGCAACTAGAGAAAGCCCACGGGCAGCAACAAAGACCCAACACAGCCAAAAATAAAAAATTAAATTAAATTTTAAAAAATTACACTTTATCAAAATTTAAAATTTTTGTTCTTCTAAAGACTCAGTTATGAAGATGAAATGACAAGCTCCAGACTGGGAAAAATATTTGCAAAACAAATATCTGATAAGGGATTTGTACCCCGAACATATAAAGAATACTTACAACTCAATAATAAGAAAACAAATGAGTCAGTTTTTTAATGGACAAAAATTTGAACAGATACTTCACAAGAGACAAGATGTGATGGCAAATAAACATATAAATCATTAGAAAATACAAATTAAACACATAATGAGAAAAAAAATCAAAAAAAACACAATGAAATACCCCTACATACATACCAGAATGGCCAAGCATTAGCAAGCCTGAAAATATGAGGGGTTGGGGAAGAGATGGAGAAACTCCAACTCTCTTACAGTACAAGTGGAAATGCAAAATGGTAAGTCAGTCACTTTGGAACACCGGTTGGCAGTTTCTTATAAAGTTAAACACACATTTACCATACAACCCAGCAATCCCACTCCTAGGTATTTACCCAAGAGAAATGCAAACATATATCCACACAAAACCCTGTATGTTAAAGTTTAAAGCAGCTTTGTACATAGTTGCCACAAACTGGAAACACCTCAAGTATCTTTCAAAGGGTGAATGGATAAGAAAATGTGGTACATCCATATAATAGAATAGCATTCAGCAATGAAAAGGAATGAACTGATGCACGCAACAACATAAACAAATCTCAGAAATACTGCTAAGTGATGCCAGTCACAAAAGATATTATACTGTATGGTTCTATTTATTTTTTTGTCAAAATCTTTTATTTTCTTTCCAAAGTTGTTTTTCTAAATAAGATAAAAACATTCCATCAAGATTTCCTTTTGGATTGACCCACAGGATTTTTTTTCTTAAGTATTTCAACCATACTGATTTTCTAAGATTATTCTCTCTAAATCCCATCTGTGTCAGATAATGTGGCCGAACAACAGATGAGACGACTATAAGAATAAATTTTTTAAAACCAATAATTTAGAAGACGTTCTTATGTTCTTAAAAACTAAATTTATAATTCAATGCCTCCTATTCTAATTCTTTAATGTTTAGGGTATTCAAAGAGGCTTCAAATTCCAAATGAAAACCTAAATTAAGTGTTTAAATCTGCATTTTAATAATGTATGATTCTCTTTACATAGTAATCTTGAAAAGGCAAAATTCTAGAGACAGAAATCAGATCAGTGATTGCCAGAGACTGGGAGTTGGGAAAGAGGAATGACTAGCAAGGGGTAAGAGGGAGAATTTGGAGATGATAGAAATATTCTATATCTTGATTGTGTTGGTGGTAACAGAACTATACACATTTATGAAAACTCATTGAACTGTACAACTCAGAAGGATGAATTTTACTCTATGTAAATTATATGTCAATAAAATTGATTTTTAAATAAGGCATAAAAATCATACTTCGGTTCATCCTACATTGTATCTAACATATCCACGTGAATGATCATTCTACAATTTAGTGGTATTAGTCATTTTGTATACAAGCTTGACTTTAAGGTGGAAGGTTCAACTTAGTGGATTCTTGGTGTTAAAAATTGTTTGACATATGGTTACACCCACGGTGAAATGTCCCCATATAAAGTGGTAAAACACACTGGTGTTATTTATGAAAATTTTTATTTGAAGCAAGTGGCCAACTAAAATACCACTAAGAAACAGAAAGTGCCAGATGTTGTGGCTTTGGCTTCCTGGTCTGAAACTTCTCACTCCCAGTTCTGATCCCAGGAACTTGAGCAACTAAGCTAGACTACCAGCCAGAAAGCCCTTCCAATCAGGGACATAAAAGAAATTGCACTTGGTAGGTCCTGACTTACAGACTGCTCGGCCATTTTAATAAATGTGCTCCCATCAGTCCATTGACTGCCTCAGGATTTATCTCCATTTCCTTCTCTTTTCTCTCACCTTGGCATGTTCACTTGAAAAGCCAACATTTCGATCGGTGTATAATTAAAAGAAAATATTATGAGCAATTCTCTGGAAGCAGTTAAAAACCTGGAGGAAATGGATATTTTCTAGAAAAATATAAGTGATTTAAGTTGATCTCTATTACTAAACATTATAGAATTGTACCCTTAAAACTTGCACATTGGGGCTTCCCTGGTGGTGCAGTGGTTAAGAATCCGCCTGCCAATGCAGGGGACACGGGTTCGAGCCCTGGTCCAGGAAGATCCCACATGCCGCGGCGCAACTAATCCACAACTACTGAGCCTGCGCTCTAGAGCCCGTGAGCCACAACTACTGAGCCCGTGTGCCACAACTACTGAGCCCGTGTGCCACAACTGCTGAAGCCCACGTGCCTAGAGCCCGTGCTCCGCAACAAGAGAAGCCACTGCGATGAGAAGCCCGCGCACCACAATGAAGAGTAGCCCCCACTCGCTGCAACTAGAGAAAGCCTGCACGCAGCAACAAAGACCCAACACAGCCAAAAATAAAATAAAATTAAATTAAATTTTTTAAAAAATTGCACATTACTAAAAGTAATTGAATTTTGTGACATGTAAATTATGCTTCAATAAAGCTATTTTTTTTAATTTGTAAAAGAAATTACAAAACAGGACAAAACTTGAATAGACCAGTTATCATGGGAGACATAAAAATGATTGCAAATCTGTCAGTTTTAAAAGAACCAGAACTAAAGAGTTTTCACAGCTGAGTTCTATCTCATTTTGAAGGAATAGATAATTCCTTTATAATTTGAAATAACTCAGACCATAATAAAAACTTGGAAAGTGCCCTAATTCATTTTATAATTCCAACACAACTTTAATTCCCAAACCTGATAAAAATGGTATAAAAATAGGAAACTATAGCCTGATCTCACTTAGGAATTTAAATGCAAAAATTTAAATCAAGTACAGGCCAAGAGAATTTGGCAGTGTATCGAAACAGTGCTCTATGACCAAACAGGGTTTACTCCAGAAATGCAAGGATAATTTAGAATTAGGAAGTCTTTCAATGTATAATAAGTCATGACATCAACAAATTAAAGAAGAAAAGTAATATGATCATATCACTAGATAATAAAAACGCTTTTGTTCTCTGAAATAGTTGCACTCCTCACATGTGGGTGATTTGGGCCCATGAACTCATCCCCTGGGCATCAGCCACTCTGTCTATCAGGTGATACCAAACTGGGAAAGTCCTAAAGTCCCATCACAGATTAGACCACTTCAGGAGGTGGGAAATTGGTTTTTCCTCACTTTTCAGGAAAAACTTCTCCAACATTGTTGTGAATGGGTGTGGCCTGTAACTGCAGAAAACTCTAGTTTGAGGATTAAGCTGTCATAAAGAGAAGGACAAACCAGAGAGAAGTGCAGGAAAACTGACTCAGTGCCCAGATGTCCTCACAAATCCATCTGTAGCTTTTTGCCCACCCCCTCAGCCTTTCTAGATCTCAGTCTGCTTGTCTGGGAAAGAAGGAGCTGTTCAGATGCCTTGGTCAGGTTCCCATCTGCTCCAGAGTTGTATATTTCATCTGCTTGACTAACGTCTTTGAAAGATACACAGGACAGCCTTAAATGCACATCAACACAGGTGGAATATTGAGCTTTAATATGAAGACTGGAATTCTTCCCTGATATTTCGATTATGTCTCATGGTTGGTTTTGTTCTTCCATTAGAAGTCACCTCTTGGCTTATGATGGAGATTAATGGTAAAGAACATTCAAAAGGCAAAGTTCTGTTTTACACACAATTTTAAAGCAATCCACCTAATAGGAGCACTTACCAAATAAGAGAACAGATGTTACATGTTTTTAAAAACGATGTTGCAGGCTCAAATATGAATCGAAAATCCTGGGTTTTAAATTAAACACATTTCTTAACTGATGGAGCTGAACATTAATTGCTGATGTGCACTCTGAGTCTCCAAAAAGGCGGTATCCTACGCCGCAAACACGATTAACCTCAGCTTGCTTAACATCTCCCCCGCCTTCCTTCTCTCCCTCCTTCCTTCCTAGCAGAGTCTCAAAGGACTGGTATTTTTGAGAACAACTTTGGAAAATACTGAATGTACAAAGTGGAAACTTATGCCAAAATGAGAAATAAAAACAAAAGCAGTCTTGATCTAGAGTCATCTGGATGTTGCGTTTGCCTTTTGGAGGCTGTTTAAGGTCTTAAAAACGGAATCAAAACAAAGCATTTTTTTTTTCTCATGGTGATGGGAGAAGTCCTATTTTCCAAAGGCAGCTGTGTTCCTTTCACCTCAGGAGGTAAGTCTGAGATGAGAGATAGGCATGGACAGCTCAGAAAGCACAGGCTACAGCCACTGTGATGGATTTGTTCACCACGTCTGGGTAAGAGCAGCTAGCGCTGGCGAGATCAAGTCATCACTGCCCTCCAGTCATGTCGGACTCCACTCCATAAACCAGTGGGGCAGCCGGCCATGCGAGCGCCTAAAGGTTAAGCACATACTATTGACCTCGTGGAGAAACGAGTTCTCACCTCATTAAATACGGCATGTTCTCCGCTTTGCCTGATCACACCGAAAAGTGCCCTGGGAGCATTATTCAAGGCTTAGATGTTTCACCTACAACTGTGTGACACAAAATCAATATCTTTCCCCTGCCTTTGTTTGCTTGGATTATGTTTAACTACTAAATGGCTTTTTAAGACACCAATCAGATTTAACATCTTGCATTTTACATAGGCAGTTGTGTGAACAAGAAAACTACAAATATCTCTGTTTTCTTTCCCTGTGGGTTGTCAGGGCAAGAAACATGAAAGAGCTTATTTGGCGTATGCTTCTATGTTGATATACAGATATACAATTTCTAATCTTGATAACAGAAATGTTTTTCCCTTGACCTAAAAGGCTTTCTTGACAATGGTGCTTTTAGAGAACACTGAAAGAACCGAATATTCAATAAATAGCATTGACTGGCTATCCATTTGTGGGAAAATATTAAATCCCAAATTAAACATATATAAAAACAAATTTCCAGATGGATTTTTTTCTTAAACACAAAAAGTAGAGGCATTTGACAAATACCAGAGGAAAAAAAATTTAATAAAATCATAAAGGAAAGGATTGATATAAGTGACTATGTAAAATTTCTGAATGGCCAAAAATAATTCAAATAAAGTTAACTTTACATACTCTTTATTTTAATACTCTGTGACAGAAACTAAGCTAAGTCTTCACATATATTGACTCCTTTCTTCCCAATAGTACTGTAAGATAGATAATTGTATTAGTCAGGGTTCTCCAGAGAAACTAAACCAATAGGGTGTGGGGGGAGGGGGCATATGTGTGGACAATTAAGGGATTTCTTGTAAGGAATTGGTTCAAGTGATTATGCAGGCTGAGAAGTCCCAAGATCCGCAGATGGCAAGCTAGAGACCCAGGAGGGCTGATGGGTAGTTCGAGTCCTAGTCCAAAGGCCTGAGAACCAGGAGAGCCAATGGTGGAAGTTCCAGCCCCAAGGCCAGCATTGCAAGATCTAAGAAAAGCTGATGTTTCAGTCAAAGCCTGAAGGCCAGGAAAAAGCCAATGTCTCAGCTCATCAACCAGGAGGGAGAGTTCCCTCTTACTCACTCTTTTTGTTCGATTCAAGTCTTCAGTCAATTGGATGAGGCCCACCTACATTAGGGAGGACAATCTGCTCTACTCGGTCTACCCATACAAATGTTAATCTCATCCAAAACCACTCTCACAAACACACCCAGAATAATATTTCACCAAATGCCTGGGCTCTGTGGCCAGTCAAGTCGACACATAAAGCTAACCATCACACTGATATCGTCCCTTTTTAGCACGTGAGGAAACGAAGGCTTAAATTGTTTCACCAGAATCACTCAGTTAGCATGGTAACCGGCTCTATCTGACACCAGAAGGGAACTGACAAACTGAAGGAAATGCTGCAAAATATAAGACAAAGAAAAATACTTATAGCAATAACAAGGTCTTTTACAAGTTAATAATAATGATGAGTGCCCCTATATCAGACTTAGCAAACAAACAAAATGAAACATACAGAAAAAACAGACAATGACAGAGGAAAAGACTATTAATAAAAATAGATATGCTCAATCTCATTAATGATAAACACAAATCAAAACAACGATACTTCATTACAGATATCATATCTGATACCTGATATCATATCATATTTGAAGATTATGTAGAATGATCATACCCAGTGTGGGCCTGGAGAAAAGAAAATGACACATTCATATACTCTTAATAGGGAGTTAATCTATACAAACTTTTAGGATGGTCGATTTGGAGGAATCTATCAAAATTTTAACCATATGCTCTATTTGACACAGCAATCTCTTCTAGGTATTTCTCTTACAGAAATACATTACGTGTGCAGATATATTTACAAAAATGTTTACTGCAGTAAGAATAAAGTATCACAAAGAAGTTAGGTTAAATTATGAATATATTTCATATGATGAAATTCTGTGCAGCCATTAAAAGAATAAAATGGAGGGAAAATGTGCTCAGTACAGTTTGAATGGAGAAAAGCAGGTGCACAACCACATGCAGAGTATGGTGTTATTTTTATATAAATAAACAAAGTTCACAGGGGAGTTTTTACTGAAGGATACAGGCAATTGTTGACAGAGGAGACAGAGTCAGGCTCTGAGCTGTTACTTTAACAATGTTGTTTCCTTATACACAGAGTCAGATTTACCATGAAGAAGTTCATGAAGTCTAAGCACCAGGGCCTCTCACTTATACAAACCTTTCCCCAGGGCTTTGGGAGGGGCCTTAGCAATGTGTTCATAGAGTCATATGTTTTTGAAAATTTGAAAAATTAAAATAATGCAACTTCAATCAATTAAGACAACTGTCTATTTCAACTGAGACTTCTCTGTCACTCTGCCTCTCATGTTGGGTGCTTTAGAATTACTTTTCCACCGAAGTCTTCTCCCTAAGGCAAGCCTTTTAGCATGCTTTGACTTCCATTCAAACTTTCCCTCTCATATCTATTTATTATTACCATCTATTACATGTCCTCAATATCTTTTCCGAAATTGTAAAACTCCGAGAAAAAGAGCTATGAACAGTATTATCAGTACTCCTTTGCTAGCAAAACTTGATGTGATTAGAGTTCATTTAATGAGAAAACCTGACTTGAACTGACATGAGACTATTAAAGATTCTATTTATCCCACATAGAATGAACATTTATGTTTTGCTGCAGAAATAATTATGCCTTTGATTATGAGGTATTGCTCAGTCCCCAAGGAGTTTTTAAGTAATAAATAGTACATGAACTAAATTATCATTCTAAACTCTGAAAATTCTCAATTCCTAAACATAACAGACCTTATAGGTTTTAGGAAAAAAAGATTGAGTTTTTATTTAGTTTCATATAAAAGATGCCTTTAAAAAAATTTACTCTTAGTACTTAGCTTTCCAACATGTTTAATCAAACCTTAAGCTGATAAAGGGGATCTTCAAAAAATCCTACTGCTAATGTTATACTTAATGGTGACAGGCTGAATTCTTTCTCCCTAAGATCAGCAAGAACTCAAGGCTGTCTATTCTCACCACTCTGTTCAATGTTGTACTCACAGTTTCTTCCTCCATTTGAGCCTTGAGATGATGGCAGCCATGGCCAACACCTTGATTTTAGGCTTGTGAGAGACCAGACCCAGAGGATGCAGCTAAGCCACATCCAGACTCTTGGCTCATAAAAACTTCAAGAGGATAAATGTTGTTTCAAGCCGTTTAAGTTTGGGGCTAATTTGTTATGCAACATTAGACACATAATACTAGAACTACAAAATGCTAATAGAGCTAACAGTTAAGTTCATCAAGGTCACAGGATACATGGTCAATATAAAAAAATTACTTGTATTTCTATATACTAGGTATAAACAATTGGAAATTGACTTTTTAAAAAATATGCCATTTACTTTGGTACCAAAAAAAATCATTAAACACTTAAGAAATAAATGTAGCAAATATGTGCAAGATCTGTTTGTTAAAAACTACAAAACATTGCTGACAGAAATTAACGAAGACCTAAATAATAGGAGAGATAAACTATGTTCATGGATGGGAAGGCTCAGTATTGTTAAGATATCAATTACCCCCCAACTTGATCTATAGATCCAATTCAATTTCAATCTAAATTTGAGAAGGCAATTTTGTAGAAATTGACAAGCTAATTATAAAATATATATGGAAATTCAAATGACCTAGAATAGCCAAAACAATTTTGACAAAGAAGATCAAAGTTAAGGATTTACATCATATGGTTTCAAAACTTACTATGAAGATACATTAATTAAGATAGTGTGGCCCTGCCATAAGGATGGTTACAGAGCTTAATGCAACTGAATAGAGCTCATAGGTAGATCTAGGTATATGAGGTAAACTGATTTTCAACAAAGATGCTAAGGTTATTCAATGTGTAAAAGACAGGTCTTTTAGTGCTGGAACAATTGGATATCTACATGCAAAAAAAAAAATCCTGAACCTCAATCCTAATCTAAAACCATATACCATACATATATCTGATAAAGGACTACTCTCCAGAATATATAAAAACACTCTTACAACTCATCAATAAGAATATAAATAACCCAGTTTTTTAAATGGTCAAAAAATGTGAACAGATGTTTCACCAAAGAAAATATGTGAATAGCCATTTAACATAGGAAAATATTCTTAACATTATTAGCCATTAGGGAAATGCAAATTAAAATCACAAGATACCACCACACATTTTTTAGAATGGTTAAAACTAAAAAGACTAACCATACCAAGTGCTGGTGAGTATATGGAGCAACTAGAATTCTTATACATTGCAGATAGGAATTAATACTGTATGTACAGCTACATGAGAAAAGTGTTTGGCATTTTCTTTTAAAGTTAAACATACATGTATCATAAAACCCAGCAATCTTACTTCTAGGTAGATACCCAAGAGAAACAAAAACATATGTCCACACAGAGATTTGTACACAAATGTTCATAACTGCTTCATTCATAAAAGTCAAAAATTTGTAAGCATCCCAAATGTCCATCAATAGGAAAATGGACTACCAACTCATGGTATATCCATTGAATGGAATACTACTCAGAAATAAAATGGTTAGAACTACTGATACACACAACAACATGCATGAATCTCAAAAGCACTGTACTGAGTGGAAGAATCAAACACCAGGGTACAAACCATATGATTCCATTCATATAAAATCCTCAAATAGAAAAGCTAACCTACAGTTACAGAAAATGGATTAGTAGTTGCTAGGGGTCAAGGTTGGGGAAAGAAGAGAATAGATCAAATGAGAAAGAGGGACGTTTTAGTGATTATGGGCATGTGATTATGGGTGACGACTGAACAAGTAAGTGTACCTGTTAAAAACCAAACTGTATACTTACTAGGAGTATATTCTCTTTTATGTAAATTATACCTCAATAAGTTGATTTTGAAACTAAATATCTGAAGAAAAAATAACTCAGGATTAAACAACATTGAACACAGCTAAGGAGAGCACTAGTGTATTGAAATATAGTCCAGTGGGAATTACTCAGAATGCAACACAGAAACAAGGAGATGGAAAATATTAAGAGAACTTAATGAGGAATGAAAGATAAAAAGAAAAGATCTGACATATGTCTAATCAAAGTTGTAGAAGGATAGAATTAGGGAGAATGAAAAGCTGCAATAGAGATAATGGCTAAGAATTTTGTAGAATGGCTTAAAGACATAAACCCATAGATAAAAGAAGCACAGCTACTACCAAACACATCAATAAGATTAAATAAATCCTAGACATATTGTGGTGAAACTGCTGAGCACTGAAGACAAAACAAAAAAGACCTTACAAGCAGCATGACAGAAAAAGCAGAGCAAAAAAACCCCACAAAAAACCCCACAGAATATCAACTAGATGAATAGAAACAAAGGAAGCCAGGAAATGATGAATTATTATCTTTTCAAAAAGCTGAGCAAAAAATAAATGTCAGCTTAGGCATGTATCCAGCAAAGTTATCTAAGTTTTAAAACTATGCTCATCTTTTAAAAATGGGGGCAAATTAAACGTATTTTCTGATTCTAAAAACAAACAAAACTGGAGAGAATTTATCAACAAACTTTCATTAAAGGAATTTCTAAAAGATTTTTTTTAGAAAGAAGGAAAATAATCTCAGAAGAAAGGTCTGATGCAAGAAGGAATGATGATCAAAGAAGTTGTTAAACTGTATAATTATTTACCTGTATAAATAATTATAAAAATAATATTAATAATAATGTATAAAAATAAAAACAATAATGCTAATGGGCTTAAATGAGCATCTAAACTTCTGAGCAACAATATTACATCAGTTGAAAGGCAGTAAACTGAACAAAGTATTATTGTATTTTTCTGGAAAATGGTTAATATACGAATTAATTTTAGACTTCAAAATGCATAAGATTTTGAGGACAATCAATACAAGAACAGAAGTAGCATGTGTAACTTCCAAATTTGAGAGAGAAAACAATGAGATAAGAAAACAAACCAACTCAATCAACCCAAAAATCTGTGATAACTAGAGGCCAGGTTATTCAGGGCCTTACAGGCCATGGTAAGGCTAGGGACTTTGGTCCAAATGAAGAATTGTGCTGAAATTATGGGAGATCCAAGATAAGTGTGAGATATGTTTATTCCCAGTACCCAAGATGCTTATTCTCTGATGGAAGGCCCTTTCCATTTAGCTTGGTGTTTCACAGTGGTTGACTGTAGCTCAATGGGGCAATGGTTTAAGCCCAATATCCAGTCTGCCCACCTATGCTCTGGGAATCCAGTGACTCAGCTCCTCACTGCCACTCTGTAATCTTCAAAACTACAGTAGCATATGCAGCATGCAGGATGATATGTGTAGAAATGCACTTTAAAACTAGAAAACCAACTCCTTATCAGGGCAATTAAGATACTCCAAAATCTCAAAAAAGTAGTCCAAACACATTTAAAATTATTCTTTCTTATCCACCACATGCACATAGGGACCAGGCAGCTTACATAGATGTTTGAAATGTGCAGTGTAGGAGGAACTGCAACAAACTTGAGAGTCAGTGCCCCAAAGAATCCATCAACTCCTTGGCTCCAGCCCATTGCTGTTATATAGAAACTTAGTTATTGTCAGAGCACCAGACTACCTGTGCTAAGAAACTAGCCAAATTCTTAGTTCCATGAAAATGCCCCAGTTTTCTTTGCTCACATGATTGCTTCTCTTAAAATATTTTTATTGAAGATAATTTTTTAGAGCAGCTTAAGTTTCACAGCAAAGTTAGGATGAAGGTACAGAGAGTTCCCGTATATCCTCTGCCCCCATACATGCAAAGCTTCCCCCACCAATCCCCACCAGAGTGGTACATTTGCTACAATTGATGAACTTATATTGACACATTGTAATCACCCAAAGTCCATCGTTTACATTACAGTTCACTCTAGGTGTTGTAAATTCTATAGTTTGGACAAATGTATCCATCATTATAGTATCATACAGTATCATGCTGCCCTAAAAATCCTCTGTCCTCCATGTATTCATCCCTTCCTCCCCCAACCCCTGGCAACCACTGATATTTTTACTGTCTCCATAGTTTTGCCTTTTCCAGAATGATATGTAGTTGGAATTGTATAGGGCAACCTTTTCAGTTTGGCTTCTTTCACTTAGTCGTATGCATTTAAGGTTCCTCCATGTCTTTTAATGGCTTGATAGCTCATTTCTTCTTAGCAGTGAATAACATTCCATTGTCTGGATGTACCACAGTTTATTTATCCATTCACTTACTGAAGGACATCTTAGTTGCTTCCAAGTTTTGGCAATTATGAGTAAAGTTACTATAAACATCTGTGTGCACATTTTTGTGTGCGCATGTTTTCAACTCCTTTGGGTAAATACCAAAGAGTATGATTGCTAGACTGTATGGTAAGAATATATGCAGTTTTTAAAGAAACTGCCAAAGTGTCTTGCAAAGGGGCTGTACCATTTTGCAGTCCCATCAGAAATGAATGAGAGTTCCTGTTGCTCCACATCCTTTCCAGCATTTGATGTTGTCAGTGTTCTGGATTTTGGCCATTCTAATACATGTGTATCTTCTTTGATGAGGTATATTTTAAGGTCTTGGTTCATTTTTTAACTGGGTTGTTTGTTTTCTTATGTTTGAGTTTCAAGTGTTCTTTGTATATTTAGAATAATAGCCCTTTATCAGATATGTCTTTTGCAAATATTTGCTCCCAATATGTGGCTTATATTTTCATTCTCTTGAAAGTGTCTTTCACAAAGCAGAAATTGTTAATTTTAATGAATTCCAGTTTATCAATTCTTTCTTTCATGGATCATGCCTTTGGTATTTAATCTAAAAAATCATCACCAACCCCAAGGTTATCTAGATTTTCTCCCATGTTATCTTCTAGGTGCTTTATAATTTTGCATTTACATTTAGGTCTGTGATCCATTTTGATTCAATTTTTTGAATGATGTGAGGTGTGTGTCTAGATTCTTTTTTTTTGCATGTTGATGTCTAATTGTTCCAGCACCATTTGTTGAAAAACTATCTTTTCTTCATTTTATTGCCTTTGTTTCTTTGTCAAAGATCAGCTGACTATATTCATGTGGGTCTGTCTGTGGGCTCTCTATTCCATTCCATTGATCTCCTTGTCACTTCTTTCACTAGTACAACACTGCCTTAATAACTATAGCTTTATATTAAGTCTTCAAGTTGGGTGTATTGGTCCTCCAACTGCTCTTCTTCTTTAATACTCTGTCGCCTATTCTGGGTTTTTTGCCTGTCCATATGAGCTTTATAATCTGTTTGTCAATATCCACAAAATAACTTGCTGGGATTTTTATTTGAATTATACTGAATCTATAGATCAAGTTGTGTAGAACTGACATCTTGACAATATAGAGTCTCCCTATCCATGTATCTTTCCCTATCCTTTTACTTTTAGTCTAGAAGTGTCTTATATTAAAGTGGGTTTCTTATAGACAACATAGAGTTGGGTCTTGTTTTTTGATCTACTCTGACAACTCCTGTCTTTTAATTGGTGCATTTAGACCGTTGATGTTCAAAGTGATATACTTGGATTAACAGTTACCATATTTGTTACCCTTGTTGTTGGTTCTTATTTTTGTCTTTCACTCTTTTTCTGCCTTTTGTGGTTTTGATTGAGCATTTTATGCATGATTTTTTCTTCCTGTCTTCTCTTTTCCTCCCTGGTCCTCTGTTACCTTCTGATAAAAACCTGTTCAACTTCCAAGGCCACTGACAAAGCCACACACCTTCTGAAGCTACACCAGGTAGATATCATTTCTCCTCACCCTGAACTTCCCACGTACATTGTTTCACTAGTCCCGTTTCTTGTTCTGCTGAGTTTTATTATAGCTACTTATTATATACCAAATTCCCTACCAGGCTGAAGGTTCTTTGAAAGCAGGACTATGAGCTTTTTCATCTTTGCTTCACCTTTGGAACCTAGCTCAGAGCCAAGTACAGAGAAAATAAATATTTGTTCAATAAAACTGAAGTACTAAATAGTGTGATGCACATGAAAAGTCCCATAGTAGCACAAAATGGAGAAATCAGTGTGGTTTGAAGTAGTCAGAGAAGACTGGATAGGGCAGGTGAAAGGGTCCTTGTGGAAGAAGGAAAAGCTCCAACAAAGGAATGGAAACCTGAGGGGCATTAAAGTAGCCTGTCCTCCCTCTTATCTCTGAGAGAATGGATAGGCAGAGAAAGTACTATTTATTGATTGTGGCCATTCTCAAGTGTCCAGGAAACCCTCTGTAAGATGGGTTCTGGCTATATTTTTACTTCAGTCCAGCTAAATGTGAGGCAATAAACGATGATGGATGGAATAAAATGTAATCCCCAAAGACCTCGTTTTCTTTAGATTCTGCCTTCAATACAAATAAATTGATAATCAATGCCAAACTTGGAATATCATATATTGTTCACTCTTTTATTTAATAAATATTGATTAAGCAACAATTATGGGCCAGAATTGGGCTAAGTGCTGCAGATACAGCACTGGATAAAATGTGATCATCAACTTTCAAAAGGCTCACAACCTAATGGGGAAGATTAGCTCTCAGTAAGTTGGAAATTGCCCATTTCAATGCACTCTTTCTGTGAATGATCTTAGACTCATACTATTTTGGAGAAGTTGAACAACTGTATTCACCTGAGGCCGAACATGTCCCCCAGGAGGGCTGAGCTTGGTGTAGTTAAGTGTGGGAGTCACAGAGAGGTTCTTCTCACATGGCTCTACAATAGTGTAGAATGAACACAACCTAGCTCTGTATAATACTTCAATGAGAGAAAACAGACTAATGCAGGAAAAAGAAGAGAACTTTTAAAAGCATAGTTAAAATCTTCAGAGAGACTCAAGACATCAGAGCCATAAAACTATAACAGGCTACTATTTTAAAAAAGTATTCAGAGTCCCTAGAAATTAAAAATACAAGAACCAAAATGAAAAGTAATTCAAACAGAAACGATGAATGTCAGAAATGACATGACTAAGGTTCAATACACAAAGCTAGAAGACTGATTTGAGGGATTTTTGCAAAATACAAAGCAAAAATAAAGGGATAAAAAGTTCAGGGCTTCCCTGGTGGCGCAGTGGTTGAGAATCTGCCTGCCAATGCAGGGAACAAGAGTTCAAGCCCTGGTCTGGGAAGATCCCACATGCCGCGGAGCACCTAGGCGCGTGAGCCACAACTACTGAGCCTGCGCGTCTGGAGCCTGTGCGCCGCAACAAGAGAGGCCGCGATAGTGAGAGGCCCGCGCACCGCGATGAAGAGTGGCCCCCACTTGCCGCAACTGGAGAAAGCCCTCACACAGGAACTAAGACCCAACACAGCCATAAATAAATTAAAAAAAAAAAAAGTTCAAAGGAGTATAGCACAGGGAACCTCTACTCAATTCTCTGTAATGTGTAAATCAACTATACTCTAATAAAAAAAAAGAAAAAAAATACTCTGTAATGGCCTATATGGGAAAAGAATCTAAAAAAAGAGTGGATAGGGCTTCCCTGGTGGCGCAGTGGTCAAGAATCAGCCTGCCAATGCAGGGGACACAGGTTCGATCCCTGGTCCGGGAAGATCCCACATGTCGCGGAGCAACTAAGCCCATGCGCCACAACTACTGAGCTTGCTCTCTAGAGCCCGTGAGCCACAACCACTGAGCCTGTGTGCCACAACTACTGAAGCCCGCGTGCCTAGAGCCCGTGCTCTGCAACAAGAGAAGCGACCGCAATGAGAAGCCCGTGCACCACAATGAAGAGTAGCCCCCGCTCGCCGTAACTAGAGAAAGTCCGCACGCAGCAACGAAGACCCAATGCAGCCAAAAATAAATTAATTAATTTAAAAAAAGGGTGTATATATGCTTATGTATAACTGATTCACTTTGCTGTACACCTCAAACTAACACAACATTGTAAATCAACTATACTCCAATAAAATTCTTTTTTTAAATGTTGAAAGGAGAATTAAGAGTCCTGGATGATAGTTCAAGATCCAAAATCTATCTAATAAGAGTCCTAAAAAGAGATAACAGAGAAGATGGAGGGAAACAAAGAAATACCAAAGAGAATATTTACCTGAAGTGAAGAAAGATTTAAATGGTTAGATAGAGAAGACACGCTAAGTATTTTCTAGAAATGTGGGAAGGACTCATAATACAATACAGATAAATCCTGGAGAAATTTGTGACATTTGACAATAAAAGGAGAACGTTTTAAGCTTCTAGTACGTACAAGTGTGTTTGGGGGCAGGGAGTACAAGACGAATACGTACTAAAGAATGGTAATTAAACTGGCATTGGACTTCTTATATGTAGCACAGAATGCTAGACAACAATGGAAGATCATCCTGGGTTATACAGGTGGGCTCTAAATGCAATTACATGTATCCCTAAGAGGGAGGCAGAGGGAGATTTGACAGACAGAAGAGGAGAAGGCGGTGTGACCATGGGGGCAGAACACAGTGATGCGTCACGAGCCAAGGAATGGGCAGCCGCCAGAAGCTGGTAGAGGCAGGGAAAAGATTCTGCCCTGGAGCCTCTGGAGGGAGTGCTGCCCCAATGATGCCTTGATTTCAGCCCAGTGATACAGACTTCAGACTTAAGGCCTCCAGAACTGTGAGGGAATAAATTTCTGTTTTAAGCCACCAGGTTTGTGAAAACTTTTTAGAGCAGCCACAAGAGACTGATACAGTGAGTTATTACCCAGGTAGTACACTGGAAATTTCAAGAACAGTACACACAAATGAGCACCTTGACAGCTCAGAGGGACCAGAAAGACCAAAACAGTATTTCAAAGCCAAGCAAAGACATAACCACCCCAAGATTCAAAGCAACTTAAAGCAAGTCTAATATTACATTACTAACCTACATTAATAACCAGCAAACTCAGGGATAAATATAGATTTTAACCAAAATCTATTTGGTTATTCTTTATTTGGGAATTTATAAATAAATAAAGTTTATTCTTTATTTGGGAATTTCCTACTGAAGTTAGTCTTCTCTGCCCCCATATTTTAAAGCCATGTGATATTCATGCTAGCATCTGGGACAGAATTATTCAAAAGAATCCTTTATGCAGAGCTCTTCGCTGTTTCAGTTTTTGTGTTTAGTGAAGTAGTGTACTAGCCAAATATCACAATAGGAGTTCAGATCATAAAATGTATTACCAGTCTATTCAACTACCCTCCCTCCTGATACATCTAGAATTTTCCTTCCTTTATATAAATCCAATACAGCAGTAGCTTCTACCACTGCTCTTTAAGGCACACACATAGATTGGAACTCACAGTAAACCCTCCTTTAGAAAAAGGCATCATGGCTTACACAGTAATGGGGATTTACCACAGGTGGCCCCACTGTATACAATGCTATGAGTCACCCAAGTCATTATTCCATAGCACTTCACTGTGCGGGTAACAGACTGTTCTCCATCTTTACCAAACACCTCTTTACTTTAGTTAATTAATTCAATATAGTATTAGGGGAGCCAGAAAACAAGCAATAAGTTTTAAGTGAAGGTTAAGCATGCCTCCAGCACTGTACTATGTATTATAGTACATATAAAAATAGTAGGGGAAAAAATGGTTACTGCCCAGAGGAAACTTAGCACCTGCATTGGGAGAAAAAACTCCGCGCAGCTAGAAAACTATGTAAAAGGATGCCTGGTGAAATGCTAAAACCACTCTGGGGCTTCATTTTACTTCTTCTTATACAAAGACTACATCCAACCTCTGTATGGATGTGGAACCTCCTTAACTGATTTTATTCATTTTTCAACTGGATGCCTATTTATTAATTCGTATATTGAAAAATATGCTTGACATATAGATTGACTAGGACACTCCCATTGGTTTGTCTGCCCTATACTCTACTTGGAGATAGGGCTACTTGGAAAACCAAGTTGTGATTGGAAGGTTGCTTGAGAAGTAGGAGCTTAGTGCCAAGGGAATTATGTGGATGATATAAAAGTTTAATGGTGTCAACCATGACAGTCCTTCCAGACAACTCTCTGTGGATGGCTCACAGGACCCTACACAATCAAAGAAAACCACCTCTTGTGAAGTTGCACCCACTACCCCAACCTGGGTAGGTATACCTAAATCAGTAAAGCTTTGTCCTCTCAAGCTTGACTAGCCATAGATGAGCATTCTAGGTAATGCAGGTGCTCTCAGGAGCTGACCTAGGATCGAGCAACTCAGATAAAGCAATCTTAAAACACAGACCTGGAGAGAAGCATGTTTGCTTATAACGATACCAGCCAGAAACGATATTTTTCTAGAAGCCTTTCCAATCCAGGTCTAAGTTACCTTCACACCTGCTTGTTCACAGGACAATTTAGCCTGCATGCCATGTTCTTCTAGAACATGGCATTATTTATTGACTCTCTGCCTCACTCACATCTGTGAAACATGGAAACTCACCAACGGGCTACAAGACCATCAGTTTTAAATAACACCATCCATCACAAAATGGAAAGGAGTGATCAACATTCCTTCAACTGCAATGCATTATACAAGGGTCAGCAAGGGGGAGTCACGGTTGGCAACACAATTGCTGGCCTCAGGTAGCAAATCCATCCTTCCAGCTGTTCTGAGCCATATGGGTTCAATGAACAACAGAGAGACAGTGCAGCCTCTTCTTACTGGGATTATCTGCTGTAACTCTTCCATCCAAACCCCATCATAAAACAACTGTAAGGTAAGCTGACGACCATTTACCTAAACTTCATCTGGTGGCCAACTGCTGATAAACAGGAAAACATGCACATTAATGAGCAGACAGATGTGATGAAGGAAATTAAGGTGTTCTTATCTTGAAGAAAGCAAAGATTTTAAACGTAGGAAAAAATTAAAATAATTTAGTCATTAAGTCAAAGCCAGATGGGAAGCCACTAGTGCAATTTTTCCTGGTAAGCAAATTCCAGGGCTATCCCCCAACAGTCCTGACACTCAATTTCTTACAACATACAGCTATTATGAAAATACCCCACAACCTTTCAGTTATCAAAAATCAAGATTCTCACTTCAGTTTCTAGGGCCTGGATATGGATTTCAATATAGTATACTTAGTGCTTTTTCTTCTTGCATTTTGGGTCCCAGTTTTAATTTTGCCCCAGATGAGCAAATGTTTTATCCCCCAAATTTCCAATTGATATTTTACTTATAGCCTATATAAAAATTTAAAATATAAGATGGTTTATAAGAAGACCCAGAATGCTCCCTTAACATCTCTTTCATTTTTTTCACCTGTAAAATGGGATCATAATAATTGTATGCCCCTTACCACAGTGGTTCTCAAATAGGGATGATTTCCACCTCCCAGGGGACATGTGACAATATCTGGAGACATTTTTAGTTGTCACACCTTGAGAGAAAGGAGTGCTAATTGTTTCTAGTGGATAGAGGCAAGGGATGCTACCAAGAGTTCTACAATGTACAAGGCAGCCCCCAACAACAAAGAATTGTCCAGCCCCAAATGTCAGTAATGCTGACGGTGAGAAATTCTGCTTTAATGTCATGGAGTTATCATAGAGATCAAAGCAGATGCTTAATGAAAGATTTTATAAATAATGGTGATGATAATAAATCTTAATGTTAGCTTGTCCTTATTTTACAACAAAAATTAAATTCTCACCTATGAATCAAAATAAGTGTGAAGGCCCAATGACTGCCAAAGGAAAAAAATCATCATTGGAAAGCATAAGCCTAGAATTGTGGTGATAAAGAGACTGTCCTAATCACATCACTGAAAGCTTGGACATTGGCCTGGGTCACCAAGATCACGTTGCTCTCTCCACCCTGAACTTGGGTGGATTATCCTCTGGCTCTTGACGTGAGATCATCTGGGAGGCTGGTGGATGTGCTCTGAAGCAAGGTCAGCTGGGCTGGATTTATCTCTACTGGGCTGGGCAAGCAGAGTATAAAACATAGGCCAGCTGCTCAATCCTGAGTTGTCAGGTTCTCCAAAAAGGGGTCTCTTAGGATGAAAGGATGTTGGTCAAGTCATTCTGGGCTAGAAGTTAACTAGACAGAGTACCTAGTAGAGAGGGACATATAAGTGGGAGATAGAAGGCACAAAACTGGCATTATCCCTAAAGCATCTCCCTTTGGTAGTGGATCACACCATGGCCTGTTTGTTTTCAGATTCATTCCTCACCCTTCCCTGCTGTGCTTTGGGAGGCATGGGGGTGAAGGTAGTACAGGCAGCCTATGCTCCGTGTCAGCTGGTGTTCTGCAGGGTTTTCCACTGAGAAATGAGAGGCCCGAAAGAAGGGAGAAGCAAGAATATTTCTCCCTTCCTTCTCTGCCTCTGGTGTCTCCCCAGCAGTGGCTGCACCACCCCCTTGGTGTCAGTATCCTTTGTGGTTTCAGGATCCATCAGGCGTCCCCAGGCCCAGAGCTGGGGTATTACCACTTCCTCCTTTCATCCCTCCAGTCTAGGGGTGTGGCTTCCTGTTGCTACTAACTTTTGGGTTGCCTTCCCCATCCTCCTTTTAAGCTTCTTCTGGCACCTGTGAAACCAATTTCCTGCACTAAATTCCCTCCGATTTAAACAGAGTGGCTCCTCTTTCCCGGCTGGACTTTAAATGATACCAAACGTAAAATAGATAGCTAGTGGGAAGCAGCCGCATAGCACAGGGAGATCAGCTCGGTGCTTTGTGACCACCTAGAGGGGTGGGATAGGGAGTGTGGGAGGGAGGGAGACGCAAGAGGGAAGAGATATGGGAACATATGTATATGTATAACTGATTCACTTTGTTATAAAGCAGAAACTAACACACCACTGTAAAGCAATTATACTCCAATAAAGATGTTAAAAAAAAAATGATACTTTCAGGGTAGAATGTTGGGCACAATAGTGTGACACCTGGAGCTCACGCAGTTACACAGGTATAACAAGGGCATGGCATCAACAGGAGGCAGAGGAAGCTGAGTTTACCCGCCCAACAAAGACTTGTTAAGCACCCACTATGCGCTGGAAATTGTGCTGGGTGTAGGAATTTGGTGTGAACAAAAACATATACCACTTCCATTCCCCAATGAATAATAATATAAGTAACTATAAAATTATTATATAATAGTGAGTTGCTCTATGATTTTTTTAAGTTCAAGAATTCTGGTAACTGAAATAAACACAAGAAAACAACACAAATTCTTCCATCAAAATAAGAGGTGAGCTGAAGTAGGTTCAGGCTAATAACATATTGGAGAGAGAATTTATAACTCTCCAGGTTTATCATTTCTAATATGAGTATCATTAAGCTGCTTTTCCAAACCCCAAAATAATAGCCAACGCAGCTACTTTCTGTTCCTTAGAGTGATGCTTGGGGAGCAATGCATTTTTTAAAAGATTCGTTTCCAGTGTGAAGTCATACATCAGAGCTAAGAAAAATTAATAAACCTCGGATTAGAGGTTTCCTGGATGACCAAGTGATCTTGTTAGCCAACCAGTTACATAGGAATATTTATGTGAAGAAAGAGAATTCAGTTTTAAGACTGGTCTAATGATTCAAGACATGAAATACATTCATTCTGGGAGCTGTTTGAAGGATACAGTGAAACATAAATATAACTAAAAAACTCAACTGTTGAGCCAATTGAAGAGACTCAAAATGAAAGTCCACTCATATACATTTGCATGACCCCCCCTTGAAATCAACAGGCACCAAATGAACATCTCAGCACATTATATTTACATGTTTTGCCCATTTCTGATTTGGAGTAATTTTTTCTATAACAAGAACAGAATAGGATAGAATTTTGTAGATTAGTCACGATTTTTATCTAAGTTTGCTCCAATCTATTTACTAAATCCACAGTGGTCCCATTAAGGATTAATTGCTTCTTCAAAAGGGATATTGAGGCACACTCATAAAGTGAACTATTCCCAAATTGTCTTATAAACCAATGGCTGATTAAGAAATCCACCTTTTCTAGTTCTACACAATGTTACCCTTTCTGAAGATGCAAGAATGATCAAATTTCCCCTGTGTAATAACACCTATGGGCTTAATCAGCACAAAACCTCTCCATTAAGACTCCCTTTCTAGATACACACACAAAATACAGTTCTTAGGAAAATGAAAATAAAACCTTTGGGTGTGGTACAGGTTTTGTGAAAAATGCAACTTCTTTAAACAGAAGTAGTTAACATCAGGAGCTGGTTAGCAGGTGAATAATTACATTAAATATATTCACCTCAGTGAAGACTGTAAACAAAGAGATATTAAGTAATTTTTTCACAAGTGCCCTGCTGTGATACCAGCTGATCAGGTTTAATAACAACCAGCGTTTCTACTAATTTTGCAAGAAAGATACGTTGAGGATAATTTCATCTTCTCGAGTGAGTATAAATCATCTATTCAACAGCGAGCTTAACAATGATGCCATGTAGCATAACCACCAGCGATCAACTCAAAAATGTAATTTTTAGAACTGTAGTATTTGCAAATTAAAGGATTAATGTTAACTTCAGTCAATACAGAAAATAAACTTGATTAGCAGAATGCATTAATATCAAATCAGCTTTGCAGATAATATGTTTTCTGCTATATCCCAAGGTGTGTGTCTGTCTCACTCTCTTTCTCAAGAGAACCCCAAAGGAAAACACTTTTCATTCTAATTGTATTATTTTAATATTCATCTTGTAAACAATGCAATGTTTTTGCATGAAGGTAAAAATTCAGGTTGCTTTTTAAATTAATCCCCAAGGAACTGGGGAATTAGAAAATCTAGTTTATTTTCTAATTGATAATGGAGAACACCAGAGGAATCACAGGCATTATGACATTATGATTTTCTTTTTATTGTTAAGTATACAATTATGTAAAAGGGGAAGACTCTGTGGTTATTCCTCTAAGTAATGTACAAATGCTGAAATGCATTTTTACATAGCATAAATACACTGTAAACAAAATGAAAAAAAAAGTATGAATTCTTTTAAAGTTCAGCCCTTGGTATAGATATTTAATTATATTATTTTGATGGTTTAGAAGCAAAATTGGGGCCAGAAAGGCATAATTAGTTTAATAACCCCAAATATGGTAGCAACCAGCAAAATTCAAACGAGAATAAAGAACCAGTACAGTATCATAAGGAATCTAACCTTCCTTTCCTATAGCTTCTTTGCAGTTTCATAATCATGGTCATTATCTCTACTGATGATACCAATGCTTAATTATCAGGATATAATAAATGCAACATAATAGAGGAATTACCAAGTTATGATGTCTACAAATGTATCTAAACATACAGATAATACAATAAGACATAACAGGTAATTTAGGAAAGCTTATTCCTATTCAGGGATAATGAAATACATATGGAAAAGTTTTTCTCTCTGGCAAATGAGAAGTAACTATTTCCACAAAGTACTTAACACATAAGAGGAAGGAAATACTTGAACACATTTAATTTAATATGTTTCTAATTCCTCAAACTCCTGGCTCTTAAATTAGTCTCCAAAAGCTCTGCAAAACATAGAAACTCAATTTATCACAAAGGATTAGGCTAATTCAAGAAAAGAAAATTACAAATGTTTACAGCCTATTTAGAGAGAGTTTACAAGAATAGAATTTTATTCCTAAGAGGTACTGAATGTTCTCTATTGAAGTGGGAAGTACACATTCTGATACCAGCCACACACAGATACCTCTTATTCTCATTGTGCACTAAATTTTGATATTGATAAAGGACTCATCCACATTTTATATGAAGTCACTGATGGTTTATCATTTAAAATTTTTTAAGTGATCAAATACTGAGAAAGCCTTTAAATAGTCACTTGTGTAATTCTTAAAGTCCAACTGATAACTAGAGAGAAAAAAATAGTAAGAGCTTAAGTAAGCAGGAAGGCAGTGCATTTTCTAGGAAAGATAATCTCAAGTTTCCCAATACTACATTATTTCCTTACAATAACTTTGTTTATAAAGCCTGATTTTTTTAACACCTTTATTGGAGTATAATTGCTTTACAATGGTGTGTTAGTTTCTGTTTTATAACAAATGAATCAGCTATACATATACATACATCCCCATATCCCCTCCCTCTTGTGTCTCCCTCCCATCCTCCCTATCCTACCCCTCTAGGTGGTCACAAAGCACCGAGCTGATCTCCCTGTGCTATGCGGCTGCTTCCCACTAGCTATCTATTTTACATTTGGTAGTGTATATATGTCCATGCCACTCTCTCACTTCGTCCCAGCTTACCCTTTCCACTCCCCGTGTCCTCAAGTCCATTCTCTACGTCTGCATCTTTATTCCTGTCCTGCCCCTAGGTTCTTCAGAACCTTTTTTTTTTCCAGATTCCATATATATGTGTTAGCATACGGTATTTGTTTTTCTCTTTCTGACTTACTTCACTCTGTATGACAGACTCAAGGTCCATCCACCTCACTACAAATAACTCAATTTCGTTTCTTTTTATGAAAGCCTGATTTTTTTTTAAACTTATCAGAACATAAATTTTTTTTTTAAATAAATTTATTTATTTATTTTTTTGGCTGTGTTGGGTCTTCGTTGCTGCTCGCGGGCTCTCTCCCCTTGTGGCGAGCAGGCGCCACTCCTCGTTGCAGCATGCAGGCCTCTCATTGCAGTGTCCTCTCCCGTTGTGGAGCACAGGCTCCAGACACGTGGTCTTCAGCAGTGGTGGCACGAGGGCCCAGCAGCTGTGGCTCGCGGGCTACAGAACGCAGGCTCAGCAGTTGTGGCGCGTGGGCCCAGCTGCTCCATGGCATGTGGGATCCTCCCGGCCCAGGGCTCGAACCCGCGTCCCCTGCATTGGCAGGCGGATTCTTAACCACTGTGCCACCAGGGAAGCCCCGAAAGCCTGATTTTTAAAACATGATTTGTATTGCAAAAAATGAGATTCTTTAAGAGAAATAAAGGACTGATATTCTTCCTGCTCCAAGAATGCTGAAAATTGGAGACTCTCAGTTGGTCTTAAACTTAAGGAGACTTTGTGACATTTCAAAATAGAAAAACAAAACCTTTTAATAAGCTTCCTAGTAAAGGGGATATTCTACTCAATAAAACTCTTTCTTTCACAATAAATTTTATTCGTAGACAGACTTCAATTTTGCCCATGAAAAAATAACTGCTGTGGGAATTGCCTTCCCACTCTAAACAACTAGATACCCTTGCAAAATACATTTAAATACTGTTTCAGGCAAAGGATGAGTATGGTACTTGAGCAACAGAAAACAACGGGAAACATCCTACTATTATTCCAGCTTACTGCCTAGAGGTAGTTTCTAGGCCACAACACAAGGAAAAAGAATCTAAACAAAGTCCAGCAGGGTCCTTGGACTAAGGTGACAGAAACGAGTTTGGGAAGATATCTCGGTTATTTTCGGTATCTAGATTTTACAGGCTAGATTACTGGAGATTTGCAGAGGAAACTCCTGGAGTCTTTAGCTGAGTAGAGATCTATCCAGGAGGTCAGGAAAAGAACTTCTGGAAAGCATTAAGCAGAAAAATTACTGGGGTTCACACAGTTAGGAATCATTACCTTTTCCACTAAGTAAAGTAGAGGGACCTTGTAATACATAGAGCATCAGGTAGAGTTCTCTGAAGTGTCACACCTTAATAGTGGGACTAAAATAGTCCTACAGTAAAGGCTGCTCTGAACCAGTCATAATAAAGCTTAAAATCAAGACTCAGAAGGATCAAACTGATTCAAACAACTTCATTCTGGCCAATACTCTTTCAAATGTCTTTCAGCACTCAACGACTTAAAATTTGCAATGATTGGCATCCTATCAAAAATTACCTGGCATTCAAAGATTAGAGACCTAAATGTAAGACCAGACACTATAAAACTCTTAGAGGAAAACATAGGAAGAACACTCTTTGACATAAATCACAGCAAGATCTTTTTTGATCCACCTCCTAGAGTAATGGAAATAAAAACAAAAATAAACAAATGGGACCTAATGAAACTTCAAAGTTTTTGCAAAGCAAAGGAAACTACAAACAAGACGAAAAGACAACCCTCAGAATGGGAGAAAATATTTGTAAATGAATCAACGGACAAAGAATTAATCTCCAAAATATATAAATATTTTTTATATATTGAGCACGTGCAGCTCAATATTAAAAAAACAAACAACCCAGTCAAAAAATGGGCAGAAGACCTAAACAGACATTTCTCCAAAGAAGACATACAGATGGCCAAGAAGCACATGAAAAGCTGCTCAACATCACTAATTATTAGAGAAATGCAAATCAAAACTACAATGAGGTATCACCTCACACCTGTTAGAATGGGCATCATCAGAAAATCTACAGACAATAAATGCTGAAAGGGTGTGGAGAAAAGGGAACCCTCTTGCACTGTTGGTGGGAATGTAAATTGATACAGCCACTATGGAGAACAGTATGGAGGCTCCTTAAAAAACTAAAAATAGAATTACCATATGACCCAGCAATCCCACTACTGGGCATATACCCAGAGAAAACCATAATTCAAAAAGACACATGCACCCCAATGTTCACTGCAGCACTATTTACAATAGCCAGGTCATGGAAGCAACCTAAATGCCCATCAACAGACAAATGATTGGATAAGGAAGATGTGGTACCTATATACAATGGAATATTACTCAGCCACAAAAAGAATGAAATTGGATCATTTCTAGAGACTGTCATACAGAGTGAAATAAGTCAGAAAGAGAAAAAAAAATATCATATATTAACGCATATATGTGGAACCTAGAAAAATGGTACAGATGAACCAGTCTGCAGGGCAGAAATAGAGACACAGATGTACAGAACAAATGTATGGACACCAAGCGGGGAGAGTGGTGGGGGGGTGGGGGGTGGGATGAATTGGGAGATTGGGATTGACATATATACACTAATATGTATAAAATAGGTAACTAATAAGAACCTGCTGTATAAAAAAATAAAATAAAATTCAAAAATTCAAAAAAAAAAGGTACTGAATACTATTAACAGTAGACTAGACACTGCAGAAGAAATAATCAGGAACTTGAAGATATTTACCCAAAGTGAGGCAAAGGGGGAAAAATGACTGATAAAAATCAGTGATCTGTGAGACAATATCAAGCAATCTAACAAATATAAAATTAGAGTTCCAGAAGGAAGCAGGGGCAGGAACAAAAAAATATTTGCAGAATAATGGTGAAAAATTTTCCAAATGTGAGGAAAATATAAACTCATAAATCCAAAGAGCTCAATGAAGTCCAACCAGAATAAGCACGCACACAAAAGCATAACACAGCACACAAGAATCCAATTACTGAAACCAGTGGTGAAATCTTAAAAGCAACCAGAGAGAAAATAATGCAATCCATACAGAGGAACAAAAGAACTATCAGAGACTTTTCATAAGAAATCATGCAGGGCTTCCCTGATGGCGCAGTGGTTAAGAATCTGCCTGCCAGTTCAGGGGACATGGGTTCAAGCCCTGGTCTGGGAAGATTCCACATGCCGCCAAGCAACTAAGCCCATGCGCCACAACTACTGAGCCTGCACTCTAGAGCCCCTGAGCCACAACTACTGAAGCCCATGCACCTAGAGCCTGTGCTCTGCAACAAGAGAAGCCACCGCAATGAGAAGCCTGCACACCGCAATGAAGAGTAGCCCCCGCTCGCCGCAACTAAAGAAAGCCCGCGCGCAGCAACAAAGACCCAACGCAGCCATAAATAAATAAATAAATCTTTAACAAAAAAAACCCACACATATCAGAAGACAATAGAACAAAAATTTTAAAGTACTGAAAGAAATAAACTTGATAATCTAGAATTATACACCCACTGAAAATATCATTCAAAATTTAAGTTAAAATAAATATGTTCTCAGACAAACAATAGTTGAGAGAATTTGTCACCAGCAGACCTGCACCATAACAAACATTAACAGAAGTTGTTCAAGAAGAAGGAAAATTATTCCAGATAGACATGTGGATCTACACAAAGGAATGAAGAGTAACAAGGCATATATTCAGGTAGATACAGGATATTTGTTCTCATTTTTAAACCTCCTTAAAGATAATTGGCTGTTTTAAGCAAAAATAATAGTGCACTGCAGGATTCAGAGCATATGTAGAAGTAAAATGTATTAAACATTTTAATAGGAAAATAGAAGTATATTGTTCATTTTACACATGAAGTAGTATGTTTGCCAGTAGACTTTGATAAATTAAAATCATATATTTCAAATGCAAGCACAAAGGAAAAAACCAAAAGATGGAAACAAAGAAACAGTACAGATAGTAAGCTAATAACAGAGAAAAACGGAGTCATAAAAATGCTCAAAAAGAAGACAGTAAAAAGGGAGAAAGAGAATAATGACACATGGAACAAAGAAAAACAGAATGAAAACAAAAAACAAACAGCAAGACAGTAACTTTCTGCCCAACCATGTAAATATAAATGTAAATGGTCTAAATGTTCCAATTAAAAGGCAGTGATCATGAAATTAGATAAAAATGTAAGACCCAATTGTATCCTGTCTATAAGAAATCCTCTTTAAATATAAAAAGACAAATAGCTTAAAAAGTAAAAGGATGGGGAATTCCCCAGCGGTCCAGTGGTTGGGACTCTGCGCTCTCACTGCTGAAGGCCTGGGTTCGATCCCTGGTTGGGGAACTAAGATCCCACAAGCTGCCACGTGTGGCCAAAAAAAAAAAGAAAAGTAAAAGGATGGAAAAAGATACCACACAAACCCTAATCGGAATAAAGCTAAAGTGGTTATATTAACATCAGATAACACAGATTTCAAACAGGGAATAAACAAGGGATAAAGATGGACATTTCATAGATAAAGGGATTAACTGATCAAGAAAGCATAACAATATTAAATATATTGGGTTGGCCAAAAGGTTCATTCGGTTTTTTCCATAAGATGGCTCTAGTAGCACTTAGTTGTCTTTAACTTCATTTGAGACAATTTTGTTAGATTGTATGTGACAGCTGTTATAGCAGCGTGCATTTTTAAAAGGCCTTATCAATTGATACAGCTACTATGGAGAACAGTATGGAGGTTCCTTAAAAAATTAAAAATAGAACTACCATGTGACCCAGCAATCCCACTACTGGCATATACCCAGAGAAAACCATAATTCAAAAAGACACATGCACCCCAATGTTCATTGCAGCACTATTTACAATAGCCAGGACATGGAAGCAACCTAAATGTCCATCAACAGAGGATGGATAAAGAAGATGTGGTACATATATGCAATGGAATATTACTCAGCCATAAAAAGGAATGAAATTGGGTCATTTGTAGAGACATGGATAGACCTAGAGACTGATACTATGCATGAAATAGATAACTAATGAAAACCTACAAAATATATATATATATATATAGAGAGAGAGAGAGAGAGAGAGAGAGAGAGACATCAAAATTGGTGAATTTTTGTGTAGCCATTTTAATATTGAAGATGGAAGAAAAAAAGCAACATTTTTGGCATATTATGCTTTATTATTTCAAGAAAGGTTAAAAACTCAACTGAAATGCAAAAAAAGGTTTGTGCAGTGTATGGAGAAGGTGCTGTGACTGATCAAACATGTCAAAAGTGGTTTGTGAAGTTTCATGCTGGAGATTTCTCACTGGATGATGCTCCACGGTCAGGTAGACCAGTTGAAGTTGACAGCAATCAAATCGAGACATTAATTGAGAATAATCAATGCTATACCATGTGGGAGATAGCGACATTCTCAAAATATCCAAATCAAGCATTGAAAATCATTTGCACCAGCTTGGTTATGTTCATCACTTTGATGTTTGGGTTCCACATAAGTTAAGTGAAAAAAACCTCCCTGACTGTATTTCTGCATGAGGTTCTCTACTGAAATGTAAGGAACGTTCCATTTTTAAAACAAATTGTGATGGGCGATGAAAAGTGGATACTGTACAATAATGTGGAATGGAAGAGGTCGTGGGGCAAGCGAAATGAACCACCACCAACCACACCAAAAGCCAGTCTTCATCCAAAGAAGGTGACGTTGTGTATATGGTGGGATTGGAAGGGAGTCCTCTATTATAAGCTCTTTCCAGAAAACCAAACAACTAATTCCAGCTAGTACTGCTCCCAGCTAGACCAACTGAAAGTGGCACTTGATGAAAAGCGTCCAGAATTAGTCAACAGAAAAGGCATAATCTTCCATCAGGATAACACAAGATTGCTTGTTTCTTTGATGACCAGGCAAAAACTGTTACAGCTTGGCTGGGAAGTTCTGATTCATCCGCCATATTCACCAGACACTGCACCTTCGGATTTCCATTTATTTAAGTCTTTACAAAATTCTCTTAATGGAAAAAAATTCAATTCCCTGGAAGACTGTAAAAGGCACCTGGAACAGTTCTTCACTCAAAAGATAAAAGTTTTGGGAAGATGAAATTATGAAGTTGCCTGAAAAATGGCAGAAGGTAGTGGAACAAAAGGGTGAATACATTGTTCAATAAAGTTCTCGGTGAAAATGAAAAATGTGGTGCCTTTTATTTTTACTTAAAAACCAAAGGCACTTTTTGGCCAACCCAATATATGCAAATAAAACAGAAATTCAAAATACATGAAGCCAAAGACTAATAATACTAAAAGAAGAAATAGACAAATCCACAATTTTAGTGAGAGACTTCACATTCCTCTCTCAGTAATTGATAGAACAAGTAAACGGAAAACCACAGTAAGGATATAGAAGACTTGAACTGCACTCTCCGTCAACTTGACTTAATTGGCACTAATGGAACACTCCATCCAACAACAGAATAAACATTTTTTTTCAAGTGTACTTGGAACAGTCACCAGAATAAGACATATACTATGCCATTAAAAAGTCTTGGGACTTCCCTGGTGGTCCAGTGGTTAGGACTTTGCCTTCCAGTGCAGGGGGTATGGGTTTGACCTCTGGTTGGTGAGCTAGGATCCCACGTGCCTTGCAGCCAAAAAACCAAAACATAAAACAGAAATAATATTGTAACAAATTCAATAAAGACTTTAAAAATGGTCCACATCAAAAAAAAAAAAAAAAAAAGTCTCAGTAAATGTTGGGAATTCCCTGGCAATCCAATGGTTACAACTCGGCACTTCCACTGCCTAGGTCCCCAGGTTCAATCCCCAGTTGGGGAATTAAGATCCCACAAGCCATGAGGCACGGCCAAAAAAAAAAACGTCTCAGTAAATGTAATAGGATTAAAAGCATACAAAGTATGGTTTCTAACAACAATGAATGTGAACTAGAAATCAGTTTTTAAATCTGGAAATTACCCAAATAATTAAAAATTAAACAACACCCTTCTAAATAACATGTGAATCAAAGAAGAAATCACAAGGGAAGTTAAAAAAATATTTTGAACTGAATGAAAATGAAAATATAACATATCAAGGTTACAGATGAAGCTAAAGCAATCTTTAAAGTAAACTGATAGCATTAAATGCCTATATTAGGGTAAAACAATGGTCTCAATTCAATAATCTAAGCTTCCACCTTCAGTAAAAAAAGAAAATATTTTTTTAAACATCTTTATTGAGGAAATATTTTTAAGATGAATTAAACCTACTAGAAGCTGGAGAAAGGAAATAATGAGATCAGAGCAGAAATTAGTGAAATAGAAAACAGAAAAACCACAGCGATCAGTGAAACCAGAAGCTGATCCTTTGAAAATATCAATAAAACTGATAAACCTCTAACCAGACTGATCAAGAAAAAAACGAGAGAAGACTAAAATAATAATAAGGAAATATTATGACCAATTTAAAGTAACAAATTAATCGACTTAAATGACATAACAAATTCCTAAAAGACCCAAACTACCAAAGCTCCCTTATAGGTAACCTGAATAGTATGATATCCATTAAAGACATTTTAGTTTTAGATAGCAACCTTCCCACACACACAAAAAACCCCTCCAGGCCCAGATGCTTTCACTGGTGAACTCTACCAAGCATTTAAGCAAGAAATAATATTAATTCTACACAGATTCTTCCATAAAATAGAAGAGAAGGGATTATATCCCAAATCATTTTATGAGACCATCATTACTCTGATCCCCAAACCAAAAAAGACAAGAAAACTACAAATTCCTTCATTAAATTGAATCTAGTAATATAAAAGGAGTAATATATCATGACAAAGTGGGTTAATTTAATATTCAAATATCAACCAATATATTCACCATATTAACAGACAGAGGAAAATCATATGATCATCTCATAGATGCAGTCAAAGTATTTGATACAGTTTGCTATCCATTAATGATTTTTTTTAAATCTCAGAAAACTAGAAATAGAAGGGAACTTCCTCAACCTCATAAAGAGCATCTATGAAAAATCTACAACAAGTATCATACCTAATGGTGGAAAACTGAATGTTTTCCCCATAAGATTAGGAACAAAGTGAGGATGTTCACTCTCACATTTCTATTCAGCATTTTACTGGAGGTCCTAGACAGTGCAATAAGGAAAGAAAATGAAATAAAAAGCATAGTAACTGGAAAGGAGGAAGTAAAACTGTCTTCATTCATAGATGGCATGATAGTATACATAGAAAAAGCTAAGAAATCTATGTAAAAGCATCCAGAAATAATGTATGAATTTAGCAAGGCTGCAGAATACATGGTAAATACAGATCTATTGTTGTCTTTCTATATACTAGCAACAAGCAATTGGAAATTTAAAATTTTAAATACCGTTTATAATAGAATAAAAAACAAGAATTCCTTAGGGATAAATTTAGTAAAATATATAAGACACTGTTCACTAAAAGCTACCAAATATTGTTGAGTAAAATTAAAGAAGATGTAAAAAATACAGCAAGATACCATGTTTCTATATCAGAAAAAACTCAATATTGTTAAGATGTCAAGTCTCCCCCAAGTTGGTATTTCAATACAATCTCATTCAAAATCCCAGGAGATTATTGTAGATATTGACAGGCTGACTCTACAATTTATATGGAAAGGTAAAAAATCTAGAAGAGCCAAAACAATTTTGAAAAAGAAAAATGATGTTTGAAGACTTGACACTTACCAAGACTGATTATAAAACTACAGTAATCAAAACAATGTGCGAGTGCTGTGACTCTAGATATGTGGAATGGAAAAGGAAGGCCAGAAATAATCACTGACAAAGGAGCAAAGGCAATTTAATGGAGAAAGGATAGTCTTTTCAACAAATGATGCTGGAACAACTGGACATGCAAGTGCAAAAAAAAAAAAAAAAATCAATCTAGAGACAGACATTACACCTTTCACAAAAATTAATTCAAAATGGATCATGGACCTAAATGTAAAATGCAAAGCTATAAAACTTCTCGAAGATAACATACGAGAAAATCTAGGTGACCTTATGTTTAGTGGATGACTTTTTAAGATACGACACCAAAAGCATGATCCATGAAAGAAAATATTCGTCAGTTGGATTTTAAAATTAAAAAATTCTGCTCTGGGGCTTCCCTGGTGGCGCAGTGGTTGAGAATCTGCCTGCTAATGCAGGGGACACGGGTTCGAGCCCTGGTCTGGGAAGATCCCACATGCCGCAGAGCAACTGGGCCCGTGAGCCACAACTACTGAGCCTGCGCGTCTGGAGCCTGTGCTCCGCAACGGGAGGGGCCGCGATAGTGAAAGGCCGGCGCACCGCGATGAAGAGTGGCCCCCGCTTGCTGCAACTAGAGAAAGCCCTCGCATGAAACGAAGACCCAACACGGCCATAAATAAATAAATAAATAAATAAATAAAGTAGCTAAAAAAAAAAAAAATTTCTGCTCTGTGAAAGATGCTGTTAAAATAAGGGCAAAAAAATGCAACCAACTCAAATATCCATTAATAGGAGAATTGATAACAAATTGTAGTATATCTGTACAATGAAATATTGCTCAGCAATAAAAATGAATGAACTACATACACATGGAATAACGTAGATGATCTCTAACCATTACACTAAGTAAATGAAGCCAGACATAAAAGACCCCACATTTTCTGATTTCATTTATATGAAATTCTAAAAAGGCAAAGCTATCGTAACAGAAAGCCAATGAATAATTGCCAAGGATGGGGAGAGAGGATTGACTGCAAAGAAGCACAAGGAAATTTGAGGGGTGTTGGAAATATTCTAGATGTTGATTGACTCACATTTACTAAAGCTCACTTAACTATATACTTAAAATGGGTGAATTTTATAATTATATTGTATAGAAGCTGATTATTATTGAATACATCTGCAAATGGTGTTTCCCCTCAACCACCACCACCATTAATAGATAATGCTCTGTTGCCATTGTCTACAATGTCCAGAATTTCATTTGAGGTTTTGATGCCATATAGAGTAAGTGGTAGAAGCCAGTTATCATTCAGCCAGCCAATACAGACAGCCTACCACATGTCAACCACAATTTTAGGTTCTGGAAAATGAGAATATGAATAAAATGCAGTTTTATCTTTAGAAATCTTGCAGTCTAAAAATAAAACTATCATCATCTTTAATATTTATGGTGTGCATATTTTACACTAAGTGCTATTTGTACATGTTAACTTATTTAATTCTTTCAACAACCCTATGGTGTAGATTGCATTATTAATTCCATTTCACAAAAAGGAAATTGAGGGGGCTTCCCTGGTGGCACAGTGGTTAAGAATCCACCTGCCAATGTAGGGGACACGGGTTCGAGCTCTGGTCCGGGAAGATCCCACATGCCGCGGAGCAACAAAGCCCATGCACCACAACTACTGAGCCCTCATGCTATAACTACTGAAGCCCACGCGCCTAGAGCCTGTGCTCCACAACAAGAGAAGCCACCGCAGTGAGAAGCCCGAGCACTGCAATGAAGAGTAGCCCCCAGTCGCGGCAACTAGAGAAAGCCTACCCGCAGCAACGAAGACCCGATGCAGCCAAAAATAAATTAATTAAATTAATTAATTTTTAAAAAAAAAAAGGAAGTTGAGGAAGATAGGTCAAGTAAATTGCCCAGCTAGTAAATGCAAAGCTGGGATTTGAACCCAAGTGAGACTAACACTACAGCTATGTTGTCCCATATAGTAGGCACTAGCCACATGTGGTTATTGAGCACTTGAAATGTGGTTAGTCTGAACTGAGATATGTTCTAAGTGTAAAATACACCCAAGATTCCAAAGACTTAGTAAAAAAAAGAATGTAAAATATTGTGTTAATAATTTTTAATATTGACTTCACATAGAAAGGATCATACATGGTTATATTAGGTTAAGAAATATATTAGTGAATCAAGTTTACGTGTTTCTTTTTGCTTTTTAAAATGTGGCTTCCAGAACGTTCATAATTACATATGTGGCTTACATTATATTTCTACTGACCAGCACTGCTCTAGATTCTGAGAATTTAACTATTATATTCTACTGTTTTGGTGACAGGCAGACTTAGAGCAATTATGAGCTGATACATGGGTCACGAAACAGAGGTATGGACAAAGTATTGTGGAAGTACAAGATGAAAACCATCAATTATGACCAGGGATAAAGAACCTGGGGAAGATGTCTCAGAGGAGGAGTATAAACTGGGCACACCTAACAAGGAACAGATCAATTCAGTCACCATGTCTTACATTTATATGACATTTTACATTTCACAAAGTGATTTCATATAAATGCGTGTATTTCTTGCACACACACATGCACGCATGCTCGCAAACACACACACACACGCACACAGTGAAATAGGCAGGGCAGATATTATTGTCCCTGTTTTACATGCAGAAACTGAGTCTGGTTAGTAGCAGAGCTGGGAGTTTAAGCCAAGTCTTTCGAGCCCAAGATCAGGGAATTATTTACCACATCATGGTTGCCTTGAGGTGATCTGGAAACAATTTCAAAGATAAAGGGTAAAATTATAGAGAGATGGGATGGAGGCAGTGGTATACTCAAGCCAGCTTTTACCAGTTCATGGCTTGAAACTGGTCATAATGGGAGTATATACACTACAGAAATTGGTAAATACTATGAAGGAAGACTTCTCCCTACCAAGAGTCAGCTTCCCAGCACACCACTAAATAGACAGTAGGGGGTATACTGGCCACTGGCTACAGTGGGAAGAATATCTGTTAAAGCCCTAGCTCTGTCTCTGACTGTGTGAGCTTAGGCAAATCACATAACTTCTCTGGGTCCCAGCATTTTCAACAATGAACAGGAACACTCTAATTTCAACTATAAAGTAGAAATCAAATCTCAAACTCTGGAAGCAGAGCGCCTTGAGCTCCCGTTCCACCTGCCGTCGGTGGAACCTCTTGGTTTCTTAAGCTCTCTCCCAACCTTTGTTTCCCTATCTCTACAACAAGGTGAAAGCAGAACCTACCCCTGAGGCATTTGTCTATCAGAGTTTATCTACAGATATTTACTTTATTCAAAATTAAAGCTGGGAAAAAATTTAAACTATTTATTAATTCACTTAATAATAATAATAAAGCCATTACATGTTAACATAAATAATGCATTTTATGAAAAATAACCATATTTCCTAAACTGAAAAAAATAATGAGAAGAGTATTAGTGTTTTACATGTTTGCAAATCTGCTTAATGTCTAGCTTAAAAGAAGAAAATAGGATTCTCATCTCTGTTGTTATATTCAATCTGTTTCAAAAATCATGTTATGATGCTTCTGGAAAACGCCATTGTACACTAGTAAAAGAACAAGAGTAGAAAAGGTAAATAACATATTGTGTTATTATGAAGATCGTTTGAACCTCATGAAACCCATGTATGGCTCTCAGAGAACTCCAGGGTCCCAGAACTACACTTTCAGAACTGCTGGCCTAATACAAAGCACTCAATGGCTATTAGTCACTTTCATACATAGATTCCATTCTCCTACACGTTATCGTGAGGGTCAAATGAGAGGATGTATTTTTTAAAAGACTTTGAAATCATGAAGAACTTACAACATGAAAAAATACTCCAGTATGAGAAGTGGTGCCTAGTCTTAAATATGTATTTTCTTTGGCCAGTTGAAATTTATAGTGAAATGAATTTATCAGAGCTGACCTAGAACTGAATTAGTCCTCAGACTATGCAAGGAAGGAAGGAAGGAAGGGAGGGAGGGAAGGAGGGAGGGAGGAAGGAAGGACCTCTAATATTTCTTAAAGGCTTAGGGATATGCTGATGGAGACATTACTTTAGGTCCTCATCCTAAGACTGTCAGGCTCTAGGAGCCCTGAAAAATATCCCCACAGATGTGCAATTACCAAAGCAATATATAGTGCCCACCAGGGAAGGAAATGAAATTCCTTGGGACCCAAAGCCCAAGAGCCACCCAAGCAATTTGAGTTGCTCCTCCTAGCGAGGAGAAATAGAAGGAATAAACAAGATTTTTGGCATGAAAACTATTCTGGGTCTCATGACAATAGGAAAAGTATATTCAGATTCTTTTCCATTATAGGTTATTACAAGATTGAATATACTTCAATTTTTAAAAATCAAATGAATATGACTTCTTAAAAAAGTATATTAGTCGTGACCCCTTCAAAACTTCGCTCAAACAGGCCTAAGGCAAAAGAAAAAGTATCGATTCACAAAAAGTCCAGGGCTCACTTGAAGAGAAAGGATTCCATCTCTGTTCCTGTTCTTCTTTTTCTTTTCCTCCTCCTCTAGCTCCTCCTCCTTCTTGTACTTTCTCTCTCTATCTCTCTATCTCTATTTCTCTCCCCCCTCTGTCCTTTCATGCCACCGACTCTGCTTCTGCTTTTGTCTCAGAAGCACCTACAGACAGTTCTTAACTTCGAGAAGTCCCAAGAGAAAGCTCTCTCCCAGCAGCCCAAACAAAGTCTCACTTTGCACCTATTTACCCGCCTTGTGTTTCTGTATCCATCTTCAGGGTAGGGCAACAGTACTGAATTTAGTTGACCTGTTAGTAATCCAAAACAACTTCTAACTGCCTTAGGCTTATCGTTTTGAACTTCATTGGGCATTTTATTACAATACAAAGAATGCCCACTTATAGACTGCTATAAATCAATCCATCCAAGGTATCTATCCAAGGTCAATGATCAGTATGTCTGCAGCACTAATCTGCACAAACATGATTAGCAAAGTTTCTTAGAAAGGTGTTCGCCTGGTCACCCTGTGGTCTAGCAGGATAGAGGCCAGAAAAATACTTTGTGTACACAAGTCGAATTGTACCTTGAAAGAAAGACATATTTCCTGTTTCATTAAAATTTATTATGTTGGGCAATCCTGAGATGTTTACTAGAGTCTGGCCTCTGTAATTTATTAGTGCCATGGGGAATAGAAATGCTCTCTTGCAAACTGAAGTATCACAATGGCATTTAATAGCCTTGTTTGACAACATCAGATTGGGTTTATCACGTCTGGCTCATTTTCAAAATTATTTCACATTAAATGCATTACCTTTTAAAGGGAGAATGGAGAGGGGAAGAATAATCTTTTAATAAGAGAAATTCAAAACTCAGAGCTAATCAGGGGGAAAATGTTTCTAATCCAGTTCTATAAATTTGGCAAAAAAATCTTTTTTTTTAAAGCAGACCAGCTGGAAAGCAATAAAGCATATATCTATGTCTGATCTACACCACTGCCAGCTGCTGCTTCAAGGGTCTGGCAAAACCAGCTCTTGTACAAGAAGTCCACTTCTTTTATTTCATTTCTAGAGACATACAGCCTTTTCTGAACTTGAATGGTGATTTTATAAAGAGTGCTGTTTTATTTACTCTCAATTAATCATGCTCGACTGTAAACAAAGTGTCTGTTTTAGTTCTGCTGACAATTATCCACTTGTCAACATCTCCCTCAAGTACCTTCAGCATCTGGCTACTGCAGAAAACCTCTACATCAAGATGAATGTTTGTCTCTGTAAACTCAGGAATTCGTTGGTTTCTTTAGCCCATCAGCAGTCAGGATTATATTCTAACAAATGTCACCCAGGCATCTTGATGAAGATATATATAATCAGACAATAAAGGGTTTCTCAGGATTTCCTTCCATTCTCTGTTTGCTTCGGCAAAAAGAAGAAAAAGATTACAACTTGGGGATCTTGGGAGCATGCGGGGGCTGTGACTTCAGATACTGTCACAAACCACCAGGCACATGATGACAGCTCCAGAAGTTGCTGAGAAATCTGTCCCTCCATTAGTAACATTCCATTAGATCAACAGAACCAAACTGTGTTATAATTGGTGGTAATTTATGTAAGGAATTCATATGAGTTTTGTTGCAGTTTCACTGGCGTTTGGAAGGGGCATGACTTTATCCACTGCCCAAATAACCCTTTTACTTTGGGATGCCTTTTTCGTTTGCTTAAAATGTGTAGGGAACATAGGGGGAAGTCGCTACCAAGATCATTAATATTTTCCCAACAATAAACTGTTTTACAGGCAAATATTCTATTTGGTGGGTTTTGAGGGAGAATTACTAGTGTGTTCCCTGGAGCTCCCCTTGGAGAAAGGAGCCCCAGGAAAATTAAACTCAACACCCATCCTGTATCCATTCTGTTCTTTCATCCATAAGAAAGGAGAGATATTATATACACCATGGGGGGCGGGGAGCGGTAGAGAGAGGGGGTAAGCTGGGAACTCCGACAGACCAGTCCTCTGGGAGAATGAATGGGTTACTTACCTAGATTTTACAATCCGGAGATTAATTTACACCCATTTCCAAACGGAAGAGATTCAAATCACTTAGCATCTTTCCTTGAAGTTGTATTCCTGGGTGAGGAGTGGTGGCGAGCCCGGGAGGATGTGGACCACCAAGAGAAACCAGGTATCCAGTGCAGCCCGGTCAGAGTCCAGATCGATCAAAAGTGGCCCAGAGCCGGCGTCAAATCCAGAAAAATTAACATCCTCAGCGAGGGAAACTGAGGACAAGGACGGCGGGACTCACTCGGCGAGGGCCCGGGATCACTATAGGTGGATGGGGGAGAAAGGGGAGACGGGGGAGGGACGGGGACTTGGGGGGTGGGGAGATTAGTAAAGGGGTTTGCTTCGCTCCTTTCTGACAAAAGCTGATCAATCTAACTGCATGTAATTGATTTTAATGAGTGGGGGAGTTTCCATCACATTAACGATTGCCCCGAGTCATCAGCCTGTGCGCGCATCGACTCCCGGTGCAGACCTCGGTCTCCTCTCCCGGGCCAGCCAGTCTCGACCTGGGCGCCCGCCACGCCGCCTAGCTTTGGGGCCCTAAAGAGCAGAGGTCGGAGAACCGGAATCCTGGCCGGACCGCCGCCCGATTTCACCTGGTAATTTATGCACAATTAATTGAGATATCTTTTATACTTGATGTGTTGCAAAATTAATGCCTAATTTATGTAATTAGTCAATTAACTCTAATTCCAGCATATGTTCCCAATGCCCAGAAGGTGTTCTGTTTCCCAGGTACTTATTTTGATGTCACGAAATGCAACTAATTAATTTTACATGCATATTAATTTGGGATCTCTTTAGCAGTTCCCTTTGTGCAAGTAATTTTAATATTTGTCTTTCTAACCTTTTGGGGCAGGGTGGGGGGGGGAGGTGCAGGTGGGCGTGAGCGGCACGGGGGCGCGAACCCAGATGATGCCTGAGGGGCGGCCCCGGTCGAGGACGGGGTGCTCAGGAAGAGGCCTCAAGCGGCCGGGGGTGTGGGTGCTGGGCTCAGCAGGCCCTTAGGGGGCGTTGCGGACTTTGACCTCACGAAGTGCATTTCGCGCACGCCTTTGGGAAACAGCGCGCCTTAGGGCCCGGAGGCTGAGAAGCCTGGGAGCGCTGACGGTGGCTCCCAGGGCACTTCTCGCGTCCCTGGACAATTGGCTCCGTGCCCAGTCACCCGCACTCCCCGGAGCCAGCGAAAGGCTTTCATTTTTTTGCTTGCAGAAGGAGGACTCAGATTTCCAAGCCAGTCCCGGAGGCAAAAACCAATGGGCTGCTCTGCGGCCCTTCCTCCTAGATATCCCGGCTGCTGCCCGAGTGCGGGGAGCCGGAGAGCCTGCTCTCCCCGAAGCTGCTGGGTGCAGGGAGAGGAGAACCGCGCCTCCATCTCGGGCTGTGCAAGCAGCCACCTGTCCTCTTCTGGCCCGGAGCGAAGACCAAGCAGGGCGAAAGTTTACTTTCCAAGTTATTGGGTGGCACATTAAAACTTTTATCCTTTTTGGACAAATTAATGAGCAATTTAATTAATAAAATCAGAGAGTAGTGTAAGTGCTATGATAATGAAGTTAAATGAGTGCACAGTAAAATATTCACTAATCCAGCGCATTGCCAAATACCCCCTTAATTCTGCTTAACACTAAAAGGGTTTTGAGCACCATAATGAGATTCCTCTGTCTGCTAATTAATTGACACGCTCCTGAATATTCATATGAGCTAGCACCAATACGTTCCTAATTGCACCGTGGAATAGATCTCAGAGGAAAGTAAATCGCCATAGACTTAATTAAAATAATGTATTCCAGATCGAGGACGGGGAAAGATGAGACATTTGCCTTCGAGCGCGCTAAGAAAGTGGCACCTGGCTGGTGGAGGGGAGAGATATCAAACGTCGGCGCCCAGCCTGAAATAAGCGGCGTGGGACGCGCTGGGAGGGCGTTCGGCTTCTGAAAACAGCAGCTATGCTGGGTCCAAACCCCGCAGCTCGGAGGCTGTGGCTCCCAGGAGCGTCGGTGTTCCTGCCCTACCGGAGGAAGTGGCTGATGGGGCGGAGTCTAGGACCCCGACCCGGACCAGCGCCCTCTCTTTTCTCCCTGCTGTCTGTCCCCCAGACTTGTCCGAAATGCTGTCTACAGAGGCGCGTGGGAGAAGGTCGTCGGTCGGGAAATTTCCGGGAAACTTTTCCTAGAGGTTGTTGAAACCGCACCAGACCCAACTCTCCCAATCCAAGCTGCGATCCCAGAGACGTCCTTGGTACTTCTCTTTGGGGGAGGGTGATAGCTCGGGGCGGGGGGAGAACACCCAAATCCTGTGGATGCTGTCCTCTCTCTCTCGGCTCCCATTCCCACAGAAAGCGCCGCCGTCCCCAAACCGCACGGCTAAGTTCCTGGACGCATTTTCCCTTTCTTGTCGAGTCCAGTGCGGGGGCCCATCCCAGCCGAGCTTTCCTCGGCGGGTAAGAGGGACAGCCGGGCTGCGGACCCCAATATGAGTTCGACGGCAGAGCCATTTTCACCAGAGCCACGCACGTGAAATAAACTCTCATTCCTTGGGAAGACGAAGATTCCCTCCACCCTCCTTCTTTTTGAAAAAAAAAAAAAATCACCACAGGTTAGAAACTAAAAAGAGTTTATTTGAAGACATACAAATGCATATTTATTATACACATGTAGGCATTAACAATGTAAATTACACCGCCAGCAGTTGCTGGTTGTTTATTCATTAGATCTTTAGAAAATCTACATTGCCTCCAGACAGCGCGATGATAATGTGAAATACACAAGCAGTTTACATAACCAACTTTGACGCGGAGCTCCGCGCTCCACGACTCAGTCATCAACAGGTCGCAGGGATCCGGACGCAAAGGAAAACCTAAGTTACTAATAATTACCGAAGATCTGGGTAACCTAGGAAGCCCGCGGCTCCCTCTGTCCTTTTGGAAAAGAGCAAAGGATGTGGGAAAAAAAGAGAACGATCTAATTCACTCTTTACTGTTCTCCATTTTACCCTGTTTATGTGTAGCTTTGGGGCGGGGGGCAATTACAGAAAAATTGGTGAAAAGAGGATGAACGGACAGAACTGAAAGACCAAGAGCCTCCCCAAACTCCGGGTATTCAGGAGAGCCAGTTAAAGACTTTGAACCCAAACCGCTTTGAGGAGGGGGGCCGGTGAAGTGAGAGGTGAGAGGTTTTCTTTACTGCCCGCCCGGGAAGAAAAGGCAGCCTACCTCAGTTAAGGAAAGCCATCCACTCCACCAATCAAATCACTATGGCTACCATAAACAAATGGTTATCACTCTGAAGAAAATCACCTGCCGATTCAACCTTTTTGGAATTAAATCCTCCCGTGATTTTGGAGTCACCTAAAAGATGGAGAGGGGGAAGCACCTCAAGGGAGAAATGGCAGTGCAGATTTCATGTCTATTTAAAATATATAAAAATATATATCTAAAATTCTTTCCTAATAAAAATGTCAAATAAATAAATAAGGGGGAAGTGAGGAGTTGTTTACTAGGGTTGCTGTGGTGGGAGGGAGGGGGAGATCGGTGAAGATGTCAGCCGCCGTTGCAAGTGCCGAAGTCTCCTAAAAGCTACACGGATGCTATAATCGGTCAAGTTAATGATTTATCCCACTCTCCAGAGTCAAACACTTAACGTGGCCTACCACTCACCACTGAGGTAGGCGGGTGAGGATGTTTTAATGTTCTGTTTCCTTTATCCCTTCCTTCCTTTCTTTTGGTTGGGCCGGCTGGGTACACAAGGAAATGCACTGCAGATCCCGGACACTCTGCATTGCTGGGAAGGCAACTAGCTTGTGTGCAGACCTAAAATCTGGTGTCCCTACCGCTGCGGAAATTGAAACCAGAGTTTGAGAAAGAAGGGATGAGGGGAGAGAGGGAGAGGAAACAGGGAAGGAGAGAAAGAAATAGAGGAACATAGAGGGTGGTGGATCCATTTCTGCGGCGTCGGTAAGCCCTCGGGGCAACCTGGTCTCCCCTACAGCTAGTCTGTACACTGCGACCCACCAAGAGTGAGAGCCCGGAGCAGAGTCTGTGCTGCGGAGGAGGGCGCGCGGCAGAGGGTGGGCACCCCGCGCTGGGACCCGAGAAGCAAAGGCCTGGTCCTAGGTGGACCCGCCTGAGCGGAAGGACCCCGCCGCCCAGGGGAGGCGAGCGCCCGGCTGCGCTGCAGGCCCCGCCAGGCCCCGCCTCTCAGCCATTCTTAGCTGGGGGAGGCCAGTAAGGATCAGCCGCTTTCTTTCTTTGCTTTCTTTCTTTTTCAAACCCGCTTTGTGGGTGGCAGCTCAGCGGGGGACAAAAGAAAAAAAAAAAAAAAAAAAAAAAAGCCCAAACGGGGTGGGGGGGGAGGGGCAGAGAGAGAAAGAGAGAGAGAGAGAGAGAGGGAAGAGAGAAAAATCGAATAGTTTTAACCATCTCAGGAACACAGCGAGTTATTATATTTAAAGGCTGCTGTGGGCGAAACCTGCTTCTGCCATTAAGAAAACACATACTGCATACGTCCACCGGGTTAAGCTCTCCTCCTCATCTCTGAACAAACAAAGCAGAAGCGCGGGGTTTTAAGGCTGGAGACCTACAGGTTATCCGGTTTCAAAACAAATTAAAACGGGCGAATGCACCAACAAATATTACGGATGCAAGACAGTCTTCATTTCAGAGCTCTGCAGTTCCCTCCCCCCCCCCCCGAATTGATTTTATTCAAATTTCTGAGCGAAGGACATTTAGCCTACTGTACAGGATTTACCTTGATATTCTATTGCAATCAGTATTTTTTCCCCCAGATAATGCATTCAAAGGAAGCTTAACTGTTTTCCCGCTTATTGGAAGCTTTGAAACACTTTATAAAGCTAAAAACTGCCTTCCTGTTTCTGCTTTCCCTAAATTCCTTCCCCAAAATAACATTTTAAGAGTAGCTGCCTAACCAGAGATACTGATCCCCCCTGCCCCAAATCTGAGCAAACAAGTAATTCCTGACAAAGAAAATTAATATGAAAAGTATAGGGAGATTTTCTCCCTTTCCCCCCTTAAAAAAAAAAAAAAAAAAGACCCTTTGCTCCACCCCGCTATTAAACAAAACACAATACCTTTTTCTGGGTGGTACTGCACAGAAGTTGATTCAGTTTTGACAATGTTGTTTAGCTATCATTTGCTATTTTGAATGAATGGGAGCAATCCCCCCTTTTACAACATTTGTTTCCTATTATGGAGAGGTGCAGCAGTTGAGGGCAGACATGTGAAAGTGGCTGTTTGATTCTCTTTTTCATCCCCCTGACCCTGCTTTTGTCCCTCCTCACCCTGGGAATGTCACGCCTCGCTACTTCACTTTGAGATGCTCGAGAAAGTGGCTTTGTTATTCCCTTTTAGACATACACGAAATTGTTCTCATTCCCCCTGCTGTAAAAGATACTTCACATCGGGCCTCGGTTCACAAGTGCAATGCAATTTGGCTTAGTCCAACCTTTGTTCTGCTTGTACAAATGAGCGAACAGTGCACACATTATACAGTTGATCTACTGCTGTCTTAACCCCAGAGTTAGGGGCTGGGAGAAAAGCAAGTTAATCCCTTCAATACCAAGGTGGCTTTAGCAATATTTCCTCCGATAATAATAATAATAGATTTGAATTGCTTCTTCTATTTCACACAGTGCAGGGCAAAACTTCTGGGGAGGGTTTAGTAACAACCACCAAAATCCTTCCACCAACCTTTTGCAAATAACTTTGAGACAAGTACGTATGTAGGTTTGGCAATGCCCAGTTTAAAGCTATGCAATTGTTAGCACAAAGGAGGGACTGGATTTGGAAACTCAGGCTTTAAAGCCTTGAAATCTCAGAGCAAAACCACTGCCAGCAAAGACCAAATGGTATTTAGCAAACTGAATCCAAAGAGAGGGCATTATGGTGAGCCCAGCAAGAGCTGTTTTCACGGACACTGAAATTGCCTGCTCACTATGGGTGGGGTTTGGCACTTCTTGGGGATGGATGTCAAGCAGACCAGCCCCTACCTCTGGCTACTGTTTTATCCTGCTTGAGATGGAGGGGAAACTGAGCCTCCCACACTCTCCAGATTGGAGCAGCTGCTTGGGAAATACTTCTAAAATGTGTGGGGCTGTTGCCACTCCCTTTCTCCCAACCCCAAGGAAAACACAGATTTTCACTTCAGGTGCTCCAGCCAGAGCCAAAGGCCTTACCCACTGCCAGGCAGCAGGGACTCAGGAGGAGACGCCTCTGAATTTGAACCCCCCCGGTGTATATGGGAGTCGAGGCTCTTGCCTCTCTCTCAGCAAGATTGGTGGGGGGGGGGTACTGATTTTAGGCAACATACCCCTCATCAAAAGTTTCTTTTCAGCCTCCCTGGTGTGAGTTAAGGTCCAAACCCCATGTAGCCGAGTCACCAACCAATGATATACACGGCTCCAAAGTCCCCTGTGAGATGTTCCTTCCTACCAGCTCGAAAAATAGGTGTGCGTTTCCGGCTGCCCGGTGCAGGCGGTGGCATTGGGGAACGCTGGCGAAGAGAGGGCACCAAGTACCTTCTCTGCCGCTGGGCCCTCGGCACCCCCGCGCGAAGGGTGTCCCCTCCCCCACCCCTCCTCCTTGAAGAGCTTGATTTCCCACCAGACTTGGTCGACGTGGCCCGGCGGCGGCAAGGGCTCAGACTCCCGGGGCAGGCACGGGAGAGCCACGGCCACCAATAGGTTTCGCTTACGCAGCGGCCAACCGGGTGCGGGTCTCTGGGGCCCAAGGGCCTTTAAGACCCTGCTGGCCGGTGGCCCCAGGTTGAGAGGACTTACTGAGCGGGGTCCCTCTGGTCCCCAGATCCAGAACGTTAGAGCCAGGCTGTGCCATGCCGGGGTGCTGGCGGTGCAGGCGCACAGATTCCGAGGACAAACAATCTCCAGGACACTCAGGAGGATGATATTTTTTTCTTTCTTTGTTTTTTTTTTTTTTTTTTACAAAAACTGACCACTGACAGGCTGAGGGAGTTTGTTTTAGTGCTGAATATCCCGGGAACAAAATCCTTTTGAAATGAAAGCTAAGTCGTTTCACGCCACCAAAGTGCAGATTTGGTGAAGACTAATGAGACAAAGCGGCGCAGTGCGTTAGCGCGGGTTCCCCGAGAGAGCGGAGGACTTGGGCACCTGCGGGGGGCGGCCTGGTAAGGTGGGGCGGGCCAGAGGAGGCCCCAAACCTAACGACAACGCCGCACCAGCCCGCTACCTTCAACTCCCCCCCCCCCACTCTCGGCACTTTTACCGCCACTTTCGCAGAGATGCTGGAAAAAGTGGAGGAGATGGGGAGAAAAAGTGAAGCGAAGAGAACTGAGGGACAAGAGTGCATTAGGGAAGAGGAAAGGAGGAGAGGGAGAGAGGCGGGGTGGAGGAGAGGGAGGGGACGGCTCCCAGAGTGAAAGGAGGAGGAGAAGGGGGCCAAGCAAGGCTTAGCCGAAGCGCTCCGGGCAGCGCGGAGTTCACTTTCCAAGTCTGGAAGGCGGGTATTGTTTTTGGCGCCTAGGAAACCTTCGGAAGCTGCCGGGTACTTTCCTCCACCTCCCATCGGTGTTTGGTAAATATTAACAAACCAGGGCGCGTTACTTTCTGGAGTGTGGTTGGAGGGGCTGGCTTGGGCTCCGGGCGGTTTTCCTCTCCTAGAGCCCCCGCCCCCAAACCCCAGCCCCACAGTTCACGCACACACACACCTGCTTGACAACAGAAGGAATCAAAATCAATATTGTATTTGTCACCCCTCTGTCTCCTTTTTACTCCATCAGCAGCCCGGGTGCCACTGAAGCGAATTGTGGATTTATGGAGGGAAATTAGCATAAATTATTACGAAATCTGTAGCCGTGTGTGGTCCAGCTTGTGGGAAAAGAGGCTATTGCGAACTCTCCAAGCAGAAAGGTGGTCGGTGGTGGGCTCTGCAGAGGCGATGAATGGCTATTGCACGAAAGAGATTTCCAGTTGGTTTGCACATGGGTATAATTGACTTATGTGTATTTTATACAGTTTTCCCAACAACTCCCTAAGCCTCCGGGTCGGATGTGCCCCCTCCCCAAAGCTTCTGTTTGCTTTGGGTTCTGTACAACAGACTGATGAACTTTTCAAGATTTCTGGAAAATGCTCCTTCCTTCCTCTTCTTCATAATACTAGTCTTAAAACTCTGTAAATAGCATGCAAATCCCTCCCTTCCCTTGAGCTTTGAAGATCTTCAGTAGGAAGTAAGATACAATTTTACAGCAAAGTATCTTTTTAAATGTGCATCTCACAACTAACTCCTCGCCCCACCCAAGGCAAAGTTGTGCTATTAGGTTCAATTTTCTTAATGAGCCCCCGGCACAGGCAAAGTGCCTCACCCCCCACCTTCACCCGAGCCAAACTTTGAAGATTCCTACTTGTATCCTCCCATGTCCCAAACTTGGTGGTGACAACTTTCCCAGGGAGACGGACAGAGACTTATCCCAACTTGGATTTTTTTTTCCATCCAAACGTTTCTACTCTTAGAATTTAGTTAATCTTCTGTTTACTCGGAGCAATGATTTCGACAGCCATACAAAGGCCCTTTGCAAGGCAACAAAATGCCAATTGTTAAAACAAGAAAACATTTCTCTCTCCCCATCTTTCACCCCCCAACACGCGGGCGCGCGCGCGGGCGCACACACACAGGGTCGAAAAGAATCTTCCTGGCTACAGCAGGGGGAACAGAGATCTTTCACTCCTATCGTTGCATATCCCGAATCCAACCCTTCTCAAAACTCTTGTTTCTATATGTATGTACATATTTTCTTAAAGGATCCTAAAAATCCTTGCGGGCTTCGATGCTCGTACCTCCCCTTCCCAGGTGGGCTCCTGCCTCGCCCATAGGACCACCCTCTGTTTTGTACCTCACAGGGCAGCTGCCTTCTAGAGCAGGAAAGCTGTGGACCAACGCCGTTCGGTCTGGGAAACACAAGCCCTCACTCCTAGTCATCAGGGGCCCCTCAAGCTCCCAAGCTTCCCCAGCTCCTCCCATCGCAGGACCCTCTAGGCTAACCTGGCCACGCCATATAACCCCCAAACGCCGCAGCTCCATCGAGTACCGCTGCCTCCCCCCAAGCTCGGCAGAAGTTCCTCCCGGGTCCAACTGGTTTATCTGCAGGGGGTTTACCTGCCCTTCTCCAGCCGCGCCCCCAGAGACAGGTCAGCGTCCCTCTCCCCACCCCCTTCACACCCACCTCCTCCTCCTGGTCATATTTTCCGAGTTAAGAAGGTGACATTATTCTTTTCTTCAAGCACTTCTGTTAATATTGAAAAACGTGCGCTTGCATCTCAAGCGAGGCAACCCAGACGCGAGGGCCATTTCAATATTAATGAAATTGTTTAATCTCCTAAATTCATCGTGTTTAAGTTACGTTTTGGTGAGTTATTGACCACCTCAGAAACTGTGGTTAATGGGGGGGGGTGCGCGCGCACGTGCGCGCGCGCGTACGCACACACGCGTTTAAAGATCTTTTTTATGCTAACCCCAAATAGCTCCACTAATAATGCTCTAATATCACTAGAAGTATCAAAACTTCACACCCAGAAATCTCCCACCACCACCACCACCGCCTCCACCTGAAAAAAAAAAAAAAAAGTTCTCACATTTCCAGACTGAAGATGATTTAGCTTGAGCTGTTGCTATTGGGTTTTTAACAACGCGGTAGAAGGAATTTCTTCTAAAAACCATAAAGGTCGGAGAATGTGCAGAAACCAGTGGGAACGCCTAGCGTCTATACTTGTAGACTGCGTGCAAGCAGGCGGGGTTGATTCACTATTTCATAGCAATTAGATGATGATGACAAGGATAATAATAATTATTATTAACTGAATCTCCAGAGACTAATCCAAACCGGGGAACAAGCCGCCCACACTAGGCAAGGTGACCCCAGGCACATCCCCATCCTCTCTTCTCTCCAAAAAAGGAAAACTGCTGGTTCTTTGCAAATCTAGAAGGTACTTCTGTTTTAGTGGGGCCGCAGGCAGCTTTTGCTGGGCCCTCTAAACCCTAAATAACTTCTTTCTATGCAAAAAAAAGGGGGAAGGGGGAGAAAGTTCCGGCTGTAAAATGCAAACTTCCAGGCCACGCCTAACTCCTAAGTTTCAAACCACCTGGGGAGCGAGAGACCTCAAGCTTGATAAAGTGTGTCAACCAAACTCAGGCCCTGCCCAGGTCCACATGCCGTCTTCCCCAACAGCCCAGAGCCTCCATCCTGTGTCTAACCAAACTCCTGGAGAACTTTTAAAGTGAAGACCTTGCTTATTTGCCCAGATACACTACTTTAATTTTTTTTTAACTTGGCCAATACACTTAGATACAAAATGGGCTCTTACAAGGGTCTGTCCGAGTATATTTTTGTATTTTTAAACCCCATCACTTAAAGCTACACACCCACTGTGCCGGGCTAAGGCAGCAGCCTAGGAAGGTCAAATCAAACTTTGACCTGCCTCTTGGAGGAGTGGAGGAAGGGTGTATTTTCATTACAATAACCCATGCAACCAGTCCCGGGTAATGCCAAGAGCAGGAAAAGGGTCAGCTTCAGGGGAAAGCCGTGCCTTAAGTTAGCTAACAATACAAACCCGATACACTGCAGAGGAAACAAAATACCCCAGCCAAGCAATTTCCATGTCAAACATCATCTGCGCAGCGGCTCGGTCTGTGAATGTGAGTGGTCGCCTGAATCCCTGCTCCGCGGCCGGCGCCTCCTCATACCTTCACACCGCGCACCCTGGCCCGCGCGTCCTGCTCCCCGCCGGTGGCCGAGGCTCTTCCCCCTCGCCCAGTCTGGAGCTGGAAGTGATTCCTATTGGCCAAGGTGTCCATGTAAATAGGTGTGAAAGAAATCAGAGCTGGCCAGGCTCTCCCCTCTCGCTCAGTCCCCTCCCTCTGCATCCCCCGCTCCCCCTCCTCTTCCTCCTCCCCCAAGGCGATTGTCATATGATAGCTAAGAAGTGGCACATTAATGAAGCGCCGCTACAGGGGTCTTTTCTGCTCCTGTCACCGCTTAAAACTATCAGATGGTTCGAGGGAGGACATGGAGGCAGCCACCTAGCTCAGTGGAGCCGCGGAGCCCACAGCAGCGCCCTCCGGAGCGCCGAGGCCGCCGCTGCCACTGTCCGCGCCGGGACTCCGCCGCCGAGCTCGGCCGCCCGCGGAGCTCACGGCCAGAAGCGCCACGGACCGGGCGGCGCGGGGCGCTGCGGGTCTGAGCTGCGGAGCTCAGGAACGAGTGGAGCCCAGCCGAGCCAGGACACTGCGACCCGGCTGCGCGCGGCGCCATCCCGGATGTGGACGCGCAACTTGGGGCAACTTTAAGGTGAGCCGCTCTCGGTTGCCTCCCTACCCCCAGTCCCCGCTCCCGGTCCGGGCTGACTTCCAGGCTACCATCGCGCCGCTCGCGGGCTTCCCCTCCCGCGCCCCCTGGCCGCCCCCAACTCGACACGCAAAGTTGCTGGCTAAAGAGCTCAGGCGCTGGCTGATCCAGCGCCCAAGCCCCCTACTCGCCACCCCCTTGGTCTGTTCTCGGCCTGGCTGACCTCGCGGTGTCTGTGCACCCACGTCCTTTCCCCCATTATCTTCCCCCCCACTTCCCAGATCCGAGCAGGCCCGCGCGGACCCAGAGCTAGAAAGGGGCAAAGAAGAAGATGCCTCGGCCCGGCCGCAACACGTACAGCGACCAGAAGCCGCCCTACTCGTATATCTCGCTGACCGCCATGGCCATCCAGAGCTCGCCCGAAAAGATGCTGCCCTTGAGCGAGATCTACAAGTTCATCATGGACCGCTTCCCCTACTACCGGGAGAACACGCAGCGCTGGCAGAACAGCCTGCGCCACAACCTCTCCTTCAACGACTGCTTCATCAAGATACCGCGGCGGCCGGACCAGCCCGGCAAGGGCAGCTTCTGGGCGCTGCACCCCAGCTGCGGGGACATGTTCGAGAACGGCAGCTTCCTGAGGCGCCGCAAGCGCTTCAAGGTGCTCAAGTCGGACCACCTGGCGCCCAGCAAGCCCGCTGACGCGGCGCAGTACCTGCAGCAGCAGGCCAAGCTGCGCCTCAGCGCGCTGGCGGCCTCGGGCACGCACCTGCCGCAGATGCCCGCCGCCGCCTACAACCTGGGCGGCGTGGCGCAGCCCTCGGGCTTCAAGCATCCCTTCGCCATCGAGAATATCATCGCGCGCGAGTACAAGATGCCTGGGGGACTGGCCTTCTCCGCCATGCAGCCCGTGCCCGCCGCCTACCCGCTCCCCAACCAGTTGACTACCATGGGCAGCTCGCTGGGTACTGGCTGGCCACACGTGTACGGTTCGGCAGGCATGATCGATTCGGCCACCCCCATCTCCATGGCCAGTGGCGATTACAGCGCCTACGGCGTGCCGTTGAAGCCTCTGTGCCACGCAGCGGGCCAGACGCTGCCCGCCATCCCCGTGCCCATTAAGCCCACGCCGGCCGCAGTGCCCGCGCTGCCCGCGCTGCCTGCGCCCATCCCCACCCTGCTCTCGAACTCGCCGCCCTCGCTCAGCCCCACGTCCTCTCAAACAGCCACCAGCCAAAGCAGCCCCGCCACTCCCAGCGAAACGCTCACCAGCCCGGCCTCCGCCTTGCACTCAGTGGCGGTGCACTGACCCGCAGAGGCCGGCGCCCCGTCTCGTTCCCCTCCCCGCCAGTCCACTCGCCTACCCCGGCTCCCAGTCCTGCCCTCCCCATCTGAGACCGCCACCCTAACTTGTCCAGTTCACCTTCGGCCAACCCCCTCTCCCCCATGAGAACTCTGTTTTGGACCCAGGAGACGAAACACAAACTTGCAGATGGGCCTGGAGGCGCGTGGGAGTTGTCCTCGCCCCCAAGAGGGGTTAGGCAGGGGGCACCTGAGCCAACTCGTCCCATTCCGGGGCCCCCGAAATCCCCCTCCCACTGAAGCGGCAGGGGAAACCCTGCCTCCCGCAGTCTCGCAGAGGGGCGCGTCTAAGCTCGGCCCGGATCCGCGAGGCTCCGGACACGGCGCCGTTAGTCCCAAGCCCAGAGAAACCGCCTCGGAGGTTTCCCGGAACGGATCTTCCCTGAGGGCTGCAGACGCACAGCGGAGAGCCACATCTCTGTTTACGTCTTGGAAATCTGCCGCGAAAAGGGACCACTGGCTTCCTACCCTACTCGCCTCCGCCCATCCGGCAGGGGTATGGGCGGACCACAGCCTCCCGGAGTAGCGGCCCTGCCTCCCCGGCTTCTGCGGAGTTTTCTTGTTTGGGGTTTTGTTTCCTGACAGAGGCTCCAGGCGCTGGGAGTGTAGGGGAGAGGCTACCAACCTGGGAAGGGGACGTTTGTCCTCCACACAAGCAAAATAAAACTAAAAGTTAACCTTGTATGTTTACAGAGCGCCCGGTAAAACGTAAACAGTGAACTTGAATCTGTAGTGCTTGGCGGGCGAGCGGGCAAAAGCCCACTTTACAAGTACCTGTTGTAATGTGAATGTTTACTCTGCATTTCTGGCCAGGTTTAGGGGAGGGAAAGGGGGGATGGGAAAGTTAATTGGGATGTTAACTTTCCGATTACTTAGAGACCTTTTTAGCTATTTATTTTATTGCTGGAAGGAAAAGAAAGAAAATGAAATAAGTCCAAACTAAGAAAGCATCAAGGGCAACCCTAGAAGAACTTAGATAAGCTGACTGGTAACATGAAGGAGGTATCACCGGATAGGTCTCCCATGGACAAGCCTTTCTGTTTGCTACAAGAACTTTTCCGAGAAGCTAAAGGGCTGCAAAGAGATGTAAATGCTTGTGAATAGGAATGATTATACACTGTGTAAAATGCACTTTTGTTGGCTATATTCCTTTAGAGTCTTAGGTAATTTGCTGGAAAATGAACTGTTGTTCTGGTGTGACCTGCTTAAGTTAAAAAAAAGTTGTAGTGTCATCAGAGCTGTACAATTTTTACCTTTCATTTTTCTCCCTCCCTGTACAGAATTAGCATGGCATTTTAAATATTGATGTTCTTGTTCCCAGCATGCCTGTTTTAAGACAAAGAATTTTAAAAAGGTGTCTATGTTAAATTATGAACCTAGTCCAAATAATATTTTCTCATTAAAATACGTAAATGCAAATTTTAGTTTCGTGTGTTTTTGAAGAGTTGCTACAAACAGTAACTTTACCAAAGATAGATGCACTGCTTCTCTAAGCATGCTTTCTGCAATACATTGTCTGAGTAGTTTGTCTTTTTTCATAACTTATTTTTAAAACAAACCTCCTCTTATGCACTTGCAGACTGGGAAGAAATTATGCAGATGGACTCTTGAAGATATCTGCCCAGAGAGAAAGATGAAACAAACTATTTCTAGTATAGATCAGGTGCACAGGTGTGGTGCTAAAAGAAAAACTGTTAATGAAAACCAAGTAACTTATATGTATTTTGACTATCTTTAAATATACATTTTACAAAATATACAGCACTTTATATAAATGTAAGGCTTCTACAGAAACCAGGTAGAGGCGATATGGAGATATACAGCGTAAAGGCAAACTTGCTTACCCAATACTTATATTCTGATGCATCTTATTTGCAGGGGACCTTGATTTCCTTGCTCCTTTAAATTACTGCAATCGTTGAAATTTTCTTTTTCAGAAGTTACTTAAAAGTTCACCTAGCCTGTAGAGAAACCTGTTCACTTTTAATTGAACAGATTTCTCTTTACTCCTTCATCTGGGAAAATAATGTTTGGTGTGTTTATTTTAAAGAAGCGAATGAAGTTACTTTAAATGCTTGACTCTGAGTATTTGCTTTTCTTCAGATTTTTGCAGAGAATTAAAGTTTGCCAAGAATGTATGGCTCAAGGCCAATTAAAACTTTATTGAAAGGGTCACAATATTTCCAGAGTGAGGTGTATATTCAACTAATGAAGTTACAAGACAAAGAAAAACTTAAATGGTGATTAACACTTTACTGTGTAAAATGATTAAACAAGAGACCTTGTGCAATACAGAGAAACGCACACAGAAATCATCATCACTATACTCCACAAAGAGAACCCTTAGCACCTGTGACCTTTATATGTTCAGAGGGTTATCTGAAAAAAATTTTTAGCATTAATGCAAAGGGTAATTAATCCCGTTGTGACCATTTTTTTTAAAGGAAGGATCCCACACACAGCCAAGAAAAAAAAAAAAGGTGGAAAATAAATGAATCATTGGACTGATTAAAATGCATGAAGCCACTAAAGCTCGTCAGACAGGGGACAACTAAACTCATTCATCAAGCCCAATTCACAATTATATCAACACGATCAGCTAAAGAAAGCCTGGAAAACTTACCCACCCTGGGCCAGGAAACTCTTGAAACTTTGTTCTCAACCAGAAATCATCTACATTTTTAAAAAGTGAAATACATTTTCATTACTTCCTGCAAAATAAAATTAAAGCCATCTCTGGAATATTCTAATCTCCTGGAATTCACTAACACTGAATTTGAACTGGGAATGAAGGAAGCATAAAGGGCTAACATGGGTCTCAAACATTTTATAAATTTTCAGCTTAGATAGTCAGGTAAAATACTCTTCCTAGTAGTAGCAGTAGGATTCAGAGGCAAGCGATGTGTACATACACACATTTAATAAATGGAGATAAGTAAGACGCAGGTCCTATTTCCGATTTTTAGTAAAGGAGTGATTTCAACTCAGTATTTGAAAATGTGCTTTTCAGCTGGTAAGTTCGTCATGGTGTATTGCAAAGAATGAAATAACTTGGGCATTGTGAGTCCTCCTTTCACCACTGCAGGCATCTTTTCTCAGATGAAGTTGAATGAGTAAAGTAAAAAAAATCCATTGATGATATTTTGACCTTGATCAGGAATCCAAAGGCAGCCCAAACACACATGCCTCCACCCCACTCCATCCCCAGCTTTGAGACTTGCACCCAGTTTAGCTGAAGTACCCCACAAATAAGGAAGTTTATAACTAGGATACCTTCAATGGCTTTCTTTGTCATGTTAAATATTTTCACCTGGCTCAAGTCCAAAGTCAATACACACAGCTTTAAAATAAAACTGGAAGAGACAACACCGTGCAGTGAGGTGTCTGTTCGGGATCTCATCCTGAGAAGGGAGTTTAGTTATATTATTTTCTATTTTGTAAATCTGGGCAGTACTGATTTTTTTTAAGTTAGGTTTTTGATTTGGAAACTGGGCTATTCTGTTACTTTTGGTTTTTAACATGCTTCTGTGCTCAACTATGTTTTTAAGTGGCTTTCTCTGTGATTTGGGGAAATGCTTACACAATGGATGAGTTTTGTACACTCTCTTGAGAGAGAAGCTGCTGAAGTTCCCACTGTTCCTATTGCCTGGGTTGGGGGGTCTTAAGAAGCCTGAACACTAGCAGGAGAAGGGCTGGTAAATGATCCTCGGAATGGCTTAACTATTACAGCAGCAAGTTTAACTCCTTTAAAATAGATGAAAACATTGAGTGTCTTGGAAGCATAAATCTGGCCAGGTGCTCAAGTGGGATGAAGCTGGCAGGTGGGAGGGGGAAAGAATCCAACGGAGTACTTCTAACAGAAGGTTTTACGTTAGTTTATGCAAGGTTTGTGGGGGGCGGGGGCGGCGGTGTTCAGGGATGGTTTATGCTTTTGCAAATGGAAACTCCCTCTGTAAAAAGATATCCATTTAAGAAATGGCAAGGATCAGGATCTGTTCTCCAATTCTTAATATAAATGTCAGTTCATTTTTTTTCTCCTAAAGCCACATATGCACAAAGACACCCAAACAAAAACAAAACAAAAAACAATCCAACCCACCGGCTGTGCAGCCTCAAAGGGGATGCATTTGTTTCGTTTAAACTAACAACAAATTATCTAATTAATATGTTTCAATTACAGCATGAAAGGCGCAGCCCCTGGACCGCCCGCCGTGGGGTCACAATAGCCCCAGAGCCCACTCTAGGAATTTACAATAACTTCACATCTGTTTCTTTATTTCCCACTTTTTGAGTCTAAAACTCCTCTCAAGATCACTTCAAACTACGGGCTGAGTTATGAAATATGTCCCGGTGTTAAAGGGGGATGAAACTTTGCCCACGGATGCTTCATTTGCAAGCAAAAAAGTGAAAAGCCCATTGAAGAGCATTAAACAAATATATTAGAATTCTGTCACTTTATGCAATTGAGTAGATCAAATGAAGGGTCCCGGCCACTTCATTCACTCTCATTCACTCGAATAGAAAATGCAAAGAATAGCAACCCGAGACTGGGCCACCGATGTAGATTTAGCTCCTTTTTACTGGGAGACAAAAAGGCTGAATTTTCACAAACACATTGCTGACTCGGGGACTAGGAAACCGGCACTGGAACCCCTTTGGAATTTAAATTCATTTTATCTTCCTCTCTCTTTGCGGGGATCTGTTTGCACTACAGTGCAAGATGCAGCGAGCATCCTCTGGCTTCTGAAAAAATGGGGGAGGGGAAGAAAGTGAGTGGGGGTGGCTATGTGGGCCTCAGGATTCTCAAGGAGCCCTTGGTGGTCAACTGACACTCAGTTCTGAGACAACTTTGATTTAAACAAATCTTTATCTACATCAATAGAAATACCATGATATCACACATCTCCTAGCCTCTTACCTCCTTGCTTGGCACGGATTACATAAATGGCTTGTTTTCAAAGATCAGAATCACGTCTGGGTCGTCCAGTTTACTTCTTTCAACTAATATCTGGTCATTGGTGTCACAGCAGACTTGAAAGCTAAGCTTTCAACCTCACCTGCTAAGTACTGTTCTCTTTCTCTCTCTAACATGCACACGTGCACACATACACACCACTTTCTGATAGCAACCCTATCTGAGCACCACGATGGTAAATTTGTTAAGTAAAAATCAGGAGATGAGACATTCTTTGGTTAGAATTTCCAAGTCAGAATCTTCTTACATTTTCATTTCCCATTTTCGGGGCAGGGGAACAAGCCACATGTGTCTGTGGTAATTGAGATAACCTTGTGGCACTACTTCTGTCCTGTGTCTTCAATGGCCGATATTTTTGTTTTGATGAACTTTATAGATTTTTATGTGTCAACATCTTAGAAAGCTTACAATGCTGTTAGAGCTGCTTCTAGAGACAGAACAGGGAAAAATAAAGCAGCAGACTTCTCAGCTTTTGAGGTGCGATTGCAGAGGAATGAACCAGTTTTCCTTAAACTTGTAGTCTAAAGGAGATCTGATCTGAAGGAGGAAGTATATGGAGGGTTTTATTTTGTATTTTTTAAAACGTGCCTGGTACTTTTTCCAGATGCATTCAAACTTTGAATGCTTTTCATTTCAGCTTCAAGATTTGTAAGGTTATATTTGACACTATTCTTCATTTAATTTGTGGGATTGGCGTCTGGAGCAGGAGACAGGAGGTAGCTCAGATCTACAGCTACAAAAAAAGATACTGAAGAAATAGTTGGTTGTTTTATAACCGTAAGCTATCAAACTCACCAGAATTAATAACAAGCAATAAACTGATCACTACAGTAAAATAAGAAAATAATTAGAAAATATCCATGAAAAATTGTAATTGGCTAAATAAAACCTTCCTTAGAAGATTTTCCTTCCAGAAATTTTCAAGAATACACGGACAAAGGGTTCTTTGGAGGCAGCCTCCTTTTGCCTATGTCTGCAAATAACCGATGTCAAATCAGCTGCAAGCTTTTGAAGGAACAAACTCGGAGCATTAATTAGAGCAGATTAAGCTCACAGATAAAAAGCATTCTTTAAGTATCTGTTGTTTGGAGACATTGTGATTCTGATTCATGCTTTGCAGCCTGTATATTTTTATTTACTCAGTTAATTTCTTCCCCAGAGTGTTCCCTGTTGATGGGGGTTTACTAAGGTACACAGTGCAGAAAGAATTGTTGGTTTGCAGAAACAAGTGTTTCCAAACTCTGCTTTTGCTATTGATTTCTCTCCCCTCCTTTCTGAAATACAATGCATTGGTCCAAGGATTCCACCACATAGTAGCATATAGAGAAACTGTTCAATAAAGGATCTTAATTTTGTGCCACTTAGAGGAAGCTTAGTATTTATTAAGTAGTATCTAGAGTGTTTTACATTAATTAGAGCAGCTCCTTGGAGAGACATTACAGCCAAGAACTGTTTCACACAACAGGAAAACACATCTCAACTCCCCCACTAGATCTGCCATAGCGAAACACAGAGCTGCAAGGGTCTGCCCACTTGGAAATGTCAACATATATATTATTTATTTACATATGTTTGATAGACATACTGAAGGTCTGTGTATAACAATAAAATGCTTATTGAAAAGGTCCCTATCACCCTGGGTGCAGTGATATTTATGTCAGCTACAAAATAACCACAACAACAACCTGAAATAACGGATCTGTCTCAAGATTCCTGATGTGGATTTCATATCGGGGAAAGAAAAACTGACAAATGACTATCCAACCCTCCTTTGTTCAATGGATGAGTCAGTCTGAATCATATATTTCTGTGACTGCCTGGAAGATGCTAACAGTTTTCATCCTTGTGTGTGTGTTGCTGGGGAGGGATTGGGCAGGGGAGAGTAAGGAAGAATAGGCAAGGATGAAATTTGAGGTCTATCAGATTAGTTCAGGTGGTGTATATGCAGTGATTCCTGTCCCCAACACAGAAGAATAACTCACTGAATGAATGGGAGTTCTGAAAATAGTCCTGTTTAGTTTAGGGAAAAGCGCTTTGCCTTTGTTCCAGCTGTCAGTAAGTGAGAGTACGGACTGTAGATTTCAGCTGTGATACCAAGTTTGTACAATTTAAACCTATGAAACGCATTTGAATCTACTTGTGGATGCTATCGGCTTTAATAAGAGGCAAACCCCTCCCATAAAACAAGAAAATGAAAATGATTAACTTTGACATAGAAATATAAACAGCAATTTGATTAATTATATTGCTAATTATTCCTTGCTGTGGAGCCAAACATTATTCAATTCTTAAAATGACAGATGCTGAATAAATCATATAAAATAATTACTTGGAATTTCACTGCAGTGAGAAATGGTGGCATTTATGGAGAGATTTATATTGATTTCTAAATATGTATTTGGTTTTGTTCTATTCTGTTTCATTTAGAAATTTAGTCCTTACTGTAAAGCTATCACAACTATGTAATAAAATGTTTTTTCTATGTTTTCCTATGCATATATTAAAATAATCAATTTCTCTTTTCAATATTTTCCATAATTATAATCAGTATACATATATTTGTATATCTTGCTTTTCCCCAGCATTATATCATAAGCATTTCTCACATTCCCCATATTTTCATAACATGGGAATACATAATATTAATAACCATCAATTTTAATGGTTGTATAGCCTGCCAACTGAATGAATTCCCCTGGGTGAGGCATTTTGAATATTTTTAGGTTTTGGTTTTTTCTTCATTTGTTTTGCGAATTTTACAAAGACCGTTGCAGTGAACATCTTTTATACCTAACTAAACACTGTTTCCAATGATGTAAAATATATTAACATTGACATGTGGAATTCCCTAATGGCTCCCTGCAAATTCAATAATGTAATTTAATTTAGGATTCTGCTTCAGTTCTTACATTTCCATTGCTCTCACCCTCGACCCCGAGCAATACTGCCGGACTTAGAATCACAGACACTGAACGTTAGAGTTGGAAAAGTCCTGAGAGATTACAGGGAAGTCAATTATTTTACTCATTTGTTGAATCCCACTGATATATTCCTTTATCTACATCCAAATAATTTAACAACACCAAAGCCAAGCTCTGAAAGTCAAACAAAAATTCGGTCCTACCACCAATGCCAGACCAATGCAACAAAAAATCAGAAATCAAGAAAGTACTGAAGTTGTCAAAATGAAGGCTTTTTACTTGATAACGTTCGCTCACCTCATTGTAAAGCGGTTTACAAAGCATGACAAGCTGTAGCCTTCTGAAGGGGGCTGGGGGTAGTCTGTGTAACTAGAGGGAATGGTCACTGCTCAGTCCCAGGTCTGAAGAGAAAGGGATCCACCCACAAGTCTGAACCATTTCTTAACTCTGTGATACCCTCCTGACATCGAAAACAAGTGGTCTTCCAGACAGACTTCCAGGAGTCTAGAGGGTCCAGGCACACAGCAGGTGTTACTACCTCATTTCTTCGGCTGCTGTGAGATGCTAATTCTCAAGATGGGAGATGGCAGGAGGGGCTTCTGGGGTGGGGATGGCCAAAACGGGCCAGGAATCTGAGCTTCTGATTTTGTCTTGTTATTGCAGCATTTCGTTTCAACCTTTCTTACAGGACACTTTCATGTCTGATTTCCCCACTCCAGGTTCTTGAGCTCTTATTTGTTTTTAGTCAAGTGGCTTCACACTGTGTGAGATACAACACAGGTGCCAATGGGGTGCTTGTCGGCTGAAGAATATCCAGGCATCCTGGAGTGGACTCAGGAAGAAAAGCAAGCAGGGAAAGTGCCATAACCAGTGGCTAAGGTTGAGATCATCTCCTGAATTGGAATCAATGTTTTTTGGTGGGAAAAAAAATCATGGAACCAAATGAATTTGTTCACAATTACTTTTCTATAGTTCCCAAACCATCCCAACCACACTCCCTGAGCTAATCACTCCTACCTCCGGCTTGGCTCACTTAACAACGAGAGGAGAGATATAAGAGGAGGAACAGAGGAAGGCTGAGAGGAAGAGAAGCAGCTGGATGAAAATCTGATGATTCTGCTAGCACGGTCCTTTAAATAGGTCACCTAACACATCTCTTCCTTTTAATTCAGTTCCGGCCAATTCAACTCAGTCTGATTTAATCCAATTCGACAAATATCACTAAGCATCACCTGCACAAACAAGATCTTTCAAAAACATATTTTGGTCAGAAGACCTGAATTTGAGTCCTAGTTTTGTCACCTTCTACCTAAATGGTTCTGAGCAAGTCTCCTGAGCTTTCTGTTGGTTACCCTTCTCTCAGAAGAGAATAAGGTGCCCTCAAAGGTTTGTCTCAGTGATAAAGTAGAGCAAAGCAGATGAAAGTGCTTTGAAGTGCCATGCAAACTTAAGTTACTATTACTGTCGATGATGGATAAATAGTAAAGTAAAAACCGCTATTAAAAATTGTCCTGACAACCCACAGAATGGGAGAAAATATTTGCAAATGAAGCAACCAACAAGGGATTAATCTCCAAAATATACAAATGGCTCATGCAGCTCTATGTCAAAAAACAAATAACCCAATCAAAAAATAAGCAGAACACCTAAATAGACATTTCTCCAAAGAAGACATACAGATGGCCAAAAGCACATGAAAAGATGCTCAACATCACTAATTATTAGAGAAATGCAGATCAAAACTACAATGAGGTATCACCTCACACTGGTCAGAATGGCCATCATCAAAAAGTCTACAAACAACAAATGCTGGAGAGGGTGTGGAGAAAAGGGAACCCTCCTACACTGTTGGTGGGAATGTAAAATGATACAGCCACTATGGAGAACAGTATGGAGGTTCCTTAGAAAACTAAAAATAGAACTACCATACGACCCAGCAATCCCACTACTGGGCATATACTCTGAGAAAACCATAATTCAAAAAGAGTCATGTACCACAATGTTCATTGCAGCACTATTTACAATAGCCAGGACATGGAAGCAACCTAAGTGTCCATCGACAGATGAATGGACAAAGAAGCTGTGGTACATATATACAATGGAATATTACTCAGCCATAAAAAGAAACGAAATTGAGTTATTTGTAGTGAGGTGGATGGACCTAGAGTCCGTCATACAGAGTGAAGTAAAGTCAGAAAGAGAAAAACAAATACCGTATGCTAACACATATATATGGAATCTGAAAAAAAAAAAAAGGTTCTGAAGAACCTAGGGGCAGGACAGGAATAAAGATGCATACGTAGAGAATGGACTTGAGGACACGGGGAGGGGGAAGGGTAAGCTGGGACAAAGTGAGAGAGTGGCATGGACATATATACACTACCAAATGTAAAACAGACAGCTAGTGGGAAGCAGCTGCATAGCACAGGGAGATCAGCTCCGTGCTTTGTGACCACCTAGAGGGGTGGGATAGGGAGGGTGGGAGGGAGGCTCAAGAGGGAGGAGATATGGGGATACACGTATGCATATAGCTGATTCACTTTGTTATACAGCAGAAACTAACACACCATTGTAAAGCAATTATACTCCAATAAAGATGTTAAAAAAAAATACTAAAAATAGACCTACCATATGACCCTGCAATCCCACTCCTGGGCATATATCCAGAGAAAACCATAATTTGAAATGATACATGCACCCCAATGTTCACTGCAGCACTATTTACAATAGCCAGGACATGGAAGCAACCTAAATGCCCATCAACAGAGGAATGGACAAAGAAGCTGTGGTACATATATACAATTGTACATAGATACTCAGCCATAAAAAAGAACGAGATAATGCAACTTGCAGCAACATGGATGGACCTAGAGATTGTCGTACTGAGTGAAGTCAGAGAAAGATGAATATCATATGATATCGCTTATATGTGGAATCTAAAAAAATGGTACAAATGAACTTATTTACAAAACAGAAATAGAGTCACATATATAGAAAACAATCCTATGGTTACCAGGGGGAAGGGTATGGGTAGGGATAAACTGGAAGACTGGGATTGACATATACACACTACTATATATAATATGGATAACTAATAAGGACCTACTGTATAGCACAGGGAACTCTACTCAATACTCTGTAATGACCTATATGGGAAAAGAATCTAAAAAAGAGTGGATATATGTGTATGTATAACTGAATCACTTTGCTGTACACCAGAAACTAACACACCATTGTAAATCAACTACACTCCAATAAAAAGTTTTTTAAAGTAAAAAATTAAAAAATAAAAAATAAAAATTGTCCTAAGAGGAGTTTAGTCTTCAGCTCTTCAGGACAGATTGCCTACTCGTAGAGGGAAGGTCTGTTTTTCCTGCTATTTTTTTAACCCCCCAGTTTTCACTTTTTCCTGTGCCCACCCCCGTGAAGTAGGTTGGCAGTAGAAAGGGGGTGCTATGGCAAAGGAAACCATTGCTCCTTGTTTGCATTTTCTCACAGTGGGCCTTTTCACAGATTTTAAGATATGATGTTGACAAACTGCTATTACAGTTGCTGAAAGGACTTGAGAGGAAACAGTGTGACAGTTTTTGGGGGGCACTTTTAGCCTTCTTTTCCCCACCAACCAATGGCAGAAGCTACTTCCCTGTCACTTGAAATAATTTAATAAGTGACTATGTAGGATTTACCATGGGCCAGGTACTGTTCTAAGTTCTTCACAAATAATAACTCACTTAATTTAATCCTAATAACCGCCTTATGAGTAACAGGTTTTTATTATGTCCATTTTACAGATGGGAATATTGCGGCACGGGGCATTTAACTAATTTGTCCAAGGTTACTCAGCGAGGAAACAGAATCGATGCCCAATGGACTCTCAATAAAAGCTGGTTTAATATAAGAATACTTTTGTTACTGAAGGCAGCAGATCACATGAGTTCCCAGATGCACGGGCTATAGAAGCTCATTCAGGTCTGCAGATGGAGAAGGAGGGTTACCCTCTGCTGGCTTTACGCTGACTAGCTCAAACACAAGATGATTTTTGCAGCTGCCCATGTAATTATTCTTTTGTTACTTCTCTTACCCCTCCCAGCTTTGCTGTGAGTTATGATTCACTAAATTGCATTTTCTTCCTAAACAAACCTCTATTTAACTTATGTGGGGGGGTGGGGCAAAGGGAGAGACCACCTTTAATAGAAACAAAAACAACAACAACAAAAACAACCCTCTACGCTAGCTCACAACAATTTTTGATTTTTGATCTCAGTCCGATCAGACACTAAAAAAGTCACAATGGAACACTGCCACCTGCGTCCCCTCACCCCGTAAAAAAAAAAAAAAGATGGACCTCAAGGTATATCCAACCAGCCTGGATCCATCCACAATTAACTCAAATCTTCTGGGAAAAAGGGCAACTGATCCAATATGAAATCTAAGCAGGAATGTATTCTTGTAGTTAGAAGAAAACTGCCAACCTATGTGTCTTTTCCTTCCCTTGCATTCTCCATCAGATCAAAACATAACTCAGAAGGTGAGGGGGAGAAGTACCATTTTTGTAATTTCAATGTGATTTTAGAAAGAAGAAAAAAAAAAGAAAAGAAAGAAAGGAGGGAGGGAGAGGGGAAGGGAAGGAAGAAGGAAGAAGATTGATCTAACTTTCTCAGTAAGCATAATTTTGTTTGTTGCTGATGGAACCAAATACTGAAGGAGTCAATATTTGAAGTTTTCTCTTAATGCTCAAACTTCTTTAGTGATACTTTCTAAAAATATGCTTGGGTACTCACATATCTTTTACAATCTAACTACCAGGAGGCAGGCGTTCATATACTTATAAACATGCATTTTAAGAAGGTTGTATGTCTTTGTGTTTATATCCAACTCCGGCCTCCCTTTTGACCATCGGCTTCAGTTACAAGTGACTCCTAGGAAACAGCTGGTTTTCATACTTGGCTAGTGGGCTCCCCATTGGCTGTGTTAGGAGTCTCTCAGCCTTGTTCTAACAGAGTTGTGTTTGCTGGATGTGACTGGGCTGAGAACGCTGGTGAAGCTCACTCAAGCTTCTTGATCACCTCACCCCGGTTTGGTGGTTCACCTTGTTAAATAAGGTAAATCATGTTATACACCCTGTGTTTCTGGCCTCTCTGCACTGCACAAACCCTCACCTCCCCCAACTACAAGAGGTCCTGGGGCTACTTCTCCAATGACCACACTTAGTCTTGGAGTCATTCCAGCCCACCTCATCTTTAACGATAGATCCAGTGGCAAAGGTCAGGGTCCTTTCTGCACCTTTTCCCTTATTCTATTATATTTTCATCTGAGTTTCAAAATGGCCATCTGTGCAGGGCTCATCCCGTCAACTGCCAGTCTCCTGGGACTGCTGTCTGCGAATGTCCATGCTCCTTGGCAGAGCCATGGAGGGACACTGGGAGAAGACGCTTTTAGATGCTAAATAATCTATTTGGGAGATGTTCTTTTTTTCCCTTCATTTACCAACTTTCTTATAGCAAAAATAAAACAAACCCTACTACTACTTTGGAGTAGAAGTGTTCTGTGATGGTTTCTGCTGCAATTTGTTACACTTATTTTTCAGAGCCATATTGAGGCACCCTTGTCCCCAGTGACTTGGTAACTAGAAATTCATATGTTGTTGGGTAGGCTGACTCACATGACCCTCGCTGAATCTCATTAAAATATCTTGTTCTGCAATCAATACATTTGGCAAAGCAGTCAGCTTTTTTTTTTTTTAATTGTTCAAAGCATTATACGCGTCCTATACGGCATGTTACATGCCATTAATCAGCATATAAGGGCCTAAAGGGGAGAAGTAGAAAGATATTCTTACAATTTATCAAGGTTGGGTACTATCTCCTCCTAAAAAAAAACAACAACGCAGTATTCCTAAGGGGGTAGAGTAAGATCACGGAATCAAAGATTTAAAGAGGAGGCACTGAGCAAATCACTGAAACCCTCTGAGCCTTGGTTTCTTCCTCTAAAACACACGAGTTATAGTAAACATGTTGAGCTGGTTATTTGCCAATCCTCTCTCAGCTCCAAATTCAGCTCTCTATACTTTGTTCTGAAAATTTTATTTCCCAAACTCCTTTGCCAGCTGACTTCCGGTGAGTTTCTGCAAACAGGAAGTCCTAGAGGAATGCTGGAAGGAGAGAGAGGGGGAGAAGGAGCCTCCCTCCTGGTTGTGCTGTTCCTGCTGGCTTCCCTCCCACAGTGGCTTGGGCTCTAGCCTCCGCCTCCCTTAAGCCCTCCCAGGCCTCACCGAGCCCCCCTGCAATGTGCCGGCAGAGATCTGAGCACCAGCAACTCAGGGTCCCTCTGCTGACCACCAGGGGCGCCAGCAACAGCTGGGCAGCACCTCCTCCTCAGGTCTGGGCCTCTGCTCTCCAGGGCTCCTTCTCCATACTCCTAGGCTCTGCCGTCTCCCACCTCTTCCTTTTCCAGGAGTGGCAGCTGCTTCCTGCAGTTACTACCTTGACATTTGCCCAGTGTTCCTTTTTTTGTGCTCTAAGCCTACTAACACCCATGTAACTGATTCTCTGCATTAAATTTCCTCTCTTTGAAATATCTAGTGTGATTTCTGTTTTCTAGACGGAATCCTGAGTAATAGTGTGTTTATGACCCTGGGTCTCCTAACCCATCAGCTCCATGAAAGACTGGATTCCTTCACTCAGCGCATACCTACTGAACCCTGGGCATGGGCACTCCATTGCGTGGGAGCTCGGCAACAGGGAGATGGTTACACATATATGCCCAACAAGCCCTGATCTCCAGGAACTTGCCAGCTAGTAGAGAAGACACACATGGAGAGCAGCCTAGATAAGAGAACAAGTTGTGTGAATGTACTGAGAAGGAGGTGGAGAAACAAGAGGAAGAGAAAGCCTTGAGAGAATGGAGGGTTTGAGACTGGGTGAAGGCAAATAGCTCAAACTCAAGTTTACCAGCATAAGGACTTCAGGTGGTATATCTGGCAGACAGTAGAAGAGGTCACTTGGTAGAAAAAGAGGCCTCATGGTAGTGACCAGAGGGAGGCCAGATAGGGTGAAGACAGAAAATGGAAGGTTCTTGGGGTCAGAGTGAAGAGTCTGTGCAGCTAGCGGAGCCCTTAGGAGATTTATGCGTAATGAGGCTGCACACTGAAACGACCTCCGCAGGAAGGTAAGAAGTAATGAGCACGATAAATGGAAGGGGAGCAAGGACCGTGGAAAGAACACCTGAATACTCTCCAAGGATGCCAGCTGGGTCTTTCACAGTTTCTTTCACCCATAAGAACCCTCATTTCTTGGATGTCTACTATGTATCTGTACTGTTTGATTCACATGTATTATTTTCCTTTAATTCTCACATTAACCCTAGGAGGTAATCCTCATCATAAAAACAGGGAAACTAATATCTAAAGGAGTTAATACATTTTTCTGGTAAGTGACTGAATAAGATTCAAACCCAGGTTCTAACTGACTCTAAATGCAGTGCTCTTGCCAATCTACTCTGCTGCCATTGTAACATATGGCTTGTCTGTCAAAAAGTATTTATTAATAGGATACCATTGAGGCTATTGTGACAAACAGAAGGAGGTGATGGTGACATAATTAAGAACAGAGAGAAAAGAATGGATTTGAAAGACATTTCCGATAAATTAGAGGGCACGGTGACAGACTAGATAGTGAGAGGGGAGATGCTGGGAATGAGAGAGGAGAATTAAATGGCAATTCAATTAGTCAGGATTCCTTGGGTTGCAAGTAACAGAAGCTCAATTCAACCTGATGATTCTAACAGAAGTCCCAGTAAGGAATATGATCATTTCTTTGGGTCATCGGCCCATCCCTAAACCAATCGCTGTAGCTAAGGAGACAGAGTACTCTGGTTAAATATGGGTCGTGTCCCATCTCCAGGGCCCAGGGAGGCAGGTCCACTACACTGGATTCCTATAAAATGCTCACTATACAATAACTCTAAAGAGTCAAGCCTGGTTAACTAGTAATGGGGTTCCATTGCCTAAAATAGGCATGGTTGATAGCAAGTAACTTTGGGAGGAAAATGTTGAGTTTGGTTATGGATCTGCTAAGCTTGCGCCAGCTCCAACAAAGATGCAGCCTAATCTTGATCCCAGTCATAACCTGAAATCACTCCCATGTTTCTTCAAAAAGTTTAAATCTTTTTGACTTTAAAGATAAAAGTGAATTCTGACAATTTTGAACCATCCATTGGTTTAATGAAAGAGACCCAAAAAAATGACTAAACTTATAGAACCTATACACAAAGTAGGGTAAGATTTTTTTGTGAATGTGCAAATTACTGGACCAGGTAATGTCATTTTCATCTCCTCTTCATAAATTTCATGGTTCGCCGCATTTGAGCTAACATGGGGGTTGGCAAACTATAGTCCATGAGCCAAATCCCGCCTGCCACCTGGTTTTGTACAGCCCATGAGCTAAAAATGGTTTGTATATTTTAAATATATGGAAAAAAATTAAAAGATTACTAATGTTTCATGACACATGAAAATTATATAAAAGTCAAATTTCAGTTCCCATAAATAAAACTTTATTGGAATACAGCCTTAGTCATTCACGTGCACATTGTCTACGGCTGCTTTTGCCTCACTATAGTAGAATTAAGTTGCAACAGAGACCACATGGCTCGCAAAGCCTAAAATATTTATTCTTTGGCTCTTTAAGTGTGCCAACTTGAGGGCTAAAAACTTGGAGTGCCAATTGGCCAGTGAGGTTTCTGCTATCACACCTACCTTTATTGGGTGATAAATGAGCCACAAATCTGGCAAAAGGTCAAGGTGAAGTCTAGATCTTCATCAAGTAATGATCTATTTGATTGTGAATTTGGGGGCTATTAATAAACTTATTCAAAGCTTGTTACAGAACTTGGGTCAAACATTAAAAGTCTGTCACAATATGTGCTTATATTTCTCAGGTTGCTCATAGGATCATCTCATCTGTTTTTACAGGCTGTGTAGTTTACAAAGTATTATCAGACACACAATTGGTTTGATCCAAATGTAATATACTACATAGTCAGCTTGTGGTAAGGCCTGACTTCTCCTGGACAGAACATTTGCTAGGGATTAGGTGATTGAAATATTTTCTAATAAGGTAGTAAACAAACAAATGAATACATTTAGGAACGATGTTACCTGTTATACCACATAAGCACATTCCATATGGAATGGAGATTAGCTGGTTGCCGTGCCAGCATCTACTCTCCCCTCTCCAAAACCTCCAGTTTCAGTATGAGAATGCATGAAGTCCTAAGAAACCTTCTACTAAATAACCTACACTAAGCCACTCAGGGCATTCTCAGGCACAGTGATTGGTCAGAGATAGGCATGTGACCTTAGTTGGTCCAATCAGAATGATCCTCAGAATTCTGATGGAATGGATCCACAAAGACAGTCATTCTTTCCTCCTGGAATTTAATGAGAAGTGGCTGGAAGTTGCTAAGTTCCATCTTGGGAACCCCAGGGAAGCCACCTTAACATGGCACTGCAGAAGGAAGAGTGGAGAGAGGCAGAAAGAAACAGTCTTTGGGACATTATTGAGTCACTCCATAGGGCACAGCCTGATGTTGTCCTGCCCTGGACCTTTGAAGTGTCATGAATCAGTAAGCTTCCTTTAGTATTGAAGTCAGTTTGAATCAGGTTTTCATTCACTTGTGACTAAAATATACCAAGTAACAAAGATTCTTTCATTCCTCCATTCATTCATTCATTCATAAAACATTATGTATTTTTTTTCTGACATCAAATGTTGTGTCTTTTCCAAACAACCACAACCAAATCCTCGATTCTCCAACACCAACTGTGTATCCTACAATTCAATTTAATTCAGACACTAGCTGCCCAGAGTTAGCCCAGACCCCACAGCTCAAGGGTTCAGTCCCACAAGACTTGCCTCCACTTCAGACACCAGCTGCAAATGGAATCCCCACACTCCCTGCACTGCAGCTTGGCTGACTGAAAATTCAGGGGTTCCCACTGCAATGCCCTGCATGTTCCATTATTTGCTAGAACAACTCACCAGTTTATGATAAAGGATACAGCTCCGAAGAGCCAAATGCAACAGATGCACAGGGCAATGTTTTTGGAGGTGGGGAGCGGGTCACAGAGTTTGCATGCCCTCTCTGAGTACGCCACCTTCTCAGTACATCAGTATCTTCACCAACCTGGAAGCTCCCCCGACCCCATCGTTTAGAGCTTTTAACGGAGGTGTTATGACATAGGCATGATTGATTAAATCACTGGCCGTTGGTGACTGAATTCAATCTCCAGCCCCTCTCCCCTCTCCAGAGGTGGGGCTGAAAGTTCTAAGCCTGTAACCACTTGGTAGGTTTCTCTGGTGAACAGCCCCTACCCAGAAGCTACCTAGGGCTCTCCTCCAGGAATCATCTCATTAGCATATAAAAGACAATAAATTCCAAGGGTTTTAGGAGCTCTGTTCCAGGAATCTGGGACCGAAACCAAAGATTTATTTTTTATTATACCACAATGACATATACTTACTCTGATCAGATATTCTGCTCAGCCCTGGAAGACAGTCAATGTGTGCCTTCAAGGATCTCCTTGGGTCAGGAGGGGAAATGGGGGCAGGGAGCAGTGCACAGATACAATACATGGAGCTTAAAGCAATGAGCTATAAACAGTATCAGTCAGAATAACAGGTATCCGAGATATTTTTAGTCACCTCCAATAGTGACTAGACTAATACTAGTCAGGAAAGACATTATCCCTGGTGTAGGTCACACCTTGTATCCTTTTCCTCAGATGATCCTCAAAGTGTCATTAATTAATAATAAATTAATCACAGCAAATCAGTCCAACAAAAGATTCTTCCTTTGAGGCACAATGATTTCCCTTCCATGATCAACTCATCACACTATATATTTCACAGATTTTGAGACAAGACCAAATTTTATTTCCCCAGTGCAACTAGAGATTTCTTTACATTTATATTATTACCTTTAAAAGAATCCCAGGGACTTCCCTGGTGGCGCAGTGGTTAAGAATCCGCCTGCCAACGCAGGGGACACGGGTTCGAGTCCTGGTCGGGGAAGATCCCACATGCCACGGAGCAACTAAGCCTGTGCGCCACAACTACTGAGCCTGCGCTCTAGAGCCCGCGAGCCACAACTACTGAGCCCGCATGCCACAACTACTGAAGCCCGCATGCCTACAGCCCGTGCTCTGCAACAAGAGAAGCCATCACAATGAGAAGCCCACGCACCGCAACGAAGAGTAGCCCCCGCTCACCGCAACTAGAGAAAGCCCATGTGCAGCAACGAAGACCCAACACAGCCAAAAATAAATAAATGAATGAATGAATAAATAAATAAATAAATAATTTAAAATCCCAGGTTACCTCCATGCATTTTGCCTTTTACTAAAGTATCCTGTTACTAGAATATGCAGCCTCTGATTTCCAGGAAATCTTCAGCTGTCATTCCAAGAAGGCTCTTTAGCTCAACTCTGTCGACAGCCCCTGGGAGGTGTGGGATTTTGAAAGATGCCAGTTCCCAGCTCTCAAGGCTGGGGTGACTTACATGCCAACCTGGAACGCACTCAGATGTCAGTGTATGTGTGTCAGTTGAGTGGCTGACTAGGATATCCCGGAGACAAAAGAGATTGGAGTAATATAATTTTAATAATGATAATGGCAAATAATGTGTGGTTTAGCGAAAGGAATCTTGGAGTTAGATGGATGCAAATGTAATTACTGACTGTGTCACTGTGGCCCAACTACCAAGCATTTATGTGCCTCAGTTTCTTTCCCTGAAAAAGAGGGGTAAGAATTTCCTCTTGGCCGAGACATACACAGTAAATGAGCTAACGTCTGTATGGTGCTTGGCCCATGGTTGGTGCTTGATAAATGACTGCTATATTTGTTTATAATAAATACCATCCTATAGTTTTTCTGGTTATTGTTTTGAAAATTTTGAAAGCATGATTCATGTTTAGCAATCCTAGACTTTCTGAATGCTAGGTTGGTGCTCTGCTTGAGCACCTACTATTTGCAAGCCCCCCAAGGGCATATATCCTGCCAAGATATAGATCCTCACCTCAAGGAGCTTACAGGCCGGGCCATGGAACACTTACATCAGTGCAAAGGATGAACACGAGAGTTCAACGCAGCAATAGGAAAAGTTTAAAAATAAAATCCAGGATGAATTATCACACATATTAAACCAAATGTTACATAACCAAGAAGAAAAAGCAGTGGCAAGTCAAAATACTTCAGGCAATTTTAGTTTTCATCCCAATTTGGAACTTACAGAATTCTTCCTTTTTTTTTTTTTTTTTTAAGGTGAAAAAAGAGCTATTTGGATTTACTGACATCATGTTCCCTAATGAATGGTCTTTCTGTTTCTGATTCAGAAGTTCTATCAACATTCTGATGTTATATCTCAGGGATGCAAAAGCACTGCACAAAACAAATCCCAGATGTCCTAGAACAACCCTTCTCCTCCAAATTTGATTCTTATTTTCAATTCCAAAAACAACACACCAGGCCTCAGAAGGTACAAACTACCTCATGTTTATGCATGTGACCCTGGAGAAGTGAGGATTTCAGATGTCTTTGATTAATGAATTGGCTGAAGAAAACACCTCCCCAAAGTTACTTACAGAAGAACCAGCTCTCCCTGCCCCCACCTCACCTCAAAGCTACAGAAACCTCCATCCTGCATCAATTTACAACGGAGCACTTGACATGACTTTATTGGTATATCTTTCTTATGCATTTGACCAATCAAAATGATAATTTAGACAAACTGGGGATGGCAGAGTGCATTATCCAGCCATATCTCATTATTATGCAAAAAATCAGATATTCACAGCAACTGTCTCATCTATTTATTGTTTGATTACTCATCTGGAAATTTTAATACTTTCTTCAGGGGCAGGGACTGGCAATAAAAAAATAGACCTATATATCAAACCTTTAACGTCCAGCCATCATTGTGTGCCATAATACAGATGGAGTGACTATCAGCAAGCTTTACTGTGTTGGTTTATTTCCTTCAACAGAGAATGTGGATTTAAATGGGATAAAGCAACAAAGTCGACTTAAGGCTGGAGGGCCCCTTGGAACCGTCCAGTTACTTTGCAAGCAGAGATAACTGGCTTCAGCCTGCCTCCCAAGGAACTAGTGCCTAGGGCTGCCAATAGCTGTCTGCAAGATGAGAAGAGTGGGCATAGAAGGAACGGGAGGTATTTAGGGTGAAGGATGAGGCGACTGCATCTCAGAAAGGCTGTTTCCCATCGTCCTTCACGTGGCAGTGTTTCTATGGGCCACATTCCCCTTCTCACAAACATAAATACCAGCACTGTTTTTAATTACTTTACAATCAATAACGTATTTACTGTTCATCACAAGCCTGTGAGGTATGTACTGGTACTACCCCATTTTTTTTTTTTTTTTGGCCACGTGGCTTCCGGGTTCCTACTTCCCCAACCAGGGGTCAAACCCAGGGCCCCGGCAGTGAAAGCACCGAGTCCTAAACACTGGACCTCCAGGGAATTACCATTACCCCGTTTTATAGATGGGGAATTGAGGCACAAAGTAGTTACATGATTTGCCCAGGTAGAAGGCAATGAATGAAAGCAGGATTTATTTTATTTTAATTTAAAAAATTCTTACTGGAGTTGTGTTAGTTTCTGCTGCACAGCAAAGTGCATCAGTTATACACATAAATGTATCCACTCTTTTTTAGATTCTTTTCCCAGATAGGTCATTACAGAGTATTGAGTAGCATTCCCTGGGCTATACAGTAGGTCCTTATTAGTTATCTGTTTTATATCTAGCAGTGTGTCTATGTCAATCCCGATCTCCTAAGAAAGCAGGATGCAAATGCAGGCAGTCTGGCTCCAGAATTTGTGTTCTGCCTGCCAGCGGCACGGAAGTGTAGCAGCTCTCCGCTTCTGCTTGTCACAGTTTGAGCCAGCAGAGTAAACTGGTGGGGAACAAAGCATAGCCTACCTCCCGGAGAATTATATGAACTATTTGTTTAAAGATCAGATTCTTAGACCCAGAACAACTGATTTAGTAACTCGCATTTTTTTTTTTTTAAGGAGCTCCTGACTTATTTATTTATTTATTTACTTTATTTTTTTGGTTGTGTTGGGTCTTCGTTTCTATGCGAGGGTTTCCTCTAGTTGTGGCAAGCGGGGGCCACTCTTCATCGCGGTGCGCGGGCCTCTCACTATCGCGGCCTCTCTTGTTGCGGAGCACAGGCTCCAGATGCACAGGCTCAGTAGTTGCGGCGCACGGGCCCAGTTGCTCCGCGGCATGTGGGATCTTCCCAGACCAGGGCTCGAACCCGTGTCCCCTGCATTGGCAGGCAGATTCTCAACCACTGTGCCACCAGGGAAGCCCAGTAACTCGCATTTTTAAGAAGTTCCCTAAATAGTTCTTAATCACATCAAAGTTTGAGAACCACCAGAATAGATTTTCTGGACTAGGAGTCAGAAAATAATCTGGATTTGGGTCCCAATTCCACTGTTGATAAGCTTTATAACTTTGGAGAAATCATCTGAGCTTTTTTGGCCCAGGTTTCCTCATCTGTAAAATTAGGACAAAATATATCTGCCCTACTTACTGTGCAGAGCTGTTTGTAAGAATGAGATGAGATAAAGCACGTGAAAGAAATCAGCTTGAAAAGATTTCCAAATATGAGCTCTTATTATTGGTCTCTCATTACTTCATGTGTGCAAGATTTTTCTCCTACCTAAAATTATTGGCTCTTTGAGGTGATAGGTACTGTAACTATACTTCTTTTCTACCCCATAGTAGCTTGTCCCATGCCAAGCATGTTGTAGCCACCCAAAAAAACCCTGGCTTAGTTCCATATATTTTTAAAAACATGTAAGCAGGAGCACAGAATCAACACTATCTACTATTTGCAATTCTAGTGACCAACATTTATACACTGTGCCCCCAGACTCCTTAGAATATCGTTATGTACATTATCACATTTGATTTTCACAAGTCTTGTGGGAAAGAGGGAAGTTAATGGTGATAGCTGCATTGTACTGGAAAGGATGAAGCTCAGGTTAAATAATTTGCCCCAGGTCACCCAGTTAGTAACCAAATGCCAACATCCACAGTTTCCTGAGACACCACGCAACACATTCAAAGGACTTGTCATTGGAACAGCTCTACCAACATAGATGGAAGGTGCCAAATTTTAGAAAAGGGAGAGCCATTACCCATGAGGAATATTATCAGGAGAAAAAAGATTGGTGGTAAGAGAAGAAGATGTTTTATTTGGATAAGGAACAGCCTGATTTCCAACAGGTAGAAAACTTTGCCCACTTGGCAGGAATGAGGCACAAAAGGCAGGGAGCTTATCTGAGAAGCTACAAAATACTTCCCTTGCTGACTTATGAATTTTTCCTCCCGTTTAAAGAACCAGTACAATTCTGTAAAAAACAAGATTCTACAAAAAGAATCCAAGCAGTCTGCTTTCAGAAATACTGTTACTTTTGCAGTCACACGGTTGCCAGGCTAGGAGAAAGGACATGGGGCCATCTCCTGGTTTCAACATCTTCCACTTTTGAAAGGCATTCTTTCTGGGCTCAGTTAGACTCTGTTCACCAACAGATAGTTTTCCAAAGGCAATTATGAATAAGTTTCATCTGCTGGACTGGCCCAAATGCATTTCACATTCTAATACTCTTAAATTTTCTAGACCTACAATTAAGCAACATTAATTAAGACTTTGTGGTATTGGCATAAAGACAGACAGAGACCAGAAATAGACCCACACATATCTGGTCAATTGATTTTCAAAACAGGTGTCCAGGTAATTCAATGAGTAAAGAATAATCTTTTCCATAAATGAAGCTTGAACAAATGAACATTTAAATGGAAAAAAATCTCAACCTTTATCTTACACCATTCACAAAATTTGACTCAGGCTGGATCATAGACCTAAATGTAAAGCCTAAAAGTATAAAACTTTTAGAATAAAAAAATAGGAAAAAAATCTTTGTGACCTTGGGCTAGCCAGATTTCTTAAAGGGGACATCATCAAAGAAAAAAATGATACACTGGAATCAAGAAAAAATGAAAAGATACAAGACATATATCTGATAAAGGACTTGTATCCAACATATGTAAAGAACTTCTACAACTCGATAATAAGAAGACTAAAAATAATAAGCAAAGATTTGAAGAGACACTTCACCAAATAAGAAATATGAATGATAAATAAGCACTTGAAAAGCTATGTGCTCAAAAAATATTACTCATTGGGAAAATGCAAATTAAAAAACACCTATGAGAATGACTAAAATTTAAAACCCAACAATGCCAGGTGTTGATGAGGATGCAGGATTACTGGAACTCTCATACATTGTTTACGGAAATACAAAAAGGACATTCACTTTGGAAAATAGTTTGGTAATTACTTATAAAGTTAAACATACCCTTCTCACATGACCCAGCAATTCCACTCCTAGGGATTTACCCAAGAGAAAAAAATACTCTGCAGAAAGTTCTATACATGGGTGTTTATAACAGCTTTATTTATAATGGCCCCAAACTGGAAACAATCCAAATGTTCTTCAACTGGTAAATGGATAAACAAACAGGTACGTCCATACACTGCAACACTCCTCAGCAATAAAGAATGAACTACTGACACTTGCAACAACTTGGATGAGTCTCAAAAGCACTATTCTAAGTAAAAGCAGCCAGATACAAAGGTTACTGTAGGAGTCTATATGAATTTCCATTTATATGAATTTCTGGAAGAAGCAAAAATACAGGAACAGAATTCAGATCAGTGGTTGCCAAATGCTAGGAGTAGGGACAGGAATTGACTCCAAATGGATATGAGGGAACTTTTGGGGGTGACGCAGCCGTTCTATATCTTGATTATTGTGATGGTGTTTATTCAACTGCATCCATTTGTCAAGTCATCAAATTGTACACTTAAAATTGGGGAATTTGGGCTTCCCTGGTGGCGCAGTGGTTGAGAATCTGCTTGCCAATGCAGGGGACACGGGTTAGAGCCCTGGTCTGGGAAGATCCCACATGCCGTGGAGCAACTGGGCCCGTGAGCCACAATTACTGAGCCTGCGCGTCTGGAGCCTGTGCTCCACAAGAAGAGAGGCCGCGACAGTGAGAGGCCCGCGCACCGCGATGAAGAGTGGCCCCCGCTTGCCACAACTAGAGAAAGCCCTCGCACAGAAACGAAGACCCAACACAGCCAAAAATAAATAAATAAATAAATAATAAAAATGATAATAATAAAGGAATTCCTTTTAAAAAAAAAATTGGGGAATTTTACTCTATGTAAGTTACACTTAACTGACCCCCCCTCCCCAAAAGTCCTTCCAATGGCTTCCACTTTCCTCAGAGTAAGTGACTGTAAGCCAATAGCCCCTCCATGCCCTGATCCTCCCCTCCCCTTTGGACCTCATCCCCTTCCACTCTCCCTCTTGCTCCTCTGCTCCAGCTAGAACAGCCTCCTGACCATGAGCCTTCTATGAACATGCCAGGCACATGCCCTCTCTAAGGTACTGCACTAATTCCTTCCACTGCCTCTAAGTCTGTGGTTAAATGTCACTATCTCAGAGAGACTTAATCTCTCAATGAATGTTATTTGAATGGGCCTCAGTTTTCTCATATGTAAGTGGGTGAAGCTGAATCAAAAAATCTGTGAGCCTTCTGGCCTAACATTATACAGTTCTGACATTCAGCTTTTAGGATGCAAAACTCCCCAGGGATGATAACAGGGTTACATAATATACGATGGAATATTACTCAGCCATAAAAAAGAACGAAACAATGCCATTCACAGCAACATGGATGGACCTAGAGATTATTATACTAAGTGGAGAAAGACAAATATCATATGATATCACTTATATGTGGAATCTAATTAAAAAATAATATAAATGAACTTATTTACAAAACAGAAACAGACTCACAGATCTCGAAATCAAACTTATGGTTACCAAAGGGGAAACGTGGGGGGAAGTGATAAATTAGGAGATTTGGAGTAACATATACACACTACTATGCATAAAATAGATAACTAATAAGGATCTACGCTATAGCGCAAGGAACTCTACTCAGTATTCTGTAATGACCTATATGGGAAAAGAATCTAAAAAAGAATGGATATATATATGTGTAGCTGATATATATATATATATATATATACACACACATATATATATAGCTGATTCACTTTGCTTTACACCTGAAACTAACACAACACTGTAAATCAACTATACTCCAATAAAGACTTTTAAAAGAAACAAAATTTAAAAAAGTAACAGTTACATAAGAAGGCATTAAATGGCAGCTAAGCAGAACAGAGTTCTGGAGTGTTCTGAGGGGGAGAGGTCACTTCCAGCTGTCAGAATTGAGAGGTTCAATAGAGGAAGTGACCCCTAAAGATCGGGTAGGATTTCTTTACATGACAGCAATTACCTGGACAATTGGAAATACTGTTCTAGCTTCTCTTTAAAGTAAAATTCTGGGTTCTACTTAGTTTGTACAATTTGAACATATTCCCCTCCTTTGAGGACATTCTAGAAAACTGACATACCACCAATGATTCAGAATTTCTCCTGCATACCCATGGTACTCTTTCTTCCTCACAAGCCTGCTGGGGTTATTGGCAATTAACTGGCTAAGGTACACATTCCATCAATGCCATGCCAGACATCAGGAAAACTGACAAGGTCTTTCCCTTGTTGTTGTAATGTATCTGTTGACATATCTTTTGTACTATACTCTGATCTCCTAGAGGGCAGGGTTTGAGTCTCCCTCAGCTTTGGATCCACCACAATGGAGCATGGTAGGCTCAAAGAATGCATGTTCCTCAGAATTCTGAGCATTCTGCTGGTATTAATGTGCACACCAGGGAAGAACAATTAGCAAGGTCATTAATCATGACTCTTCCTATTTAATTGTAAAAACTAATTGCCTGTTAAAGTAAGGCAAGCCTTATTTTCCTTAGTCAGAGGGGTTACAACCTGAACATGTTGGGAAAATCTGAGATGCTGATGTGAAAGACAAAATGGATTAAGTTCAAACACAAAGCCAAAATCTCAAGGTCTTCTTATTTATTCTTGTTTACCCATGGTCTTTAATCAAGGTAGGATTTTTACCTAGACAATCTTCACAAGGGAAATAGAGACAGAATGTTAGGCTGTGGTTTGGATTGCTCTCTTTCTAAACAGACTTTTACTCTTGTTATGCACTGAATGTGTCACACACACACATTCGTATGTTGAAGCCCTAACCTCCAATGTATCTGAATTTGGAGATGGAGCCAGTGTTTAAGGTTAAATGAGGCCATAAGAGTGGGGACCTGATCTGATAGGATTTGTGGCCTTTATAAGAAGAGACACCAGACAGCCTGCTCTTTCTCTCTCCCCATGCACATGCCCTGAAGAAAGGCCAAGTGAGCACACGGTGAGAAGATGGCTATCTACAGGCCAGGAAGAGAGGTCTCACAAGAAACTGAATTGGCTGGCACCGTGATCATGGACTTCTAGTGTCCAGAACCGTGAAAAATTAAATGGCTGTCGTTTAAGCTACCCCGCCTGTGGCATCTCTCATAGCAGCACAAGCAGCCTAAGGCAGTTCTCTCAGCACAATAGTGCACCTGGTTACAAATAAGCCTAATCCTACACTCTCTGCTCTATGGATTTAGAACTCCTCTGTCCCAAGGTTTTCCAGAAATCTCTCAGTTCCAAACTGACCTGCTCTCTCCTAACATTTTCCCTGCTACATTTCAACTAACACATGAAATTGAGAACTTCTTTTTGCTCTATATTATCCAGTGGGCAATGACTTTCATCTTCCATAGCCAACATTAATTTAGATTTGAAAATTACATTTTCTAGTAAGTTTTGTATGATGGAAAATTTTCAAATAACCTAGTGAACAGCGTAGGTATTACCTTTGTACATGTGTTTCTAAGGAGAGTTGGATCCAGCAAAAAGCATTCAAAAATCTACATTTCCAAACATTACTTAATATCCTCAGTCTTTGGAGATATTTACGGGTATTTTCATAGAAGACTTTTTGGCGTTGTATAGAAGGAATCCAAATTCCTCAGTTCATTGTACTGAGCATCACATGACTAACTCTCATCTCTGCACCTCATTCAAAACAGCTCAGAAAGTTATGAGGCTAATGTCACTCATCTCCTCAACCCTAAGATGCCCAAGGCATTTTTGTTCTAGATGTTGGCCATGTATCACAATACAAGTACCATTTTGAACCCCACTGCTCTGAGTTAAGAGCTGTGAATGCTCTCTTTAGTCTATCATGAAGGCTGGTTTTTCAGTTATTATGACAATGCGCTTTTGCACTGTGTTCCTCTTTTACTTTGAAAGCCAAAGCAATATAGTATGGTGGAAAGATAGGAGTTTTAGAGCTAGATAGAGTTGGATTTTCAACTTTGTGGCTTACCTGTCTTTCTAGGGTCAGCTTTCTTGCAAAATGGAGATACTGATGCCTAGGTTTGCTGTGCTGTTGGCAACGGCAACACTAAGACGTGTCTCTGAACATTTTGGGGTACTGCATCAGTCAGAGTTTGTCAGAAAAGCAGAAACACTATAAGAGATAGAGAATAAAGCATTAATAAGGCAATTGCAGGAGCAAGTGGAAAAGTCAATGCAAGATGTGGCCTCTATGCCTGGGGGAGGGTGTGAACTGGCTTGGCAACTGGGGAAAAAGACTTGACAGTGAAGTGGAGGAGAACAGGACAAACAAGAACCAGGAAGACGTACTGGAACCTGCGTCTATCTCTCTAGGCCTCCATCCTCAACGACGTGGGTGACTTGCAGGAAAAACCTATTAGGTTTTGCCACAGAGCTGTACACATACCTGGTCTAAGACCTGGAAAAGCTGAGACAGGAAATCTAATGGGAACTATAGGAACTGTGGGCCCAGGTACAACCCACATCCTCAATGTGAGCTGACAGATCAGCGCCAACCCATCAAGTTACTGCCATGCCTGACACCCTGAACCAATCTTCAAAGGCTAAAAGTTGATACTACTTCACTTGTGCCTTTCAAATCTCATGCAGATTTCTTCTGTGGCTAATCCTAACCTGGAACCCTCCAGGGAAAGTAATCCTGGGAGAATTAGTTCAGGTTTAGCTAAGTTTATACAGTATAAAGCCACTATAGTAAGAATTTCCACAATTTTTTAAAGAAGTGGACATGGATTTTTTTACACGAAGCACTATGGTTAGATCTGTGTATTTTGGGAGGAGAGAAAGAGACAATAAGGAACATAAATATCCTTGGCTCTACAAGTTTGTAAATAGTATATCCTTTATTCCAAGCAGCGTCTTGGTCACCTTTCTGATGCTCCCGAGATATTGCTAGAAGATTAAAAAAAAAACTTGAACTTGCAGGAACCAATTGATATTCCTTCTGGACAAACGAGCTAAGTTAAGAATCTTTCAGAAAAGTTCCTGAACCAAACTTACTCCTATGTGGATATAGCATGAATTATACTATACAAACTCAGTTTCATGCGATGAAAACTGTGGACTATATAGCAAATTGTCAACAGTGCATTATACTTATTCAATAAATGTTAGCTGAACGAATGGAATAAGGACAAAGGATTAATCCTTCCTTCTAGTGATTAACACATAACCATTTTCAAACTCTGAATTTGTTAATGAATACAAATCATATTTATTTGGGTTTTTCTGATGGAAAAATGCTCAGTGTAAAATATGCAATGCTCAATTGTTCCATCACGTGATAATCAGTTATAGAAGATACTGCTGGAAATCAAACAGCCTTACTCATGTAGAAAGATGGGCATAAAAACAAGATAATTTAAATGTATTTATAAATCTACTAGTATGCAATCTCCACTGGCCTCTCAATATGCTTTATAATGTCACTTTCAAAACTTATAAACACAGTTATACTTATTTAATTTTTTTGAAGGAGTAATGCATTCAAAAATTGGTTAAAATAAAAATATGAAGAAATGCCATGCCATCCCCTAGCAGCTTAGGTTCTACTTGCTGCCTGCAAATATATAACCATTGTCATTAGTGTTTTGCATATCCCTCCAGACACTCTTACGCATAGACAAGCAAATACAAACACTCTCGCCTCACACCCAACTTCCTTTGCTACACAAATGGGAGAAGAATCCATAAACTGTTATTTTCCATCTTCCTTTTTTGTTTTTTGGGGTTTTTTTTTTGCTTAAGACATCTTAGAGTTCTTTCCATATCAGCACATAAAGAATTTCCCCATCCTTTCATTTAGCTGCTTAGTATTCCATTGTACGTACATATAGTAATTTACACTTTTAAATTTTATCTTCTACTTTCCATTCTCTTGGAGCTTGATTTTGGCTTCTCCCTCCATACCTTCTGGAAATAACTGCCATTCAGCAACTGGCAATTCTTCAAAGAGGAGCAACACAAATGATGCCGACTTCAGGATTTGAGCAGTTCTGGTATTTTCTCCATTGCAAAGAGCCAATAGACACGTGTGCTCTCGTCAGCAAGCTGCCTCCTTTCCCCTCAGCCAAGCTCTGGATGTCAGGGAACATGACCGACGAGCCATACTTCACCCACAGAGTTTGAGCTTTAAGCCTGTATGACACGGCGCCCAGCTGTAAACAGGCCAGCCAGCTCCCCTGGCACATTCGCTCCATTTTCCTGGGCGCCTGGAGCTGGGTCCGCCCCACGGAGCTCCTCTTCCAAGGTAAAGCTCCCTCTGTGGTCATAATGCAGTCTTGAATCCATATGCTTGGGTTAGTTCTTCCTAATTACATCCATTGATGTTGAAAAACACTCAGACCAAGAAAGAGACCAAAGGGACTGTGGGCACTTGTAGCTGCCAAACAGGCAGGTTTTTATACCCTGGCCACTGGGGAGACGCATAAAGGCCAGATGGTATGTCGCAACATATATTCCCTACGAGGCATGTGGAAAGCCTGGGGCAGAAAATGCCACCTGGGAAGCCGTGAGAAACACAAAGGGATCAAAGTGTGAGTCCTGGAGTTACTCCAGGGGAGTGGGTGGCCCCAGGTGGTTGCCTCCTGGTCACCTCTACAGCCTTCCTGGGGGCAAGGGCCTTTCCTCGAGAGCCAATACTCTTGCTATCTGGATACACCCTCTTCGGGGAAGCAAGCATGCACTTACCCTCTGTGGTGCACAAGTTGTTTCTAAGGAATCTGTGGGTCAAAAAAGACTGACACTTTCCTTTCAGCTTTTACATAAGTCAACAAAATTAGCATTTGGGTGATTAAGAATTCATCTCAGGGCTTTTGAATGGGTCATCTAGACAGCAATTTGGTTTCTAAACTGAAATGAATATGTGTGTATATGTATTTTGCAGCTTCACACGCCCATGTGATTATACTGTTATGGTAACTTACTTTTTTATATTCTACCAGCTTTGGAAGACTCTTACATTCATTTTGCAAACTTGGCAATAAAATCCTCTTGCCTGGAGGTCCGAGATGCACTTACCTTACTCATACTAATTATAATAATAGCTAACACTTATTGATTACTTTGCTGAGTACTTTCCATGTATCATCTCATTTAATCACCATCAACAACCCTGTGATGTAGGTCCTATTATTATCCAAGTTTTACAGATGAGGAAACTGAGTTAGATAAACTAAGTGACTTGTCCAAGGTCACACAGTACACCCAAAGGAGAACTGGGTTGTCTGATTCCAGGGCCACCATGGTCATCACAAAAAATCACTCTGGAGCCTTGTTTCTGTTATAGACTGTTTAACCAGTTGTGGGGCTTCCTAAATTTGCTGGGAGGGTTGGAGGGGGAGAAAAATCTCCCTTTGGGTTTAGCTATCAAGAATTATAGAACTCTCTGCCTTTAAATTACATTTTACCCATTCATATCAGCCATCCTCTCTTTCTTCTACCTTTTTGGTCTAAAACAGAAAACAGGAGTTAAGCGTTTCAGAATAACTCCCATTTCAAAAGTATATTTGTACATAGGGGTCTTCAGGCTCTCTATGAAGCTCTCCCAGCTCCACTGGGAAAAGTCCTGGTTTCCTGCTCTGAACTTGGCTATCTACCTAGACAAGCACATTCCACTGCATTACAGTGGTGTGTCTGCAACTCTCTTTTCCCTGTGAGCTCTTGGAGAGCAGGAACTGTGTAACAGTCATCCTCGTATCCCTGACATCTGGCACATAGCTGTGGCTCAGTAAAAAACTGAAAGGTATTGATCCTACCAGCCTCAGGGTAGTGATGAGATAAATCTGCTAGCCTCTCCCCCTGCCACTGCACATGCAAATGAAGCTCCCTAAGAGGCCAAGAGAGTCCCACCAGATTCTACTAAATCCCTCTTTTCAGGGTTTGCTTGTTCTTGTTGGAAGGCAGGATTCCTTCGTGGGGCTTAGAACAGCTGGGTCCATACCAGTGCTCTTTCATGGGCTCAGAATTAGGGAATTTGGTGCCCCAAATAACTCCAATGGTAGAATATAAAATTTGAGACAATTATGGTCTTCACTTTCCCTATCTTTCCTCTATCATCGGTATAAAGTGGGTCAAGAAAGAGTGGGAATTCCATTTCTAAATGTAATGATACGATAGTAAGAGCTAGGCTTTGCTGATAAAAATACCCTATAATCCTGATTTTTTTCATCAAAATAAAGATTGGTTGTATCCCACAGGTCGGTTGCTTTTGTACAAACTTTAGGTTTAAATTAGGGCCTGGTGAAAAATTTACAGGGACCTTTGGAGAAATTCTGAAGTCAGAATTGCAGGAATATCCAATTGTTTTCCAGAGTGAGTAACTTTTCTTTGGGATCATTTCCAAAGTATCACTCTCAATCATCTTGTTGTCAGAAATGAGAATGATGTAATCACTGCTTACATATGTCATGTCATAAGGGAAGTCTTGCAGGAGCTTATCTATTCACAGAATTTCTAAGAGAGAACAATCTTAGGGTGGACAGAATCATCCTAAGCTATCATCCCCTTCCCATTACTGAACAGCTGATGCTCAGCCTGAAAAACTCTCACACTCATGCTTCAAGACCCAATTGAAATGCCACCTCCCTTGAGGAGCCTTCCCTGACTCCATCAGACTGATTTGGATGATCTCTCCTTTGTGTTTCCAGAATAGTCTGCATGTTCACCTATGACAACACTTACCACATTGCATTGTGATATGTTTGTCTCTCCAAGTAGACTATGAACTCTCTAGATATTTTTATTGTTTTTCATTTTTTGAGTTAAAAGGTATCACATGCTCATGATAGAGGAAGAAGAAAAAGAAAAAGAAGTAACAACAGCAGCAGGAGGAGCAGGAGTAAAAAATATAGAATAATAAGAAGTGGTTTTCCCTTCCAACTTAGATCCCCAGTACATCCCAGAAGCAAACTCTCACAACAGTTTTTTATGTATCTTCCCAATTTTATCTATGTAAGTACAAACATATATATGCAAATGTTCCTTTTCTTTTTTAAAAAGCACAAATAAAGCATTTCTCAAACTCCATGATATTCTGGCACCAGGCAGAGTGCTAGGAATACAGCAGATGCTCAATATGCATTGACTGAGTTGGGGATTATCAAGGTTCCTGGTATTTAGAGAGTTCTTCAGCTGTTTGAGTCTCTCCCTTCCTCCCTCTGTCATTCCCCCCTCTCAGATAGGGAAGTAAAACTCAACTCAGTCAATTTTACTACCTAGAAGCAGGAGCTCAGTAAAAAGACAAGAGAAGATTAATACTCACAGCTAAAATGTACATGGGTTTCAATTTCCTCTACTGCTTCACCCACTAATGCTTGCAGATAATAGAGAACTAATTGCATCTTTGAAAACTAGACTCATAATATAGATCATTTACTGTACAATCTGTAATATAAAGATCACAAGGTAAAGAGTGCCCCTGGCTTTAATAGCACATACTAGTAAGGACATTCTTTTTTTTTTTTAATTAATTAATTTTATTTATTTATTGTTGGCTGCGTTGGGTCTTTGTTGCTGCGCACGGGCTTTCTCTAGTTGCGGTGTGTGGGCTTCTCATTGTGGTGGCTTCTTTTGTTGTGGAGCACAGGCTCTAGGCACACAGGCTTCAGTAGTTGTGGCACACGGGCTCAGTAGTTGTGGCTCGCGGGCTCTAGAGCGCAGGCTCAGTAGTTGTGGCACACAGGCTTAGTTGCTCCGCGGCACGTGGGATCTTCCTGGACCAGGGCTCGAACCCATGTCCCCTTCATTGGCAGGCGGATTCTTAACCACTGTGCCACCAGGGAAGCCCTAGGACATTCTTAATATGACTTCTATTATTTATACTTTAAGGACTGCAGTGCTATGCTGATTGATTCTGTTTTTTCAATTTTTTGCTTTGTTTTGCCTTTTTTTTTCCACTTTAGTATCCCCAGCAGAATCATAACTTTTCACAGAGGCATCTAATTTCTTAACCTCAAAGCAAAAGAGAAACATTTTTCAAATCTTCCTCTGGGGGTGGGGGTGGGTTCTTGAATAGATGTACTTAGATGAATTAAACTCAGACCTCCGGTTGGATGTGTGAGCTGCCCAGACAAAGATGAAGGTTAACGCAGTTTAAAGATGAAATATAGACCATCTTGCACAAAACCACTGTGTTGCAGTTTAATTAAAAGAATTCATTAAAGTGGTGCCCCATCCAGAGTAATTAGTATGCGTAATTTATGCGTTGCCTAATACACAAGGGCAGTAGCCTGAATAATAAACTCAAGTTAACCTTAAGTGGAAGAGATTGAACAGTCAGATGTTTATTTAGCTCAGGTTTGCTCACGAGTTAAGGTTAAAGAGGTGAAATTCAGTTACAGTTAATTAATTAATTTCTCAGATTTTCTTCATGAAAATCCTGCCTACTCAACTGGGTAAAAGTTTTGTCAAAGGCAGACAGCACTATTTTTATTCATCAGCTATTTTCTGACATGTCCTCTAGGAAGTTAACCATTTGAGAGAACAAATTTAAGGCAACTGCAAAAAGAGAGAAAAAAGACCAAAAAAAAAAAAAAAAAAGTGTGAGCTAATCTGGGGTCTGTGCCTATAAAAGATAAAACCAGGTCACATTTAAAGAGGGTGTCACTAATATTATCAAAATGTTGGGCTTGATTAAGACAAGAGTGTCCAGTTTTTTCTAATAATGGGTCATGTGTTTAGGAATTCATATATGTATTTGAGCTTTGTGGATTTCTATTGACAGGAGTGGTGAGATTCCAGGCCTGGTGTGTACATAACAGGTCACAAATATGAACCAGTGCTTAGGCAAATTCTGTTTATTCCTTTCACTAGAAATACTTCATCATGTCCCAATTCTGTGATGTAATTTTTGTGGAATTAAACTTGAAGAGTTCAAAATTACGCAATTAATTGTATTCAGCTCCAATTACAGTGGCTTATCAATCAAGTCCTTTGGCAAGACACCTGGCACCCCACCAGTGATTGTGATGGGAAGTGACCAGGCCTGAGGAATCTATTGGTTCATGTGAGCAAGCTAATTAGGTGAATTGTTACTGATTGATTGCTTTATTGGTGGTTGCATGTAGGTAGGAGTTCTGAGATTTAGGAGCCGGGATAAGTCAGGAAAGATCTAAATTAATTTGATTTTTGGACTGGAAAGACCAAGGACTGTAATAAGATCAACAAAATGTATCAATCATCTGATATTTACTGAGCACCAATTATGTGTAAGGCACTGGGCCAGTCTCTGGGCTTCCATATTGAATCTGAGCATAAGACAGAGGTGTCCTCCCCCCAGCTCCCAGCCCTGACCTCCCAGGACTAATGGTCTAGATGGATGTTAAGACAGAAGCATAAGTGAATATGAGTGTCCACAACAAGCCACACACAACAGTTGGTTTTAGAATTACATGAGGACCAAGTAGCAGACTTCCTTTATTTGAGAGCATTTCTCCCTTTGCAGAACTGCCTTTCCTCCATTCCACACTGTTCCAGTGGGCTGCCAACCACGTCTGCCCACCTGCCCACATAGGGGGCACAAGGCCCAAACTAGGTCAATCAGACTTTCTCTTCTGTAAATTCGGATTCTGAATGGAGAGAAAAACACGAAGAAGAAAGAGAGGTGGCACTGAGTCATCCAATGACCCTGCCCAGGGGCTGCCATGGTTCCTTCCCAGAAAGTGATTTATCATCGCTTCCATTCTGTGACCTTAACAGGTTCAGGGCAAAATCCTACTTGCTCTCTGTCAGCCAGAGTTAGTTTCTGAGGCATGAAAGCAAAGACAAAGAACATTCCTGAAGTTCAGAGACAGAAGGGCTTATTTCTAGTTGGAGTGGTATTGAGGAATACTACAGAGAGACAGTGTAATGCACGGGATTCTGGTCTGGCTCGCCAAACTAAGAACTGCGTATACAATATATGCAATCCTGCAGGATACACAACAAATATCCCCATTTAATAGATAGGGAAACTGAGGCTCAGGAAGGTTCTATTACTTACCCAAAGCCATACTGCCAGCAAGTGGCTAAGCTGAGACTCGAACCTAGGACTTCCTGACCCCAAAGACTGTTCCTTCTTGCACATCAAGCAGTTCTCCAGTTTGTGGCCTTGGGCAAATCACTTTAGCCTCTATGTACTCTGGGTTCCTTAGTAGTAAAGCTGGGATGATAATAGCTGCCCTGTGTCCCCTGCAGGGCTGTTGTGAGGATCAAAGGGGAGAATGTCTGTGAAAGCACTTTGAAGCCTGTCACACTATCCAAATACTTGTTAAGGCTTCCTATTGTTAGGAGGAACCCCAACGAGGATGGGCCAGATATTGAGAGGTGACAAGGAAGAGGCTGGTATAGGGTGTGATCACAGGAACGGGCCTCTGGGGGAGAATGGGGAAGTCTTGGGAGACAAAGAGTCCCAGGGGAGCTTGGGGTCAGCAGGTGCAGGGCAGCAGAGTATGATCTGCCAATCCAGAACTCTCAAGACTGAGGCCTGGGGAGCTCGAAGTTTGAAATGGATGGTTTGAAGATCGATTAAAGGAAGCGATACTTGGAGATAGTGAGTAAAGGAAAAGTCTTATCTTCAAGAGGTCAAGCCATTTTCACAGGCATCAGCTCATCAGATCTTCACTGCAACCCTAGGAGCTCTGTGTCATCCCTGCTTCACAGCTGCAACTCTGAAGCTCAGCAGGGTTAAGAAACCTAACGTCAGAGTGGAAAGGACAGAAACAGATTTTAAACCCTAGCCTTACTGAGCTTTACGCACAAGCTTTAGCTTCCTCTGATTCTCCCACCCACCCCCTCCCTTCTTTCTCTCCTCGCCCACAACTCATTAGCTGGAAAGAAAATGTAGAGGTCCTAGTCTCACTGAATGAGTATGATGTGTGACTTTCGAATAATCGCTTAACCTCTCTGAATTTTAGATTCCCTTATTTGTACAATGACCTGGTTGAACTCTAAAATACTCTGACCTGGTTGAACTCTAAAATACTCTGTAAGAACCCAGAGATAAACCCACGCACATATGGTCACATTATTTTTGATAAAGGAGGCAAGAATACACAATGGAGAATAGACATCCTCTTCAACAAGTGGTGCTGGGAAAACTGGACAGCTACATGTAAAAGAATGAAATTAAAACACTCCCTAACACCAAGCACAAAAATAAACTCAAAATGGGTTAAAGACCTAAATGTAAGGCCAGACACTATCAAACTCTTAGAGGAAAACACAGGCAGAACACTCTATGACATAAATCACAGGAAGATCCTTTTTGACCCTCCTCCCAGAGAAATGGAAATAAAAACAAAAATAAACAAATGGGACCTAATGAAACTTAAAAGCTTTTGCACAGCAAAGGAAACCATCAACAGGACGAAAAGACAACCCTCAGAATGGGAGAAAATATTTGCAAATGAAGCAACTGACAAAGGATTAATCTCCAAAATTTACAAGCAGCTCATGCAGCTCAATATCAAAAAAACAAACAACCCAATCCAAAAATGGGCAGAAGACCTAAATAGACATTTCTCCAAAGAAGATATACAGATTGCCAACAAACACATGAAAGAATGTTCAACATCATTAATCATTAGAGAAATGCAAATCAAAACTACAATGAGATAACACCTCACATCAGTCAGAATGGCCATCATCAAAAAATCTACAAACAATAAATGCTGGAGAGGGTGTGGAGAAAAGGGAACCCTCTTACACTGTTGGTGGGAATGTAAATTGATACAGCCACTATGGAGAATAGTATGGAGGTTCCTTAAAAAACTAAAAACAGAACTACCATACGACCCAGCAATCCCACTACTGGGCATATACCCTGAGAAAATCATAATTCAAAAAGAGTCATGTACCACAATGTTCATTGCAGCTCTATTTACAATAGCCAGGACATGGAAGCAACCTAAGTGTCCATCGACAGATGAATGGATAAAGAAGATGTGGCACATATATACAATGGAATATTACTCAGCCATAAAAAGAAATGAAATTGAGTTATTTGTAGTGAGGTGGATGGACATAGAGACTCATACAGAGTGAAGTAAGTCAGAAAGTGAAAAATAAATACCATATGCTAACACATACATATATGGAATCTAAAAAAAATAAATGGTTATGAAGAACCTAGGGGCAGGACAGGAATAAAGATGCAGACCTACTAGAGAATGGACTTGAGGACACAGGGAGGGGGAAGGGTAAGCTGGGACGAAGGGAGAGAGTGGCTCGGACATATGTACACTACCAAATGGAAAACTGACAGCTAGTAGGAAGCAGCCGCATAGCACAGGGAGATCAGCTCGGTGCTTTGTGACCACCTAGAGGGGTGGGATAGGGAGGGTGGGAGGGAGACGCAAGAGGGAAGAGATATGGGGATATATGTATACGTATAACTGATTCACTTTGTTATAAAGCAGAAACTAACACACCATTGTAAAGCAATTATACTCCAATAAAGATGTTAAAAGTAAAATAAAATAAAAAATAAAATACTCTAAGCATTATCTTCCCTGAGGATGTGTTGAAGACAAACCCTTTCGTTTGCATAAATCTCTACCCTTGAAGACCCAGCCCCCGCCCCCTAGCCCATGACACCCGCCCGCCTCCTGAAACACAGGTGGTAGAGTTTTGGGGGGTTGACTGAACCACTCAGACACAGGAAACTTCATTTCTTGTAGCTTTTGCAATAGTCTGAAAATAAGCCATAAATACGATACATTGTAAGATCATGGTTTGCTCATCAAATCAGTACCTTAGTACAGGGATCACCAACTGGGCTTCCCTAGAAGGAACAGAAAAATTCCCTTTTCAGTCTGATGTTCTTCATCTAGGAGGAGGCTGCCCTTCAAGTTTCACCATGTGACCCTTTGCCCAGGTGCCCACTTTTACTGAGACGCTGGACCACAGTAGCCCCAAGAATAACAATGGACAAATAGGAATGAACATAATTACCCAGAAGTGGAGGTAATTACCTCACAACCAATAGCCAGAGCTCCTAGTAAGCAATTGTTTGCATGACTGCCCTTGGCAAAATTACTGCCGGCAAAGATACCTTGTCCCCATTCTAAAATCACAAAAAGCACTGTCACTTTGAGAGCTTCATGTTAAGCAAGCCCACAAAGTTTAAACTGGAGAAGACAATCTCACTGAAAGTGTTGTTTTTTGTTTGTGTTTTGTAATTTTCTGTTCCTTTCGCATAAGCTCATAAACTCCATGCATGCAGGGACACTGGCTTTTGTTCACTAGAATAGTGCCTGGCCCATAGGTGACAAATATTCTTGAATAAATTCATTCATACAAACTTGAGGCCAGCAAACTTTACAGGGAGGTGGGGAGACAAGGGAAGCATCCTGATGTCTTGCTCAGTGGTATATACCATTACAACCAGCAATGGCCATGTCAGCACGGCACACACAAGGGCTTTGGGTTTAGACTAACAGCTGTCCTTCCAGCTCCTTCCCTAACTGTCCCACCTTGCACAAATGACTGAATCTCAGTGAGCTTGTCTCCTTATGTAAAATGTAGATAACACATGGGACTGTTTTGAGATCATGCCTTTGAAAGTGCCTAACAAAATGCCTGGTTCCCTAATAATAGGTTCTCATTCCCTTGCTGTCCCTGGCTGTGCTGTCCAAGAAGGCAGCCCTTAGACATCTGTGGCTACTGAGCACTTGAAATGCAGCTACTGAGATGATGAAATCGAAGTTTTAATTAAATTTAATTTTAATTAATTTAGATTTAAATGTAAAAACTGAAGCAGTGTAAAATTTTTCTGGTAAATACAACTTTAGCATAATGGTAGGAATACACTTTAATTATTGCATCACATATGATACAGTATTATTATGTTGTGTGCGTATCAGGCACCAGAATCATTTCTAATGGTACACATAAACACTGTCACTGACCCAGCCAATGGACATACTGATTGATTCAAGTGATTTTTTTGGTCTATGCAATAATGTAACATTATAATGTGTTTATTTGAAAACAAAATATAAAATGCAGACACCTCAAGTTCCAGTGACAACTATATAAATAATAATTGGTAATGAAATTGGAATTTTAATTATAGTATAATTAAATTGTTTCTAGTGAAAAAAAAGTAAGTATGGACAAATTTTAAAACTGAAAATGGAACTTCCGTTGCAAAATAAATGAGTCACCGGTATGAAATGTAGAGTGTGGGGAATATAGTCAAACCACATAATATCTTCCTATGGTGACATACTGTAACTAGACCCATCACTGTGATCAATTTGGAATGAAGAGAAATATTGAATCACTATGTTGTATAACAGAAACTAACGTAATGTTGTAAGTCAATTATACTTCAAAAACAAACAAACTGGGCTTCCCTGGTGGCGCAATGGTTGAGAGTCTGCCTGCCAATGCAGGGGACACGGGTTCGAGCCCTGGTCTGGGAAGATCCCACATGCCGCGGAGCAACTGGGCCCGTGAGCCACAACTACTGAGCCTGCGCGTCTGGAGCCTGTGCTCCGCAACAAGAGAGGCCGCGATAATGAGAGGCCCGCACACCGCAATGAAGAGTGGCCCCCGCTTGCCACAACTAGAGAAAGCCCTCGCACAGAAACGAAGACCCAACACAGCCATAAATAAATAAATAAATAAATAAAATTAAAAAACAAAAACAAACAAACAAACTCATCGAAAGAGAGATCAGATTTGTGGTTACCAGAGGTGGGGGTAGGGAGTGAGGGAAGGGAGAAGTGGATGAAGGCAGTCAAAAGGTGCAAACTTCCAGTTACAAGGTAAATAAGTACTAGGGATGTAATGTACAACATGACAAATATAATTAACACTGCTGTATGTTACACATGAGAGTTAAGAGAATAAATCCTGAGTTCTCGTCACAAGAAAAAAAATTTTTTCCATTTCTTTAATCTTGTATCTATATGAGATGATGGATGTTCACTAAACTTATTGTGATCATCACTTCGCGACATATATAAATCAAATCATTAACTGTACACTTTCAACTTATACAGTGCGGTATATCAACTATATCTCAATAAAACTGGAAGAAAAAATAAATAAAATGGAAAATGAAGGCACACTCTGGATATGGAATTGAGTGGAGGTGCAGAAGTTAGTACTATGCCTAGAACATGAAGAATAGAAGAGACTGGAAGAAGGTATGCTCCAAATTTCACATGTGGCAACTGCAGTTGGCTGCTACAGGGAAAACAAAAAAATCTGTTCTGTAAAAAGATTTTAAGAGACTTCCCTGGGGGCGCAATGGATAAGACTCCATGCTCCCAATGCAGGGGGCCCGGGTTTGATCCCTGGTCAGGGAACTAGATCCCACATGCATGCCGCAACTAACAGTTCACATGCCACAACTAAGGAGCCCACGTGCCGCAACTAAGACCCAGTGCAACCAATTAAATAAACATTTAAAAAAGATAATAAAGTGGACAATACTAAGAGCCATTTAAAGCAAACACACGAACTATTTGGTGTTTCCTCTCAACAGCTAAAAAAAGAACTGAAGACGTTATATGAAATCAATTAAATGTCCAACCAAAATTTCTCAAATAATTTTTAACAAGAGCTGAGCTTGTAATTTTGGCCAACTCAAAAATGGCTTGAATTCTTCTACAGAAAAGGAAAATCATGTTTAGATGGAGTAATGGTAAAAGAAATTATTTCAGTTATGGTAGTTTTTAGAAAATTGTGAAGCAAAGACCAAAAGTTATTTTACAAAAAGTGAGAAATTTCAACTAAGCCACCGAACAAGTGCCTATAGAATGTAAGACCTTCTAACAATGTCAAAGATCAATTGATTCAAAATATGAAAAATCGCATGTGCTTTTTTTTAAAGCTTTAGATAAGTTATATAATGTAAGAGACACTACCCAGTTAATACTTTGGGTATACTTTTGTCTCAATAAACTTTCAAATTTACTTAAAATGTTGTCTATTCATGACCTAAAAAAAATCAGATTCAATGTCAAGGTAGTTTTGGATGTTTTACAAATGTCAAAGAAGAGTTTCAGATAGATAAGAAAAAATTAGTTTCTATCAAGACAGATGGGGGTGGGGGAGGGAAGGACTGGGAGTTTGGGATTAGCAGATGCAAATTATTATATATAGGATGGATAAACAACAAAGTCCTACTGTATAGCACAGGAAACTATATTCAATATCCTGTGATAAACCATAATGGAAAAGAATATGAAAAAGAATATATATACGTATAACCGAGTCACTTTGCTGTACAGCGGAAATTAAACACAACATTGTAAATCAACTATACTTCGATAAAATTTTTAAAAATTATATTACAAACATATAGTAATCAAAACTGTATTGTACCGGTATTAGAAAAAGACACAAAGACCAGTGGAACAGAACAGAGATCCCAGAATCAACCTAAGCAAAAAAAAAAAAAAAGACAGATGATGGCCCAGCTATGAGGTCAAAATTTTGGATTTATCAGAATTTTAAAACAAGGGACTAATGTTTCCCTTTTGCTTCATTACAATGAGAAGACAGTGAAATAGACAATGAATTAAATAATTGAGTATTCTTTCCCAACACTCATTACTTGAGTTGTGGATGAATTTTACAAAGATATACAGTACTGGTAACTTGAGTTCAGTATTTCTTTTGAAATAAAAGAAATGCTTCTCACAGTCAATAATTAAAGGAAAAAAATGGCAGTGTGATTAGTGCTTTCTCAACTATAACATATTGCATATAAATGATCTAAACTTAAGTTCTATGGAAAGCAAAAAGAATCTGTATTGAAATTGAAATTTTCATAAAGCAAATTAATATTTTTATAAATTTTTAAAACATGAATCAAGATGCTTATTTTAATTGTAATCAACAGGTAAATTGGCTGCAAAAAAAAAGAAAAACGTGATCATCACTTTGTTAATATTGATACATTTAGAATTGCTTTTCAATTTATGCAATACTCCTTTGAATTCAATGTTAATAATACTGAGTTGATATTAGAGTTAGTGAATTTACGTAACTTGAACAGATGTAGTTTTAAAATTGATAAGGTTTTGCTTCAAAGTTGAATCAATTCTTTGAAACAAAAAGATGAACCAGTTTTATAAATACAAATGTGAACATTAAAGGAAATAATTTTTTGGTACTCACTTCAGTTACTGGAAAATTTTTAAGTATGTTTGGGACAACTTGGGTATGCGAATTTTTCAACTGTAAATTTTATGAACTCTAAACACAGATCAAGTATTTCTGATAAAAAATTTAGCATCTGAATTGAGATGTGTCAAAGAGTAAAAAACACACCAGCTTTCAAAGACTACTAAGAATGAAAACATTTCATTAATAATTTTTATATTTATCATATGTTGAAAAGATCATAGTTTGGACATATTGGATTAAACAAAATACAGTATTAAAATTATTTTATTATTTCCTTTTTACTTATTTTAATGTGGCTTCCAAAAGGGTTAAATTATAAACGTGGATTGAATTAGATTTAAATTGGACAGTGGTAATGCGTAGGTATAAACACTGTGCCATATCTAGGGTTAACTGCCCCTCACCCAAAGGCTTCCAGATTTCTCCTTCCCAGTGTTCTGAGTCTGCAATTATCCATGTAAAATGGACTGGTCCCATCTCCCCAATCTGGCCCCATTCCCTAGTCCCCCATCTGCTTTTTAAAGATGGGTATAGCATAATTCTCTCATTTTCAAATTTTGTTATTATTTTCATCAAAATTAGATTTGTACATAATTTACAGAATCACACAATTCTATGAGATATTATCAAAAACAGCATTCTCCTATACTCTACCCACCTCATCTCCTTCTCAAAAGCAACCACTTCCAACTATTTTAGCTGTTTCTTTTGTTATTCACCTCTATACATCTAAGTAACATGCTTATATTTCCTACTTGTTGAATTTTCAGTTTTAGGCATTATCTATAGAAGATGAGGATTTAGCTCTTACTCACCATCTCCCATTCCTTCATCATACACACACTACCACCACCACCACCCACATACACACAAACTCTGTCCTATGCTCCTCTCAGTATAATCACAATATGCTTTTGTTTAGATCAATACTTAGTGTTTGTGTTGTGATGACAATGGCAATGCTATTCATAAGCTGAGCTATGAACATATAGAATACTATCCTTATTTTTCCTTTCTTGCACAATTTTTTGTTTTCCGTAAAGCAATGATTTTTTTGTTTAGTTTTCTATGTATTTCAGCCCAATTTCTCCCTCAATAGTCTAAATCTGTTCTCTATTTAATCATACACACAGGGGTGTTCTACCTTTTCCTTTACTTGAATTGTTCTCTCCTGGCATTTTCTCACCTGCTACACTAGATCTGCTCCACACTTTCTTCCTAGGGTCTCATTTCAACAAACTATTGAAAATGCCTTTCACCTCTCTCTTCCTGGATCCTGTGTCTTTATGCCCTTATTTCTGTGGAACACATTATCCAATGGCCTCCTGGGAAAGGATGCATGGGACATGATTTTTCTGAGCCCCTGAAGGTCTGAAAATGTCCTCGGTTTACCCGCCTTTATTGATAGTTTGGTTAGGTATAGAAATCTAGGTCGGAAAATATACTCTTTCAAAAACTTGAAGATACTGTATGACTGTCTTCCAGCTTCTGGTGGTGCTATGAAATCTGATTCTTGATTCTTGATATGTGACTTTTTTTTCTCTTTCTCTCTGAAAGCTTGTAAGATTTTTTTCTTTATCCTCAATATTCTGAAATTTGGCAATGATATGCCATATTTTTGCCATTCTTTCCTAGAATTCCTATTATTCAAATGTAGGATCTAATGGGGGAGTCTCATAATTTTCTTGCATTTTCTCTCATTTATTTCATCTGCATTTTTCTGTGGGGTTTTTTTTTGTTGTTCCTTTATTTTTAAAGAAATTTTCTCAACTTTATTTTCCAACTTTCTATTGAGTTTTCATTTATATACCATACTTTTAATTTCCAAGAGGTGTTTCTTGTTCTCTAATCATTTTTTAAAAATAACACCCTCTTCTTATTTCATGAACTCTATTCTACCTCAGAGGGTATTAATAATAGGTCTTTGGGGTTTTTTTTAAGTTTTCATGTTTCTGGATAATCTCTATGTCTTCCCAATTGTTCTGTTATTTTGGTTTATAGGTTTTCTCAGATGTTTACTAGTCCTTAACTGTTTCTTCATATTTAATAATGGGATATTTCTTAAAAACTGGAAAATCTGTGCAAATGGGTGAGACTTGCTGACTGTGGTTTTTTTGTTTTGTTTTTTTTTTTTAAAAGGGAGGCTGCGGGCTTCCCTGGTGGCGCAGTGGTTGAGAGTCTGCCTGCCAATGCAGGGGACACGGGCTCGAGCCCTGGTCTGGGAAGATCCCACGTGCTGCGGAGCAACTAGGCCCGTGAGCCACAATTGCTGAGCCTGCGCGTCTGGAGCCTGTGCTCCGCAACAAGAGAGCCCGCGATGGTGAGAGGCCCGCGCACCGCGATGAAGAGTGGCCCCCGCTTGCCAGAACTAGTGAAAGCCCTCGCACAGAAACGAAGACCCAACACAGCCAGAAATGAATAAATAAATAAATAAATTTATAAAAAAAAAAAAAAAGGGAGGCTGCAATTTTTTTTAAATTAATTAATTAATTTATGGCTGTGTTGGGTCTTCGTTTCTGTGCGAGGGCTTTCTCTAGTTGCGGCAAGTGGGGGCCACTCTTCATCGCGGTGCACAGGCCTCTCACTATCGCGGCCTCTCTTGTTGCGGAGCACATGCTCCAGATGCGCAGGCTCAGTAATTGTGGCTCACGGGCCCAGTTGCTCCACGGCATGTGGGATCTTCCCAGACCAGGGCTCGAACCTGTGTCCCCTGCATTGGCAGGCAGATTCTCAACCACTGCACCACCAGGGAAGCCCCTGACTGTGGTTTTTATCAGAATACCATAAATGGTATTCTGTCCGGGCCATCTCTTTGGGAAAACCTTAATGCCAATATCTTTAGGACTGGTCTCTTAGGCTAGTTGGAGTCATTAGAGATCTTCTAATCTCTTGTCTAAAGAATCTAAAGCTGGCTGTCAGCATTCTAGGAAGAGAATGAGTAGAAAGGGTTGAAGAGGTTTCAAAATTCACCTCATAAATTTTCACTAAATGTCTGCCTTCAATTGTGCCCAACTTCCCATAGTCCACAGTCTTCTTGCTACAGAGAACAAACCTCAAAACTTCTGCTGGGAGAGCAGGGGGCTGTCACTGTAATGCATGGAGTTGGTGAGGAGATCTAAGGCTTAACTGCTTTTTCAACAAACTTTAAATAACTCTTCCAGTTTTTAATCCTATCTTCATTTTCAAAGGCACCTAATGTCATCAATTTCTGAGCCCTTTACCAGACTAAGCATGCTGCCTTCTCTTTCAGGTTTTATGTATGTTTTTAATCACTAATGAGCATTGAATTTTGTCAGATTTGTTTTTCTGCCTCACTTGAGATCATCATATGATATTTCTCCCTTATTGTGTTAGTGTGGTAAATTACATTGAAAGATTTTAAACCTTAAACCAACTTTCCTTTCCTGGGATAAACTCCACTTGCTCATGATATATCATTTTTTTAATATATTGATGGATACAATTTATGAATATATTTTGAAGAATATTTACATCTAAGTTCATGCATCTATTTTTTTCTGCCTGCTTTTAAGATCTTTTCTTTATCTTTGGTTTTCATCAGAATTTGACTTGGATACCCCTATGTTTAGATTTTGTTGTATTTATCCTTCTTGGGATTCTCTGATTTTTTATATCTGTGGGTTGATGTCTTCCACCAATTTTGGAACAACTGCCTCTTTATATTTCTTCTGCTCCATTCTCTTTCTCCTCCTGGGACATCAATTACATGTCTGTTAGACAATCTGATATTGTCCCATACATCTTGGGCCCTATGTTTCATTTTTTCACTCTTTTTTCTTTTTATAGTTGAATTTGGATAACTTCTATTCACCTGCCTTCCCTTTACTGTTTCCTGTTTGCTGTTAAACATACTGAATACATTCATTTGTGGTATCCTTTTTTCATTTGTAAGATTTTCATTTGGTTCTTTTTTTATAGTTTCAAGCTCTCTGATGATACTCTCCATCTATTCATGGAGAGTTGTTCATCTTTTCCACCAGATCCTGTAGCATATATTTCCTGCTTGTTTTAAAGTCCCTGTCTGATAATTCTGACATCTGGAACATCTCTGGATCTGCTTCTATTGACTTCACTTAACCATAGTTCGTATTTCCTTACTTCTTCACATAGCTCTTCAAGTCTGATTGTATGCTAGCAACTGTGGGTTAGAGAATAGTAGATAATAACTCACTGACATTTACCTCCAGGAAAGCATACACCTCTTTTTGTGCCAGTCCATCAGTGTGGAGGCTCGAGTCAGTTAAACTGCAGTTGTACTTTGTTGCAGCTTTAGCTAGATTCACTCACCTCGGCCCCACATGTTTTAAGGGAGGGATGAGGACTTTCTCTCCAGCAGGGTTTGAGATCTGCACACTGCAGAGAGTCTGAGGATCTCTTTGTGCTGTACGGCCCAGCCACCCATGTGTTAGACAGAGGAGATCCATCTCTGCTTAAAGCCAGACTGCCAACCTTTTGGACTGCTAGATGCTTCTTTTTGTTCCTCAGGAGATTCTTCTCTATCTTTTTTTGCTATGTCCCCAGGCCTGGAGAGCCTCTGCAGTGCACTCAGAGAGGCCCAGAGTGCTTTGGATGAGTATCTTTCGGCTCTCTTGCCCTGCCCCAAGGCTATGAAGATTTCCAGCGGTGTACGAAAGATATTTGATACATTTATCACTGTTCTTCCGCTTTCCAGCCTCTGAAATTTTGCTGCAATTATCTCCTATCACACACTCATTGTCCTTGTAGTTTATTCTTTAAAATACGTATTTTACTATCACTTTAAAGGGGTTTTTGGAAGGAGCACATTAAATATATGTTCAATTCATTCTCTTTAATCCATCATCTTCCTCTTTGCTGGGTCTTTTGTTGTTGTTCCTAATGCTGTTCTTAAGGCTCTGCGTGTTTGTTTGTAATCTACATTACTCTAAAGGGCAGTTCAATTTCTTCAATTCTTATCAATTATGTTCTACAGAAATAAGCCCAAGCTTTTAAAGTAATTCAGTCCATATAACAGAACTTTGGTAGCTGTTTAAAGGGGTTTAGTTACCAAGGTGCTCATCTTCAACAAAACGTCCAGCTGATTGGAGGGATGTATGCCTATATTTAAGTCATTTCCTCAGGTAGCAAATCAGTATTTCTCACCTTCCCTCTACCCTAACTTAAAAACACAGAAGAACTATTTAAAATTGAGAAGAAACATGTTCATCATGAACTGTTTTCGCAAACAAACAAACAAACAAACAAAACAGACCGGCTTGCTTCCTAAGCCATCGGCAAGCTCTAAGAGTTCCCCACAGTCCAACACTGGACTCACTGGCCACATACACTGGAGGCTGGCGAAACACCATGGAATGCCACTGTGGAGGCTTGTTTTTGACTTCTCAGCCTCTAACACCACAATTTCTAGGGAGATGAGCCTCCTTTCTGACCAGCTAAGTAACAAAGCAGCCAGTGTCCAGGGACCTTTCCACTAATAGTAATCAACACATTTCTCCCCATCCCCACTGTCCTCCCAAACTTGGCATCCTGTATTTATACATCATGGGCTCCTTGTACAACATGACCGTGTGACAATCAACTTTTCCTCCCTTAGATGCCTCATCCTCCAACTCCATGTCAGCCCTGGATTACCTAGGTCTCCATCCATCTCAAATTACCGAAACCTTAGAAGGGAGAGTGATAGACCAAGAGCACGAAAGTTCAAGTTGTTAACAGAGATGTGCTGGGTTGGCTCATTTTCCAAATGACATTTGGTTCCATTTTAAAAGTCAAGGCTGTCATAGAAATGCCACAGAAACTGAAGATTTAGCTTATATTGTAGAAAGCCTTCTTCAAATTTAGAATTTGGCCCTGAGCAGCTTAAAAAGTAAAATAGGCCAAGGCACATCAAAGAGGTTACCCATGATTATCTCCCCCCTCAGTAAGCTATTTGAACTCAGACTACATCCCACATTCAGTCAAGCCCAAATAAGAAGTGACCCATGTCTTACTGTATCAAGTATCGCATTTTCAATGTGTCTTTCGTCTCAGCTCCACTTCAGTGGGAGCCTTCAGTTACATTTTACATTCTCTCATACCCAGCTCTGTGGGAAGTTTGGTTGCAACAAACTATCCCATTGCCTCTGTTCCTTCAAAATGGCCTCACAAACCATGGCTTCCAAAACACCACCCTGATATACTTTCTGAGTCTCTTGATCAATTATTCTACACCAAAGTAACAAGAGATGCTGAAGGGCTTACTATTCCCCTTTCTAGAGAATGAATAGTGCACCTTTGGCTGGGACTTGCTACAGGGTCGATGCCTCAGACAGTGGCTGCGCTTGATACAGTGCAAGGTTTTCTGTGACCCCTCAAGTCTCATGGCCATCTTCTCGACCCAAACAATTCCTTTGCCTCTTCCATTCAACAAAGAAACATGGGGATGAATCCTGCCACTGATGGAGCCAGGATCAGAAAAAACTAGGGTGATTTCTTCAGGTTTTATGAGATTCTTTGAGGATTTCTCATGAGGTTACAGTCAAGATGTAGTCATCTGAAGGCATGATTAGAGCTGGAGGACCTGCTACTAACAAGGCACACTCAACATCCTGGCTTGGTGCTGGTGTTGGCAGGAGACCTCAGTTCTTTGCTAGGTGGACCTCTCACGTGGCTGCTTGAGTGTCTTCAATGATGTGGCAGTTAGCCTCCCCCAGAGAGTTTGATCCAAGAAGAATTCAGAAACTGAAATATTGTGTATACTTTGACTCAGAAGTTGCACTCCTTCAATTCTGCATGTCCTATTGGTTACACTGTGAGGGGGGGGGAGGTGGAGGGATTACATAAGAGCGTGAATACCAGGAGGTGAGGATCACTGGGGCCGTCTTACAGGCTGCCTACCACAAATATATGCATCAAAAAATATATAATTTTATGTGTGCTATTGGTAACTAGTTTTTTTTTCTTTTCTTAGTTCATCATCATTGTTCCACGTCAGTACGTTTCTACATCATCATTTTTAGTGGCTGCATAATATTCTACCATATGGATTACTAAAATTTATTTAATTCCATAATTTTGAACATTTCTTTTTACTATTTTTTTTTATTGAAGTATAGTTGATTTACAATGTTGTGCCAGTCTCTGCTCTACAGCAAAGTGACTCAGTTATACACATAGAGACATTCTTTTTTTATATTCTTTTCCATTATGGTTTATCACAGGAGACTGGATATAGTTCCCTGTGCTATACAGTAGGACCTTGTTGTTTATCCATTCTAAATGTAATAGTTTGCATCTACCAACCCCAATCTCCCAGTCCACCCCTCTCCCTCCCCCTAATTATTTCTGATATTTGTTTATCATATAATCAGTAATGTGACAAGCATCCCCGTAGACTTATTCACATACTACCTTCAAAGTAAATGTAAAGGGAGGAAACAATGATATCCAAGATAACTTATTCTCCTGTAAATCAGCCCATAAAAATGATGCATATAAGTCCCAGACCCTTGGCCTCTGTAATTACCATTTTATAAAAGCTCAAAGTGGATCTTTTTTTAAATCAGCTTCTGTTAGAGGTTTCAAATTAATTTTGGAATGTTAATAAGGGCATAAGGCAGACTAACCTAAACATACAAAGGCCCTTGTTTTCAGTTTTGGGGTGACAGCGAGGAACTTGTTAACTATTTACGTGGAGATGCTGTTACATCTAATTTGAAACATTTTTATTATTATTACAAATGTACACCTAAGAGGTAGATTTTTCCAATGGTTTGGCTGTTTGCTATGACACTCTAATCCCTTTACATACTGATTGAGAATATCCAGATATAGAAATCAGTGTTCAAAGAAGCACTCCTTAGGGCTACTGTCAGCTTCTTGTCTCACTGATCAGATGGTAGAACAGTAAGAACTTTTGATTTAGATAAACTTTTAATTTATTATGGACCTGATGAACTTATTTTCTGTCAATTCAAAAAAACAAAGTGTACACAAGATCTCAAAACTTCAATCATTGGGGCTTCCCTGGTAGCGCAGTGGTTGAGAATCTGCCTGCCAATGCAGGGGACACGGGTTCGAGCCCTGGTCTGGGAGGATCCCACATGCCGCAGAGCAACTAGGCCCGTGAGCCACAATTGCTGAGCCTGCGCGTCTGAAGCCTGTGCTCCGCAACAAGAGAGGCCACGATAGTGAGAGGCCCGCGCACCGCGATGAAGAGTGGCCCCCACTTGCCGCAACTAGAGAAAGCCCTCGCACAGAAACGAAGACCCAACACAGCCATAAATAAATAAATAAATAAATTAAAAAAAAAAAATTCAATCATCAAATACATTCTCAAAGAGAGTGTTGTCACGAGAACTCAGACAAGAAGAACTCGAGCCTCTATCACTGTTGCCATATTTACTCACATATTTAACACTTGCCAAAGGGATTTGGGTCAATTTAAGAAACTGTAAATAAATATTGATACATCATAACAGAAGCTATAACTCATAATCTAAGCAAACCACTGATTCTAATTTAGTCACAATTTTGCAGTGGCATCATTCCATGGAGAAAATTAGATTTTTACATATCAGAGCAAATCACAAAGCCAGAATGTCAACTTCATACATCAAGCAATTACTTGTGGTATTTATTTTGGGGGGAATGTTCTACACATATTTACTTAGAAAGCTGCATGGGTCCTCCAAAATAAATAAGGGCTATAATTCTTGCAAAAAAATCTACAGTTCCAGAGAGCTACTCATCAATTTCTAGCAGCATTAATGAGGAAAGACACTGAGACAGTCATTCATACTGCCTTTATGATAAGAGTAGCCTACAGGGCAAATCAAGATTAAGGACAAGGGCAAGACAAATGGTTTGGAAGACTCTCTCTTTTTTTTTTTAATCAATCATTTGAAATCTGCATTTACTACCTAAAGTCCCTGTGGAGAATCAGAACCTGGAGGGAAGAGTGAGAATTGGTACTAAAGACATCACTGAAGTATTCTTTTAGGGTGCGAATGGCCTCTTTATGGGTACAAAAGGGTCTTATGTTCCCACACACTGGCAGGAAGATTCTCTTTGAGCTGGAGAGTTCTTTGCTGTGGGGACTTTGCATTGTAGAATGTTTAGTAGCATTCCAGGCACTCTCTTGCCAGTTGTCTTCAGGTATTGTCAAAAGTTCCATGGAGAGGAAATTGCCTCTAGTTGAGAAACCCTGACTTGATAGAAGGATAATCTCTTCTCTTAAAAATACATTTCACACTTTTTTTAAATTGAAGTATAGGTGATTTACAATGTTATGTTAATTTCTGCTGTATAGCAAAGTGATTCAGTTATACGTATACATATTCTTTTTTATATTCTTTTCCATTATGGTTTATCACAGGATACTGAATATAGTTCCCCGCACTACACAGTAGGACCTTGTTTATCCCTCCTACATGTTATAGTTTGCATCTGCTAGTCCCAAACTCCTAATCCACCCCCCCATCCCCCTCCCCCTTGGCAACCACAAGTCTGTTCCCTATGTCTGTGAGTCTGTTTCTGTTTCGTAGATAAGTTCATTTGTGTCATAGTTTAGATTCCACATATAAGTGCTATCATATGGTATTTGTCTTTCTCTTTCTGACTCACTTCACTTAGTGTGATGATCTCTGGTTCCATCCATGTTGCTGCAAACATTTCACTCTTAATGGCTTCACCATGTATTATATCTTTCGAAGGGTATCAAGGTGAGGGACACCCCCAAGCTGGAAAACACGCCAAGGACCCATCTGAGGAGTCTGGATCTCCTTGGTGGGATTTTACCTGGAAAACACGCCAAGGACCCACCTGAGGAGTCTGGATCTCCTTGGTGGGATTTTACCAGGATGTGTGTTTTTCATTTGCTGCTACCAAGTTCCACACGTAGTTGATTTAAAATGGCCAGGTGGTGGGATTGTGTTTAGGCAAAGTGGGTTCATTTGGATGGGTCCCTCTCAATTAGCCACATGTTTTGGGGCTCTAAGCCTTTGCTCGTTTTTCTTATGATTTGAGGCTTCATTTTCAAAAGACACATTTCAAAATGATAAATTAAGGGGGATAAAACAACCTTAAGTAAAAGGAACGTCTGCCTTTCCCAGCACGCAAGAAATTGCATTTACATAGACTCTTCCAGCATGGCCTCTGGACGTGACCTTGGGCAAGAGAAGTTAAAAGAGTGTTAGCAGGACCCAAAATCAGTTTCCCTCTTACACAACAGAAAATATTTAAAGAGAGACCAAAAGGCTTATGAAATTTCCCTCCTTGCAATACAGATTTCTTCCTTATCTGTTCAGACTGTTCTCTCCCCCTTTTCCACTTATAAGCACAGAAAAGATTCCTAACAAATTAGAAAAAAAAATATGCACTAACTGGTTTAAACGTAACATTAAGCTTTTTAGTTTCTATTGACCTAGAAGGTGGGGCTAATTTATAACATTTCATAATCCACTTGCTGTACATTTGACCCAACTGATATAAAAATGTTAAAGTAGGATAGCGAATTTAACTGCATTTAATTTGGAATCCTCACATCCCCTTGCTGATGCCACAACTTGTTCTTGCCTTTTCTTCACTCCAGATACCCAAGGGCACCCAATGACAGCCCAGTTGCCTGAGAAGCCCCATTTGTGCCACCGTGGCAGACTATCTGAGATACCACCTCCCCAAAAACCAGCTGGCAGAGGAGCAGATAGCCGGAACACATCAGGCTCCCCATCACCCAAGTATAGACCTTCGTAACTGCCCATTAGCTATGCAAGCTGCCTTTGGGTCACCTGTCACATGAGCACTGGTTTCCTTCCACCTGATCTAGAGATTTTCATCCAGCCCCTGGCTTATTCCACCCCTCTGCCACACTCTCATTAGCCAAGAGAAGCAGGAAAAACTTCCTTCCAGACTTCATCTTTTGATCTCGCCAGATGGTAGATAAATAAACAACAGCAAAGAGGAAAAACATACTTGCTTTTGCTAAATAAAACACTGATAGTGTATGCTCTTGTCAAAGGAAATACACAAACGTCAAGAGCAGACAAGAATTCACAGTGCAGTGGAAGGCAGGCCTGGAGGGAGGAACTCTCACTCTGAGCCTTGGGTTTTCACTGCACAGAAGACTGGAAGCAGTTACGAGGGCTTTGAGAGCTCGGGACACGTTAAGGAAACTCAAGGCATTAAACCAAAACAAAAGACTTCTAGGGCTTCCCTGGTGGCGCAGTGGTTGAGAGTCTGCCTGCCAATGCAGGGGACACGGGTTCGAGCCCTGGTCTGGGAGGATCCCGCATGCCACGGAGCAACTAGGCCCGTGAGCCACAATTACTGAGCCTGCGCGTCTGGAGCCTGTGCTCCGCAACAAGAGAGGCCGCGATAATGAGAGGCCCGCGCACCATGATGAGGAGTGGCCCCCACTTGCCACAACTAGAGAAAGCCCTCGCACAGAAACGAAGACCCAACACAGCCATAAATAAATAAATAAATAAATAAATTTAAAAAAAAAAAAAAGACTTCTATCCTCTTGGAATGACATTGGTTTGGTATTCCCTAGTGAAGTGACCACCTGTAAACAACATAGAAATGTGAAAGCGTTTTGCCTGAAATGTAATGATGTCGTAACGCCAGCTAGACGGACCTTTTTAGATAGAAGCAACTGTGAGCCGCCCTTTCAGAAATTTCTGCTTGAGTTTGGTGCCAGGAAAATATATGTCTGCTGATGGATCTGAATGATTTCTTTGGTCAGAAAAAGACAACTCTGTGAAAGTATGTGTTTCCCCTTTTGCCTGAGCTGCCAGGAAACATGAAGCCCAAATCAGTTCCCATCTGTTTAACATCATTATTCCAGATGCTGGGGGGAAACTTTCTGTGTGTGCTTCTTTTAGATCATCTCTGTTTGGAAATTGATTTTACTCGTAAGAACGAGACTGGTAAAAACCTGAAATAATATTGGAAGAATCCAGGGCTAGAAATTTAACCTCAATAATAACAGGTAACTTTGTCTCCCCTCTCAGATTTCACTTATGTATAGAGAAGCTCTGTGATAGTGACAAATTATTATCACTGATTCACCCATGCATGTGAATTCTGCTTTGGCAATATTTTGCCATTCTAGCTCAAGTGATTGAAAATGTATATTTCTATTCCTCTCTTTTTTCTTTTCCCTGCTTCCTTCAGTAAACAGAATATGTGCTGTGTGCCCACAGAGTGGCAGGCACTGTGCTGTCCACTAGGGATATAAGAGCAAGAAAAATGAGATGAGGGCCTTATCTGACGAGCCGAGAGCTTAGCTGGGTGAGGGACAATAATCAAGTAATCTCACAAGCCAAACAGGAAAAGTTCAATGCTATCACATTCTACAAGTAATAGATATACGGTGCCATCGGAATATGTAATTGGAAATTTGTCATAGGGAGGACAATCAAGGAAGGCTTCCCTGAGGAAGTGATGACTGAGCTGTGTGAAAAGGAAGAGTAGAAGCTTGCTGACAATGAAAAAAAAAGATAGCATTCACGGAGCACAAAATAATTCTACATTACTATATTTAATCTTCACTTGTAATTTAACATATTTATATTGAGCTTCAACTATATGCCAGAGAAGAGGTGGCCTTTGGATCTCCCTTTGAAAGAGACAGACTGGTAGCCCAAAGGGTACGGTACCTGACAGAGAATCATAGTAACTCGTGATTAGTCAGGACCTCAAGTTTTGTATTTCTTCAAATGTCTTGGTGGCATTATAACTAATACTATACATAATGTCCCACACATATGAACAAAACAACCTTTTAGACATTCATCAATTTCTTCCCTTTTGGAGGGGGGCAGTTTGGAGCAATGTTCATTCATTTATGTTATATTCTCAGGATCACTGAGGGTTAGTACTAGAAGAATCCTTCCAACCTCTGCATCTTACACATGGGGAAACCAAATCACTAGATCATATTTTAAATATGTTACAATTCAGAGTCATCACTAAGTCAGGCCTTTCTCTCACTTTGTCTAAGATTGACTTCTTATTGCACGTATCATAGATCAAAGTTCAAAGATCACCCTCCGCAAATGTTAGGGTAAAACTCAACAATATGGTTGGTTCATTAGGCAAGTGGAACTTCTCGTCACAAAACCAGCATCTTAGAGGAACTTTGTCGGGCCATGTGGTGACAAGGGAGAAGGCTCTGTATCAGAGCATCTCCGGGATAAATGGGAACCAGGACTTGGGTGGCAGCTAGACCATGTTCTTTTCTAATGTAATCCCAACCCCTCTCTCCCAAGGGAGAAATGTATGTCAGGGTCAAAGAATTCAGAGGCAAGATGGGTTTTTCTGACTGCTAATGATGGCTTCACTGATCATACCACCTTGATCTACACTGGGCTACACTTGAGCTCTAGGTTATGGCCTGTCCTCCTCTCAGCTTCTTCTGGAAGGTACCTGCATCCCTACAGCTTACCAATCTTAGTCTCACCTTCAACCATGCTATGTCAAGGAGGAATCATTCATATCTGAGGCATACTTTTTATGTCCCTGAACTTTAAAGTTTATCTTCTTAAGCCTGGGCCTCCAGAGCAGTCACGTAAAAAGATAAAAGATAATGCAGGAAGAATCTAATCACTGGCAAGTGAGATTATTAACATCAATCTCAGGATCAATGCCTAGATTCATTTTTTGTGGTCATTTATGATCTAAAATTTAAAAATAATGTATATGGGTTCAAATTCAGGGCTAGTGTTAGAACAAAATGGAGAGTCACTGTTATCAAATGACAACAGAGCCATTTAAAGGAGAAAAAAATAGAACCATTAAGGAATCGATTTTTAAATTTAAGGCCCTTAAGAAACTAGGAAAAGAAAAAAAAGAGGAACCATTGACGTAGCTACAATTCGAAGAAATAGTTAACCATTCTCATTTTCAGTTGAAGAAATTGAAGCTTAGAGAAATTAATACAGTTCCCAGACCTTGAACTTCTTAAATACAAGGACCATATCTGATTTATCTATTTACCTATCATCCAGCCCCAAGTCTCCCACACAGCAGTTGCCCAATAAACATTTCATGACTGACAGAGTAAATTAGCAGAGCTGGGATTCGGATATGGATCTAACTCTTAAATCTCAGGTTCTTGCTGGTCACCACGCCTCTTCCACAGCTACAGGAACGAGAAAACTCTGTTGAAAATCAGCTAGACTGCACATAAATTCAAAAAATATATACCTTCAGATTTTCTCAACTGAAATTTCTAAACATTTATTGAGCATCATCGTGCACTTAGCCACACATCCTGGGAAGCACAAAACATGTGGAAGGCACCGTGTTTAGATTGGGAGACTTTCCATTCTAGGTGACAAAAAATCCAGATGATTCATAGTCAGGGAAGCATTTGAAGGAAATGCATAAGTACATGTGAGTCAGCCAAACTACGTAAAAGAATGTTGGATTGAGTAAAAGAGAGGAAGAAACTTCTGTGGTGTTAGGTATGGGACAAGTGTTCAAGGAGGAGGTGGAGTCTTGAATCCAGACCTCCTGAAGTGTAGGGAGGAGAGAGGGAACTAAAGCTGGAGAAAGATCGAGTGATGGTGTGTGAGGGAGATGGGGAGGCCCTGGCCTGATGAGGTCAGATTCTCTGGGGGAGGCGGGTAACAATTCTAAATCAGAGAGGGAGAACACAGGCTTGTTGCCTTGAATCACAGCCTGAGATGCCTGGGCTCAACCTGATCAACCCTTGTATATTCTTGAGGGAGCACGCAGGCATACTTAAGGGGATGACTGTGGCAGCACCACACCAACAGGAAATTTCGAATACAGTTTCCAGTAACTAAGAGACAAAGGAATACAAAGTTTGGGATGGTGGCCAAGGGAGAATCCATCAATGACAAATTTCTTCAGAGAACTTTAGTTATTGCCACTCATATAGGTTAGTTTTTTGGATTTTTTTTTTTTTTAATAAAGTTGGGCTTATCCATTTATTTATTTATTTATTTATTCATTCATTCATTCATTCATTCATTCATTCATTCATTCATTCATTCATTTATTTATTTATTTATGGCTGTGCTGGGTCTTCGTTTCTGTGCAAGGGCTTTCTCTAGTTGTGGCAAGCGGGGGCCACTCTTCATCGCGGTGCGCGGGCCTCTCACTATCGCAGCCTCTCTTGTTGCAGAGCACAGGCTCCAGACACGCAGGCTCAGTAATTGAGGCTCACGGGCCTAGTTGCTCCGTGGCACGTGGGATCTTCCCAGACCAGGGCTCAAACCCGTGTCCCGTGCATTGGCAGGCAGATTCTCAACCACTGCGCCACCAGGGAAGCCCGGATATTTTTTATTGACTTACACATGTCTTGGTAACATGAAGACAGTATCATAGCTTGTTATCTTCGAAACATGAGAGAAAACACGCTTTCCAAGAAAATCAGTCAATTTCTTCTACCTTTGGGGGTTCTTGGGACTATTATTTGTTTAGCTAGTTCACATTCCCATAATTATAGAATGTTAGTACTGGAAGAAACCTTAGAAAGCATAATCCAATCCCTGTATTTAAAAGAGAAGGTGACCTTGACCCATAAAGGTTATATGCCCCTCCAAGGTCACACAGTTAATTAGAAGCCATTAAGTTTTATTTCCATGGACCAGGGTAACAACTGTTCCATGTTCTTCTATAAGCCGAGTTCAGTTTAGTAAATAACACTTACCCTTAAACAGCTACACAAGCCACTACACAATAATTCTGTTGTCACAGACTTTCTCCCTCCTCTGAAGTCTGATCTCAATTTTCCCCTTTTATTTAAGGCTTGAGGATTACATCTACTGCATTTCTGTGGACTCAGCACTTCGCATCATGTCTGGCACATAGCAAGCATCAGTGTATTTCTGTTGAGTTGAACTGAATTTGAATCTCTCGGGGACTTTTATGATATATATTTTTTAAATAAAAGAATCATCAGATCATTAAACTGGAAGCAACCAGAGAGACTAACCCTTTTTCTGCAAGTGAAGACACTAGAGCCCAAGAAAGGTAAATGACAAATCCCAAAGACAGCACTCAAGCTGGGCCCCAAACCACCTTCTCCAGATTACATGAATCACTCTTGGGTGAAAAGTATTACAGTTTTCAACATTTCTATATGGGACAGATTGCAGAGTATCAACTCTTTAAGGGGGACAAAAGTCTTCAGAATATTTCTGAGTATCTATACAAAACTCAAGGCTAACAAGTATGATGATAAAAGTCTTTGATGACCAAATGATTAAGTGACAAATAACTTCTGGGAAGAATTTCCCACTGAGCATGGGTTTGGACTTTTTGGAAATATCCGATCAGTAGGAAAAACTGATGCTGAGAGAGGCAATGACATCAAAGCTGGAAAAAGACAACTGAGCCACAGACTTAGAGGTGGGTGCATTCTTGTACAAATCAATTGCTCTACTCCATGCCTCAGCCAACAGTGACACCCTTACCCCTGACCCCCTGCCCACTCCCTGCTATCTCATGACCTAGAAGAACCAAGTGCATGCATGGGACCGGCTGAGGACAACCTGTCACTGCAACTGGGAAACAACACTCCCCCATGTCCGGCTGAATGTGGTCACAGAGCATCCTCTTCTAACACAAAGGGCTGGCCATTAATCCTTCCCCAGTGGAAGGTCAAACAGGGGCTGCCCTGCAACGCTCTGCTGGTTTCATTCAAGTTCTTGATGGCTGTGGCCCTAAAACTCTCTTCACACTGAGAATGTCTAGTGGGAGAACCATGGGCTGGGTGGTTCTAGGGGGCCACCTGATCAATGGCAGAGCACTCACAGGAAATTTGGCCCTTGACCAGGAGGGAGTATTAGTTTGCTAGGGCTGCCATAACAAACTATCACAGCCTGGGAGGCTTAAACAGACATTTCCTCACAGTTCCGGAGGCTGGAAGTATAAAATCAAGGGGTCAGCAGGTTTGGTTTCTCCAGAGGCCTCTCTCCTTAAATTGCAGCGTGCCCCCTTTTCTCTGTGTTCGTGAATGGACTTCTCTCTGTGTGTGTGTCCGTCTCTCCCTCTCCCTTTAAGGACACTAGTCCTATCGGATTAGGGCCCCACCCTTATGACCTCATTTAAACTTAATTATCTCTTTAAAGGACTGTATCTTCAATACAGTCACACTGGGCGTTAGGGCTTCAGCATATGAATTTGGGGGTACATATCCAGAAGGAAACCAGCCTCGCTTCTTGCCAGTCATCAGGGTGCCTCTGCTGAATACTACTTATTCTCCTTGGTATTTTCTCAAAGAGACATTTGTTAATTGAGAACTAAAGGCAAGTTTTGAGGACTGCAATACAAAGGCGAAAAAGACAAGGACGGTCACATTGCCGACAGGAGTAAAAGAGTATTTGCGTGACACTCCGCAAGGTAGGGGGCAAACACACAGGCGCACAAACACAGCCACGCCCACAGAAGAAGGAGGAGGCTCAGAAGTTCTCCCAACAGAAGAGGGCAACTTCAGCAGCAGGCTGTTGAGAGCACGCCTCGTCCGCCTGATTTACACAGGTACAGAGAGAGACTGGTCTGGAGGTTGCAGGCCCGCTCAGCCACACGCCCATGTGTGCATGAAATTAGAATGTCAACATGGGATTCATGCTGCCGAGCTGTGACTGTGAAACAAATTATGTCAGTGGGTGGCAACTGCAATATTAGTCTAAGCAGAAAACATTTAACTATAAAGAGGGGCCCCGTCTTCCAGCCTTCCCGCTATTATTATTTTAATATCCACCTTGTTAGACCTAGATGGGATAACATTTTAAGAAAAAGGAAGATGTTTTCTGTGGGGGCAGGGGTCCTTCAGGAAAGGACTCACGGCCGTTCAAGTGATTTTTGCTCCTAACCCTCTTGTGGAAACTCAGGAGTCGGGTAACGCAATGATGATTTTTACAAATCACCACCACCCACTCAACGGAGTTCAAAGTGGCTGTGCCCTTTGTGGGGTAATCTAAACCACAATTAATAATCCGCCTCTTAGAAAGGAAGCCTTTGGTTCCTGGGCAGAAGTTAGGAACTTTGTCCTTCAATGCATTTCAATGTAAAGGAAGTGGCAAGTGCCTTGAAAGGGACAGTGGGCAAATTCTTCCAACTTCCTCCTGGGGTTTCACATAAAGTAATTTTACTAGAGTGAGATCTGCGCAGATGTTTGAGTTGAAACCTGTTATTTTCTACTCAATTGATTTAAGCTTGTGCATATTTAACATCAACTTTAAATTAATATGCGGTTGGAAATTTGCTGAGGAATTTCATATAAAAAGTAGGGGCTTTGTGCATATTTTTTCTTCAGGACTTTCTCTGTGAAGCTGTAGCCTACAACTTCAACTTGGCCTCCGAGGTAACAATTTTCCCATGAAATGAGGCACACATCTATCTCCCTTTGAGGCCCACTTCTTTAACTAGCAATATGGCAAAACATCAATTTGAAGTTTTATTCCATTACAAACATCCATGTAGTTAAAGTTAATGCTGTGAAAAATCCAACTTGTAACAGTGCAACATTTATAGAAGCAGCATTCACTTAGCAGTTGAACCAGGCCAAGGTGACTAGCCACAGGATTAACATGCAGACAGAATATCGAGAGGTTTTAGGGGGACAGGGGTGCAGGAGGAGACGGGTGTCCCTTAAAACCTTGTATATTCATTTAAAACATTTTTATTTCTAATAATGAAGGCATTCTCACATCTCCTCATGGTTAACCTGAATACCCACGACAGTCCCCCTCATTTCCTGCTATAGTCTCACGTCACCACTCATATGTATCTATGTCCAAAAGTCTGGGATTGCATTTTTCTTTCTTCCGATGCAGAGGGTAAAGGTCTGAGGCCTTTATGGAAGGGGAAACATTAATAGAATTTGATTCTTTTAAACAGATTTCCTATTTGATGAAAACGGCTGTGGGTGGGGAAAAAATCTTTAAAATTTACCAAAGAATCTTTTGACTCTATTATTTTATTTTATAGTCCCCTTATATGAGACAGAAAGTAATGCCAAAGCAATATAATCAGTAGCTTGATTTTTGAAATCACTTGCCTTGTTGGCGTATTTCTCAAGACATACTGATGGACCGCTCTCCTTTTATAGCTGGATGTAGTATAATATAAACTCACAAAGGTGCAAAACGTTTCTCAAGATCAGACATTGCAAAGCAGGTAGCTGCAACATTTCCACGATGTCACTGCTACATAGTTTGATGAAGGTGTAAAAGCCCTTGGCTGAAATGCCCTCCATTGTCCGAGAGGGCTGTGAAAAAGCGGCCTCGGTGGAAGGTCTCTGAAAAAGATCAGTGTACAAGGGGGAGGTCTGAGGTAAAATGCCTGTTTGACCCACCAGTCTAGTCTGTAGCTTCAGCCATGGCTACTGATGCAGAAATGTGTCCTACCCTTGCCTCTCAAGCAAGAATTTCCACTTTGAAATTTCATTCATTCTGAAAACACCCCTTGGTTAGGCCCTATTTCCCTTTCATTCAGATGATGTCAGGGCCCGCCATCCACTGAAAGCCTTAACATCTTCACAGCCATATAACATATCCTGCCGTTCATTTCAAAACTATTCACAGACCGAAAGGAATATTTTCTCTTTATGGGGCAATTGCAGGCTTGTAACTTCTGCATCCTCTGAGAACCATAGAGGCAAGTTGGCATTATCACCTGCAGTTAGCTATCAGATGCATTTAATGCTTTATCAGGAGAAGGAGGGACAAAACTGCTTTTATCAGTCACTCCACATCAGGAGAGTAGATTTGGGTTCTCCATCATGTATGGAATTAACTGTATTCCTTCAGCCAGAGATGTAAAAATCAGAAGATCAGAGAACGGAATAAACAATATTTTTGATGTACACAGATTATCAGCAGGAGAGGAATGACCGGTTGGTCACCCGGGGGGCTTATTCAGTTAACACTTCTACCCCTTAAAGACAATGGTGTGCAATCAATGCATATAGGGTCTTTCAGGCCCGTTGCTAAGTGATACGCAGTGTCAACAGAAAAATGCCGGATGTACAGAGGACAGCTCCAGGCCCAAGAGAGATCAACACCCTCTGATGATATTTTAAACTTAATTCAGTTCCCGATGAAGATTGTGACAGGTTCTGTGGCCAGAGCAGAAAAGATGTTTGCACTTCAAAATCCGACTTCGTAAAGTTGCTCTGCTGTGTGCAAAGAGTGTTTAATTTGGTAACAAGTGAATCATGGCCCAAACAGTAGTTGGTTCAAATAGGAAAAGGCACCCAGCAGGGGCATCTTGAATATTCATTTCTTGCCAGGCACAGCGGTCATCTTACAAGCTCAGCGTCAGTATCAGAGCTGATCATTTGTCTCAGATTGTCTATGCCTTCTCTCATTTTTTCATCTCTAAAATGTATTTTAGGAACAGCCCCCGAAGCCATTTGCAACAGCTTCTTCAGAAATTCTAAAGAAAGGAAAGGAACTTGAATAGGATCACATCACCCCATACAACCATGAAAACCTGTTTTGTGGGGCATTCTTGAAACCAGCCCAGAAGCTCTTAAGAGTTTTTGTATTTATTTACCCATTTCTTTCTCTCCCTTCTCCCTCCCTCAATGGATTTTTATATTCAAATGCAAAAGATGTCCATGTGCACTAAAGATCCATTTATGTATTGGTTTAGAAGATCATGCCATGATGTTGAGAAATGCAACTTTTTCATAAACAGATGTTTACAAATTCAGTCTTTGTACCAGGAAAAGCACGCTCGCCACAAAGGGCCTGTTTTCCATATTTGAAGGCAAAACCCCTTTGAAAAAAACCTCATGTCCCTTAAGTCCAGGAACTGTTAACCTCAAATACTTCGCTCCTCAAAGCCACCAAACGTGTAAACCTCATCCTTACGAGACACTGGTCGATCCTGTGTGCCCGGGATGCTGTTGACAGTAAACACTTGGTCGCACAGGCCCTGTGAGCTGTGTAGACGGGAGGGCTGTGGGGAGCGAGCACAGTCAATTTATTCAATGCAGGACGCTCTACTCGCCTAGCCCAAAACAAGCTTTTTAAGAGCCCAAGTCACATAATTTTCAGTGGGCAGGTTTGTCCTCTTTTGTCCTCAAGAGTTTGGTCTGTTTATTAAACCAATAAGAGCCCCAGAGCATTTTGTCTCGTGGGCTAAAACCTCCTAAAGCGAGAGTATATTAACCCAGATGGAGAAGAGGAAGGGCGAGAGGCTGGCTTCTTGACATTTTTCTTCCTGTCTCATCCCACGAAGCTAATTTTATAGGGTTGTTCCTGTCATGTTGAAGCTACAGGTAGTAAGGGGGAGATTGAGGGCAGATAAAACCATACAATAGCATTCCCAGGCCTTGCTTCCTCTCCTCACGGAGGGTGGTTTTCCCTCACACAGGCATTAAAGCATTGTGAGGTATTGAAGAAGCAGCACATAGAAACAGGCGAACAAGTTACAACAACTGCGTTCAGACCACCTGCCACCATCCTCCTATTCTAGGTCTCTCTCTCCCTGCCAGGATTCTGCGATAAAACCCACGCAAACTTTTCCGTGGTTTTAAGAGATGGAAAGCTAGGATTTTGAGTCCTGGCTTAGCAAAGTGAATGGGCATTATAACACCAGGGCTAAGTGGAGGCCACAGATATGTTTGGATTAATGATCAGCTGCCTGATTGAGGCTCTGTCTCCTTGTTGGGGCAAGAACAAGTGAATGCTGAGTGCTCCGCAGAAGGAATTTCATTTCTAAGAACTAGGAGTATTTATCTGGGGCTACAAATAAATCCTTATTCATTGGAAGGCACAAAATGCTTGAGTATTCATTAATTGAAGTTGTTCATCCAGAACTATCACAGTTTCTCTACAAATATGAAAAAGTATGAATGGGCTATCAAGTTTTCCTTAAATTCCTAATAAAATGAGTCAGACCCTAACTGTACATTTATTTCAATAAGCCAGTGGCTTTTCCTATCTCTTCCAAACTGACCCAAACCATCACACAGGAATTGGTGACCACACTCAGTTGTGTCCAGCCCCAGAACAACTGCTGAGCCCTGCAGGCTAACTTAGCAGGAACCTTATAATTTGGATAATGTTCTAACTCCGGGCATATCCTGGACTTCCAATTTTCTTTGTAGGTAAAAAAAATCTTCTGTACCATCATTTGACAAAAGTCCTAGTGACTGCAGTTTGTTTATTCTGTTTAAAGATGATGCCGCCCTTCCCAACTTGGAGGGAAGATGTGTTTTCTACTTTTCCCCAGCAGTGGGGAAGTGTTTGTGCTAAGCCATTCCTTTTCCTCATCCCTCTTGTGGCCAATAGGCTACACTGATAAAGAGGATATAAAAGCAAAGACCTCGGCAGGCAGTGACAGCAACAGGACAAAAGTAACAAAGCCAAACTAACAGGAGCCTGTGATTTCAAAAGCTTTGCCGGCTTAAGTGTTGACCAGCTAACATATTTGCTTAAGTCCAGCAATTTCAGCAGGTAGAACACTAGAGCATGCCAGGAAACAACATAGCCCGAAGGAAAACAGCCATGAAACAAACCCCAAATAGGATCATTTGATGTTTTCTATGTAAATGTAGAGCCATATTAATTTATTAAACTATGAAACTAAGCTAGATTGTCTATTTCCAAGATTTCCCACTGATACACCTAATATACATTTACTCTTCGATCTACTTTCTCTTACACAAGATTGTTGCTGATCTCTGGGTCTCAGCCCTGGCTGTATATTAGAATCACCTGGGGAACTTTTTAAACTCTGCAGATGGCCAGGCCCCAGCCCCAGAATTTGTTTTAATTGGTCAGGAGTGGAGCCGGAGAAGTGATGGTTGCTAATGTTCCCCTGACGACTCCAGTGGTTGTTAACTTCCCCCTGGTGAGCCAGGGGTTGAGGGACACAGTCACAGATGATTAAGTGGAGGTAGGTGCTGACAGAATAAGCAGAATTTATGGGAGGAAACCCTAAAATTGAGAAAACACCATCCACTGAATGGAAAAACAAAGGATATTATTTTCCTTTCTTTCTTTTCTTTTTTTTTTTTTTTTTTGCAGTACTGGGAATTTTATCTTTTTTTTAAATTGAAGTATACTTGATTTACAATGTGTTAGTTTCCGGTGTACAGCAACGTGATTCAGGTACACACACACACACACAAAATTATATATATAATTTTTCAGATTCTTTTCCATTGTACTTTATTACAAGATATTAAATATAGTTCCCTGTGCTATACAGCAGGACCTTGTTGTTTATTTACTTTATATATAGTAGTTTGTATCTGCTAGTCCCAAACTCCTAATTTATCCCTTACCCCCAACCTTTCCCCTTTGGTAATCATGTTTATCTTCTATGTCTGTGAATCTGTTTCTGTTTTGTAAATAAGTTCATTTATATCATTTTTTTAGATTCCACATATAAGTGATATCATATGATATTTGTCTTTCTCTGTCTGACTTCCTTCACTTAGTGTGATAATCTCTAGGTCCATCCATGTTGCTGCAGATGCATTATTTCATTCTTTTTTATGGCTGAGTAATATTCAAAGGATATTATTCTATCTCAGCTGCAGAACGTCTTTGTTTAGCTCTAAAATTGACACATTTCATGGGAACCTAGTTGAGACGCATTGACTTAAAGTGATTGGAAAGAGACCCCCAGAAACCGGAAGGCAGTTCCAGGCCCTATTTAGGAAAAGTGCCCGTGATGGGTGTCAAAACACGGTGGAAATGTGGAGGGAGTGAGAAGGTGGGGCATCAGGAAAGGTTTCCTGGAAGAAGTGGTTCTTGACATGGGCCTGGAGTGGAAGGCTTCATAGGGAGCAACTGCGAGTGGAGGGGTGAAGGGAGTTGATGAGGTACAAGCAGGAAATACCTTTTCCAAAGTTCAGGGCTCTTTTTAGGAAAAGGAGAAAGAGTATACCACCTTTGTTTCTTTCTTTTTTTAATTTTATTTTTTTAACATCTTTATTGGAGTATAATTGCTTTACAATGGTGTGTTACTTTCTGCTTTATAACAGAGTGAATCAGCTCTACATATACATATGTCCCCATATCCCCTCCCTCTTGCGTCTCCCTCCCACCCTCCCTATCCACCCCTCTAGGTGGTCACAAAGCACCCAGCTGATCTCCGTGTGCTACGCGGCTGCTTCCTACTAGATATCAGTTTTACATTTGGTAGTGTACATATGTCCATGCCACTCTCTCACTTCGTCACAGCTTACCCTTCCCCCTCCCTGTGTACTCAAGTCCATTCTCTAGTAGGTCTGCGTCTTTATTCCTTTCCTGCCCCTAGGTTCTTTATGACCATTTTTTTTTAGATTCCATATATATGCGTTAGTGTACAGTATTTGTTTTTCTCTCTCTGGCTTACTTCACTCTGTATGACAGACTCTAGGTCCATCCACCTCACTACATATAACTCAATTTCGTTTCTTTTTATGGCTGAGTAATATTCCATTGTATATATGTGCCACATCTTCTTTCTTACCATTCTTCTGCTTGCCCACCGGGAGAAGTAAAAAGTTAACATTTACTACTTATTGTGTGCCAGACATTATTCCAAGAGCTTTCTACTTAAATCCTTTGTGCTTAAATCACTTAACGGTCAAAGTAACTCTATGAAGTAGGTCTTGTAATTATCCCCTTTTTACAGAGGGGGAAACTGAGGCACAGAGAGGTGAAATAACTCACTCAGGATCACACAGTAACTAAATGGTAATTGTCTTAACCTTTCTGCTCTTTCCGGGTCTTTGCAATACCATTATTGGCGGAAGCCACCTCTTCCACCAGCAGCCCAGAGCACACCAGTGACAGATGTTGCTGTCCAGGAGCTGACCATTTACCAACCAAATCCAGCCGCTCTCTGCAGTTGGAAGAGGATGGAAGACCCGCCCAATACAGTTCAGACGACATGCGGAGAGGCCCAGTGTCCTTCCGAGCTCCAATGAGCACTGGAGTAGCTAAGCCTGCAGCCAGAGAAAGAGAACCCTGGTCCAGTCATGTCTCTGACCACCCCATCTCACCCTGCGTAAGATCATACAGAGGTTCCCTCTTGCTTTTTTTGTTTAATTATAGAGGTATAGATTATGCCATTTTCTTCTTCTCTGAAACTCTCTATAGCAGCAAGGTATTACAAATTTTGTGCCCTTACCTAAGAAATCCAGACAAAGAGCATTTCATCAGTGTTCTTAAGAATGCCCTAGAGAATTGGTACAGCAGAGGCCAACTAAATCTATTTTTTTTTTTCCTCTCACCCAAATCAATTAATGCAACTTAACAGATACATATTGAGCACCTAAGGTTTCTAACCTGAGTAAGGAGATAACACAGCGGCAGAAGTGACTATAACAAAAGACAAAGTAAAAAGGATCACAAGGCAAGTCTCAAAATGCTGTGACCAATTGGAGGCAGATGAGAGGGAAGCAGGGATCCTCTAGGGCTTCCTGGAGGAGACAGTGCTTAAAACAGACCCTGAATCTGAAGGATTTCAATAAAGAGGCCGTGGGAGGGGCGAAGGGCACTTAATTCTGTGGCGAGGAGAGACCCAAAGTCACTCCTGGTTGCCTGTCCTAGAGGAGAGGGCCTCGGGCTGCACGTGCAGCCCACTGAAGAACAAAGAACATGTTTGCTGCCAACTTCCAAAACTGCAGAGGCGGCAGAGGCGGGGGCAGGGAAGCTCTAAGGTCGTCTGTACAAAGTAGCCAATTTACAGTTACGGTTACACTTGAGTCAATTAAAGTGTTTTATTAGCAGGAATCTGAATCTCTTACCTTCATTAACATTTAACAGTAAATCGGAGAAAAAAGGTAAATAAAATATTATCTGGCTTTTTAAAGGTCATTTCAGACTGCGCATTATAAAATGTGAGCTGGGGAAGGGTGGGGATGGCCCTTTGTGTGGATTAGTACACGGAGCCCGCTATGCATGTACATCTCTAGAGCGTTCTCACAGCCACAGCAGCTGGGGAACACCTCATGGCAGGTGAGGTGCTGGAGGTGCTTTCATTACAGGCAGCACATTTGGGGCAAGGGGAAGGAAAAAGGAGATCTGACATGTGAGAATGCATTTTCTGCGTTAGATCTCAGGTTGTAAATCATTCGGGGTATGCAGCCCTAAGTAATTATTCCCATGATCAACACCTGCTTCTTCACAACCCCAGGCTAGCAGCCCAAATTGATTAAATGACATACCTAATCATTCCCCCAGAGGAAAGAAACTAGAAGGGAGCTCTGCGCCCAGGTCTGAGAGTCCACAGAGGGCCCCTGGAGAGGCCCCACCACAGTCAGGAGGCAGGTCATACTCCTGCCCCAGGCATCCCTGAGCATTTTCCATCAAGGCCTGCTGTGACTGGAGGCCAGACACAGAAACATGATCATTCGGCAAGGATGGAAACGTTCATCCCGAAAAGACGCTTTTTATTTTTCAATTTTCCAAAGTGTTGAGCCGGAAGCAATTAGAATGCCATCCAAAAGCCGCCTAGTGAATATTTCATCCCAACCTGTCACCCTTGGAGAATGCTAAGACCTAAGGTGTGACGCTCACGTGTTGTCTGACCTGAAGGAAGGCAGCAGGAAGCCAAGATGTTCCGACCGTTGGGAAAAGACCTTCTAGTTCATCCATTATTTATCAGAATGGATGAACCAGAAGAAGAGGATCCACCCCTCCCACGACGGGTTTCTGAGGATTCTGAAGTTTTCGTGACGGCTGTCCTTGTCCTAGGTGAAAGCTGTACCTGGAGATACAAACCCTGGCCAGTGGGAACTTTCCCTTTCGAGGTAGTAACAGAAAGCACAGTCTTACTCAAATGAATAAGAGCTACTGGGTTGAATCCCCTTCCTGGGCCTTCTTCATCATTAGGGTATGTGACTTTACTGCGTCCGAAAACAGAGGGGAAATGAATTCACAACAAAACAAATATTTCCTAATTTCAAATAAATATTGCTAATCAGAGCGATCGTGTCCAGAGCACAATGCAGCTGTATCCATACAAAGAACAAAATTAGAGGGGAAAAGGGATATTCACGTACATAAAAATAAATCCAAAGTCTGATGTTAACGTGCTAAAAGCATCTGGTCTAGTTCTGTAAATGTCAAAGGCTGCCGCTTGCTGTCGCTCCAGCACTACCCCAATTAGCAGCTGAGGAGATGGCCTTCCGTTTATCCAAATCCGAAAGTAAATATCACGGACTTCAGCACAAAGACAACGAGGACCTTTTCCTGTTCCATTTAACAACTTTATTTTGCATTCGATCTAGCAAAGACATACAGAAAGGTTTCCGGGAGCTGGTAAACCAACGCTCTAAATAGCTCCCCCAACCTCACTCCATTCCCTTTTCTTATTTCAGAGTACACACAAGCAGCTTCTCAGCCAGCCTAGAAGTGTGGGGCTGTCGTCAAGCCTGGAGGACCTTCAGCACTGAGGCGTGCAAGGCCACGGTCAAAGGCAGGGAGTGAGACTGAGACCATTTTCAATGTCATTCAGAGAAGCCAATATCCTCTAGGATGCACATAGATATATGTGCTGGCTATTATCCAAAAAGGTCATCATGTTGGGCTCAAACAATCATCCTTTAAATATATATATATATTGAATACACAGCAAAAGCCAGGCACTGTGTTTTTGCCTTCGTGAAGGTCACCACAGTTCAGTCCCCCAGGAATGGTGTGCAGGAGGTGGTTTTCTCTCAAATGCAGAGGATGAAGGTGGCCTCAGAGAGAATGTGGTCAGCTTTGGTCACTGTTCTACCAGTCCGTATCTTCTTTCATCAATCTTCCCTCTCACAGGGAAGGATTTTGGAAGTAAATAAATGAAATGACCACTTATTCCTACTAATATGAAAATGCTTCCTTACTCTGGGGTAGTACCACAGACTCACTGAAAGCCAGCACCAGAAGCCACCTCAAAGATCTGGGCCCTTCCACCAAGGAGCAGGTGGAAGGGGAGAGAGGCTAGTGTAGCACTGACTGGGGGTGCCGCAGTCCTGCAGGCCTGGGTCTGTCGCATGCGGTGAAGAACTGCACTGAGCCACTGAGAAATGCGGAGCCCCCGCCTCGCCCCACTCCTAATGACTAGTGAGGAAACCGAGACCCATGGTTGGGCCTTGGAATTAAAGCTCCCAACTCCCAGTTCAGAGACGGTCACTGTGTCCACAGTTCAGCAATAGAGAAGCAATATACCTAAATAAATATGAAAGTATAGGTATCTTAACATTGCTTCTACTTTCTTCTGCATAACCCACCTCTCTTAACTGGCTCTGGAAAGGCCCATGGCTGTCCCCTGCACTTCTGCCTTTCTTTTGAGGCAAATCAAATGAACCTCTTGCAGTAATTCGTACTTATAGAGTTTTAGTGCCCTCCCAGCTAAGGGGCTCTTCCTTACTACCTGAATTCAGCAGGAAACTTCCAATCACTCCAAAGAAAGATGTTCTGATTCAACCAAACACCTATTGGACACCTTGTATATGCGAGGCATTGAGCTTCGTACTTGTCAATACATTATGTCATTTAACTGCAACTCCACCCTATAATGCATGTACGAAGCCCATTCTACAGGTTAAAAATCTGAGGCATTGAGTGGTTTATATAAATTGCTCAAGGCTCATGCTTAGTGACTGACCTCGTGTCAGACCTAGATGTCTCATCTACCATCACCAGGTTCCCTTCACGTCTCCGTTCCGTCACACCTTGGCATCAGTCCTGTCTTCCTCAGTGAAGGGGTAGTTACAGGAAGGGCCTTTCAAAGCCCTTCCGGTGGGTGAGTTCTCAGGAGATATGCATCAAAGACTCACTGAGACACAATTTCTAAAAACTCTGGCCACATTTCCAGGTGAAAATGGAAAACTTGTGTGTATACACATGTGACTCACTTGCCACAGAACAAAAACACGTCCAAGGTGAACTGAAAGCTCCCAAGAGAGTCACTATAGAGGAAAATCGATGACAAAAGTTCATGACCATTTACAAGAACATGATCTCTCTCTCTCTCTCTCTCTCTTTCACACACACACACACACACACACACACACACACGGTATAAACACATTGACATGGTTACCTGTGAAAGCATGCAGGGGCATCAGAGTGGGGAATAAAGGCATAAATCAAACAAGAGAAGTGTGATTAACTGAATGATCTACTCCTGAGGTTAAAATTTTAAAATATTTATGGCAGTTTAAGAATAAAGTCTATGAAAAAGATTCCCAATAAAAATGATAAAATTCCCAAACTTCATGAGATGTGACTGAAGGTACGAGAACTGGTGAGAGCAGGGAGAGAAGAACTCTCCACTGGCGAAAGGGGGAGTCCTCCCTAGAAATTTCATAATTATGTGCTCTTGCTGTTCTTTAATTACAAGGAAACCAGCCTGGCTCCAGCCCCCTTGCCTGCTGGGAGGGCAGGACAGAATCACAGACTCACATGAAGCATGGGCACTGGCGGACGGCACCCATCAGAGCGCCGGATGAGGGGTCTGAGGTTCCAGGTCTCAGATGGCCACCCCCGATTCAGGCTGCATGCAATTAAAAGGTCTGCATGGAGTCAAAACTGACCCTTGCCGTTGTAGGCATGTCAGGGGCCACTCACTTGAAGCAAAATTCTTAATTGTTTTTCCTTTGCTCTTTTAGTTTTAAAACCATCTGTAGAAATCATGTAGCTTGGCAAAATATAAAATAAATATCCTATCATCTGGCTCCTGTTTAGAGTGCAAAGGTTTTCCACGACTGGGTAGGAAGCATACACACACACACACACACACACACACACACACACAAGCAGAGCAAATACTCTGATGAATAAAAATGTGAATTTGAGGGCAAATGAGGCATGAAACATATTGGGCAATAAACAACACAAAAGAAGGTCATACTAAATTTTTTTATCTAACCAGACTGGGAAGCATTTGAGCCAGGAGACCCAGCATGAGAAGACTTTTGAAGAAGTTGTATTTCCTAACAAGTACAGAGGATTGGTGTTCATTTATTTCTTATAACTCAGGCATAAAGAAGCCTAGGATCTTACTGGACTGTGTCTTTGAAGGTGAGACTCTGAAGGTTTTGTCACCTCTAAAAGCACATCGCTGACCTATCATGAGAAAATAAAAGCTGCCTAAAGTACTCCTGTAATCACAGCTCTTTCTTGAAAATGTCTCCTCCAGAAGGCCCTATGTTCCTAAAGTACTTTTCAGTCCACAAAACTCCTTCGAAACCAGTTCACAAAGTGGAAAGGGCAGGTATTATTTGCTCCATTCCCAGACGAGGAAATCTGCTCAGAAAGTTGAGGTGATTTTCTCAAGCTCCTGTGGTCAGGAACAGTACAGTCCAACGAGGATCTGACACATCTGACGTCTGGTCCAGTACACGCCTGCCAATCTGCCAGTGCTGAGGTTTCAAAGGGCCACTGGGAAATGCGCACTGTTTGGCCCCTGTGGCTTCTGTCTTTTAAGGCAAAGTTGATTTCAGGAGGCTGATTGGTACCAACACGCCGTATCGATCATCCCTTTCCCAAGGGAGGCAGGACGGTGTGAGGGCTTAGAGCCAGACAGGCCTGGGTGCAAATCCTGACTCTGAGAAACCTGCTGTGAGGCCTTGGAGTTTCCAGCCTCTGAACCTCTGCTTCCTCTTCTGTAGTATTGTGATGACAATTCCTGCCTCCCAAAGCCCTGGGCATAATAAAGGCCTTGGCCCACAGTAAGCATTATTACGATTTCTCCTCCATGTGATGCAAAGGTAAAGGTGGAAAAGCATATACTTTAAGGGTAAGATCAGAAGAGGTCATGCACAGGGCAGCCCGGGCGTCCCAGTGGAGTCTTAAACAGAAGGGCCTAGGAATGCGGACTTTTCTGCGCACGGAGTATGTCAGAACCAAAAGAACAATGAGGATGAATGGCTCAGAGAATCTTCCACCCCTCCCCCACCCACCCCCCTCACGCACACCCAGAAGCATCATGGGTCGAAAGAAAACGGATTCTTTCAAGATTCCCAGACCAGTCTGAGCAAAGTGAAAAGGTTTCCAGCCCCTGTCGGTTCTGAGAAATACCTGAGCCTTGCTTGGCTGAGGTCACCTGGAGCTCCTCGGGGGGTGCTCCGGCTGCACTAATTAGAGAAAGCAATATTGTTTGAAAGCATTCCCTTCATCTGTCTTCCAGCCTTGCTATGCTCAGGATTTGGGTGTTCGCAGCCCGGGCCCAGTTCACACAGCCTGCCAGCCCTTCAAAGGTAGAGATCAACACAAGCTCACCAAACAGGTGGCGATGAGAGACGTGCCCAGACCATCCTGGCCATTCCGCACTGCACCTTCACTTTCATTATCTCCATCATTTGTCAAGCAAAGGCAGGCTGGTGAGCCGGGACTTCCACACCTTCAAAAGGAAATATTGCCTAGACAGCGAGGCTGCTGCGGCCATGACCTCCTCTTTACCTGCTGGATACCCACGGGGACTTGCATCGTCAAAAGAGAAGTCATTGTTACACTTTTCTCACTGTCATCCAGTGGCCCAAGGGAGAGCAAGAGAGATAAAGGGCCAGTCACAGGAAGGGTTATGAACCATACTGAGAAACTGGCAAAGGCAAAAATAACTTTCCAATGTAAGAACATACAGACAGGACGAAGCCACTTGGAACCTGAGAAAAATACGCTCTCTGTGATGATGGAGTCCAAAATTCCCCCAGAATTTGGCCAGTGACTCCAATGATTAATAACCTAACCTCTTTGGGGAGCTCAGGTTTTCCCCCTATAGACTGACAAAATTCCTCTTCTTAGAATTTAGGAGAAGGATCCCTAAATTGAGACAGGAACAAAATGAATTTCTCACTGTATTGGCAAGACAGTGGGTACAAAAGCACGACCGAAGACATACTCTTTGCCTGAGAAAAGGGACGCGGCTCTGCCTGAGGCTCAACTAATGGGTGTGGTGAATTAGAAAGAAGTTCTTGAGTGGAACAGGAGGAGGAGGGAAGGAGGAAGGCAGGGTGGGGTGGGGAGCAAAAGTTTTGTTCTGGTCTTTTTCTTCTTCTAGGGGGAGAGGGCTGACCAGAAATTGGAAGGTAGGTTTTCTGGTGCCATGGGCAACAGAAATTCTGCAGCCCTGGGCGTTCCTGAAGAATGTCCATGGACTTGAGCTTGAGTCTTGACGTGGATCGCAGGGCAAAAGACTAAGATCTGAGTTAGAGCCCGGGCCTCTTATCTTCCTGGTCTTCTCCATCTCTCTTCCAGAAGCTTCCTGGAGAATCTCTCCCAGCCACTCTGTTAACCATAGTAGTTCTATCCCCAAGTCACCTCAACATATGTCCTTCCTTAAGAGACAGAACTCCATCTGGTTCCAAACCTGTTTCTGTGCCCACGTAAGACCTGACAAAAGGCAGCAGAATGCGACCTTCCTCCAAGTATGGATCTTTCGGCATAGTGATTCTCGCCGGTCAGTTGCATGTAGGGGATTTTTTCTTTGCCCTCCTAACAGTAGAAATGTCATTTATCTTTACAGGTGACCTTGACAGGCCTACTCAAATAAATGAGTATTTCCCTCTTAATAAATGCACTTCCCAACAACCTGTTTATGTGGAAATACAATACAGCTGACCTGCATGACCATCTCCTCTGAAAAATATATAGGGCAAGATGAGTCTGATGCTGACCAGCACTGAAAAACTCTTGGGGCTTTTTTGGAGCGCTGTGGAAGGCATCTTCTTGTTCCTCACGGATTGGCCTCCAGCCTGAAGGAGGGGCACAGGAAAGCCCAGAAGGGTAAAGGCATGCTGTGCCTGGAAAGACCGGGCTTTTCTATCGAGCTGGAGCCAGAGCAGGGCTTAGGGGAGCAACAGAAGATGAGGTCAGAAAGGTCGGCTGAGTTCACATCAGAAGGGTCTCCCTATATGTCCTCCCATTAAATGGCAATGGGAGCCATTTAAGGTATTTAAGCAGGTTATACGTGGGACTGGGATTTCAGTGCTGGTGACAGCATGTGGAGGTCTTGGAAAAAAAGAGAAACTAGAGATAGAGGGACGAGACAATCCTTTGCTCATGAATGCCATGTGCCTGGCGCTCTGCCACGCGCTGAGGGCATGGCAATGAAGAAAGTCAACACAATGTCTATCCTGGCGCTTGCGGTCCAATGGGATGTGGGGACGGCTGGATTTACGATATTCGCAGGGAATGTTTCCAACACAGCACATGTGAGATGTCTGTGAAACAGCCACGTGGAAAGGTACAAGGAGGCCTAGAGTCAATATGCATTCCCACAAGTTTAAACACAGAAGTAGAATTTCTAAAACTCATTTGATCTGAAGAAAGCCTGCTTGCCTAACCACTATCTGCATGCTTCTACTCAGAAGAGAACATTTCCCTTTCCTTGTCGAACTGAGAGGTGAGTCACTTGCCCAAGTATCAGTACAATTAAGTGGCAGAGCCCCAGGGTTAAACTGGGCCTGTGCGGCCAGGGTCTGGCCCCGAAATGGCTGGGTACAGAGTAAAGGGTGTGGGGCACGAGCCCCAAGCCTGAATTCCAGTTCTGAGACTCACTCACTGTAAGCCCCTTTCTCCTCGCCATTTCTACATAGAAGTTGATTATTATTGCCCAAGAATGCACCAAAGTCAGGGGAAATCTGACTTGGAACAGACCTGAAAGGAACCCTCAGCTGGGTCTCCCTCTTCTATTAAGGAAACCTTGACCATCAAACCACTAGCCAGCTCTATTAGTCCCTTCCAGAGGCCAAAATCAAGCTCCGATTCATCACCATTACTTTCAGTGACATTTTCATATTTTATCCCACCCTCTCTAATTCATCCCATTCTGCTCTCAAAGAGTCTGCTAGTCCTTAGCAAAAATAATAGATTTACTGCTTCAGTCCCCATAATGCCCACGTGTTTATTAGGTCCTGCCTTAAAGCAAATTCTAACATTTTCTATGATCATTTCTTGCAAGTGTCAAAGATCTGGCAATCCAACTTCAGGGTGACTCTTGACTCTTAACGTACAGTCTGCCACCGGGAGCCAGGTACTCATAAATTGTAATATTTCGGTGCCTTCCAGGTACTCTATGTGACCTGCTAATTATCTGTCAAAATGTAGGGATCAGACACAAATCAAATAGGTGAAAAGAACTTGATCTAATCTCTTCTTTTTCCAGTTTCTGAGTTTCTGAATACCACATACATCAAGCCTCTATCTTGCTCTGGGACAGCACATACCTTAATGCATTCCCCAAATCACACAATTCTCTGCAAAGAACTGCTTCCTTTGCTGCTAAGATTAACAAGTCAATTCTCTTTCCTCACCCGAGAACGTCTGAACAGCGCAGAGCTATCCCAGCCCCTTCCTTTCCGGGGGGCATTTACAGTGTGCGCCATAATATGAATGTCTCTTGAACTTGAGTGTAGCACTCTCTGCCCACAAGAAGAAAACTCAGGCTTGGAGAGGACTCCTGACAAGGCTATCTGATTAGATTTGTCCTCTTCAACATGGACAGGGCTTCCCTGGTGGCGCAGTGGTTGAGAATCTGCCTGCCAATGCAGGGGACACGGGTTCGAGCCCTGGTCTGGGAAGATCCCACATGCCGCGGAGCAACTGGGCCCATGAGCCACAATTACTGAGCCTGCACGTCTGGAGCCTGTGCTCTGCAACAAGAGAGGCCGCAATAGTGAGGGGTCCGCGCATCGTGATGAAGAGTGGCCCCCGCTTGCCACAACTAGAGAAAGCCCTCACACAGAAACGAAGACCCAACACAGCCATAAATAAATAAATAAATAAATAAATTTTAAAAACAAACAAAACATGGACAAATGTCTGAGCAAAGAGCTACCATGGCATTTAGCTTTTATTTCCCTTCCTGGATTCCAGGAAGGAGTCCTAACTATTGATAAGCAAACCAGCTTCAATTATGTTTGACACACCGACTCAAAAATTATTCATTCAACCAATATTTATTGAGTATTTACTGTGTACCCAAACTGTGCTGATGGAGTATCAACAAAAAACATAGTATTGTATGTAACTAACATTAATTCCTGAGGATTTTATGTAATATCAGTGGCCTTTATTTGATGGGAGTTTGGTGTCCACAACCAATATCCTCAGTTTTAGAAGGCAGTTCACCAATTTTTTAAAAATGTGCCCTCTTACACTCCCATGGAGCTCTATAAGGGCAGAGATTTTTGTCTGTCCTATTCAGGCTGGATCTCTAGCATCTTGAATAGCATCTGTTACATAGTAGCTGCTCAATAAATGTTTGTTGAACAAATGAATGATGCCCTTGACCCGCAGAGAGGAAGGCAATTATTGTCCACATCCCTTAACCAAGTAAGTACTTGAGAAATACTAGCATTTTCTTCTAACCAACAAATTTAGGAGCATGTCTACTTTGTAGTCATTGGAAAAGATGCGGCCAATGGATTTTCAACGATGTGAGCAAGTATCTGTGATATCTAGCTGCATCGAATAGCAGGTTACAAAGCAATTATGTCCAGCGGAAGCCCATTTTTAAGCCAAAATGTAAATAAGGGCTCTTTCTGCTTGGTGGGCTGTGGGATGGTTTTTATTTTCCTTTTGTGTACTGTGTTATCTAAAGTCACTACAGTGAGCACATATTACTTTCCTAATCACATTAGAAAACTACTACTCTAAAAGAAAGATTACAGTCCAGATTTTGACCTGATTTTATTTTCAGTTTGCTTCTATTCAAGGCCTGTCACCCAGCTAGAAATAGCAAAAACTCTACTGTAGGAGAAAAAGAGAGGATGAGAAGGTTCCTAACAGAGGCTGGTATTTCATACCCAGGTCTGGAGAGAAGGGAGGAGGCCATGAGTATCATCAGATAATGAGCAATCGGTGACTCGTGTCAAAGAGCTAACTGTACCACTTATGACCCTGGGAAGGTCACCCAGACAGATAGGAGAGGGGTGAGCACAGGAAAGAATGAACCAGCAATGAAAGGGAATCCTCTTGGGATCCAGGAGAATAACGCCACCAAAGTCCACTTAATGGTAATTAGTTCATCGGGTTGCCAAAACAAGACTTCTCCTAAACAAGATCAGGAATGGGAAGCCAGCTTTTTAAAATTGCTCTTGTCTCATTTTCCCCTCTCTTTCTCACCTAGGAGAAAGGTTAACTAGGATTTCAAAGCCTAGCCTAGCTGCAGCTTCTCTGGAGTTTGGCAGCTGTTGGGTTTTGGTGCCTGTGTGCCAGTTACTTGCTCTGCCAGCAATGTGTGAGGATAATCACCCACTGAAGGACTTCAACACATTATGTTTCCCCAGAAGCCTTTGTCTAACAAGGTAATTTATGACCTGTTCAGGAATCTGGTCTTTACAAAACAATAAATTCACACTTGCGCTGGACTTCAAAGCTGCCATTATGAGGCTCAGTAGCAGAAGACCTCTTGCAGCTGAGAGCCAGATCAACAGATAAGTGAGTTTTTAATGATCTCTTTCAGGCAGGCCATGAAGAGGACACAGCTGACAGCCACTGCGGCAGCATTTGGCTACTCTTGCAAAATTTGACCCCAAAATTGGGTCCTCTTGACAATGTTAAAAACCATTTCACCCATCGTCTACAGAATGTGGGATCTATGGGATTTTGGAGGTTGGGGGGGAGGCAGGTAGGTAGGAACCAGGTAGTCCCCATGGGATGGCCAGTTGTTCCTGCCCCTGGTAAGGATCTTGCTGAAATGCCAACAGAAGCCTGGTCCTCCAACCTGGCAGCCGGCCAAAGCCCAAAAAGTCTCCGGAAAGCATTGGAGGAGTTGGGGGGTAGTTCGTGGTGGTAAGCGGCTCATGGTCTCCAACTGTTTCAACAGGTTCTTGAAGCCAAGGGCATCCTACTTACGCACAAATCCTGCAGAAAACGTAGGCCAGGTTTTTCAGAGTGTGGTCTGCATTCTACTTGCATGAGGATCACCTGGGATGCTTGTTATAAAAACACAAGTGCCTGGGCCCCACTCTGAACCTGCTGTATCAGCTCCAAGCAGGTGGGCCTAGGAATTGAAATCTTTAACAAACAGTCCAGGTAATTCTTACACCAAAGTTTGAGAAACACTGGGTAAGATGAAAATAGAGCAAACTAGGAGTTTAAGCTTGGGGGCCTTGGGATGAGCAAGATCCAGAGGCAAATCTAGGAGCCACCATTTACTAGCTGTGTGACTTTGGACAAGTGTCTTAACCTCTCTGAACTTCAGTTTACTCATATGTGAAAAGGAAGGGTTATCATCTAGTTGTGTAGCGAGGAGTAGCTTCTGGCTTTGAAGATATGGCCTGCCTTCCCCTTCAGACTTCCTATGGCTCTCTTTTGAGTGTCTGGGCCTCCACCTATAGCTTCCCTGGGCTGTCTGGCCAGACACAGTAAGCTATCAGGTTTACCATTCCAAGCAGCTCCCTCTATTCCAGCTCCTGTGAAAATATGTCTTCTGTTTGAGACACAGCGTGTGTGATGCACCTAGTTATACTGCTTTCATTCTTTTTCCATTTTTTAAGCAGCAGAACTCATTTTTCAAACGATATCTTTCATAGAACTTTATTAATCAGGTATTTTTTAAAGTACAAGCTCTAGGGTGACAGTGGCGAAAGCTTCAATTCTGAGTCCGCTCGTCCCCTCCAGCCCACCCCAAGGCCCTTCCAGGGCCTCAGATGGGAGGGGTGTCTGTCTTGGGGTGGGGGCAGGGTGGGAAGCAGAGAGTGAGGAGTCCCACAGTGCTAAGGTGACAGAGAAGCTGGTGGTACCAGCGCCCACACTGGGTACACAGGACAGAGAACACGTTTGTAGAGAGAAAGGAATGAGCTCTGTTTCCGATAGTTAGAGGTACCTGGCAACCAGGTGAAGACACTTAGCGGCAGTTGGAAATTCACACCCAGCACCACAGGCAAAGGTCCAATCACAAATAGAGGTGTATTTGCTTTCTCTCTAAGTCAGCTGTTCCCAAACATGGCTGCACTTTGGAAACATCTGGGAGCTTTAAAAATGACTAATGCCTGGGTCCCACTTCCAGAGATTCTGATGAAATTGGTCTGGGTTGTGGCTGGGCATTGGGGAATTTCAGTCTCCCCAGTGTTTAGCAAAGTTTGGGAACCAGTGCTCTTAGTGTATAAGACTTGTCCCTCATTTAGGTACAGCTGTGCAGATGTAGGAAGCTTTATTAAATATCCATATCCTTAGAATTATATCAAAAAGGCAGAAATCCAAATGTTAATTACCATTTGTATTAGTGTCCTGAAGATGCTGTAACAAATTACCACAAACTTGGTGACTTAAAACACAGAAATTCCTTCTCTCACACTTCTGGAGGCCAGAAGTCTGAAATCAGTATCACCGGGTGGAAGTCAAGGTGATGGCAGGGTCACACTCTCTTGAGAGGCTCAGGAGGAGAATCCACTCCTTGCCCCTTCCAGCTTCCGGCTGCCGGCATTCAGGGCTTCCTTGTGATCACATTGCCTTCTCTTTTTCTGTGGGCAAATCTCCCTCTGCACCTCCTTCTTATAAAAATACATGGGATTGCATTTAGGGCCCATTTGGCGAATTCAAGATGATCTCCTGATTGCAAGAGCCTTAATTTAATCAGACCTGCAATGGCCTTTTCTTAACCACATAAGGTTTTATTTACAGTTTCCAGGGATTAGGACCTGATATCTTCAAGGGACTATTATTCAATCACAGTCAATTCTCAAAGATTCACATTCATCCCTTGCGCAAATTAAATTCACCCCTCGCGCAAATTAAATTCACCCCTTTCTTAATATCCTCTAACGTCTCAACCCCTTAGGGCATCAACTCATACCCAAAATCACACCTGGGTGTGAGTCTCAGCTCTGTCATTTACTAGCTGGTGAACTTGAGCATCATATTTAACTGAGCCTCAGTTTGCTCCTATGTAGAATGAAAATAATATAGCACCGATTTCATTGGGTTTTATAAAGTTTAAATGAGATAACATATGTTAAATGTTTATTTAGAACTGGACCCATAGTAAGCAGACCAAAAATACTGGCAACTGTCTTAGGCTGTTCGGGCTTCTATAACGAAGTACCAAAGACTTGGTGGCTTACAAAGAACAGGAATTTATTACTCACAGTTCTGGAGGCTGGAAATCCAAGATCAGGGTGCCAGCATAGTGAGAGCCTGCTGACTCCTTACTGTATCCTCACTGGGCAAAGACAGTGAAAGACCTCTCTGGAGTTCCTTTTATAGGGGCACTAATCCCATCCAAAAAGGTTCCACCCTTGTGACCTAATCATCTTCCAAAGGCCCCATCTCCTAATACCATCACAGCTGGGGGAGGGGTAGGATTCCAACATATGAATTTTGGGGAGCCACAAACATTCAGTCCATTGTAGCAACAATAATCAATAATGGCAAACCTAGCGAATGTTATCCTAAGAACTGAGGCCCCTATCAGGTTATTTGATGGGCTGCTAGGTTTGAAACTAATAATACTGATATCAGCTAAGGAGTATGTAGCTCTTACTTTATGTCAGGCACTATTCTAAGTGCTTTACAGATATTCACTTTGGTCTTCAAAAATTACCCTCTGGGGAATTCCCTGGTGGTCCAGTGGTTAAGACTGTGCTTCCACTGCAGGGGGCACGGCCTTGATCCTTGGTTGAGGAACTAAGTTCCCACATGCCACGTGGCACGGCCAAAACACAAACAAACAAAAATAACCCTCTGAGGTAGGTACTATTATTGTCCCCATTTTACAGATGGAAAAACTGAGGCACAGAGAGACGTTAAGTACAAGGTCACACAGCTAATAAGTGGGGGAGCCAGGAATTGAACCCAGGCAGACTAGCTCCACTGTCCTTGCTTGCAGGCACCACACCACCTCAGTTTCCGCTGTAAAAGGGGTAATTTGTGACACAGCAATAGACCACTATTGCAACCTGTCGGTCTTAAAGGTAGTTGCTGTGATTCTGGCTAGCTGATTTCTGAAATCCATCCCCGCTTTAGCACTTTAAGTAGAAGGCAAGGAGAAAATTCTGAATTCCCAATTTATCCCTGGATGGGAGAAATTCAGACTTCAGTGTTTGGGCAAAGGAACACACTTGCAAGTCCACACAGTTAACACTGGCACTCACCGCCGGGTTGTCACATTAGTGAGAGCTGGTCAACAGAAATCAGGGAGTCTGGGTTCCCACCCAGCCCATCTCTTTGAACAGGCTGCAGCTGCCTCTGAGGTTGTTCTTTGGCCAGGACGTGGTTGCAAAGTTCACACTTAAAAGTCCACTTAAGAGGATTTAAAAGAAACAACAACAGAAGCAGGTGGAGTAGAAGTGACCTAGTCACCTTTTGCCCGGAGCGCTGCTTCAACAGCTGGGAAGAACAGGGCCAGCCAGCAATGCTGGACCATAAACCTCTGTGACTCCCAGCCCAAGGCAGCTTTGAACAGACTGCCTACCAGGGACTCGCGCACTCTGTAGCAAAGCGACTGGGAATCAGGGAGAGAACTGCGGCTGGGACTCAGAGCAAACACAGACAGCGACGTGAGTCTTAATTTGAGGAACTGGAAGTCACCAGCAAAGGTGACCTGACGACTTTGTTGCCAAAGGAGGAGGTCTCTTTAGTGCCCAGTTTAAGCTTGATGCTTTTAAGGGTCTCGGGTTTGATAAGGTGTAGCGAGTTTTGCAGAGAATTCAGGACTAACTGCCTAAGATGCTGGTTTTCTCATTCCAGGGACAAAGCAGTTCAAGAGTCTGTCCATCTCAGTTGCTTTGTTAAGTTATACCCTGGGCTATGCTTCATGAGAAAACGAGATCATAAAAACAATGGGGGTGGGAGGGAGAGTTGTAGGGGCATCACTATAGTGATCCCCCCGATTCAAATTCAGAAATATTTAGATTAGAAATGAAAATATGTCATCTGTTTTGATATCACCTGCCAAATTCAAATGACAAACACTTTAGTAACTCTGCCCCCTCATCACCAAAAAATATTGCACATCATCCTATCCTTTGCAGAAAAGAGATTTTGGATAATATTCTAAAATGCTGCTTAAGAGACGCTGACTACTTTATATCTAGGGTTAAAAATAGAGTAACTAATCATCCTTACTTGCCTGGGACTGAGGGAAACTTTCAGTGCTAAACCCAGGAAAGGCCCAGGCCAACCAGGCAGTAGGTCACCTTAGTTATAAAGAAAGTAAATGATAATGATATATAAGAAGTGAGATCATGTTGGTGTAACATCATATATTGACTTTTCTGTTTTGCTACCAAAGTTACTCAGCTCCTAACCATCACAAATAAAGTCAAATTATATCAGCCATTTCTGATACCTCTCCTAAAATTGCTGTAATAAAACTACCAGCTGTCGTCTTAGATATCTCTTCTCCTCAGTCAGGACCTTGTCAGTTCATGAAATGGCAACTGCAATATTATGTTACTACAAGAGTGAGAAAATTAGGCCGTTTATCCCATTTCAAACCAAGAATGTCTTTTCATAGAAATCACAGTCTTAGTTTTTTTTAAACTTAATCTTTTGAAAAACACTATTCATTTTCCTCAAAGTTACTGCATTTAATCTGTTCATAAAAAGGACTGTTTTGATACCTTGGCCTGATATGCCATCTCACACCCACCCACATGCGTGCACACACACAGGTACAGACTTGTGAAACTTTTTTTAAAGAGAACGTACTTAAACTGATTTAACATGTGATATATCAGAAAGAGCACAGACTCTGGAATCAGACTAATTTGACAGAGGGAATGCCTAATTCTGCCTGAAATTCCTCCTCTAAAGGAAGAGGACTTTAATTCTCACCATAGCCTGAATTATTGGCGATAAGCTCCAAAATGTTGGCTTCTGTGAGATTCCAGTGAAAATGCTAGAGTTCTTGGTATCAAATAGCCTTTATCTTTGTTTCTTTAAAAAAAAAAATAATGGCTTCACTGAACAGCATCTATTGTTTAAGTTGACTTTTATGACAGGTATTTCAGCTTTGAAAAAGTTTGTAGATAAACAGCCAACCCCTTTGTTACTGTGGATTAAAACAGGAACTGGTGACTGAAGAGTGATAACTGGTAACAGTTCAGAACTTTATGAATTAAAAGATCTGAGGCTTAAAAAAGACATTCTTGCAAACTAGTATATATAGAATGGATAAACAACAAGGTCCTACTGTATAGCACAGGGAACTATATTTAATATCCTGTGATAAACCATAAGGGAAATGAATATGAAAAAAGAATGTATATATGTATAACTGAATCACTTTGCTGTATAGCAGAAATTACCACAACATTGTAAATCAACTATACTTCAATTAAAAGGAAAAAAAAAGACATTCTTCTCTTCCTGCCTTCTGCAAAGTGATGCACCCTTGTGATGAGGATGACTTTAGGGATGATGTCCCACACAAAACTAGCAGCAAAGCAAACTAATACAGAGAGCCCTGTCATCTCAACTGTGCAAAGTGCTTGGGGGTCGTTGAGGCACTGTGACAAGCTGTTTTCCGGGTAATCGACAGATAACTGAATTACACCTACCATTTTAACTCTGCATATTGAACTTGAATTCTAACCCGAATTTTTATTTTAGTATTCTAATTTTCCCCCGATGTTAGTGAGTTGGCCTTGAATGCCATCTCTTACATTGTCATTGTTAACCCAACAGTATAAACAATCTTTGGTGAGTAGTGCAGTTGTAGGAAGTAGAAATATGGCTGAAGGAATGTGTGCACTGACTGCAGGTCAGCCGGTGGGAGTTTAAGTTGTTCTTAACATTTAAAAAAAATCTATGGTGTGATTTAGGACTGTAAAGGAAAGAAACCAACATTTATTGAGTGACTGTGTGATCCACCAAGCATGCTGCTGGGTATCCTATCTCAAGTTATTTCATGCTTGCACATCCTGAGTGATAACAAGCCTCAGTTCCATCCATTCTTCAGTGAGGGATCGGAGGCAGAGTTAGACGTTCGCCCTCTATCAGGTCTGATCCCAAAGTCTCTGCTCGTTCTAATATTCCACAGGGCAGACCTGTGTCAACTAGTTCTGTTCAAAACAGGTTCCAAAAGTCTATCAAGGGGGCTTCCCTGGTGGCGCAGTGGTTGAGACTCTGCCTGCCAATGCAGGGGACACGGGTTCGAGCCCTGGTCTGGGAAGATCCCACATGCTGCGGAGCAACTGGGCCCATGAGCCACAACGACTGAGCCTGCGCGTCTAGAGCCTGTGCTCCACAACAAGAGAGGCCGCGATAGTGAGAGGCCCGTGCACCGCGATGAAGAGTGGCCCCCGCTTGCCGCAACTAGAGAAAGCCCTCGCACGAAACGAAGACCCAACACAGCCAAAAATAAATAAATTAAAAAAAAAAAAAGGCATAAAAAAAAAAAAAGTCTATCAAGGGAGAAAAAAAAATGCATGACTTCTCTAAGAAGAATCTTTTAAACCAAGAGCTAGAGAAGCGTATAACGTTGTAGGACCTAGTTTCAGTTTTAAGACCTCTTATTGTGTATTCAAAACGTAACTATCGCAAAGATGTCTAAAACTTAAAGTTTGCAAAACCGTATTCTCTGTCTCCCCCCACTGAATCTACTTGTATTCTTTTAGCCAGAGCCTGGTTATAGGGGGGTGGGAATAAATGGACTAACTTAAGTGTTGTCTCAGCTTGGTGCCAGCCATTTCATAGCACACCAACCCCAAAAGGTAGATATTAAAATTTTTGTTTTACAGATGGGGAGACTAAGGCTACTGTCGCCTGATGTCACATCCTAGCTGTCTGAAAGCTCATCTTTTGATTACAATGAATCTCCCCTCCCCCACCATTCACAATACAAGATAGAAACTTGGAAGTCAGCACAGACTCTTCTTCCTTCCTTTCCACACCTACTTGTTCACTTCTTGTCATCAACTCTGTCTCTCAAACATCTTGCTCCAACCCCACTGCTATTATCCTGGTTTAGGTCTTCATTACTCCTTACCTGGTCTTTAGCAAGACTTTCCTAAATGAACTCTTGGATGCCTGTTTCCCCCTGACCCACGTACCCATACACCTCATAGCACAATACACTAGTAACTTTCTAAACTCTTATCTAATCATATCGCTTGCTTAAAATTTTCAATGGCTCACCACACTCTGCTACCTAAGGTCCAAATTCCTTATAGCAAAAAAAAAAAAAAAAAAGGCTCTTCATCATCTTCTCTACAATCTTTCCCCTTATCTCCAATCATTCCTTCATACAACCCCACAAAACCCCTTACAGTTCTCAATTCAGTTTTAAAAAAATGTTTCTTGAGCTCCTACTATGTGCCAGGCACTGCCTTAGTTGCAGAGATATAGCAACAAACAAGACAGAGATAGCTCTTGCCTCATGGAGCTAAATGGGTGAAACGGACCTTAAACAAGTAATTACCTGCAAGATGACTAGTACAAAACAGTAAGCACAGGAGCACATGGCAGCAAATTGCATTAGGGAAAGTATGACATTTAACCTGAGACGTGGAGAGTGGCATGAGTTAGTCTAGCAAAGACGAGAGGGAACCCCCAAGCAGATAAGCAGTACTACTGTACTTCTGTGCATGCATAATGCCTCAGACATATGTCCATGCAAGCTCCTATGGTGCACTGGACTGGTTATCTCTGCTGCACGTACTACACTGAGGGCTTCTTGAGCACAGGATCAGTGAACTAGCCACAGTTTGTAATGTGGTCAGCTACTATGTCTGGCGCGCCTGAGTGTTCAAACGTCTGTTGGTGATAATGGTGATGACATCAGGCACCTTGTATGTGATATTACTGTGACATGTTGATAAATTACTGATAAACTTTACAATACTCCACAATCGTAATACACATATTTTTACAGATACAGTTTATGGAAACTGAGGACCAGAGAAGCAAAACGAGTCTCCAAAATTAAATAACTAGCCAAGGAGATGAAGCCAGATTTAAGCCCAGGTCTATTTAATTTCACTCGCCTTCCATTCCGCGACAGCACATCACAGCTAACACTTACAAGGCACATTGTGGCAACAACCCAGCTTTGCTGGATGTTGAATACCAGGAAAGAAAGATGTTCTCCTTACCACGATGTTAATAATTTGGTCCTCCATACCACTTGGGAGTGAGTGTCAACCTATTTGCATCTCTGGGTACATAGAAAAAGTCCAGTTTCTTGTATAAGACTGAGGACCAGATCAGCATAAGTAAACCAAGTCTTTGCCAACTAGCAAGCAGCCTTTCCCTACCAAATCCCTGCTTTAGTTGTCAAGAGCTCCTTCTGTCGAACTTCACCTGGTGTTAAATGCTACAGATAAAGAGTTGAGGACAAGTCTTAAGAAAAGGTCATTGCACTGGGTCCCTGACGAAGTGGAAAGGAGCAGTCAGGAGAGGAGGGAGGGTGTGAGCCAGACTGCAAGGGGCTACGGAGGGAGAAGATGGTGGGTGGGCAGATTGAAGCAGCAGGTAACGTGTGTGGCAGCAATGGCGATATTAGCAGGAACTAACAGAGAAGGTATCTGCTAGAGCTGGAGACACCTAAACGTGTTGTAGACCTGAGGAAAATAGATAGCAGAGAAGTAGAGATTCTAGATGCAGTTAAGGTAAGAGAGACTCTCAGAAGATGTAAGAGGTCTGCTCTCAGCAGAGTGGGTGAGGGTGGGCTCAAGGGCAAAGCGGAGGGCTTAGCTTTGGCAGGGTGAAGGACACCTGTCACTAACAGATGAGACAAAAGGGGGAAAGGAGAGAATGACCAAGGAAAGGCTTTGGGATCAGAGGGAACTGGAATCTCCGGTATTAACGTAAGACCCAGTTTTCCTCAACTTCTTTACTGAAGACTGCATGAGAGACTTGAGTAAGTGCAACATTTCAAACCCCTAAAAGTGGGTTTTGGGGAACGTTTGGGAGTAACTTTGGACAAAAAGATAAAGTAGTAAATTCTAAGCAGCTGCCGGTGGCCATGGCTAGAAGGCTAGAGCATATACCATGCAACATGGAAAAAAGAACAGGATCAGATAGTCTATGGATTGTGGGCATTTGAAAGGAAAAAGAAGGAGTAAATTAGAGGGAAGATGAGTAGAAAAACACAGTTTTGCTCTCACTTTTATTGGGCTTAGGCTGCATAAATACAGAGTTTTTTTCTTCCTTCATTCCTGTGAGAAGACCACAATAAAAGCAGGTTGGAAACTATAAAGAACCTTGGGTTGTTGTATGGGTGGGTAGGTAGATGGGTACATGATGGATGGATAAAAAGGCTAGAGAGATGGATGGAAAAGCAAATTGTGTACCTAGAAAGAGAAGAAAGATAGATATTACATGGAGATATTTCAAATACGTCTCCTGATTGGAATACTATCAGTGCTGCATCATTAGGCAGATGAGGGGAAAGGAAAGTATTCTGACCTTTCCTCTGACTTTCGAATTTGGCCAGTATCAGGAAAGAGAGTTAGAGAGTGGCAAGGAGATGCTTTATCTGAATGTGTTTATTCAGTGAGAGGTAAGAGTAAGAATTACATGTGAGAAACATTTTTTACAGTGTAAATAGTGGGGAGAAGAACCAAAGACTTTTTTGGCTCCACAGCTGAATCAGGTAGCCTCAGCCACTAGGCGCCGTCGAAAGGAAAACCGGTGCAAAAACCACGAGCAACACAGATGAGAGAAGATGAAGGCTCTTCTTGAAGCAAAATGGAAAACCAACATTTAGGTGAGCAGGAACTGATATTAAGTTGAAATTAGAGAGATGCCACCAAAGGAGCCCAAGGATTTAGAGTTTTAAATTCTTGCTCCATATGTGATGGACTTAAGTTTGTAATGGATTTACAGACTATTAATATTTACATATTTGTCTTGCTATGTTTTACTTTTTAAACTTATATTTCTTTTTTGATGGAGAATGCATATACGTTTTATAGGGAATTCATACTTCAGTGTGAACATTTGAACTCTTTCTTAACTATTAGCCACACTAGGAGACTTTCACTTCCAGGAGAACAAAGTTGTTCTTGTTTGGAATAATTAGAAAAAGAGAGAAGGTAGGAATCTGGAGGAAAAAGCTGTGCGATGGAGTCAGGGATGGAGAAAGAAGGTATTTCTATAACAAAGCTGTACAAAATATCTACACGCTTAGAATTCCCGAATTTGACGTCCTACCTTGCATCTCAGTTTGGATTCAAATATCCAGTTTCCTCACTTGGTTGCCTTACACACTTATTTAGCATATCCAAGACTCAGGGTCTGATCCACTCTTCCAAACCTACTCTTTCTGCAGCTGCTTCCATCTCTATTACTAACAACTTTATTCTTCTAACTGCTCAAGCCCAAAAATTGTGGCGTACTCTCTGACCCCATATTTTGTTTCACATTCCTCCTCTGATCCATCAACAAATGCTGTCCTGTCTGTCTTCAGAACATATATCTAGAATCTGACGATCCCAACAGCCCCCTCGCTGGTCTCCCTGCTTCCATCCTGGCCCTCCTATGGCCTGCTCTTAGCACAATAGCCAGAGTAATACTTTGAGAACATGTCATATCATCTCACTTGTCTGCTTATATAACCTTCCCGTAGCTTCACATTTTCCTCAGACTAAAAGCCTTATCATGGTCTACCAGGACCATCACCTGGCATTTGCACTTTTGCCCTCCATCTGGAATGTTCTCTGCTCAGACTCTCCACATCCACATGCTCCTCCCTCATTCTCCATAAGTCTTTGCTTGTACATCACCTTCCCGGTGATGTCTTCCCGGCTATACCATCTAACCTGCCAACTTCCCTCAGCCCTATTTTCCACTCCCTGGTACCCCCATCCCCGTCCCCTTTACCTGATTTGTGTTTCTCCATGACACTCACCAGCATCTGATGTTTATATGGCATTTATTTATCTGGGTGTTGTCTGCCTACTCCCACTACATTTGCAAGCTATGTAAGAGCTGGAATTTTTCTCTGTTTTGTTCATCGTTATAGCCTCAGTCCCTTGAACAGTGCCTAGACAGTACACAGTAGGCATTCAACAGGTTTGTGGGAGGCAGGAAGGAACAAATGAAAGCACTAACTAAGGGCTTGTGAATGCGCTCCAATAACTGTGGCATGGTAAATTTAAGAACAACTGTTGGAGGTGAACTCAGTTCACCTGAACAATAAATTCATAAAGGCATCAGATATTAAGAGAAGTATAAGACCCAGGCAAAAAGTCTGCTTAAGCACTATTTACAACAGCCAGGACATGGAAGCAACCTAAGTGTCAATCGACAGATGAATGGATAAAGAAGATGTGGCACATATATACAATGGAATATTACTCAGCCATAAAAAGAAACGAAATTGAGTTATTTGTAGTGAGGTGGATGGACCTAGAGTCTGTCATACAGAGTAAAGCAAGTCAGAAAGAGAAAAACAAATACTGTATGCTAATGCATACATATGGAATCTTAAAAAAAAAAAAAAAGGGTTCTGAAGAACCTAGGGGCAGGACAGGAATAAAGACGCAGACACAGAGAATGGACTTGAGGACATGGAGAGGGGGAAGTGTAAGCTGGGACGAAGGGAGAGAGTAGCATGGACATGTATACACTACCAAATGTAAAATAGATAGCTAGTGAGAAGCAGCTGCATAGCACAGGGAGATCAGCTCGGTGATTTGTGTCCACCTAGAGGGGTGGGATAGGGAGGGTAGCAGGGAGACGCAAGAGGGAGGGGATATGAGGATATATGTATACGTATAGCTGATTCACTTTGTTATACAGCAGCAACTAACACAACAATGTAAAACAATTATACTCCAATAAAGATGTTAAAAAAAAAAGTCTGCTTAGTATACATAACTATAAATACACGCACACAGACATGCACGCATATACAAAACGAATTTACACGTCTTCTACTGAAACTGCCCAAAGTTTCTATAGAACAAGAGACAGTCACTGAAAACCAATGATACAATTTCATTATTACTAGTTGAAGTATGTAAAACGTCATTGAGATTACCTTTATTGAAGGTGCTGTCTCTGTTGTTTTAGCTTTGTAAATACATCACTATTTGGTGGGCTTTTACAGACTTGCTTCCTCACTTGGCTCTCCAATAATATTTTTCCCCTTAAGTCCCACATTACTTAATTTCAAATTTTCTTCCAATAGCAATTATCAGGATTCAAACCCCTAAGCTGTAGAGAGACTTCTGTATTCCATTCTAAGCCTCATAATAAATGACATCTGAATATATTCTCATTTATTCTTAAAATAAATGATATCTGAATGAGCATCTCCAATGCTGGAGCTCATGATTCTTCCATTTGTACAGCTTCTAATGAGAGTTCACGCTAGGCAAGATTTCATCTCTCCTCAACCCCATGAGATAGTAGATGATGTCACTATTATTTCCTTTACCAAGTAAGCATTAAATTAAATAACATCCATAAAAACAAATGTAAGGGAATAGCAATAAAAAAAATTCAAAGAAAGCAACAGGAAGGAGTTAATAAAGGGGCAATTTATGAAATAGAAAAGAAATACACAATAGAGAAGGTCAACAACAAGAGTTGGTCATTGAAAAGGCTAATAAAATTGACAAGTCACAAATGACATTGATCAAGAAAAGGTACAAATTAGCAATATGAGGGATGAAAAAGGGGACATTACTATATATTCTTCAGATAATTAACAAAGAATGAGGATAGTATGAGCTATTTTCTGCTTATATATTTGATGATATATTAAATGGACACATCCCCAGCTTATATGAAACTAATATAACTTTGATTCTAATATTTCACAAGGACCAGAGATAAGAAAGGTAAATCATGGCCAATCTCACTCGTAAAAACACTGATGCAAAAATTCTTAAGAAATTATTTATTTAAAAAAAAATCCAACAGTGTTTGAAGAGGATAATGATGCATTATGATCAAGCTGGCCTTATACCAGTCTGCAAACTCAATATTTGATAATCAAAGTAATTCTTAGCAAACCAGAATTAGGAGGGAAAGTCCTTAATCTGATAAGTGATGTCTATAAAAATCCTAGAGCAAATGTCATATTTAATGGTGAAATATTAAAAGCTTTCCCTTTGAGACTGAGAAATAGTTGAGGGTGCTTGCTATGACCACTTCTATTAAACCTTGTACTGGAGGCCCTAGATAATACAGCAAGAAAAAAAAGTTAAAAGGATTGGAAAGGAAGAAATAAAGCTCATTGTTTGCGAATGATACAACTGTGTAAATAGAAAATAAATTTTAATCTACAGAAATAAATTATTCTAATAAATTATTAGAATTAACATAAATATGAGAAGTTTCTAGATACAAAATCACTATACAAAAATCAATTTAGAGACATTAATGAAAATCTAAATATGTAAAGGGATATGCCGTATTCATGGGTTGGTCCTCTATAATATTGCCAATTCTCTCTAAATTTACTTACAGGCTTAATGATAAATCCCAGTTCAAATCTCAACAGGTTATTTTGCAATAAGTTAAGAAAATCGTAAAATTCATATGAGGGCTTCAAAAATCCAAGACACTTTTGAAAAAGAATTCTTGGGATGTCTTGCTATATCAGGCACTAAGATACTATAAAGCTATAATAATCAAGATATTGTGGAATTGGTGCAGAGATAAACAAATAGACCACTGGAACAAATTAGAAAGCACCAAAATAGACCCTTACATGTATAGACATGAGATATTATGATAGAGGTAGCAAAGCAGAGCAGTAGAAAAAGGACATGTTTTTCAATTAATGATACTGGAACAACTGGATATCCACAGGAAAAATTTAAACTGGACTCCTATCTCATCCAATATGCAGATAATAATTATGAATGGATTAAAAAACTAAATGTAAAAGACGAAGCTATAAAGATTTTATGAGATAATATAGGTGAATGTATTTAGGACCTCAAGGTAGAGAAGGATTTCTTAATCAAGACACTTAAAAAATACTAACCATAAAAGAAAATGTCATAAATTCTACCACATTAAAATGATATTTACTAAAGACAGCATTAAAAAGCCCTGAAAAGACAGGTTTTGCCATAGAATGGGTGAAGATAATCGGCAACATATAAAATCAATGAAGATCCAGAATATATAAAGAAATCCTATACATCACAGGAAAAAGACACCCCCAGAGAAAATCTGGCAAAATATTGGACAGAAACCTCATATAAGAGGAAATCCAAGTGTCCAAGAAACACATGAAAATATGGGCCATCTCAGTTATTAAGGAAATGCAAATTTTATACCGTGGTAAGAAACTACTATACTCCGTTCAGTTTGGCAGAAGGTAAAAATTCTGATCATACCAAGGATGTAGAGCACAGGAACTCCGATACACTGCTGTTGAGAATGTACATTTTGGAAGCAGTTTCGCATTACCTCATAAAGTTGGAGATATGCATAGTCTTTGACCCAGCGGCTCTACTCCCAAGTATATACCCTGCTGAAATGCAGACTATGTACAGCAAGATAGGCATTCAAGACTGTTCACAGCAGCATTGTGCATAATTGCCAAAGACAGAAATAATTCTATATTAGTCAAGGTGGTTGCTGTTAATAATAGCCAGTGAAATCTCAGGGGCTTGGTACACTGAAAGTTTATCTCTTCCTCACATAATAGCCCAACGTGGGTGATCCTAGTCAGGGGCTTTCTCGGGCAGCTTTCGTCCTAATGGTGATCTAGGAACCCAGGGTTTCTCCACCTTGTGACTCTACCATCTTCCACACATGGCTTCCAAGGTCACCCACTGGTCATCTCTGGTCTAGACAGATAGGAAGGATCATGCAGGATCATACGTGGGCGCTTCCTATGAGCCAGGCCAGAACCCATGTCCATACCCGACTGGAAGGGAGGCTGGGAACTGTAGTCCGGATATTCTCAGGGAAGAAGAGGTACCCAAGAGAAAACAAGGGTGGTGATTCACTATTAACCTCTGCCACAAACCATTCATACAATGGGAAGTGATCTGGCAATGGAAATGAACTAACTACACCTACACACAGCAACGTGAATGAATCCAACAAAAACAATGTTGAACAAAAGAATCCAGACCCAAAAGATACTTAGAATGTGGTTTCATTTCTATCTATATAAATATATACAGTTCAAAATAGACAAAACTGAACTATATAGTTTAGGGAATATACATAGGTAATAAAAGTATAAAGAAAAGCAGGAGAATTGTTCCAATGAAAGTTGGGACAATACCTCTGGGGGAAGGAGGAATTTGTGGTTGGGAAGGATACAACTGTAGTGGTTATACAGGGGTTTAATGCACTTTTCTTCACATGCATTACGATTTACATCCACACACAAAAGTTCCAAAAGCCCCATGTATTTTCTACCTTAACATAAGAGAGACATGCTATATGGTACAGAGAAGAGCAGTTTCCCTGAGGCTGGAACACCACTGCCCTCTAGCAAACCAAGCTTCACTGTCTCCCCTTCTAGAAACTGAACACCCTCCGGACCTAATTTTCTCTGATTTACCATTCTGAAGGGGAAAAAAAATCTGTGCTACCATTTGACATAATTGCCAAACATCCAATTTTGTCCCTGTAGGTCACTCCGTAAATGTTATTATCTGCTGTTGTCTTCCATAATTACTACCCCTTTCCTGAGTTGATGAACAGTTTGTGCCATCATCTAGTTTTGCAGTTAACAAATGTCATTTTGCTACCAGCGTTTCTCCTCCTCTCATGATCTCTTTATCTTTGTTTCCTATAGTAACGTGTAAATTCCAGTGACTCATATCTCTCTTGTTCCAGACACTTAACTTTCAAATCTGTATTTTCCACCCTCCAGTGCACAATTGGTTTTATATTCTGTTGTGTCTCCCTTTCATCATCCTTGAATTCTACAGCTGGGAAAAGCCTTCGTCCTGTTCCCCGGCCCTGAACACCTTTGTTTTTCCATTTCACAGACCCAGGAATCCATTCTCGGGTACCAATTCAAACACTTGGCTTTTGAAGGTAGATAATTTGAAGTATTCCCATGTCTCTCTCCTTGCATAAAAGGCATTTGTACTGGTGTCCTTCAGCAGAAACTTCTCTCTGCCTCCTACTGAGATATCCAAAGGGTTTGGTTGGCTTCCAGCCCTGGGTTCCAGAGATGGTGGCATTTTAATGGCAAGATTCCCACTACTTCTTGATCGTGAAACGGATTGGAATGAAATGTTCAATGTAAATGGGAGTAAGACAAGGATAGTGGAGTTGCTTCCCCTTGGCTTCAACTGCATCTTTCAGCTTACTTGTCAGATCCAAGGTTCAACCAAGATCTAGAAAAGTGGGGCTTGGAAGGTCTTTTTTCTCTCTTTCTTATTTATAGTAGCAACTGCTTTTTCTCTTTCACTCACCCTCAGGAGGAATATCTATTTGAGCCAGTAGCCTAAGAGGGAAACATTTTGGGGGGTATTTCTTTTCTGTTTTCCCTCCCTGAGTCAAATTAAGGAGGCCTGAAAGCTGGTTTTCAGGTTGTGCAGAGTTTAACTCCAGCTGTGTTGGTACAATTTATAGGCACACTCTCTGATTGAACTACCTCTTTAGGGAAAAAGAGCGAGTTATAGAACTAACGCTCATAAAACTAATGAGTAAATAAATGAGCAGGCCCAAAAGTTGTTTTGAAACAATATAGAAACCATCAAATCAGATATAATTTATTACTTGTTATTTTCTAATAGTTTATCATATGACCTGGCTACTGTTGATTTCGGGGGTTTCATCTTCAGATTCAAGTTTCCTGTCAGGCAGATGTTGTTCAGGGCGTTTTGGGAGGAGGATCAGGAGGCTGCAACAAAGTGTGATTTTATGCAGGGCTTCCCCACAGCTGCCCGGTCCCCCACCTCTTTCTATTGTAAATTACCTGAGACAAGCCTGTGGTAAAGAATCTGGAGCTATTATTACTTTAAAAGTCCTTTTTTTTTTTTTTTTTTAATGGCACTATTTTCAAAAACAAATTGGCAAAAATCCATTCAATCAAAAATGCTTCAGGTGATTACTCTGGGCATTTAAAAAGATAATTTAAAATGTCAGAACTGTTAAAAAAAAAAAAAAAAAAGCCAGAGATTCAAAACTGTGCCAACTAAAAAGAGAAAGCAATAATTTGTTATACCTACAGATCTCAAGCATTAAAATGCCATGAGTTGTAATCCTTATCATGTCAGCGTCCTTAGTTATGCATGACCTAATTGAAAAAAATTTTATTTTTACATCTGATGAAATAGAAATATTTCCCATAGAAAAACATAAAAACTTCCAACTAATAGAATGCAGTGTTCATATGAAGGCTCATCAAGCCTAGCAGATACCTGGCATTTTAACAGTGCCCTGAATCCTCAGAGATTGCTTGGAGGCAAAGTAACTTTAAAAGAACTGCGTAAGTAATATTCAAAATATCCATGTAGAGGCTTTTTTTTTATTTTATAACTTTCCCCTACCTGAACTACATAACTTCTTAAAGAAGTTTTTTTCTTTATAGAGGAGGATACATAGGATTATTTAGATGATGTTTCATAATCAGCTGCAGTCCGGAAATGATAAATTAAGGCTATTACCCACCAGACTCAAATTAGGCATGCACACACACACACATTTAACTGATATATTGGCAATTTTCACCTTTAAGTGTCTGGATTTTCTTGGTTAATCTTACACTTTGAATAATAATATAAAGTGTTCTGGGGTACAATCGCTTACTTTGTATTAATGGTTGATTCCTTGCACAAATAATGCTTTTTAGGAAATCTTACTATTTAGGGAAAAAAGGTTGAAGGAGGAACATTCACACTTTCCCTGTGTCTGCTGTACCCTCCTCCTCTCCTAAAAGTGTGCTCTTTGATTAAAAAAAAAAAAAAAAGTTAAAGATGCCCTAAAGTACAATAAATCATAAACTAAAATTTAAATATCAGTATTTAAGGGTTAGGGAAGGGACTGTGTGCATAGGAGTGGGGTGGGGGAGGGGAAGGGGGTTAGCAGCTGGTCTTCCTTCAAAGCCATAAGGCAGGTTAGTGTATTTTTCGTGCTTCCCCAGAGCCGCGGCTTCTGCTCACCAGCAACCCCAAAACACACAGACTCTCCCCTCTGACCCTCACACTGTCCAGTGCCCTCGTTCCTCGCATCCTGTGTGTCCGTGCAACCAGCTCAGGGTTGTGCCCTAAATACTGGAAAGTCACAAATCACTGGTTCAAATAGACTCGATTCTTCAAAGGACAGAGTGGAGAGTGGTGAGGGAAGAGGGAGGAGAGATGCTTAAAGTGATTTACGACCCCCCTAGGAGAGGGGTTTTGGCACCTGGGCCATTATGCTGGGACAAGGATCTGGCAAGTAACAAGAGACACTGAAATGTACGAGGGGCCCATTACGATGGTCCCATCTTCCCTGGATTAGTCAGGCATTTGATATAAATAAGTAAACATCAAAATCACCTCCACCACAGTCCAAAACATCTCTTTCCCCTTTCACTCTCTTTTTGTTTTTTTTTCTCAAACAGTGAAGGGGACTAGAGATTAGAAAAAAAAGAGGTCTTGTGTATTCAAAGTGCTAATTCAGAACTTCTTTCTCCAATGCACTCATGAAACATTTTAATTGTCTGACTTTGCATTCAAAAGCCTTGTTTGCAACTCCTAATTGCAGGCTGCTTTGAACAAATAATTGAAATGCATGACTTGTGGGGCCTGCTTAAACAATTATAATGTGCTTTGCCGCTAGGTGCCGTTCCCCCTCCCACCCCCGGCCCTTTTTGCATAATGACGAGCAGTCAGCTTGATATTTGCAGGCAAGTTAAAACCGTGCTAATTTGCAGCGCTGCGATCTGGGGCCATGGCAGTGGCTGTACCTGCGTTAGTGCTTTTGCCGCAGCAAAAATAGCTCTAAGAGTTCAACTGAATGTTAAGAAGACCTTTCTGTTTTCTGCTGAGGGAATCCCACTGGGGTTTTGTTTTCAAAATACAAATCTTTCACGTGCCTGTTAGTTTTGTATCTACACACAATTTATGGAGCTATTTCGCTGAAAATGTCCCCCGACCTGATTTTAGCACAGTCCTCAACAAAAGAGGTTCCTTCTTTTCAGGGAGCTCAGGTTTAGAAATGAAACAAAAGTGTCCAGATCCCAGGAACAGCCCAAGACTGGCCACAGCCGGCGGCTGAGGACCACACACGGGGACACTGCTTCTGAAAAGGGGCTGCAACTCTCTCGCTTTTAGGATCTAGAACACGGCGCCAGATGTGCCTCCCTGTAGCCTCCTTGTCAGATTCGGAGGCTTAAGGAAACGAAGACTGTGCTCCCTCGTGTTCTGAACATGCAACTTCCGTTTTTATTTATTGACACTGTAGCAGAATACATATAACAGAAAAGGTACTCTTTTAACTGTTAAGTGTCCAGTTAGGGGCCTTAAATACACTCACATCCATGCGTGACCATCACCAATATCCATCCACACAACTCTTTTCATCTTGCAAAACCGAAACTCTGTACCCATTAAACTCTAACTCCCCATCCAGCGCCGCAACCCCTGGCAGCCACCTGTCTATTTTCTGGCTCTCTGAATCTGACTACTCTAGATTGAGCATTAAAAAAAAAAAAAAAACCCAATTTACAAGTTTTAAGATTAAAAAGGTAAACATTTTACTCTTTAAGAATGAACTATGTCTTTACTGGAATCATCTGGTCCAGTAATTGGCAATTCTCACATTATCTAATTTCTGTTTAAGATGCTGGGCGGGGGTGAACACTTAGCAGATCGAAAAAAAGAAGTAGATCAAAAAAATAACTATTACATTTTAAGATGTCCATTCTGCCTACTAAAAATAGCACTAAAAATAACTTCTTTGTTCCCAGGTACTTCTCAAGATGCCCCAGTGGTCTTGGCAGATGATTACAGTCGAAGGAGGGAGCCTCTGTGATCCAGGCACTATGTTTCGTATTTGATTAGTTCTAAGGGCTCACAATGACCTGTGAGATGAGTATTGTCTCTCTTTCACAGATGGGAAGATGAAGCTCAGAAAAGCTGGGTAAGTTGCCCGAAGTCACACAGCGACTCTGTAGGGAGACTGGGATTCCAGCCCGGTCACTGGGACTCAATAGTTCTTTTCAAGTCACTGAGCCGCACAGCAGGAAGGATCTACAGGAAGTGGTGCTTCAAAGACAGTGGCTGTTTGGCAGGGGGAGCGGGGATTAACACCAGCTTGTGCCGGGACACAGGTGTAACACGTGTGCGGGGCTGAGGGAGGGGAATTCCTCATCATTGTTATGAATACCCCGCATCCTGCCTGCACTAGGTTGCACCCAGCAGGTGGTATTAGAACCCTCCTTGAGAATCTCTGGCCTAATGTTTCTTGGTCTTAATCTCCAGAGAAGAGCCCAGAGATTCTCTTCATAACCCACTTTTGAGCTAAGAAAGCCATTCATCCCAGTAACAATAGCTGGCCTTTATTGAGTGATTACCATGCACCAAGCTTTGTGTGTGTCGCTTGCAAAAGCAGGCAGCCTTGTTCTCAAGTTCACACACTTAACACTACCCTAGGCAAGCTCTCCTAACATACAAGTAAAGCCGCAGAGCCCCATTCAACCCCGAACCTTCTGTGCAGAGCCTTTGCATGTGACCACTGGGGTATATTGCCCCAAACGAGATGCTCTTATCTATAATGGGTAGACCGAGCTGTTTGAAGTACATATTTGGGTCTTTCAAACAACTGTATAGCAAATGACAGAAAGCATCCACTTTGCTTTTCTAGGCAGGAAGTCAAGTCCCTCTAGGTACCCACTGGAGAAGGGAACTATAGGACAAAAAAAGATATGAACAGCCTCTATCTTGGATGGAAATTTTGTTTTAGGCATCTTGTTGGCTGAAGTACAAACTCCGACATCCTTCTGTTCCCTAAAAGCCTAAATAAAAAATTCAAATGTGTGCTATGGAAATCAAATGATGTAGACATTTATTACAGATTTCTCCAGAAAGGATTCATTCACAGCACAGTAGTTAGAAGTACTGATGTTGAAGCCTGAAAACTCAGGTTCAAATCTTGTGTCTGTCATTTATTAGCTGTGTGATCTTGGGCAAGTTACTTAACTTTTCTGTGTCTCAGTTTCCTGACCTGTAAAATGGGAATAACAACAGCATCTATATCAAAGAGGTTAGATGAAAGGGTTACGAGTTAAGCGCTGAATAAATGATACCTACTATTATCATTTTAAGTTGAGAGGTAATTAGGCCTCCAAAATATTCTTGTCAAAAACATTTCACCAGAATTTAACCAAGCTTTTGCTTCTACCTGCAGGCTTTAGAACATACAAGGGGTAGAAGGACAAGATAAACGATACTACAAGGGGAAAACATCAGACAGTTCCAGAATTGTGATACATTCTACAGGACAAGTGGCCAGTATCTTCCTCTTGATTGTTATCCAACAGTGAGTCTTCCAATTAGTCTAATGCTTCTACATCTGCTATGTAGCCACTGGTCATCGCCATAAGCCTGGGCAGAGTAGGTCTCAGGCCCATGTTGTGGACAGGGAACTGGTGCCCTGCCCAGCGAAGAAAGCTAGCTGCCTACCCTCAACCACACAGCCAGGAAGGACGGAGGGAAGAGCACAGCATCCTTTCCCCAACACCTGTTTTTCTCAACTCCCCTTCACCTCCACCCCACCCCACCCTACCCCAACTCCTATGCCTCAGACGCTGAGATCATTTTGATTTGGCTTTCGTAACTGCAGTTAGGAGAACAGCTGAAACAAAACAAACACAGAAAAACTGAAACCCACCACACATCTCGGGTCTGATTTACCTTTTTGTAGATTTGAGTCATTGGCTATCACCTGCTGAACTTGCTACCTGACTGCATCCTCGGGTGAGGGGGGCCAGGGCTGACTCACTTTGCTCCGTGTGCCTGGTGAAGGAGGGCACATTCAAAGGCAAACCTGCTCACTCCACAGTTTGCTCTTGATTATTCACTAAGACTTTCAGGACTTATCTAGTAAGTGTTACTGGAAGAATCCGAGTCTGTGAATGTCTCTGCCCAGCATCTAGTCCAATATGAGACACAGCCAAGTTTTTAGATGTGTTTTCTGCTGAGGATGTCTTTCCATCATTTTTCATCTTCAAATATTGACCCAACTTGAAGGGACACCCACAGAGCTGGGAAATTTAAGCATCAAAATGAATAGCGGACTGTAATGGATTGAAACACAGTGAATATCTAAAAATCCACGAGTCTATAATAACACTCAAAAAAGAGAAAGCAAGCAAACAAATCCTCATTTGTTATCACTGGAGTAGGCTATTACACCAGCTCCTTACTAAGAAAATTGTAAATAACTCTATTTAGGGTAACCATTAAACCCCAGTTGATGAGGTAAGGTCGTCTTTACGGGTGAATACTGGTTAGTAAATGGAGAAGAAATGATAAAATTAGAAAAATCAACATTTTGCAATCCCTGAAGAAATATCAGATTCCACCCAGGATCATCTATGGACAATAGGGGAAAGGTTGATAGGGAATTAGATTCACACAGTGTCAAAGTACTACCCCCCCCCAACCCACACACACACCAGATTCCTCACCAGTCACAGGGGGAAAACAAGTGGGGCACCCGGGTGTGCGACATAAACCCATGATACTTCGCACTACAAAATACGACAGCCAAAAAAAAAAAAAAAAAGTACGACAGCCAGACATTATGGACCTCTTGCAATATAAAGTACACAGCACCACCTATAAAATATTCTCATCAGAACTATTTCACCCAAATCTGGTCACTGCCTTTATTTATTTTTAATTAATTAATTTATTTGGTTGCACGGGTCTTAGTTGCAGCAGGTGGGCTCCTTAGTTGCAGCATGCATGTGGCATCTAGTTCCCTGATCAGGGATAGAACCCCGGCCCCCTGCACTGGGAGCGCAGAATCCTATCCACTGCACCACCAGGGAAGTCCCTGGTCACTGCCTTTAAATATAGGAAATATAGGAAGTAGAAAAACAAGATAAATGTCACCACAAGAGGAAAAAAAATTCAGACGATTCAAGAATTAGGATACATTCCTCAGGACAACTGGTCTTGTATCCTCAATAAATCAATGTCATGAAAATGAAGAGGAGACAAAGAGATGAATCCTAGCATGGATAATCCACAAGAAGCAGAATTATGGAATTCTATCATTTTCCGGAAGCCAACTGACTTTCTAGAACAGTGCCCATTGCAAGAAACAGGCCATATGGGGCACTCAATACATATCTGTTAAATGAAAGAATGAATAAGTAAGTCAATGGATTCTATAGATGAGATCTAAGAGGCTCCAAGGGCTAAGTGCTGTGCTCAAGGACAGGCAGCTGGGCAGTGGCAGAGCTGGTTCTAAAACTTGATCTATCCATTCCTAACCTTCTTCTGCAATCCTCTATTTTTGCTTTTCATTTATAATTTAGCCCTACATTTTAAAAAACCTTAAGGGACACAGCAACCAAATGCAATCTGTGGTTCCCAGTTGGATCCTAGTTTGAATAAACCAACTACAAAACACATTTTGAAGACAACTGAGAAATTGAACAGGGACTGGCTAATAGATGACACAGAGGCATCTCTGACAATTGCATCAGGTGAGGTAACACTACTGTGGTTACACAGGAAGTGGTCTGTTCCTATCTTCTAGAGATGCATAGCAAAATTTTTAGGGGTAAAAGTCATGACACTGGTAATATTCTTTAAAATACTCTGGCACAAAGAACTTGGTGGAGCATTAGTGGTGACATGTTAATAACTATAACTTTTTTTTTTTTAAAGGTAAGCAGTCCATTTCTAATTATTTTTCTTTTTTTTTTTAATTTATTTTATTTATTTATTTATTTATTTTTGACTGTGTTGGGTCTTCGTCTCTGTGCGAGGGCTTTCTCTAGTTGCGGCAAGCAAGGGCCACTCTTCAACGTGGTGCACGGGCCTCTCACTATCGCGGCCTCTCTTGTTGCGGAGCACAGGCTCCAGACGCGCAGGCTCAGTAGTTGTGGCTCACGGGCCTAGTTGCTCTGCGGCACGTGGGATCTTCCCAGACCAGGGCTTGAACCCGTGTCCCCTGCATTAGCAGGCAGATTCTCAACCACTGCGCCACCAGGGAAGCCCAACTATAACTATTAAATCTAGGAAACGGGTACATGGTTTTTGTTTTTGGTTTTTGGTTTTTTTTTTGGCCGCGTCACTTGTGGGATCTTAGTTCCCTGACCAGGGATCAAACCCAGGCCCTCAGCAGTGAGAGTATGGAGTCCTAACCACTGGACCGCCTGTACATGGGTATTTATTAGTCTATTTTTTCATTTATTTGAAAATGTTCATAATAAGACAGAAAGATGATTGGTTGATAGATAGACAGACAGATGGATTAGACAGAGAGATAGGTAGAGACCCAACCAGCAAAAGTCTGGAATTCTTTCATTTCTCAATGTTCCTCAATTTTACCTAATTAGGATATGAATGATATAAAAGAGAAATTTCTCAAACAGCTACTTTTTAAGAACCTTAAAGTTAATATTGACTTAATTCCTGGTAGTAGAAATAACTGTATCCTTGAACACCATCAAATCACATGCATTTGCACAGCATGACGTCTTGAATAAATAGTTTAGAAGCCACTGAAGTGTCCAAAAATATTTAAGATGCGTTTCTCAAACACTGCGCTGGAAATATTTTTCCTCGTGATGTTCCATCAACAAAAACCAAAGGGGGAGGATGCCAAGGACAACTGAGTTTAGTAAACCCCAGGCTATAGCAGACTTCAGCTTTCTGCTGATGCTAATCTCAGGAGAAGCATGCGGCCCTCAGTTAAAGTACTCTGCATCACATGTGAATAGTAATTCTAAGAGGGTGCCACAGAGAGGGCCAGCAACTGGCTTCTGCTTAACATTTTGCTGACCTCCAAGAATTCAGCTGTTCAGCAATTTGGGAAGAGGGGATGGAGAGAGACCTCTTCTTTCCTTCCTACCTATTTTAACCTGAGCACATACGTCTCCAGGTTTACCCACAGAAGGGGAAGCATCTCTCTGTGTGGCTGCAGCGATCACACCCCACCTGCTTAGAGCCAGGACACCCTAATTTGTGAGAAAAGACTACAAATGTGAACATTAGAAAATATCTAGGAAGCCTCTGACTCATCACTGCATGAGTTCAAGGAGCTAAGCTGAACATGAGAGAAAACAGAAAGAAGATTATGGAAGGAGCACGGTGTTTGGAACGGGCAGACCTGGGTTTTAGTCCTGGTTTTGCCTTCACCTGGCTACCTGTCATCAACACAGGACTCATGTGACACAGGACTTTTCTCATGTATTAGATATCTCTCAATCTATCTATTCCCTCATGCCACAAGTGTTTTGTTTTTTTTTTTAATTAATAGCTACTCTTTATTTATTTATTTATTTATTTATTTATTTATTTATAGCTGTGTTGGGTCTTCGTTTCTATGCGAGGGCTTTCTCTAGTTGCGGCGAGCGGGGGCCACTCTTCATCGCGGTGCGCGGGCCTCTCACTATCGCGGCCTCTCTTGTTGCGGAGCACAGGCTCCAGACGCGCAGGCTCAGCAGTTGTGGCTCACGGGCCCAGTTGCTCCACGGCATGTGGGATCTTCCCAGACCAGGGCTCGAACCCGTGTCCCCTGCATTAGCAGGCAGATTCTCAACCACTGCACCACCAGGGAAGCCCCACGAGTGTTTTTTGAGTGCCCAGTATGTGCCAGGCACTACACTAGAAAAACATGTCTGCTTCCAGAAAAAGACAGACTTCGAAAGCCGTGGAGATTACTCCTGAATTATCTTTGCCAGGCTCCACTTCCCCCTTCCCCTCCTTTTGCACAAGTAATTGAGAATAACTGTAGCTCAACCGTAAGGAACCTTCTGGGCGAACAGAAAGGATCAGCATGAAAACAATACAATAATTCTCTCAAGATTTAAAAACTGATGTTGTGTCAACACTAGGATGTGCAGCCCCCAGAGCAGAGAACGCAAACGTGGCCAGTCCAGCTCACCGGTCGTGCATAGGGCACCCTGCCCAGGTGTTTTTCTAATCAGGAAATATTTCTCCACACCACTGTCTTTATCAAAAGCGGGAAAATCAGAGAGAGGATGAAGGGTAAGAGATGTTTTCAGGAAAATGGTACTTACTGAGCCTACCTCGGGCCCTACCTTCTGTTTCGATTTTGGCGCTTTTTAAGCATATACCCTATCCGACATCTACAGCTATTGAGTTTGTGATGCTTCTCTCTAAAGAACAAGTTGGTCTGTACCCTGACTTTCTAAAGGGCTGTTGTTCCCTAATACGAGGAGCTGGGGGAGAAGGGGGAAAAGGAAGGCAAGTAGAAGCTGCTCTCTTTCTATAACTTCCCTGCCGCAGCAGAGACAGACCCATCTCACACTCGGAGCTGAGCCACGCTGGGGATTATCTGGCTCAACCGTGTTACTTAAGATAGGAAGAAATCAAGCCTCAGGGATGTCCAGAGCTTGAAACAAGCCAGACCGCCGAGCCGGAACAGGCCGAGCCCAGAGTGTTTTTTCCTCTCCTTTAAGATGCCTCACCCTCAAGTGAAAGCGAAACTGCAGCTTTTATTAAATCATGTTTTGTATCATCTCTGAGCACCATGACTTTAGATGCATTGTTTCCACTCCAAGTTGCTGGTCTAAGTGAAATCTCCTTCTGTCCTGGCATTAGGAGCCCAGAAGAAACAAGCCCCCCGGCGTAGGCCCATTAGCAGCATGCTCTGCAAAGCGTCTCTAGTTGGCTAAGGGGCACCTCAGAGAACCAAGTTCATCTCTCTCATGTTGCAAGAGAGCGCAGGCTCTTGCAGGAATGTCACAAGTGCAAAACAAAGGAACTTGGGGTGAGCAGTAGAGTTCTGGGTTAAGAACATACACTTCGGAGTCAAACCAGACCGGGGGGAACCTTTTCCTTGACTCATTTTCCCCTTCTGAAATACCGAGCAAACGACAGCACCTACTTCATACTGTTCTTGTTGAAATGAAATGAGATGATAAATAAGATAATGCCCAGACATAGTTAAGTACCAGAAAGACATTAGTTAGCATAATTATAGCTAGGCAAACAAATGCATTATGTGCTTGAACTGCTTTTAGTTGGTTTTGTCTTGGAGAGACCAGATAATCGTAATTCCCTTTCACAAGTCGTTTAGGTATCAAAATTCCAACAGAAATTTTGGACAAAGGTTATAATGAAAGCAGAAAATTTCCCAGCATAAATCTTTTTTTTTTTTTTTTTAATCTTAATGGGACCTCAAACCAAGTTCAGCTGTAGCTAGGCACCTTGGCAGGGCTGTTAGTCTGTTCTCCCCGTAGTGTGTCACACTGGATGTACTCACCAACGCGGCATTCCTTTTCTGCTTTAATCACAGTAGGCACTTCCAGAATAAGGAAGCAATCATTTCCTTCCCCAATAGGTATACTAATTACATCATTTCCATAACAAACTCAGCCTTCACTAGCATGAGTCCTTCCAATCTGCCCATAGTCCCTTCTACAGCCAGCTCTCCCCCCTGATGTGTCCATGCCTGGAAGTTCGGGGGCATACTGGTTCCAGAAATTTGAGGGATGCATGGACTAGGGGGGATGTTGATGAGTTTGGAAGCATTTGGTGGTGGAAGAGGAAAGCAGAGTCATCTAATTTGAGCACACTGACAGTGTGGTAGCATTGTGAACCACCTTGGAAACTTGCAACAGGAGAAACAAGCCAACTGCAGCTCAGAGAGATGAGCCCCATGCTTTAACCCTGGCATACAGTTACCATGTCACTAAGAGTTTGAATTCATCTTTATTGATCTACAAATTCATACAGAATGAATTTTTTCTTGCCATCCTCCAAACTACTGAGCTCCTAACAACTACAGAGGAAGTCGCTTTTCTGCTTGAGGGTATTGCTACTTGTGTGATTTTGAAAAGTAAAAAAAGAGACAAAGGAGAAAAGCCCAAGTGACACCTTCCTGTGCAAATGTCCAAAACTGCTTCCCAGCTCCAGCAGTCCCCAAGCTACCACATAAGCAGCTATTTGTGTGGCATTGTGATGCGGGCCCTATTGTTAATCCCTAAGGTTAACAAAGTCTCCTGAGAGGGAGTGTGAATTGTGGATTATTAGGATGAGTAATCTTCTCAAATGATTTTTTTAGGAGACTTGGTTTCATAGAAGGCGTAAGGTTTATTCTAAAAGTAACTCATTGAAAGTTTAAAAAAGGAGGGCTTCCCTGGTGGTGCAGTGGTTAAGAATTTGCCTGCCAATGCAGGGGACGTGGGTTCGAGCCCTGGTCCGGGAAGATCCCACATGCCGCGGAGCAGCTAAGCCTGTGCGCCACAATGACTGAGCCTGTGCTCTGGAGCCCGTGAACCACAACCACTGAAGCCCACGCACCTGGAGCCCATGCTCTGCAACAAGACCGCAATGAGAAGCCTGCGCACCGCAACAAAGAGTAGCCCCCACTCGCCGCAACTAGAGAAAGCTCGAGTGCAGCAAAGAAGACCCAACGCAGCCAAAAATAAATAAATAAATTTATTAAAAAAAAAAAAGAAAGCTTAAAAAAGGAAACAATTGTAAAAGACATAACTAACAGGGTGATATCAATATGACCTCAAATTAAATGTGTATGTGTATATATATATATATATAAAATTGGTATATATATATATATAAAAAATATAGCACAAAATGTTTACAGCTGTTAATATTTCCTGGATAGTGAGATAGCGGCTAATTTTTATTTCACTTTTACCAATCTGTATTTGCTATTTCTGTCTACAATAAATGTATTCCTTGTTAAAAAAAAAAAGAGAGAGAGAGAAAGAGAGAAAAAAATCAACTCAAGAAAAATAAACAAATCGAAGCATTCTGGGGATCGTAAGCAGTGGGGAGGCTGGCTACAATAGCAGAACAGCTCTTGTTTTCATTGACCCGTTTTCAATGGGCCCATCTCTTAGCTGGCCTGTCAAGGAACACCTCCTTAGGACTCAGGGGCTTGATGTCTTGGTAGTAATATTTATATGTTACAATAAACATGTCTGCCACAGTATAGATTTCACACTCTGACCTTTCCCATTTCCAAACTCTGAATCTACCGTATTTGCTCTTTTGTGCCTACCAAATTTGTTCCTTTCTTTGGCAAAGGGAATTGCCACAAGAAGTAGAAACAGTGAATTTTTAACAGTTAATTCCTTAAAATTGGGAATGGAGACGTAGTCTCATTAGTGCTTTGCAATGTGAAATTCTCTGGGTTCTATGGTCTTTTCTCAAGGGACACTTCCAGATTCTTTGGTAAGGCAGTGGCACCCAATGTGCTCCACCAGCTGTGAAGGGAATGAGAAGATACACCCACCAGAATGTCGGCTCTAGTTGGTTGGTGACCAGCAGATTAAGCAATAAGGAGGGGGCACCTCGTCTCATGGACATTTGTAAAGTGGGTTTTCAGCGCTCCTATATATATTTGCTTCACTTTTACTGATGTTTTAGGCCTTGGCTTACATGTCACTTCTACAAGAATGCCCTCTCTTATTCCTCAGATTATTTGCTCCCTTGCTATACACTATTATTGTACTTTGTATTTCTCACTGTGGCATCTATCACTGCTATAATCAAACAATTACATATGTAACTGTATAAATGTCTCTCCCTCTAAACTAGGAGAGGAAGGACTGTCTTTTTTTTTTTTTTTTAAGATTTATTTTAATTAATTTATTTATTTTGGCTGCATTGGGTCTTAGTTGCAACACTCAGGATCTTCGTTGCGGCACGCGTGATCTTTTAGTCGCGGCACATGGACTCTTAGTTGCAGCATGCATGTGGGATCTAGTTCCCCAAACAGGGGTCAAACCCAGGCCTCCTGCATTGGGAGTGGGGAGTCTTACCCACTGGACCACCAGGGAAGTCCCAAAGGAAGGACTATGTCTTTTTGCTGCAATATTCTCAGCCCCTAGTTCTGGGGCTAGAACACAGTTAAGTATTTATTGTGAATGAAGTGAGTGAATGAATGAATGAAATTCATTCCAGCCAGTTTCCTTACCTTATTTTGTTTGATGGCATTCAACTTCAGATTAATTGCTACCAACCTCATGATAATACAAATTTTAAAATATTGTGTATCTGCTACACAATGATTACTGTATATAAATGGTTCTTCACACTTTTTCAGAGCTTTCCAAGCTCTAAGGTGGTATGGCTGTGGTTGTTGCTTTCACAGTAGATTTGAAGGGCAAGAGGCTCAGCAAATGATTGACCCAAAGTCACAAGGAGCTAGAAGCACCAGTGCAGATGCCTCCCACACACCCAATGACCCTCTGGGATGCTCAGGTCACCCGCTCCCTTGAGCACCAGCCCCCACCCGCAGTCTTTCCTCTGCAGAACATCTCTGTTCCTGGGCCCCCTATACTTTAGAGGTTCAGAGCTAGTGGATGTGATCAATAATGTTGTAAACTGATTCCAGATTTGTATTTTATAGAGGCCCTTGAGATGATTTTAAGTGATATAAGCATTTTTATTTTAATAGTTACAAATGTAATGTGAGTTACAAAAAAATTGTAAATAGACACCAAATCCATAATTTCATGGATATTATTGCTTTGGATGATGCTAAGTATAAAGAAAAGTCAATTCAAAGGAAAATGTCAAATAAATAGAAGAAAAATAGTTCATAGATCTGGCAAATACTGGGAAGGCAGTACATAAATAGCTGAGTTTGGAAAACATAATTTTAAGTCTAAGGATTGAAGAACTAGGAACACTGTAGGTACTCAGTAAATGTCCACTCATCCTTCTATTCAGCAAAAATTAGTTGAGCTCCTACTCTATGTCCTAAGTGTTAGAGAAACAATGGTGAGCAAGGTAGCTAGGACCCCTACCCTCACCAAGCTACAGCCATTCTCATGAAGGAACAGAGGAGGGAAGGAGGGAGGGAGGGAGGGAAGGAGGGATATTCAAATACAGGAATTTTGATGAATATATTAGGGCTAGGAGAGAAAGATTTTGAGCTGGGTCCTCAAACTATACCACCTGACTACAGTCCCCACAGAGAGAAGCATATAGACTATTGGGTTTTACTGACTTAATCTTTGGAGGTTCAACAGAGATAGAACTTTCTCTATCAGTATGGATTTTCTCCTGGCAATATCTAGGCCCATTTGGTAGACAGTTTGACTGCTACATCATCTGATGTGTGAGCCACACATATGTCCCAAAAGCCAAAGATGTCATGAATGACTACAAATGTGCCTTACAGACTAGATTCTAAGCTCTAGAAATTTTGAGAGATGTGGTGAGAGAGAGACCAAGGAAGTATAGATGTTTTCCTGTCACACTGAAGGGAGGAAAACCACATAAGCAAAACTATACTCTAGAAACCTTAGCAAAATTTCTAACATAGACACTTGACTGGCTATTAAAAAAAGGGCAAGTACCGAGACATGCATATTTGAGAAGAAAGCACAACAAAGCCCTCACATCTGATTTGGGAAGTCAGTTCAAGTTTCTGAGTCTCTACCACTCCCCGGAAAATCCATCCTTCGTTTCCAGGAAGCATTTTCCCCAGTTTGCCACTCCTTTTTGAGGAAAATGGAAGGATCTGCATCTGGCATTCTAATTAGGTTAGGGAATAATGACCAGGGAGATCCTGGGGAAGAGAGGATAATTTTCACTCACATTACTTCTACCCTATCTAAGTATTCAGAAGTAAACTAATGCTCCTAGAATTCACTTATCACACTCAGAAGACAAAACACAAGTAGGAAACAAGAAGGGCCTCCACACTTTGGCCCTGTTACAATGGGGTCACGGTAAGAGTCCTTAGTTACTTCCAACCACTTCCATCACCTTTCTACCTGGAGAATAATGCTATCTGCAGGAAAGGGATGGTTGTAGTAGCTACCATCTATCACAAGTTGACATGCACCAGGCATATTTAATTCTCCAAATAAACCTGATGAGGGAGATGGAATTATTCCTATTATACAGAAGGAGCAAATCGAAAATCCAGAAAAGAACTCGCCCAAAGTCACACAGGTGATACACGATGGAACAAGTGTTTGAGCTCACGTCTGATGCTAGACCCCTGCTCTTCGTTGCTCTGCTGCCCTCCCGAAGGACCACATCCTAATTAGGTCATGTGATACCCAACAGCTACAGCTGGGGCATCACAGGGCCCAAGAGCAATATGCTAGAGTTCCTTGGCATGCAAGAACAGTGACAAGCAGCACTAAGAACTCGCCTGTCACTTGATTCATTTCAGAGCCAAAGCCTGAATTAACCGGCAGAGAGGCTGCCGTGCTCTAAAGGCCTGGGAGGGGGGTGGACATAAGAGGTTAGCACCTCCTCCTTTGCCCACGTTTGTTCATCTCCTCAGCACAGGCCCTCAAGTCCTCAGGCTGCGCTGCCCCTGGCGGTGAAGCAGATGCCCTCTGCCATTCTGAGAGTTAAACTGGCCAGGAGATTTGTTTCCTTCCATTTCATCAACCTGTAGGCTGTTTGCTGTTGGGGGCAGAGGAAGAAGGAGCTTTGGTGGGATAGAAAGAGAACCTGAGGACATAGGGGCTGGACCATTCCTTAGAAGGGAAACTTCAGGCAGGTCACTTACTTTCCTCGTCTGTAAAAGCGGAGGATGGATGCAGATTTCACCTCCCTCGTGGGTAAGACTAAATGTGAATACGTGTGAGATGCGTAATCCAGGACTAACTGGCACAGAGAACAAAAATAAAAAGCAAATGAACATTTACGTGTCCCCTTTGACATGCTAACCTTTCGTATACCACGTGTATACAAATATGCACGACACGCTGCAGACCAGGCTTCATTTCTTTCTCACAATAGCTTGCCAAGTAGGTACTGTCACCTCCTTTTCAGATGAGGAAACAGGATACGGCAAGGTTAACTGACCTAACCAAGGTCCACAGCTAGTTTGTAGCAGACTCGGATTTAAATCGAGGTGAGTTTGACTTGATTTCCACAGTCCCACACTGCCTCGCAAGACAAAAATTGGAGACACTTGTTTTATCAAGTCATGAGCTTTCTCTCACTAGAAATAATCAAATAAAGATAGTGGGTGTAAAGTTGGGACAGATTAGCTAGCAGGCACCCTCAAACTCTAGCATTTGTAATTCTATACATCTAACTTTCATTCATTCATCGAGTCATTCATCCATTTATTTACCATATATTCACTGAGTACTTGCAACGTGTCAAAGCTTCTCTGGGTGACAAAATGATAGAGAAAACAGCTAATAAAAAAGAAAATAAACAAAGATCATTTCAGAAAGCAAAACTGTGAAGTTAAGTGAACAGGGTCACAGGATGATTTTTTTTTAAATTTTATTTATTTTTTTATACAGCAGGTTCTTATTAGTCATCAATTTTATACACATCAGTGTATACATGTCAATCCCAATCGCCCAATAGGATGATGAGTTTTTGTGGGGCTGCGCGGGTCATGGGTAGAGGCTCCTTTAGACGGGGCGGGTCGGGGGGGTCAGGGAAGGCTCTGTGTGGAGGGGGTGCCTGAACAAAGGCCTGAAGATGAGGAAGAATCAGCCATGTGGAGACAGAGGGAAGAGTTCCCCAAGCAGAGAGAACAATAAATGCAAAGGCTGTGAGGCAGGAACAAACTTGCGAGTCACAGGGACAAAAAGGAGGATGCAGAGCGCGGAGGGGAGAAGGGACCACGTGAGGGCTGGGAGAGGCAGGGAGTAGCTGGGCCACCTGGGCCTGAAAGGCCATGGTCCGAAATCTGAATTTTATTCTAGTTGTCCTGGGAATCTCTTAAAAGAATCTGAGGGCTTCCCTGGTGGCACAGTGGTTGAGAATCTGCCTGACAATGCAGGGGACACGGGTTCGAGCCCTGGCCTGGGAAGATCCCACATGCCGCGGAGCAACTAAGCCCGTGAGCCACAATTACTGAGCCTGCGCGTCTGGAGCCTGTGCTCCGCAACAAGAGAGGCCGCGATAGTGAGAGGCCCGCGCACCGCAATGAAGAGTGGCCCCCGCTTGCTGCAACTAGAAGAAAGCCCTCGCACAGAAACGAAGATCCAACACAGCCATAAATAAATTTAAAAAAAAAAAAAAAAAAAAAGAATCTGAAATAGAAGCTCTTGCCTCATCCCCACCTTGGATGAGTCATACAAAATCCCTGCATGGCAGTATTTGCATTTTTCCATAGAATCGAGGAAGAGCAGCACCATGAATTTCCCAGGTCTTCAGGAATCACCACTGTATCTGACAAAGATCTATCCATTTGCATCTGGGCAAGAATGTGAATTCTGTCTGGCAGGTACTAACCAGCATTACTGAGAAACCTCCAGGCAGTGGATGAGAAGTTTCCCTGCTTATCACAGGCTCAGAAAGTACTTGTCTACAGTGAGGCCACCAATCCTGGGCTGTCCCCTCTCCCCAGCAGAGGTTAGCACCCACAAGCACCCAACCCCATGACGACACCCTGGGGAAGCATTTATTTGCAAACAAGCATATCATCACCTCCTCCAAACCTTTCTCCCTCAGCAACTGGGTAGAACAAGCTTCAGAATCTCACAGTTGTGGTATAAACTGGATTTGGACTCAGACAGACGGATGATTTAGAATTCTATACCTTGCACGAGCAGAATTAACTGCTTTGAGCTTCACTGCCTTGTCTATAGAATGATGGTAGAAAAACAAACCCCACAGGATTGTCATAGAATAAAAACATGATGACATATGTGAAAGCACCCTGCACAGTGCCTACCATGTATTCCGTGCTCAAAAACATGTATTTTTAAAAATTGGAACAGCTAAACCTTGTCACACGAACCTAGGATCAGATAAGAAACACCACATGGGAATCTCTGTAAGCCACCTGCATCCTCTGTCTGTGAGGCAAGAGAAGAAGATGACAAGAACAAACCCATATTCAAAACATTACTTCAAAATACAAATATCTTCAGTATCCAAAAAAAAGTAAAACTTAGAATCAGTTAAACTTGGGAGAGAGGAAAATGAATAATAAATTGCAGGTAAAAATTTAGAGTTCTGTTTTATGCATACAAGGGGAATAATTAACTAATCTCAAAACATGTAAATTAGGGCTTAGAAGCATTTTCAAAACACCACATCCCATTCCAGTTACATATGTGGAATTTGCTACATTATAATAATTAGGGGTTTTTTTCACAAAAGATTTATTTATTTTGAATAGAAGTATTAAATATTATACTAATTACTGGTTATTTTACTTTGTACCCAGGGAAAAGAAATGAATATTCATTAGCTCCTAGAGCTACTGATCCTCCACCAACTAGACAGATTTCAACATCACCGCGAAGCCGTGGGTGGGTGGAAAATGCCCCCTGTAAAATCAGGCTCGAGCTACAAATCACAGCCCAATCTATTCTGCTAATGTGCACGTGCGAGAATCCCCAGGTGAATTCCGCTAACACGGTACCCCCAGAGTCCCCAGCTAAGTAGCCAATAAGCAAGGATAACTGTTAAACTGATCATAAGACAACAGAATTTTTCTGTCTACACAATCCAGTGATCTTGAACAAGACAGTTCTTAAAATACTTAACATGATTTCACACAATAAAACTAGTATCTTTATCTGTCCAAAACATGCCTAGTTTACTCCAAAAGAATATTTCAACATACATATTTCCATCATTTTCTCACTTTTGATCCAACCCTAAGGAAAATGACCCCAAAAGGCTTGACTGTGCCTGTGATGCTGACCTGCAGCCCCAGTGGGGCATCTCTACAGGGCAGAGACTGCTCATTATGTTACACTGGGCTGGGAAAGGGTGACTCGATCAGATGTGCACAGCAATGCTGGCTATATGGGAAAACAGCCCTGGGTCCTGTCTCCACGTGGGTAGAATACTGGGATGTGGGTTTAAGTATGTAAAACATAATAGCCTGATAGAATTAGCTTTCCAGAAAGTAAAAATGCCCCACAGTCTTACCCGGAGAAGAAAGAGGAAGGGTGTGTCCTCTATAGGAGGACTCACATTGCCGGGGATTAAGACAGAAGACGACTCATTCAACAAATACTTATTAAGTGCAAAGCCTGTGCTCTACACTCTTGCTACTTTAAGTGTGTTTCCTGGACCAGCCACATTGACATAACCTGGGAGCTTCTGAGAAATACAAGCTCAAGGGTTTACCTAGACCTACTGAATCAACATTCTGAGGTGATTCCCACATTAAAGTTTGAGAAGCACTGCTAGACACTGTGTTAGGTGTTTACCATTGTTCTCCATTTACCGTGTTATAAAAATAGAAGTCCAGGTCACACGTGCTTTCGTCACAACTAACTCACTGCAAGGGACATGGCACAGGCACTTACGATGATATGAGGTACTCAGGGTCCTTTCATAAAGACCTCACATGCCAAGGCAAGGAAGGGCTCACCTCAAGGCAAACAAGTGTGCCTCGACCCACCTGATACACATAAACCAATAGCGCATCCATTTCTAAATTCAGGTTGGAAGAGTTTCCCATACAGAAACTCTAGACATTAGGAAGACCTAGGAGATAAAGGCTGGTCTCATCTGGTTTCCAGCTGGCAACGAGAGAGGGCTAGAAGGAGAATTATCCAATTCATTTAGCCAGCTCATTTATTTGGGTCTTTCACTAGCCCACGGCCCTTGCATAGAAGAAATCACAAGAGGTAGATAAACATCGGGGAGAGGATGTCTCCACTGACTTCATTGGTCAGTTGTGCGACATTTTATCTTCATTTTCTGCTCTAATAGATGCCGGTAATACTTCTTGACAGGGTGTGTAGAGCCACAGATTTTCCAAAGCCAAATGGAAGTGACTTTAGAGATATTGTGGAAATTAATGACCCGTGAGGGTTTTCTATGGACTTAACATGCACTCTCCCTAGGGCTTCCTCCATGTCAATCTTTATCAACTTGTCTACTTCCCAACATCTTATTTTCGCATTTTTCTTTAAATTTCTAATTACAAAAGCATTATATAAATTCATGTTTTAGAAAATATTCGAACAATACAAAAATATATACAGTAAAACCCCGAAAAATCTCCTTTCCTCCTCTACTCAAAGCTAATTACTGTTACCATTAGGATGCATTTTTCTAGACTTTATTCTATGCATTTATATTGTATGTGTATATCGCCACATGTAGTAGTTTTACACACCTGAACCGTATTATATTATTATGTTGAAGCTTTTTTTGGTTAATTGCTTTTTTCATTTTATCTTGGAGATGGTTCTCTTCCTCACTATATATTATATATATAATTTCAAAAGAGCTGCATAATATTCCATAGACTAGATTTACCCTGATTACTTTAATCATTCTTCTATTGATGAAGATTTACATTATTTCCAATCAATTTTTAAATAATTATAAATTTTCTCAGACAGCCAGATAGGAGAGCAACATATAAAAATCAAGAGCTTTCCACATACCACCAATAACTAATCACAAAATGTAATCTTTTAAAAGCCCATGCACAGTAATAGAAGAAACGTCTAAGAACAATATTAAAAAATCTGTAAAATGTATTGACAGATATACAAGAAGACTAGAATAGGTAGAGACATATACCTTGTTCCCAGATAGAATATTGTAAACATATCAATTATCTCAGTTATCTTTATAAAAATCAGTGCAATCCCAAACAAATAGCAGTGGGATACTTTATACAACTTGACAAATTGTGTGTAAAGTTATTCTAGAACATTAAGTGTGAGGAATAGCCAAGTAAATTTGGGGAGGAGAAAGAAGACACAACTAAGATACCCTCAGTTTTGGTGAGCAGATATACTTTATCTCTAATATCACCATGACATCAGAGCCCAGAGCCAGCAGAATAAGCATGTTTATAGACTGGAGGCCTCAGCAAGCGAGCTGTCAAGCAAGAGAGAGAGAGAAAGAAAGAGAGAGAGAGAGAGAGAGAACAATCAAAATCCAATTTAAGATAAATTTGCAAATCTAAATTCCAGAGAATGACCACTAAAAAATCAGCCAATAAAGTTGACATATTCTTTGTGACCAACTGTCAATTACAGAAAAAGTTTACAAGTTATCTGAATGGAACATAGGTTCTCTATTTGTTGGCTAAAAAAGAACACGTACGTATTCATACTCAGTAGTTAATGTCACCCAAACAAGTACAGATTTTTTGGGTCAACTTGGTATGTTGTTTCCTGAGGGATGTGAACACTTGGGTCTTTCTTCAGCTTAGGGAAATTTTATTTTATTGTAGCTATGATTAATTCCTTTTTTTTTTCTCACTCTCTCTGTCTTCATCATCTCTCTTGTTAACGGCCCCCCTCCTCTCCCTCCTCCCCTGCCTCTCCCCCTCCCTTTCTCCCTCCTCCTTCGTTTCCTTCTTTCTCTCTCTCATTTTTTGGGTGAATTATTTTGAAGCAAATCTCAGACACCATGTCATTTCAGTTCTATATACTTGCATATACGCATCTCTAGAAAATATAGCGTTCTCTTACGTAACCATATTACCATTTTTACACACAGATAAATGTAAAAATTTCCTTGAGATCATCTAAGACTTACGCATATTCAGATTTCTCTGTTTAAAATGTTTTTACATTTGGTTTTATGGGATCCAAACAAGGTCCACACATTATATTTAATTATCTAAAGTCTCTCAATCTAAAATTGTCTCTCCTCCCTCCCCTTTATTTTTTCCTTTTTTTCAGGTAATTGACTTGTGAAGGAACGAATGTATTGTTCTGTAGAAGATCTAACATTTGGGGTTTGTCTGTTTACTTCCTTGTAGTGTCAATTGATTGTTCATTCATCCCTTGTATCTCCTCCAAATGGAAGTTGGCGTTAAAGGTTGGATCAGATTCAGGTCCAACTCTTTGGCAAGAATATTTTACAGGTCACAGGGCTTCCCCAGTGACGCAGTGGTTAAGAATCTGCCTGCCGATGCAGGGGACATGGGTCCAGGAAGATCCCACATGCCACGGAGCAACTAAGCCCATGTGCCACAACTACTGAGCCTGCACTCTAGAGCCCACGAGCCACAACAGCTGAGCCCATGTGCCACAACTACTGAAGCCCACTCACCTAGAGCCCGTGCTCCACAAGAGAAGCCACCTTAATGACCGGCCTGTGCACTGCAATGAAGAATAGCCCCCTCTCACTGCAACTAAAAAGAAAGCCCGCACGCAGCAACGAAGACCCAACGCAGCCGAAAATAAGTAAATATATATATAAATAAATTTATTTAAAAAAATAATATTTTATAGGTCACAATCTGTAAATCATAACTGCATCATATCAGGAGGCATGCACTGTCTGATGCAAAGATGGATCAGTGGGTTTGGGAGACGATAGTCTGTTTCTTCCATTGTAGAGTTTCCAACAAAATTTCATCTAATGGTTTTATTGATGATTATTGCCCCAATCCATTGTTCATTAGAGGTTAAAAATGCTGACTTTCTATTACTTCTTCTATATTTTTTTAATGTGAAATTTTTCTGTAAAGAAAAGCTTTCACTCATCACCTAGCGCTATTTGATTACCCCAATGTGGAGAAAAGGGAACCCTTGTGTATTGTTGGTGGAAATGTAAATTGGTGCTACCACTACGGAAAACAGTATGAAGGTTCCTCAAAAAATTAAAAAGAGAACTGCCATATGATCCAGCAATTCCACTTCTGGGTATTATATCTAAAGGAAATGAAATCACTATCTTGAAGAGATACCTGTACCCTCATGTTCATTGCAGCATTATTCACAGTCCAAGACATGAAAATAACCTAACTGCCCATTGACAGATGAATGGATAAAGAAAACATGGTATGTAAACAATGGAATATTATTCAGTCATAAATAAGAAAGAAATCCTGCCATTTCCCAACATGGATGGACCTTGAGGACCTTATGCCAAATGAAGAAAGTCAGACAAAGACAAATACTATCTTGATGTGAAATCTAAAAAAACCAAACTCATAGAAATGAACAGATTGGTGGTTGCCAGAGGTAGAGGGCAAGGGATGGAGAAAATAGGTCAATACGTACAAACTTCCAGTTATAAGACAAATAAGTTTGGGGGATGTAATGAACAGCATATGACTATAGTTAATAATACTGTATTGTAAATTTGAAAGTTGCTAACAGAGAACTTTTGAAAGTTCTCATCACAAGAAAAAACTGTGTAACTACACGATGTGACAGATGCTAACTAAACTTACTGTGTTACACATTTCACTATATAAACAAATAAATATATACATATAAAATGATATTGTACACCTTAAACTAATACAATATTATATATCAATTATATCTCAGTAAAACTGGAAAAAGAATTTTATGTAAGTTTTTTGATGTTTTATAATTCTTTCTTTCCTCTTGTACTAAAAATCTGAATTCCTGACAACATTAACATACTTAAGTACGTCACCCTATTGTTTCCTTGACAACATATGATGTGGAGCATCTTTTCATATGCTTATTTGCCATCTGTATATCTTCTTTGGTGAGGTGTCTCTTAAGGCCTTTGGCTCATTTTTTAATCTGGTTGTATGTTTTCTTATTGTAATTTTGAATAACAGTCCCTTATAAGATGTATCTTTTGAAAATATTTTCTCCCAGTCTGAGGCCTGCCTTCTAATTCTCTTGACATTGTCTTTCACAGAGTAGAAAATTTTAATTTTAATGACGTCTAGCTTATCAATTATTTCTTTAATGGATGGTGTTTTTGGTGTTGTATCTAAAAGTCATTGCCATACCCAAGGTCATCTAGGCTTTCTGTTACATTATCTTCTGAGACTTTTAAAGTTTCGTGTCTCACATTTAGGCCTACAATCCACTTTGAGTTAATTTTTGTAAAGGGTGTAAGGTCTGTGTCTAGATTCTTTTTTTTTTTTTTTTCATGTGATATCTAGTTGTTTCAGCACCATTTGTTGAAGAAACTAACTTTGCTCCATTGTAGGGCCTTTGTTCCTTTGTCAAATATCAGTCGACTATATTTATGGGGTCTTTTTCTGGGCTCTCTGTTCTGTTCCATTGATCTACTTGTGTCTTCTTTCATCAGAACCACACTGTCTTGATTACTGTAGCTTTATAGTAAGTCTTGAAGTTGGGTGTGTCAGTCCTCTAACTTTGCTGTTCTCCTCCAACATTGTGTTCACTGTTCTGGGTCTTTTGCCGCTCTATATAAACTTTAGAATCAGTCTGTCAATATCCACAAAATAAGTTGCTAATATTTTGACTGGGATTTCAATGAATCTATTGATCAAGTTGGGAAAAACTGACAGCTTGACCATATTCAACCTTCCTATCCATGAACATGGAATATCTCTCCATTTATTCAGTTTGCCTTTGATTTCATTCATCAGAGTTTTGTAGTTTTCCTTATATAGACATTGTACATATTTTGTTAGATTTGCACCTAAGTATTTCTTTTGGGTAGGGGATGGTAATGTAAGTGGTATTGGGTTTCTAATTTCAAATTCCACATGTTCATTGCTGGTATACAGCAAAGTGATTGATTTTTGTATGTTAATCTTGTATCTTGCAAACTTCCTATAATCACTTATTAATTCTGGGCCTGGTGCCTTCTGTTTTGGAAGGTATCAATTATTGATTCAATTTCTTTCATAGATATGGGCTTTTTTAGATTGTCTATTTCTTCTTGTGTGAGTTTTGGCAAATTGTATATTTCAAGGAATTGGTTTATTTCATTTAGGTTATCAAATCTGTGGGCATAGAGTTTTCATAGTATTCCTTGATTATCCATTTACTGTCCATAGGATCTGTAGTGATGCCCAATCTTTCATTTCTGATATTAGGCATTTGTGCCATTGTTCTTTTTTTCTTAGTTAGCCTGGCCAGAGGCTTACTGATTTTATACATCTTTTCAAAGAACCATCTTTTGGGTTCATTAATTCTATCGATTTCCTGTTTTCAACTTCATTGGCTTATGCTGTAATTCTTATTATTTCTTTTCTTCTGATTACTTTGGATTTAATTTGCTCTTCTTTTTCTAATTGTCGAAGGTGAAAGCTTAGATGATCAATTTCAGATCTTTCTTCTTTTCTAATATATGCATTCAATGCTATAAATTTTCCTCTAATTATTGCTTTTGCTGCATCCCACAAATTTTGTCTTTCTATTTTCATTTAGCTCAAAAAATTTAAAATTTCTCTTGATATTTCTTGATTCATGTGTTTATTCATTCAACAAACATTTTATTGAGCTTCTTATCCTGTGCTAGGTACTAAGGATACAAAGTAGAATAAAACATTTTTTCTGTCTTCAAGAAGTTTTATCTAGTAAAATAGAAGGATATGAGAACCACTAACTCTAATGAAATATGATAATACACAATGGAGATAAGTATATATTATTCTTGGGAGAGAGATGAAGGAAGATTAAATCTGCCCTAAGGAGACAGGAAATGCTTTCTTAAGCTACTTTTATTCAAATGTAACCTCTATTTCTTCCTTTCCTCAATAGTTTCAAGTAGGATTAATTTACAGTGTTTCAGTGTTTCCATAACACTCTTTATATTCATCAACCATATCAGTTATCACATTTTACTCCAGTTTGTTTATAACTCTATCACTAACATGAAATTGTAAGTTTCTTGAAAGGGTGGTACAGATCTTACTCATCTTTGTATTTCTAGTACCCAAGAGTGTCAACAATAAGAGTTTAGTAAATTTTTTTGTATGTAAGTGTATACACATATAGATGGAGGAATGAGGTAATATATGGCTTATCACAACTACTGTATTAACAAAGCTATATTAATTAACACAACAATTTGTGCAGATATTGTAGCTATGACATATCTTGAAAATAGAGAGACTTAAATGAATACATGGATGACTATCAATAAGATATTAAAATTCATATTATTTTAAATAACAAATTGTAGGTACTCATTCCTCTGTATGCCTTGTAGAAAAATTTCCCCTATTCTATCAAATATTTCTCTGCTATTTGAAAATGCTCTTTTATGTTGAAATTAATATATAACTACTCCTGTTTCCTGTCTAGAGTTGGAGAATCACTTGGTTACCTTTGACGCTAACACAACCATTCAAGGTGGCCATTATAATTCCAAAAAGATGAATCTAGATATATTTAGAATGACTGCCTTTAGGAAAAATCCCAGAGTCATGCTTAACTATAAGCTGGAGGGAAAATTAGCAAAGACTCAAAGGGTAAAACACCAAACTCTGATATTTTAATACTCTACGGTACAAAATATGTCTCTAAGAGTCATAACACACACCATTTCTATGCTTCTCTTTGGAAATGGAATTAACATTCTTACAGTAACTGGAAATGGTAAATTCTTAAATTGTTAATAGTTTCCCCAGGCTTCTGCTCCTTTCCTCTGCAGTCATTTTGGCTCCAAATTATGAAAATATTGCAATGTGTGCTCATCAGCCTGCAATCTTAAGGCTCTTTCTCCTACTGAAAACAACTTGGGCACTGGAGAATAAACAACAGGGGTCCACTTCTGGGCAGGAAGTATTTTAACAAGAAAATCCATTGCACATTTTGTACCTGATTTCTTGGATATAGACAGGTAACACATCTGGATTTCAGGATTAACAAATTTAGTTTGCTAAACACAATGTCATGCTTAGCATATAGTAAACCTTGCTAATTGTCTTGAGTTCAATGCTTGAGGGGGGTAGGGTGGCAAAAGATGCCTGCTGGTAACTAGTATGTAACTGGAGGAGTCAATGAATGGGAGAGGGAGAGGTGGGGCTCAAAATAATTATTAAAAAGGATCTTGTTACAAGAATATAAATGTAACAAGCTTTAAGAAATTAAATGAAGAAATGTAGGCAGAGAGAAAATAAGGTAAGGAACTATTCAGATGAAGTTAAGTAGGCAAAAGGAAAGTGGATGAGAAATTAGAATTCAGATTCCCAATCATCACCGCACAGAAGGGAACACCATTTTTATGTTCTGTGGTGCCCATGAGAAAAACCGATGCTCAGCCTAATACCTGATAAAAGTTTCTCACATATGTCTTCGTGAAGAGTCTACTGCATGCAAACAGAGATGTTCTGTGTCATTTATGAAAACTTTGAAAACCTTTAAAACAATATTACATATTGTTTGCAGACACTTGGATACGTACTAACAAGCACACAAAATGTGGACAGGAAAGATACATACCAACTCTGGGACAATGGTTACCTCTAAGGAGTGAGAAAGGGGAATGGATGGGCGGGGGGAATGTTAAACCGTCTTTAAAACATTCTATTTCTTTTTCAAAAATGAGACAGATAAAGGAAAAAGTAAACTTTTCATGACACTTTGAGGTCTATTACTTTCTGTATGTTTGAGATATTTCATAAATATAAAGAAAAGGATTTGAAGTTTACATGGGGAATGTAACGAGCAATGTATTTCAACAAACTTAAAGTAAACACAGTAAGTGCAAGGTCTTTCAGCCCTTTCTTTTCAACACTGTTTGATGAAAGCCAATGTAAATGACAGAAAGACATGCAATTCAGTGTAAATAACTCCATGAGGTGGGGAGGGGGTCAAAATGATGCCAACTGGATACCGTTGGTAGTCCAAAGGTGGTCTGGCCTTTGGTGGTCTGGCCACCCCAGTGATGGAGCATACCATGTTGGATGAGCAACAGACAGCCCTGGGTTCAAAGTTTTATTCACTGCCAAGTACCTGTTTCTTCTGTTAAGTTCAGCCAAGCTGGCATAGAACATTTGTTCTCCTCAGAGGGTTGTGGAGCCTGACAAAGACAAACGCCTGAATAAAAGCAGTGTTGAGGGTCCTTGTGGGCAGAGACTGCCTGGACTCCAGGTAGGTAGGGGGCAAGGCACCAAATTTCCATGCAGATCACTACCATTTTAGACTTAATTTCTCTTTCAAGTGGACAATTTAACCAATGATAACTGTTAGTGTCTTTTTGTATTAAGTTTACTAAATGCATAAAACAAGGGAGAAGTTTGGGCAGCTACATTAAATACTAAACAGCAGAGCCTAAGAGCACAATGTCTTTACTGTATTTTTTATTGCTATATTATTTTCATTAAAACACATCAGCAAATGCATAAACATATTCACTACCCTTTGGGCATTTTTAAGCAGATGTAACCAAACTGCCACCTTGGTCATTAAAACAATAATATTGCTAAAAATTCCAGAAAAGCAGCCATAGTTCTAGGGATCTGAACGCATACATCCTCGTATAACTCTCCCTGACAAAGGGATCATGTTCCTATTTTCCCTTCCATCTGCTCTATTCTTGTCCATTTCCAGACTTCCTGTGATAATCACTTTAATTGACTGCACATATAATAGTAACTGGAAGGGGATCCATGTGATTTTCCTTTCTCCCCATCCCGACCCACTATCCCTGAGAACGGCCATAACTATACAAACTAACTTTTTTAGGGGAGTCCTTTATGAGCATTCAAACAAGTGGCTTCACCTTGGTATGCTGTGGATGCTAGAGAAACCAGGAGGTGTGAGCCTATGGGGGAGCCCCAGGTTCAGTCCCCTCTTCCAGTGAACAACACTCTTTCATAGGCCAAAGAATGCTGAGATGTATAGGGCGTCTAGACCTTCAGGGTTTTGTGTCTCTGGACCAAGGGTTCTAAGTGTGGTCTCCAGGCCACCAGCATCAGCATCATCTGGGAACTTGTTAAAAATGAAAATTCTCGGGCTTCCCTGGTGGCGCAGTGGTTGAGAATCTGCCTGCTAATGCAGGGGACACGGGTTCGAGCCCTGGTCTGGGAGGATCCCACATGCCGCGGAGCAACTGGGCCCGTGAGCCACAACTACTGAGCCTGTGCGTCTGGAGCCTGTGCTCTGCAACAAGAGAGGCCGCAATAGTGAGAGGCCCGCGCACCGCGATGAAGAGTGGTCCCCGCTTGCCGCAACTAGAGAAAGCCCTTGCACAGAAACGAAGACCCAACACAGCCATAAATAAATAAATAAGAAATTAAAAAAAAAAAAAATGAAAATTCTCGAGCTTCACTCCAGACCTAATGATCCAGCGGTGAGGATCAGGATTCTGTGTTTTAACCAATCCTCCAGGAGATTCTGATGCTTGCTAAAGTTTGAGATGCTTGCTAAAGTTTGAGAACCATAGATTATTCTCAGTTTTGGTTCATTGGAGGTGGAATAGTGTGAAGAGTGTGGATTTTGGAGCCAGACTTTCTGACTTCAAATTCCAGTTCTCCCGCTCACCATATGCTATTGCACAAACTGCTTCCCCTTTCTGTGCCTCAGTTTCCTTATCTGTAAAATGGGGTTAATAGTAGTATACCTTTCCAATGGTTGGTTGTAAAGATTAAATGAATTGTTTGAATAACTGTTAGCTACTATTATGGAGTTAAACTACTTATTGAGGAATATTCTCCTAAGGAAGGAAGATCTGGCTCAAGTTCTATCTTGGGCAAACCCCTTTATTTCCCTGAGACACAGTGACTGCATCTGTAAATGGGACTATTACATCTGAACCACTTGCATCATTGGGCTGGTGTAAGTTCTTTGTAAACCGAAAGAGATATATAAGGCAGGGTAGTAAGCATCTGCCACATTCACCGACGTGATTGTGATTTCCCCGCCATCAGTGCAGTACAAATCCAATGAACTGTCAATTCACACTGAGCACTCAATTCACACTGAGAGCAGCTGCCACAGTCTACAAGCTATTTTTCCAGTGTCTTCTGCAGTACTTGTTTAGATACTAGACATTCTCCTCTTCGGTGACATCATTCTCACTAAATAAATATTTGTTATTCCCCCAGTGGTTTCCGTCTGAGTTGAAAATACACCATAGTTAGCAGCAAGACTCACTTGTTGATATCCTGTCAAACTTGTATAGAGTAACTATACTGAAGACACATTACAATAATAACCATTTACTGAGCAACTATTAGGAACAAGGTACTGTGTGCTAAGGCTCCACATACCTCATTTCATTCATTCCTCAAAACATCCACATGGAGCAAGCACTACGACTATCCCTGTTCTATAAATGAGAACCCTAAGGGTAATTAACTTGACCAAAGCTTTCCAGCTAGGAAGATCTCTTTGATTCCTAGAGTTCTTTCAATGGCCCACCCTGTATAATCAAATCATCTTCTGCTGGAACTCTTTGGGCACTTTGAAAACTAAACATGCTAAGACAAGGACCAAGACAAATGAATCAGCTCATATCACATGCCTCTCAATAAGAAAACCTGTATTTGGGTAGACTTCGAGTGACATTTTAGGAATTCAAGAAGCATTTCATCCTTCTCTACTCACTACTTTTTCACCCCAAAGATCAAGGCTGTGTTTCAGGTGGGCACCTAACTTTACCTAAATAAACCAAAATTAAATTACCACTCTCATCACGTCACACAATTACTGGGGTGTTTTGTATGTTTGTTTAAACTTAATCAAGTTGATTTATCTGTTCCCCACCCCCATCCCTAGGGCATATGCTTTTAACCAACAATTGAAATGACATCACTTGTCCATTCAAAAACATCTTTTATTGACTCTTTTATTTTTCACATGGCTTTCATCACTGAAAGAGGCCAGTATGCAGAGAGTCACTTGGAAAAACCTAAATATCAACAAAATCTTAAAGTGTATTTAGAAATGTGAGCTACCTGAGAAAATTCTATTTACTCATAACATCATCTTAGGATGCGAGCAAAAAATGTCCAACGATCACCAAGTGAGTGTTTATAAAAACCTACAACCGCAAATATTTAAATAGAGCCAAAAGATGTCTCAACCAGCCTCTTTACTTGACAGATGCCGTCTCTGAGGGTTTCCAGAGATTCACCCATGATCCCTCAACTGGTGGAAGCAAATACTTAAAACTCAGTTTTATTTAAATGGGTTTTTTTGCTTTGCTTTGTTACAGTGCCTTGAAAAACAAATCTATGTAGTTTCCCAAGTATACAGACCTGAGAATTGCCCTCCAGAAATATCTGAATAAATTAATTTGCTAACTCAAATGCAAATGAAGTGCAATTCAGTGGATCTTTTCATCCCAAGCCTGAATTCTGTCGAGGTTCAGAGTGCATTTGCTTCAACTTTTGAAGTAGATTTTGTAAAGATCCTTAGCTGTTACCCATGGATGGTATGAATTCTTGGAGTGCTAGTCTGGATTAAAAACAGCATTATAACATAAAATGCATCATTACTACTTTAAAACCCAGTATGATTTATATTTATATAAATAACATAAAAGAAGCCAATTAAACCAAAGTCACTGGAGTGTAAATAACATAAAAACTTATTGTTCTGTAAGCAACTGAAAATAAACTAATAATGAAAGTATTTATCATACATCTAAACACCAAGCAGGAATGAGGGGGTTAAGCAGACTGCAGGGGGAAACATTTTTATTTCTCTGACATCTTTTAAAGCAGGCCCAACATTTTCATCCAGTTCAGATCCATTTAAACTGTGACATTATATCTGAAAGTTGCCTTTTGTCCATTTGAGTAATTAATAATTTAATTATAACAAGGCCATCTTGATTCAAACACTTTAAATCTGACTAGGAGGATATTTAAAATTCATTACAGTACATTAAACTTGCACTGAACAGTTAGCTTCATGGCAAAATAAATAAATAGCCAATTTGCTTTGATCAGCAGAAATTCTGATAAAATCAGCAAAACACCAATTAAAATGTGAAAAATGTCCCCTACCGTAGTTATTCTAATGGAACATGGACTTGGAGGAAGGAACTGATTCAATGTTTATTTTCATACCAGCTGTGGCTTCCAAATGTAAATCATTCCATTTTTGCTAGTGTGGCGAGCTCCTGCAAGGTCCCCGCATTGATCCTGCGGTGGAACAATTTGTGTTACGTCATACGGCCGCTCTATGGGGGCTGCAGTTGAATTCCCTTCGTTTACTGGCAAATCACTGTTCTCTTTAAATGTTTTACGCGTCTTCCCATTTCAGGCAGTACTACTGTCAACTGATCGAGGGCACGAGCTGTGTGACCAAATGACCCCCAGTCCTTCCTGGCACGAGTGAAGGCTGGTCCTAGGCGGGGGCAGCTTCTCTTGGAAGAATCACAACCCTCTGATCTTGCCTCTTGTCATACCAGTCATTTTAGTCCATCAGCACAATGCTGCTCTCTGTCCACAATAATTCAGACTTCTGTCACGGCGCAGCAAGTTCAAGTTCAGTATGTTTGTTCATTCCTAGTACTTAACCTAGTGCCGAGCGCCAAGGGCCTTGTGGGTGCTCAATAAATCAGTGCTGGAGGGACCAAGAAGTCCCACCTGAATGTCAGTCTCTTTCTAACTCAATGGCAGGTGCTTGAACCTCCTGATCTCAGAATCCAGAAAGCAAGTCTTAGGACCCTCAGTGCCTCCAAAATAAAGAGAATAATTATGGTGAAAGAGGAAAAAAAACACTTAAAATTTCACTGCATGCCCTGTTTATGGAATTTTAAAAAAGAACAAAAAATAGAATTGCTTCAGATTGCAAGATGAGTTTTCTTCCCTCATCTGCCTTTTCTTCCATGTAGGCAGTTTCTTCTTGACAGAAACCATGAGTTCATTTCTAACGAGCACCGTGGAATCTCTGTCAGTTCTGGCCACTTCAGAAATTAGTAACAGGAAAGGAATGTGCAAAAATGAAAATAATTGTGCTGTGTCGTGGGCGCTGTTTTCTTCTTTTGAATTTTTTCACCATGCTGTTTCATCATCTTTTCAATAATCATGCACAGTAGATATTTAAGAAGAAATGTCAGGATGAGACCCTCAGCATGGAACTGGGCCCATTTGCAAATGAACTTGCTCATTATCCAATTAGAAGATGGAGCCTATGTTTAAGCAAACCCACAATTCAAAAACCCCCAAATTAAATGTAAACACCTCCCGGCCACTCATAATGAGTTTAAAATTAAATGAAAGAACTGCCGTTTTACTGAGTTCAAAACAACTAATTGTTTGGGAGCTGCTTTCACTCATTTGTCCAATTACTGCCATTCCATTTCACGCTCTGAATCTACATTTTTGCCATAGTTAAGAAATTCCTTTTGATAATAAGGGAATGGGCCAGTCCATTTGCCCATCAGATGAGTTCTGCATGTACGCCTTAACATGTACACTGCAAAACTCAACCTTGAATCTGTCCATATGAATTTAAGACTGTATTTGTATCCTTAAAGAAAAGTTAGTGAGACACAAGATCTCATCTGCAGCCGGTCATTTGTTTTCATTTAATTAGAATGCATAGTGCAGTGAAAACAGAAAGCTCTTTGTAAAGAACCTCAGCCACCAGCCACCACCCACCACCACCGCCTGTTTGCTGAGATCTTAGGCGAGTACCTTAACCTCTCCAAGCCTCATTTTCCTGTATTTATAAAATGGGATAACACTGCACCTAAATGGCAGGATTATTGTGAAGCCTGGATGATCATAAACACAAAGCATGTAGGAGAACACTGGGCACATAGTAATCATTCAATAAATTCTAGCCACTGGGACTTCCCTGGTGGTCCAGTGGTTAAGATGCCATGCTTCCAATGCAGGGGGCACTGGTTCAAACCCTGGTCAGGGAACTAAGATCCCACATGCCGCGAGGCCAATAAATAAATAAATAAAATAAACATAAAATAAAACAGCAAAATATTTAAAAAATAGTAATAATAAAATAATAAAATATATTTAGTCACAACCATGCCACTATAATTAGTCACAACCATGCCATGCTTCAGCCACTATAATTAGTCACAACCATGCCATGCTTCAAAAAACATGCCATGTTAATAAGATACAGGGTATTGGTCCTCAAAAGGGTTGCCAGATGTAGCAAATTAAAATACAGGACACGATAGTTGGGGCACACTTGTACTAAAAAATTATTCAGTGTTTACCTGAAATTCAAATTCAATGGGGGCATTCTGTATTTGATCTGGCTTAAGGTCTGGTACTTAAAGACCTTACAATTGCATATTATCCTTTAAATAAATACTTGGGAATCAAGCAAAGGGCAGGTTAGAAGTGAAATGCTTAGATTATTACCTTAATACTTTACTTTAGGCATAGAGGCAGAAAGTTTCCACTGTCACTCTGGATGTCCTTGGGACACCATGACATGCAATCAACATCACCTGTGCTGGCTGATAATTCAGAGGATATGATGCCCTTGTTTATAGCACCTTCAATTCCACAGACATTTTTACTTGACTAATTCACTGTTTCATACCAGGCAGGGGGTGGGGAGGAAATCATTCAAACCACATGCTACTTTGAAGTTCAGTTACTTGGCTGGAAAACAGCAGATAAATTGATAATTGCAAATGGTCTGAAATTTGAATGATTCTTTTTCCACTTCAGCTAAATCTATTGAGCACACCCAAATAATTAAAAAGTGCTGAAAATAAGCAGTATTGGGGATTAATGAAAGCACTATATTCACTCTGTTGCATTTATTATTTTTAAATTATAGTACTCCCACTTCAAGGAATGCAATGAGGTTGAAATGAAGCAATTTTGTTGTTAAATATTGTCATTTAGAATAAAGTGCACGTGACTCTGGAACTGAGACAGCACAAGTTGTTGCTGTTTTCTGTTTATCCTTAGTTATTTTCCAGTGAACCAAAAAACAAAACAAAAAAAGAGTAATAACAAGGAAGTCCCATGTCTCAATGATCCCACAGGGAACTTGGCCAGACGTGGCACAAAAGTTGCTCAGGGTGTGAGGACCAAGGAGGCAGAGATGGGCATTCAGATCCCGGGCAGCTCCTTCTGGGGTCCAGCTAGGAACGAGGGCTCCCCTCTGCTCGTGGATTGGCTCTAACCTAGTACGTCCAAGAACAGAGTGGGGGTCATAGAGAGGAAACAGTGGGCAAAGAGAGAGACCTGGTAACATGTTCTTTGGGACAAAGACCCTACCCTCACTGAGCTTACTTTCTAGTGGCGGAGACAAACAAAACAATATTTTATGTTAGATGATGATAAGTGTTACAGAAGGAAAACTGGCTTTTTGGCTGTGTGGCTTTAGGCAAATTACTTATCCTCTCTGAGCTTCAATTTCCTTATCTGAAGAATGGAAGACACTACCTACCATGCAGGGTTCTTGTGAGGACTAGAAATGATATATGCAAAGGGCACATAGTTCCTGGGGAACAGAAGTGGTAACTGTAATGGTTTGTATTACTATTATTTTCATTATTATTATTTTTTGCTCTGTCTCATTAGAAATGGAAACCAGCAAATTTTTAAAAATTACAAATACCATATGATATCACTTATACGTGGAATCTAAAATACGACACAAATGATCATATCTACAAAACAGTAACAGACTCACAGACATAGAGAACAGGCTTGTGGTTGCCAAGGTGGGGGGGGAGGGAAGGAGTGGGAGTTAGGGATTAGCGGACGCAAACTAGTATACATAGCATGGATAAACGACAAGTCTCTACTGTAGAGCACAGGAAACTATCAATATATTCAATATCCTGTGATAAACCATAATGAAAAGGAATATATATATAACTGAGTCACTCTGCTGTACAGCAGACATGAACACAACACTGTAAATCAACTATACTTCAATAAAATTAAAAAAAGAAATGGAAACCAGAAAAGGTAAAGTTGCCAGATAAAGTATAGGATGCCCAGTTAAATTTGAATTTCAGATAAATAATGTATAATTTTTTTAGCATAAGCATGTCCCACACAATATATGGAACATGCTCAATACTGAAAAAAAAAAAATCATTCATTGCCTATCTGAAATTCAAATTTAACGAGGCATCTCCATTTTTCCCAAAATGGCAACCCTAAGCAAAAGGTCCCTTCCAAGAAGCCTGCTGAAACTGAAATCCTTCTGAGTCAAGTTCTCCTTTCCTATTAACTTTTTTTTGTAATGTGGATGCTTTGTTAATTTCATTTTATATTTAACTTTGTGTGTGACAGCAAATTTCTTATTAGGAAGAAGGTGTAGAGTGCTACTATCCTCAGGTCAGCTTTGTACTCCTTACAGCAGAGTCTGTGCATGTAGGATCACTAGGAGGGCATCCTTGTCTGTAAAATGGGGTATAAAATAGCAGTCACCTAGCTTATAGGGCACTGCAGTGTGTGGGGAACTCAATGTGCACAGTGGCACAGGGAAAGTGCACAAAAAAGGAATGCTATTATTGTTATTATTTACGCACTCATTCAACAAACATTCATTGAGTTCCTGCGCTATGGCAGGCGCTGGTGAGGCACTGGGAATAGAGCAGTGAGTAATTCTCAACTTGCTGGGAGCTTCCATACAGCACAGACCCCATTCTCACAGAGCTTAATTTCTAACAGGGGAGACAAACAAACAAACAAAAATGATATGTCCAGTGATGGTAAATGCTATGGAAGGAAAAAAAACAGTGGGGTTAGGGATTTCCCTGGTGGTCCAGTGGTTAAGACTCCACGCTTCCAATGCAGGGGGCGCGGGTTCGATCCCTGGTCGGGGAACTAAGATCTCATGTGTTGCGCAGCCAAAAAAAAAAAAGAGTGGGGTTAGAGAGTGATAGCAAGCTGTTCTTCTCAATAGGGTGGCTGGGGGAGGAAGGCAGCGCTGACGAGTGATATTTGAGCAGAATCCTTCATGAAGTTAGGGGGCAAACCACACAGATCTCTGGGAGAAGAACATTCTAGGAAGAGAGAACAGCAAGGGCAAATACCCTGATGCAGGCGAGCGTTGACAGGTCGAAGGGAACCCGTTATTGATGAGACTGACCAGGAAAACCTATTTTGGTTTCCACAAGCACGTTTACCTGGAAGTGCTGGCCTCACAGAGACCTCAGGTTCTCAATTTCAGCCCAGCTGGAACCACTGCCTACAAAGCTTACTTTAACGACCCCAAAGCTTACTCTGACGACGACCCTGTGTATGTGTCTCAAGGTCTGAGAAACTGCCACTTTGGGGGCTTGTTCTTTTTTTTTTTTTTTTTTAATTTTATTTATTTATTTATTTATTTATTTATTTATTTATGGCTGTGTTGGGTCTTCGCTTCTGTGCGAGGGCTTTCTCCAGTTGTGGCAAGTGGGGGCCACTCTTCATCGCGGTGCGCGGGCCTCTCACTATCGCGGCCTCTCTTGTTGCGGAGCACAGGCTCCAGACGCGCAGGCTCAGTAGTTGTGGCTCACGGGCCTAGTTGCTCCGCGGCACGTGGGATCTTCCCAGACCAGGGCTCGAACCCGTGTCCCCTGCATTGGCAGGCAGACTCTCAACCACTGCGCCACCAGGGAAGCCCGGGGGGCTTGTTCTTAAGGCGAGCAAACATTCTCCCAGCTGCTGCCATGGCCTTTATCCAGCCCCAACGACACTAAAAGGTGATGTTCCCATAGCCACCCGAATGTTGTGCTAAACGTAGGATCTTACAACAGGAAGACAACTTCCAGCTGCCCTTGTCCAGCTCCACCTTTGCTTTCTATTTCAGCCATTTTCTTTCTCAACTTCTCATGTCTATCCTTTGCCATATTAAACGATTATTACAAAATTCTGTCCCTGCAAGTGTCTCGTGTTCAACCTTGACCTCCAGCATTTGTCCATTATCTCCATTTCTTTGTCATCATGCAGTGCAGGTGACTTAGTAAGATGACCTTCAGGAGAAGTCTAGGTTATTTAAAGTCTTTTAAAAATGCAGCTTGACTAGTTTTTTAGTACCTTCACATTTTGCTTCCCCTAGAGCTCTTGAAAGTGCTTTCAAGAATAGAGCAGAATTATTGAAAATAATCAAATTCATTTTTAATATGCCAGCACTATATTAAAGTGGTTCTTGGATTCAGTAGTTGTATCTCACTCTTAAGCAGTGTAAACATTTCTTTCATTTACATTACTTTCTTCTATTTTTCTTCTATATAAAGTATAAAGATCAACTCCAGTAAATTAACCTGTTAGGATCTAAACATTCAATGCTGTGAAGGGCTTCTTATTTTTAAAGTTCCTTTTATCCTTTTCAGTAAACATTTTATCACTGTGGTGGTGAGTAGAATAGATACTAGGACATTTTTCCTGCTGTTACTCCTATCAGAATTAACCCTGATACCTCCCCCACCCTGGGGTATAAAAGTTTCCCTCTGATAGAACTTCTGAAAGTTTAGTAGAAGCAGATGAAGATCTGGGAACAATGGTTCCTTGAACTTTCTGCGCAAGGACTTATTTATGCATGACTGACTGCTTTTATCAAGACTTCCGAGCAATTTCCAGTGTTAGTGACAACACAGGAGCCCATAAGGGAAAAGAGTCATTTAGACTAGAAGTTCCTACACTGAATCCTTTAACCTATTAAGGATTCCAAGGTGAAAAGTGTACTGCTAAGTTATGGGAGCTAGCTAAGACATCCTTCAGGGAGGTGAAACCTCCTCTACCTTTTGCTAGGATCCTTTCTCCGACCCCAATGCTTACCAAGGGTTTCCATTTCTATGAGAAATGGCCACCATCTCACATTTCCTTGGATTGAGATCCTTGGCTACAGCTCCTATCGTCCTCAGATCTGGTTTTAATTCTCAAAACGGAAGTCACAGAAAACAAACAAACAAAACCAAAAATCAAACAAACAAATACACAGACTCTCAGCCTAATCTACCAGGCTCATTATATCTAGGAGACCTGACTTACAAAGAGTGTGCCATACTGCATTTGTACCCTATAGAAGCACCAACCTATAGAAGCACAACTTCCATGGTAATGATCTACCGTAAAAAAAAAAATGCTACCTGAGGGACTTCCCTGGCAGTCCAGTGGTTAAGACTCTGTGCTTCCATTGCAGGGGCCACAGGTTCGATCCCTGGTCAGGGAACTAAGATCCCGCATGCCGTGAGGCCGAAAATAAATAAATTTTAAAAAATATCCATCTAAAAAAAAAATGCTACCTGAAATTACAAGTGTTCCTGAACAGCTTATTTTTGAAGATGAATCCCAGCCTCCCAGAAGTTCTCTGCATCTCACAACAAAAATAAGATGCAGAGCAACCAAACAACAACAGCATGCCCTCCCACCTCCAAAATAACCTGGAGAGTGGAATGGTAGCTCGCTATAAGCAAACACCATGAAAACATAAGGTACTGATCAGTAAAGAAAAATAAAGTTTCCTCTCCATGCTGTTCAGTTACCCTGCTCATTTCTTAACAGTCCTACATTCATAAAAGGCCAAAGGACTCTGACCTTGACAAGCTAACTGAGCAGGAAAAGGCAATCATGTGTACAAGGCTGTCACCCACCCCACAAATTATGATAAAATATACCTCGGCATCGGAGAAAAGAGTTGCATATCTCCAGTGACATCCACAGCAGTACGTTTAAGGATTTGAACAGAACAGCAATTCATTTTGCACTAACATGTTTTATGGTTATCATCAAGCATTATGTCTTCAGAGACTGAAAAGTGATGTTTTGATGGACTCTGGCTCCTTGTTGCATTATCTTCACAGCTCAGAAATTATCTCTCTCTCTCTTTTTTAATTCCCCTCTTCTCACTCCCTACCTTTGCCCCTCATTTAAACAAAGCAGCCGTTTTTGTAAAGGAAAAGAAAAAAAAAAATGAAATGAATCCACATTACACAAAGGGCACAAAATGAACAGATTTCCAACCCTGAATAGTTTCAAAATGAATGATTATCTGGCTAATTAGTGGAATAAATAATAATAATTGCCTGTCCCTCCTCATTAGAGCCCTTAATAGTAAATGAAACTCCAGTGCAGAGTTCCAGAGAGCTGGTTTCACAGCACAAGACTTAGTTCTGAGAGGGGAAAAAAGCGAGATGACCCTATCTTGCAGATGCCCACATGCCAGCCCCTAAAACCAGAAGAGCAAGAAAAACAGGGGCTTCAGGATCTGCAGGGGAGATGTTCGGGGGCTGAGAGGGAGTATTTCTTGTTTCCTCTCATGCTTAAGGACTATACTAGTTTCCAGGCATCCAAGAAATGAGCACCAAGTGCTATGGATACAGACCACTGGGGCCAGAACATGGAAGGAAGGATTCCCCCTTGTTCAAAGATAACCTAGTCAGCAGTGTCCATGTTCTTAAAGTCTGATCTAATTTATCCGCAACATCATTTAGCCGAGCTGCTTGTTAAACCTGTGAGTTTCAGGCTCCCTCCTAGACTCGCTGACTCAGAAGCTCTGGGGGTGCCCCAGGGTCTGCGTGTTCGACAAGATTCTTGGGTGCTCAGTCTGCACCTGAAGTGGAGTGCCCCTGCAAGAGTCAGTGGATGGTGAGACTGGGCAATGCTGTGAAATAAAGCACGTGCCTGTCTTGTGAGGGAGATGCTGTAGCAGGCAATCTCATTGAATTGGACCATCTCCCCGTAGAGATTTTTATCCTGTGGTTCAGCCACAACATCCGCGTGCCAGGGCTCCGCTCTGTACCAGCCTCGCCACCACATCTGAAATTAGCAGAGAACCTCGCTGCTGTTCTGTTTCTGGAGCCAGCTCAGCCAAACCTATTACTCAACACTGAAAGCATCTGACTGGCTTCTAATGAGGCAGCAGATCAGCTTTTAGGGGTCTCTTCTCCAAGTGATGTATGAATGGAGCTCCCGTTAATGTTCATCAATGGGGAGTTCCCACTGCTCAGACAACTGTATTAGCTCTTCCTACCTGATGCTCAAATCCTCTTCTTTCTGTGCTTTGAAGTCTACCAGTGTTCAGGCACTAGCCCAAAATGAGAATAAAAAGACTGTCTTTAACCTTCTACTGTTTTCTTTCTTTCCTTCCTTTCCTTGGCTGCACCGGGTCTTAGCTGCGGCAAGAGGGATCTTCGTTGCAGCATGTGGGATCCTCAGTTGCAGCATGTGGGATCTTTAGTTGCGGCTTGTGGAATCTTTTAGTTGCAACGTTCAGGCTCTTAGTTGCGACACGCGGGATCTAGTTCCCTGACCAGGGATCGAACCCGGGCCCCCTGCCTTGGGAGCACGGAGTCTTAACCACTGGACCACCAGGGAAGTCCCCCGGTTTCTAAATAAACCTCCTTTGAAGACTCTCTGAGGCCCAAATCCATGCTGTTCCCTCCACAATGACACATTTTATCCAACCACATTAAGTAATGAACTGGTGTGACTACAGCGTGCTTAGTCCTGGGGAGACAGAGGTGTTCCTTGAGCTTGAAGAACTTATAGTCTAGCCTGGGCGACAGATGGGTAAATGTGCAATTATAAGACTGCAGTACACATAGGATGGACCGAGAAGAAAGCTTGGGTGGAATCTCAAATGATGAAGAGGAGCTGCTCAAGAGGAGAAGAAATGATGCTCAAGAGAAGATGCCCGAAAGAAGAGCATTCCGGCAAGGGAAGGAAGAGCTTGCACCGGGGACAGCTCGGCCTATAGCTCCAGTTTGTCTGAACCCTCCACAGTAAGTACAGTGCCTAGGACCCAACCTGCTTTTGGGGGACTGCAGGAATGGTTTTGTTCTCATTTATTTTAACACATTATTGGCCGGGGGATTGTTTTGCAGAAACTAACGCCTGTGGCCTTAATATGACTCCGGTCAAAAATATGTTAAAAGCAAAAGCGAAAAATGAATACAACGATGATGAATATATAATAATGAATCTAGCCTGGATTCTACTCAGCTTTATATCAACAAGGTCATAAAATATAATGGTTAATTTTTTTTAATGGAAGAAGAAGTCCATAAAGGCAAAAATACCTAGGGCCTTCGAAAGTCACAATGCGTAAGTCATCAGCCCTGGCTTACACAACGACACAGGTGAGCAATAAGGTGTGGAAGGGCAAGTGACAATACCTAAAACACTCTGACGCCTTACCCTGCACAAGGCACTTTTCTAAGAGCCTTGAAACTACTAACCTCTTTACTCCTCACAATCCAATGATGTAGGTACAATTACCACCACCTCCATTATACAGATAAAGAAATCAAGGCAGAAGAGGATAAGCTCCCCAAAGTCATGCAGATAATACACTCACACAGTCATCCAGACAACCAGGGCGCCTACCCAGGACCTATAACTCCAGAGTCCACACATTTAAGCTTTCTGTGGACACACCCTAAATTATTGAATTATCTGTGATGAAGAGTCCATTTTTTTCCCCTTCCAATTAGTCATGGGTCAATACTTTTGTAAAAAAGCAATACAAATGAATTGTTAGAAAAATGAAATACAAAACAAAACATAGAAAAGGCAAGCCCAATTTTTAACAAATCAAATTCAAGAGCTCTGATAGCTCTGGTGTCCAAGAGGAAACTGAGGAAACCCCCAGGGCCCCCAGAAGCAGCAAACAAACAGGCATAGTAGGCACCTGTGAGCTGCTTGAGCTCGCTGCTTTCTCGCTGTCTCCGGAGGTGTGGGTAAGTCCCTTTTAGAACCTAGTTCCGAAGTTTTTGCATTATGAGCTTTCAGATTTTATTTAAGCATCTCTTTTTCCAGACTGGGTCCAGAAATCTGCTGGTCTCAGACTGAGTCTGACTTAAACAAGACAGGATCTGGGGTCAGACTGGGCTGACTCAGAAACCAGATGGGGTCCAGGGTCAGACTGGGTCTGACTATAAGCTGGCCTAGGCCCAGTGTGAGGCCTCAAGTGAATAAAACTTTGTCTTAAGGCTGAACAGGTAGGTTAACCTTACCAAAGATAATCTGGAATTACAGTGGCCACAGTACAGAACTTTTAACCTAGATAAGCTTATCCATTTAGGAGGTGCCCTAGAGGGTCTCAGCTAAGCACTCACCATAAAGAGTACAGGAAAAATGATCTTTCCTCCCCTACAGTATCTGGTGACCAGGATGAAACCCGCTGGGACACCCACTCTCTCCAGACCTGCCGATGGGATCCTGGGAAAACCGGCAGAAGCCGGCAAAGGGTGAGAATTCGAACCAAAGTCAGTCAGTTCTCCCAGATCTCTATCTGTAGTGCCTGATGGAGAGAGGATGGTAAAATTTTACGTTGTCCCTTTCTTTCCAAATTCAGATTGGCAGGCAAAAAATATAAGAATTAGATCTTTGAATTATGACTCATGACTGTGCTTTTGGGTACCCACTGGTTGTTGATGTGTTCTCTTCTAGGGACAGCTTTTGCCCTTGTTTGTCTCATTTTGTGTCCTGAGAACTTAGGTTGGCAACCATCACACTGGGGGCCCTAAAAATATGGCCAGACACAAAGGTGAGTTGCATTCTATTTTCAGCTAGGGTCCTACCAACTGTTGCCAGCTCTCAGAGGAATTATCTAAATCTCCCTTCCTCCCTTCCTCCCTCCCTCCCTCCCTTCCTTCCTTCCTTCTGTTATCTTTGGGAATGGCTCTCGATCTTGAGAAGGTAGTAATTTTTGCACCCTATTTGAGGATACCTCTCATGTTCATGAAGTTGTTCAGTACTGCCCGGGGTACTTACTATTTGTCCTGGCTCCAAACCTGACAAAGATATTCAAAAGGATTTTTTTTTAAGTAGCTCGATGGTCAGAAGTTGGCCAAATTGGAAGCTGATATTCAGAGCCTGAAGGGAACTTTTTTAGACTTTTCTTCCCTAACCTAAAATGAAACTATGTACCCAGAGGGAAATAAAAACATTCTGAAGGTTTTTGTGGGAGGATTTACTAAAAACATTCCAAAGAAACACAGCTCTAAATCTAGAACATAGGAATCTTCTGATTTCCCTCTTGAAGATGTTCTCTGATATAAAGAAGTAAACTAAAGGTGATGTAGTTGGATGAGTGGGTCGGCACCTTGATATCATTCAGGTTGCAACCCGATTTTTTTGAGGAATTAAACACAACTATACTGTCTTACAAATCAAGTCTTTACAAGAACAGAAATGTGGCTCTAGAAACAATCATAAAGCCCACCTATCCTTTTTACCAACCCCAGATCCTCCCCTCCCATCTCAAAAGGCTTGCAGATATTGTAAAAGACCTGGGCTTAGGGAACAAAAGTCCTTCTTGGTGGAACTTGCATTCTTCCTCTGTGCATTTTAAGATATAAGTGTTCTCCCTGGTCTTCTCCATGAACCGAGGTAATTCTTATCAGAAGGAGAAAAAAAAAGAAAAGGCTATCTTGAAAACCTGGCCTATGAAAAACCTTAAAATCTCTTCTACAAATATTAGTAAAAAGTTTAAGCCATCCAAGCAGATAACCTTAACTTATATCATCTGCCAGAAACACAATTTGGATGCAACTGTTCTTTTATAACCTAGTGAGTTTGCATTATCATACCTGTTTTGTGGCTAAAATTTTAAAACAAAAGCTGTAAGATCTCTGTTTACACCTGCTTGTATGTTTATGTATTTCTATGTATGTATGTTATAAACGTGTGATTTTTTTTCACCTCCAATGGCATTGCCAAAATTAATTTGTAAAGAGCTCTGTTTAATTGGCTTAAAGATAAATGTTTATATAAATCAAATACACTTTCAGAAATATAGAAACTAACCCAAATGCTTTTCAAGTTCACATGATCTAGGATAATCATTAGTAAATAAAAGCTAGTTTACGTTTGTTGGTTTAATTAAAATAGGCATGGCATAGAGTTACCAGCATTAAATACAATACTTTTAATCTACCTAGGCTTACTAAAGGTCAAAACAGCTGATGTTATCTCTGTTACAGAATCTGTCAATAAGAAAAATAACTTAAGATGATGGTTAGCTGTTTAAAATCTTGTGAACTTTTCATGACTAATCTAAATATAATTATTAAGAACAAGTGAATTAAATAGATGTAAGACAAAAGTTTATAAATGGACTTTTCAACAATAATTATGTTTCACAGTATGTCTTTCTAAAAATAGTTTCCAAAACCTTTTTGAGAACCTGAAACTTTAAAGTTATACTGAGATAAATTAAATGATGGATATTCTCTCAATATCTAGATCATTTTCAAATAAGATAAATACTGAAACATCAATTACTGAACACAGGTTTATCCACTTTGGTTTCCTTTTACAGAGGAACCATGATATTTGGGTCTATCAGTAAACATGTTTTGGTCCACAATGGAAAATTTACTACTAGGAAGAATATGCTCCTAGAAATTATGAAATGTATTTATAAATTTGCCAATCCACGAATGCTAGCTTAGCAGACAGTCCACAGTGGCTCGTACTTTTCACTAGGAATAAAGAATTCTAAGGGTTAAGAATTCTAATCAATATATGTAATTAAAACTTATTAGAATAATAAGGATGAAAGGAAACAACTGTATATGAAAAGTAGGTAAGAAAAGTAATAGGATTGCCTGTTCCAGAACGAAGAAGAAAAAAAATAAGGTGAAATCTGAATGGATACAAAAGAGTTGTGAAAGGTTTGCAGAAAAGGAATTTTGGGAAAGGAATTTTATGTGTGGTCAAGCTAAGATTGGAATGGATGTATTTGTTTTTAAACAATGAATTTTAATATCAAATGTACACTGGTATTTTTTTTTTTTTTTTTTTGGCTGTGTTGGGTCTCCGTTGCAGTGCGCGGGCTTTCTCTAGTTGCGGCAAGCATGCTTCTCATTGAGGTTGCTTCTCTTGTTGCAGAGCACAGGCTCTAGAGCGCAGGCTCAGTAGTTGTGGTCCATGGGCTTAGTTGCTCTGTGGCATGTGGGATCTTCCCAGACCAAGGGATCAAACCCGTGTCCCCTGCACTGGCAGGCAGATTCTTAACCACTGCTCACCAGGAAGTCCCTGGTACAAAAATTATAATTTTGTTTTCTCTCTGTTAACACAACGAAGTTTTATTGGACTATTGGGTCTGCTCTTGATAAGAGATTATAGAGGTTGGTTTTTGTTGGTAGCGTTTGTTTGGTTACCTTTTGGACAATCTACCTAGAAAGCAAGATTTTGTGTCTACCAAAATATATATTATGCTTCACATTCTCTTCTATCGGTCTTTAATTACTCAAGAAAACCCAGTCTTCTTAGCTTTAAAAGAGCTAAGCTTTGTTCAAGAACTGTATAACTTTCTGTATCTGCCTTTAAAATTTTCTATTGTCACTTCGGTTAAATAGATAATTAGGTTTATTTCATAATAATCCATGATCCTATCTAGTCAAATGTTCCAACCTTTTGACCTTTTGACAAATTCCCAAACCAAATTCTAAAAGGAGTCTTTTTGACCTCAAGTAACTTTGAGATTTCCTAAAGATCCTGGAATCTCAAAGGATTTGTCTCTCACCTTGTAAAAGAGAGCTGTTAAACCAATTAGGCGTATTTAGTATATTCAATTACATGGGAAGCATTGTCAAATAAGTGATGATAAGCCTTCTTAAGTTATATTTGTATGGATGCATATTACTAATAACAGTGTTCTAGAAATTGTAGGAAATTCCTAAAAAATCTAGTACGTCCTGGTATGTTATCAGTCATAATTCCAGTTATTATTTTTAAATGCTGTATGTCACAGAAATAACCAAATTTCCTTATCAGTTCCATTATAATGAACTCTCATCAGATCTTTAACCATGGGCATTTTTAAGTCTTTTGTAGTTTACAGACAGTTACTGTTTTACTCTGACGCTTTTGCAAAAGTGAGATTCACAGAAAGGACCCTATCAAGCACTCTTAACCACTGACATCACTGCCAAATTTCAAGATGTTGCAACTTGGGTGTGTATTGCAAAACTGAAGAAGGCTCCCCATGACATCTGGCCATACTCTTCCTAATTCTTACGGCATGAAGGTCTTTATGATTCTTCTTTTGTCTTGCTCTGGCTTGGAAAGATAATGGCATTGTTTACATATCTCAGGCCATTGCAAGGGGGAGTAGTCCAACTCCAAATGACTGCTGGATTGCCACAATGCTAGTTAGTGATACTGTACTTCGGCCCATCACAAATTTCTCCCTGATTTCCAATGCCTCGGTTTCTCTGGAACAAAACTCAGCACCCTTTCTCTATTGTGCCAGACTCCTTAACCAGGGGAGTCCATTTCCCTGCCTCTGATTAACAACCAGAAACCCAAGGAAACTTGCATCCAGGCTCTGTACAAAAAAGGTGCACAGGCAAGGGTGACTAGAATAAAACCACCTGTGCCTTGTACAGAACCTTCAGTTTTACTGACCTCCATGGCCTGTCACCTTTCCAGTCCTGGGCCACAGACTCAAATGGAAATTACCAGGAGGCATTCACGATACAAAATAGTTTCCTGTGGCAGACCCTACTGCCCTGGCTAAGAGTAAGTGCAAATGAAGCTATGATCAGGAATCTCTCCTTAACTCTGGAAGATATTGTAGAACCTGCTGCTAAAGCTATACCCCCCCCAAAAATGACCCATAGATTCTCTGGCCAAAAGTTTTTCCGGATAATAGAATAGCCTTAGATTATCTTTTAGCTGAGCAAGGAGGGTGTTTGTGCTGTGGCTCACACCACTTGTTGTACTTGGAGTGACACTTCTAGGGAAGTTGAGACTCAGCTACATAAGATCACTGAACAAGCCAGTTGGCTTAACGTGACTCTTTAATGGAGGTCTTTTCTTTGACTTATTTGATTCTGATTGATTTGGGTCATGGGGACCATGGCTCCAAAGTACCCTCCAGACATTGGAATTATCCTGCTTATAATAATCATAGTAGTCTCCCTGGTGTGCTGTATTCTCTCAAAAGCTTTAAATGCTTATTCACAACTTCTAAACCACCAAGCAAATGACTAGACTCCCTAAGATTAGAATGTAAGAAAAGGAATGAAGAGAATGACTGATTTAAAGAACGAGAAACCAACATGGTGACCTGTGAATACCACAGAGAGGATGAGAAGAACGGTGCATTGAAAACCTCAGAGCAGTGATAGGAGTAGTGCTAATGCCTTAAATTTCGTTCACATCTCTCAGTTACACTGAGAATCTCATCAAAAAGGGGGGAATTATTCAAAACAAGATAACAGGCCTAAAATGGAGTCATTTACGCCAAGCCCTACGTCACCAAACCAAGAATTAATTACGGTTTCAGCTCTCCCAGAAATGGAATCTTAAACCAGCCAATCAGGAATCACCTGATCAGCACTAGTTAGGTAATCTGACCGATAGATCCCTGCCATTCCCTAAAGGAAAGTGACTTTTCAATAACCAACGCACTTTTTTGTCTAGTATAACTTCCTTGTTCCGATTCCCTCTGGCTATGAGTCTTTGATTTCGTACAGCTCCTTGGAGCTCCTTTCTATCTGCTTGATTGAATAGTGCCTGATTCAAATTGATTTTTGTGCAAATAAACTCAATCCCAATATGCCCCAGTTTTTTGTTTTTGTTTTTGTTTTAACAGTGGTATTCTCTTTGGAAATCCAGCCTTTCATACCAAGGTTTGTATAAAACAAGATGCACCTTTATTTCTTGGTATCGAATTATGGTAACTGTCTTAGATCACTTGCTGCCTCCCATGTTACCTTCAATCAGGATGTTGTGTGGTGGTCATCATCTTTATATTGAAAGGAATTATTTCAAGTGCCTAAAGAAAGGATTTTTACATGTGTTATTTCATTCAGTCCCCTGCCTGAATAATCTTAACATCTGATCTTAATTCCACCATGTTTTCATGCATCTACTTCCCTTGCATCAGAAATTTCACCCGGATAGGATGGTTCCATTTGGTGTTGAGGTGGGGAAGCAAATCTTGCTCTTTTCCCACAGATGGAGACATGGCTGCCTGGGATTTGGGGATTTAGAATTTCTTATTAATGGCAAAATCTGGAATGTTGTTGTAACTCAGGCAGCAGATGGTCACTGTCCTGAAGGAAAAAGGGCAGTCTGGGGTAGAGACACTGCTCATAGGGATCAACGCCACACAAACATCTACCCAGAAATGGCCCAGCACAACCACTCCGAAAGTGTCAATATGGTACCCCTGAGGGGGAGATGGAACTGCCCCTGGGGAGCAGGACAGCAGCAGCTCCTAAGAAGGGATGAGTCACATGTGTTCTCATCCTATCATCATGGAAGGTATAGAGCTGCCCAGGAGGTTTGGGGACCTGTTATATCAACTTCAGAGCACTCATCTAAGTGCATTACAGTGCTCTGCCTTATCTAATTCTCATGACAACCTTGTGAAATAAGTACTGCTGGTTTACAGACAGAGAAATGGGGACACAGAAACGGCGAGTAACTTTCTGGGGATGGCACAGCTAGTCACTGGCAATGCTGGGATTTGAATACGGATGCACAGACGTTTAATGGAATTTATTATATTGATATGACCCCTATTCTTCCATGCAAGTGCTTTACACAGCTCATGGGAGGGCCCTCTTTTTCGAGACTATCACCAGAACTTCAGATACAAGAGACAGGCAAGCTAGTACTAGCGGCACTAGAAACAATCTAGTTGTAAAGAGTATGTACACAGTAAAAATTTGTCATTATTGTATCTATTTCTGTAAATTGCCTGAAAACTAGTATTTTATCAGACCCATTTTACAGATGAGCAAACGGTGGCTTTAAGAGGTTAGGTAGTTGCCACAGTCACACAACATATTTGGCCTAGATCAGAGATTCGAATCTGCTATTTCTAATTCTTTTCTCTTTTCCAACCACCACTCTGGGTTGTCAGGACAAGCCATTCCTCTCTGGGGCCCACACCCTCTCCTGCACCCCATCCTGAACAAATGCAGTTTCCCCAGATTCCCTTTACCTACTCCCCTTTGTCTCTGTCACCCCTGAGGCCCGAGATGAAAACTATTCAGACAGTTTAAAACTTAGTTGCAAATTTTCAGGTAGGGAAATACTGTCCTACCCCAGGCAGGCTCCTTCACTGTGAATCAGGTAGTCAGCGGAGCCTCCCAAAAGGCACGGACGCTTTGTACAAGCTGAGCTGAAACCAAGCAACTGCAACTCCTAGCACTAATAATTACTGAAATTTGTTGAGAATAACAATAGCTCAGTAAAGCCCAGTGTTTCCCTAAAGGGCAACTATAATAGGCCTGTAACTTCAAACGTGTAAGAATAATTTGTTATTCATGTTAATCCCCTCGCCATTGCCAGCGACATCAATCTTTTTCAAAGGGGGACACTGGAAAAAACCACTGAAGTCTGAAGGGAAGAGACAGGCACGAAGGTGAGCAGTAGCCAGCACAGCAACTCTGCGGTTCTGCTTGTCGCTGCCCGAGACCTGGAGTGTTTCATTCGGGTTCACCCTCCACCCCAGGCCCATTTGGCTGCAACTCCCCAGTAAGGCAGGGAGGTGGACCAGACCACCATCAAGCCATTCCCGGCCATTTTTTACAAGGCTAATGTAAGTTTAAGAACTTTTACCACGGAGGTCCAGGCAAGATTACTCGCCCTAGTTAAAGTTAATGAATTCTTTGCAGATTCTGTTTCAACTCGGAAACGGCACCCACTTTAAAAACTGTACACACACCCAGCCAGCCACACTGGTTTCCAGGACTTCGCTTTCAAAGTCGCACAAGTGTCTCAAGTAAAAACGATGCTTAGGAACAGGCCAGAAGCCGGCAATAGAAGAATGAAAACGTAACACGGATGAAGGTGACTCTGGAAAACCAAGAATTCGAATAAATTGAAGGGACAGCCTGTGGGTTAACATCTCGGAAAAGAAAAGAATGGTGTTGGTCATTTTCACGGCCTCCCCTCCCCCCTTTTACTCAAATTACGTATGAAGGTTTATAGGAGATGCTTTCCACTCACAGTCACAGATGGGCCACCCCATACCTTCCTTTCTTGTTCCATGTACATTAGAGAGAAAGCAAAGGAAAGATTTTTCTTTTCTGCTTTACTTTGCCTTGACATGCTACCCGAAAACAGGAGCAACGGTGATATCTAGCTTTCCCAGATCCTGGCACTTGGGGGAAAACAAAGCTCCTTTCTAAGTGGATACTGATCGAAGGACCTAGAGCGTGGGAAGCTAATTGAATGTCCACTTTCATAAAACAGGGCGTCAGATCCTTCCCTCTGCCATCAGCATGCAACAAGCCATACACCCTTCCAGGCTCAGAGAAGGCGAACCCCGGCCAGCGGCCCCTCCTGGGGAATTCTTGAGCCAGTAACCTCGGCAGCCTATAACTAGGCTATCTCCTTCAAATTGCCCAGGAAATCACTCGAGAAGGGGTGTTGGTCCCGCTGTCTGGATGGGAGACCGTCTGGGGCCCCCTATTGGCAGGGGCAGGCCCGAGAGACAGAGGGTTGTGTGCTGGGCACAGTGAAGGAGAGCAGGTGCCAGCCGTTGTCTAAATAAATTATTCAAGATTCGCCCGGCCTGTAGCTGAGAAGCTGCAAACGGTTTTTACCTCTGGCATACATTTTTTCTCTTTAGTAATATTTATAGCTCCTTAAATTAAAAAAATTACATGCTCATTATATAATATTTTAGCAACAGGAAGAGTACAACGTAAAAGTAAGAACGTTTAAGTCTCCTTCTCCTAGCACCCCATTCCCCAACACTATGAACACTTAGGGATGTATCCTTCCAAAACTTTTTTCTAAGCACACATACCAGCATATCTTTCTGTAGGTTTGTGCTCCCAGCCTCTGAAACCTGCGCTGCTCTGAACTTGCCCATTCTCTTTTATGTCCTGGGCTCCAACATCGGATACGGCCTTCACGTCAGGTCTGCCATGGGACCTTTGGGTGACGTTTTCCCACAATACCCCCAACTTGGCCCTGACAGCTTGCCTCAGTTCTGAGTCAGTTCAGCCATTGATCATATTTAAGCTGTGTTTCCTGCAACTTGAATGCCTTTTATTTGTTTTTAGAGAGTTGCCCGGCCTTCCTCTCATCAGCAGTAGAAGAGAGCTGGCCATGGTGATTTCATAAGCCAAAATGCAAACAAGTTGTGAATAAGACCTTCCAGCCTAGAGAGAGTGAAGAGTATTTCCTAAATTCTAAGAAAATGTTGCTTATAAGATTTAGTCACAGATATATGGGGAGAAAAGAACAAAATACTATATTAAGCATATTTATGAAGTATAAGATGATTTTATGAACTATAAAACAAAATTTTTTCTTAATGTGCATTTTTGAATCCAGAAAATATGATGCTTTCACTCCCTCACCTTTCATAACCTGAACTGTGATCTCATACCCCAACCCCCTTTTTTTGGCAGGCTCTACCCCAATATGTTATCTTAGATATCTGCGACCCTAAAAGATGAATAGTCTCAAATACTGGATGTTTAACGTGAACGTGAGTTGGGACCTGAATTAATCTCAATCATCTTGACGTTTCACAGTGGCAAACCCATTTCTGCTATGAAAAGGCTGTCTGGAATGACTTCTCCATTAGGAATCCTGCCCGTGGCCCTTTAAAAATAAATCATATCTGTGGGTGATCCTACTCTTCATGGTTGTGGGTGGCAGGAACCACGGGTCATAGTCGCAAGTCTAGAAGTTAACGACATAGATAGAATCTAGAAATGCAAAGGTTATGGAAGAATATGAAGCCGAGAGGGATTTTTCCTGTTTCAGGACGACGTTCTCAAACGAGGTTATGAGATGAGGTAGTAACTGGTCATATGGCAACAGGTACCACTAAGCCCTGCTCCGTCTCCCCTCACCAGTCAACCAGCAATTCCTCTCACAAATAGTCCAGTGCCCACGTACACGGGATGATGAAGGAATAAAGCTGGCCTGATGAATGGGTGTGATTTCAGACATACTAAATATCATGACCCCACCCAACCTATTATGACATTTAAAATTCTACCCCTAGAAATTCATTTATTTGCATCTATGAGTCCCTGAGAAGAACAATATCTTAAGCTATTTAACTAACTCGCGATTAGAAAGCTACCAGGACCTAACGATAAGGAGCAAGATATTGATACAAAGGAAATGCCGGGAAGGTGAAGATGGATATTTAAAAGGAAGTTAAGGTGTCAAAAACAAACGGCAGTCTCTTTTTCATCTTACTTATGGCTTGCCCCTTTTTGGAAAAATTTCTTCTTAGCAGTGCAAAACCCCTAGGAAAAAAAATGGTTCACTCTAAGGAAGCTGGAGGAGGATTAATTCTAAGCAGATACTCATATTCCTGGGAACCAAAAGGGGAAGCCTTTATGGATTCTCACCATCCTGACCCTCTTTTCAGCATACCCTTGAATGTCGATGATAATGTTAATACACATAAAGAGATACCAGGCAGGGGAACAAGAGCTTGGACTGAATCCAACCAAAAGACAACCCCACTTGGTTTCAGCACCCTCCCTGCTATGGGGCTAACTCCTAACAGAAGACAACAAAACTATTAAAAAATTTAATAAAGTAACCAATTAAATATTTCAGAGTACCTCATTACAACATTTCACTATTTGCACTGATTATCATGTGGCTGCTTATACAGATGCCCATAAATCTGACTGCATTAGGTTCTCAGGCTTTTATTTGAGATCATTTCTTCTCCCTATGTGGACTTGCCCAGGAAATGAGATTTAATGAGTCACCGTCCTCTGTGATAATCACAGGAGAGCTCATTAGCTTTTTGTCAGATTTGTACCTACTATCTGCCCCCAATATGCCTATGACTTCTTTTGAGTTAAATATATTACCAAAAGGGAGAGCTCAAAAAGAGCATGTCTGTGCTGAATGCTGCAGATTTGAAACACTATATAAATATTTTTACATATGTTAAAAGGCATCTGAGAGCAGAAGAGAAAAAAAATAACAGAAACACATCCCCTATTGATAGCATCGCTACTTAGATGACATACATCATTAAAAGAAATAAAGTTAGACATTTACACCTTTAGAAGCCCTGTCAAATCTGTTTAAATGCCTGGGCTGAATCAAAGCAAGAAAGGGTTCAAAGGATAGAGGAAAAGAGTGTCATGATTCTTACAGTTTATCAAGTTTGGTGCATCCCCCATTATGAATCTTAGGATACTTCACCAAGGTCTCCCAATCTCATGACCTTTGGTTTTCACTGGAAATGACCAGACGGCTCTCATAGCACTTCATGAGAAGGGATGAAGTCCTACATTACTCTCAAGGAAAGATTAAGTGAATCTTCAGTCCTTCCACAGACCATGTTAGTAATAAGTTTGACTCACCTTGCACTGAAACTGCCCATAACAGAAGTCACGACATTAATCGCCTTCAGCAGAAATCATCTGAGTGATCTTCTGGGTTGCCGTTTGGGTCCTTCCTAGGTACAGAGTTACCCGGGTGAGAATGTTTCTCCAGCAAGGCTGAATGACTGCCATAGACCAATGCCCGGCTCCCAACCTATGTTTACTGAGCTAAACAAGAGCCATAAAGCCTTTAGGGAATGCAAAGACTATTTCACCTCTAAGGTCCTTAGATTCAAACAGAAGTACTTCTGAACCCTCTTTGGGTTTCATATCTTTTTAAGAATCTGATGAAAAAATATGAACTGGCTCCAAAGAAAAATGTCCCACCCCCTTACAAACGCATGCACAAACACAAAGACACACACACACACAGAGAATATTTGGGGGTACAATTCCGGAGAGTTCCCCAGCACTCTGATCTTATTTCTAGAACTGCTTGGGGTCCCTGGACCTAAGACTAGGTCTTGGATAGATTATGATATCAAGGGACGAAATAAAAAAGTAACACTCATTGAGAACTTACTCTATTAAGAACAGGTACTATAACATTTCATTCAACCCCTACAACAACCCTAAGAGGTACGTCTGTTATTATCCCCATTTTAGAGACAAGGAAACTGAGGCACAGATAAGTTAAGCAACATTCCCAAACAGCCAGCTGGTGGCAGAGTTAGGGCTTCAAACTCAGTGTGGCTCTGGAGTCCATGCGCTGAACCACTAGGTCACTGTGTCTCTCTTATGCAACACATTTTTATTTTAAGGCATGTTCACTTCTGTTTTCTCATTTAATTTTTGCAACCCCCTCTAGTAGTTAGATTAGATAGCTATCCCCACTTGAGTGGGTGTTGAAAGCATTTCCAAAGTGGAGCAGGAGATTTGCTTTTCACTCTCTTTTTCAGACAACGAAGTCACAGTTGATAAAATTAAAAATTAAAAGCAAAAATTCTGACTTGAGTCTCCTTCCTCCATTAACTACAGGTTGAAACGCCCTGGAAACACATCTAATTCCTTTCTTCCCAACCGTCCTCTGCCTTGAGGACTAAGTCAGCATGGTGAGGTTTTGAAGCCATGTGGGGTTTCCTGCAGAAACCTGGCTTCCTGCGGTTCACAGAGTAGAGTTTTGTTTCTACAAAGGAAAAGGCAAAGGGAAGAAGAGGAACAGTGTCAATCTGTAGAAAATAACAACACTGTGTGAGTATGATCATGCTGGACATTAGATGGACATCTCTGTCGTCTCATGTAGTTCTGAATCTAACTGACGTGTAAGATAATTTTTTTAAGTATTTAAACCCTCCCTTATCTGAACTCTACCTAGCATTTTTCAGTGCTCGGCTGTTCCCACTCTTGAGTCAATTTCTCCTTCCTTAAAACCCCCATCAGCATGTACTACTAGTTCTTCCCTGTCATTCAGTGTCAGACATTGGTCCCACCTTCTTGTTCCAATGAAACAGCAGACTGCACTAACACAGTCCCCAATCTCCTTCCTCTAAACATGCATAGAAATGTTGGGGGAAACGTAGCACTTTTCTGAAAGAGAACCAAACATGAAAGAAAGAATGAGAAAGAGAGAGCACAGAAGAAATCCCCAGGTAATAGAAATGAAGAATGCATAGCCAGAGTCGCCATCTTGGCATTTGTAACCTGATACTCCGGTGGCCCAGCCGGATATTGGGTCTACATATTGGCCCAAATGGCAAGAGGCGGGGGTTCAACTGCCCACTTAGAAACAGGAAAGGTAGAATCAAGCTTGTGCAAGATGGGGAACTAGGAATGACAAGCCCATATGAAGTCAGGATCCTAGAAGGCATATTTGGGCATGCAGGGTACAGAGTCTGAACTCATGTTATCCACCCAGAAGGAAACCTCAGTGTAGCAATTAAAATAACTGGCTGCAGACCAATAAAACCACTGAGATGCCTATCATAAGAAAATGCAAAACTACTCTGTAGAAGTGTTTTCACAACCCAAGGAGCACGGGGCGTCCCCCAAATGGGGAAAACCCTTTGCTAAAAGTAAGCTTGCCAACTCAAAGAAAAAATTACAAATCACAAGAGGAAATAATCCTTCAAAAGAGAGAGTAAGCAGACAGGCACTGCAAAAGGGGAGATTAATACTCTAAGAATTTAAGATAATAGAACAATCTGAAGCAGGCAATAAAAATAAGCATATTCAAAACAAAGACATAAAAGAAAGATTGGAAGCCATGATGTAAGAACAAGACGCCATAAAACAAAAAGAAATAGCTTTGACTAAGTCATGTTATAACTTCTGGAAAAAAAACGAAGAACAGAATTATTGAAATTTAAAACTAAATAAATGGTATATCAGTTTTCTAGGGCTTCCATAACAAAGTACCACAAACTGGGTGGCCTGGAACAATAGAAACGTATAGTCTCACAGTTCTAGGGGCTACAAGTCTGAAATCAAGCTGTTGGCAGGCCACGTTCCCGCTGAAACCTGTAAAGGAAAGATGGATCCTCCCTTGCCTCTTCCAGCTTTTGGTAGTCCCAAATGTCCCTTGGCTTGTGACAGCATAACTCCAATCTCACACAGTGTATTCCTCATGTCCCTTCACACAGTCCTCCCTCTGGGCATGTCTCTGTGTCCAAATCCACCTCTCTTTTTATGGACACCAGTCAGACTGGATGAGGGTCAACCCTAATGACTTCATTTGAACTTGATTACCTCCATAAAGATCCTATTTCCAAATAAGGTCATATTCTAAAGTACTGGCGGTTAGGACTTCAATGTATCTTTTTTGGAGGACACAATTCAACTCATAACAAATGGGTTTAACGTTAGTCAGATACAAGAGAAGAGAATCAATGAAAAAAATTTCATCAGTGAATGAAAGAATCAATCAGAAAATTATCCAGAATGCAATATAAAAAAATTAAGAGATAGAAAATATAAAAGAGAAGTTCAAAGTTATATAGGACAAAATAAGATTCAACCTATATCTCTTAGGAGTTTCAGAAAGATGAAGAAAAAAGGCATGAGAGAGATGCAATATTCACTGAGATAATAGATGGGATTTTTTTCCAGAATTTATGAAAAATAAGTGTTTAGATTCAGGAAACATGCCAAGAGAAAAGTAGGGCAAAGAGAAATAAATACACAGCCATATATATATATATATATATACACACACACACACACACACATATGTGTATATACAACTTAAAACGAAACTATAGATCAAAAATAAAATCTTAAAAGAAATGAGGAGAAAAGATTAACTATAAATAAATAAAGATTAGATTGATGGCAGACTTCTCATGAGCAAAAATAGAAACCAAACCAAAACTAATCTATGCTGTTAGAAGTCTGGATAAGGTTTAACTGTTGGTGGGTGAGGGTGGGTAGTGGCTGGCAGGGGGCATGAGGGGCGGGCTCCTGGGGAGTCGGCCAGGTTCTGTTTCTTGATTTTGATTTCTAGGTTTTGATTACATGGGCTCATTGGGCTGTATAATAATGCTATATGTGCTTTTCTATATGTATATTATATTTCAACAAAAAATTTTAAAAAGAGAGACCAGAAGACAAAGGAATAGTATCTTCAAAGCACTGAGGAGAAAAAGTCAGCAAAATGATCATTCAAGTAGCATGACAAAATAAAGACATTTTTCAATCCAATGAAGACTGTGAGACTTTACTATTCACCACCCACGTTGAAAGAACTACTAAAGGATGTATTGTAGTAGGAAGAAAACTGAACCCACAATGAAGGAATAACATTGCAAGGAGCAATACTGAGGGAAGAAATTGATAAACATGTAAGGTAAATCTAAGTGACACTTACTGAAAAACCAAGAGTAAAGAAGACAAGTTTTTAACCAAGGAAGAATTAAAATCCTGAGGGGAAAAAAATATCATGGATGATGAGAGGGACCTTTGGGTACAAAGGTCCTTGTATAATTTGGGATAAATTTTGGCTTAAAGTATACAAGTTAAAAATTTTAAGATGTTTAAAAAAATAAAATAAAATTAAAAAAGACCAAAAAGAAAAGGAGTTATACAGCAGAAACTAACACAACATTGTAAAGCAATTATACTCCAATAAAGATATAAAAAAAAATTTAGATAAGATAAAAAAGATAAGAAATAGAATATATAAAACTAAAAGATAAGAAATAGAATATATAAATTTCAAACCAGTGGAAAGGGGAAAAGGGATAAAGAAAATTCAGACTAACCAAGAGAAGCCAGTAAAGGAAAAAAACTAAGCCAGGAAAAAGGAAGGTATACTGAAATAATAAACAAGATTATGGGGAAAAGTCCAAAGAAATCATGATTTAAATAATGAAATTTAAACGGATTAAATTGGCCAATTAAAGAGAGATATTCTTAAATTTTTAATAATTCAGTTATATGCTGTTTGAAAGAGACATGCATGAAACACAGTGATACAAAGTTGAAAGTTAGTATACAAATACTAACCCAAAGAAAGTTTAAAAATACTAAGATCAGAGAGCATTCAAGAGGGGAAAAAACTTACTAGGAGTTAAAATTGTCATTAGTTTATGAGAAATAAAAGGACCAATTAATTCTTCAAAAAAATATAAAAATCATGAGATTGAATAAACCAAACAACATGGTCTCAAACTACATAAAGAAAGAAATTAACCAAATTACAAGAAATTGATCAATTCTCCATCATGCTGGGAGATTTCTTAAACACTCCTGTTTTAAGTCTGATAAGTCTAGTTGATGTGCATACATTTCATGTTACAACTAAACCCTAAAATCCTTGAAGTAGGGTGCGTATCTTCTGCCATGTTCCCCAGCATATGAAAGGCACTTCCCTGCCCCTCAAAGTAACCGTACATAACCCCTTCTCATATAATGGATGGAAGGCTAAGTGCTATAAGCAAGTGCAAAGCACAAAAAGTGCATACTAATAAGTTATTAATGAGAGTAGACACTTTTTTTAACCAGCAAAACGAATTAATAGTAGAATAATTAGTGAAGATTTAAGACAATGGATTGAAAAGAGAAAAAATGTATTATCTCACTGTACTTCTTTTGCGGTATTTATGAGACACCAGGTTCAGACCAAATTATAAAATTACTGTATTAACCAGAGGATCACTTATATTCCTTCTAAATGGGAAAAAAATTAAACCTGGAAAGATTAAAGAACTGTAAACAGAATTCGCATTTAAAGGACACACGACAGTAGCAATTATGCTACCCCCTAGTGGCAGAGCGTGGCAACCCAAAGCGCTTTCTATCTTCTGGGTCATTTTCCTAACAAAAAAACTAAGCTACAGACCATAGCGTTGATAGTGATAAGTGTTCGATTAATGTCTGTTGTTATTGTCATCATTATCATCATCATTTTCATCACGCTCAGCCTATAGCTAAGTGCCTTTGTGACAGCCAGCAATTTCCAGGCCATCAGCTGTGCCCAGGGCTGCAGGGTCACACCACATAGAGAGGGCAATTTATATTCAGGGAACAGCTTTTGGCCACTTTTCTCAGAAGGTGGCAGTATAACCATCAGACACTTGGAGACTGCCTGGCCTTTGTAGTATATCATGCAAAAGCAGCTCTTTGAAGATCAGTAATGTGAAGTTCTATCCTAAAGAACACTAAGGGTGTTCATCATGGAACAGAATGCCATTTTCGTACAGCCCTAAACTAAAACGGAGGCAGACATTTCGGTTATAACTCAATAGGTCCCATCCCATAGGTATGCATGCCCCACGTGAAGGGTGTAAATTCATGTTAAAAAGGAGTTAAAGCCCCTATTTGCCAAGAGATTCTCTTATAGTAAATGCCATAACCTCTAGGTAGCAGGCAGCAATTTTATCATTTCTTACTTTAGTGAAGATCTACACTCGAATTTGTTGAGAAGGTCTAGCATGTGGTTTCCATTAAGCTTCCTTCTAAGCCCAATGCCTCAGTGCAGGCTTTGCAAAATCTATTGCGCTTTAACAGAAAAGCAGCGTTAGAATCCCTGCATATCTTGCCCTACACGTGAAACAGTACTCTTTGTGACTTGAGTAATTTCCCCTAGGCTCTAGGTCATTCTAGTTGTGTGTTTTAGACTAGTCAGGTGGAATGCTTAACTAAAAATATTAAATATTTTCATGAATTAATACTAATCAGTGGGCAGAGCAGCTAGAGTTGGAAACAAACATGGAAGGAATGTGATCAAAGGCAATTTGAAGATGACCTGGTAGTCTAAAAGGCAATGGTCAAGTATCCTGCTTTAAACGTTTAATGTGTGCACGTCACACAAAAACGAATGTGGCAAATTGTGATTCCAAGCTAAACACAAATCCACCCAGTTGTCAACCTGCCTATTTGGTCATTTTTAAGTTTAAAAACACTGTTGATCGTGAAAGCCACAATTGGCTGCCATTTCAAACCCACCAGAACGGCTAAAATGAAATGTACAACGCTGAATGTTGCCAAGGGCATGGAGCATCTGGAACTCCATTCCACACTGTTTGGGGGGACTATAAAACGGAACAATGGGAGAACCATTTGGGCAGTTTCTCACACAATAAAACCTACATCTACCCTATGACTTAGTATGCCCACTCCTAGGTATTTACTTAAGATAAATGAAAATGTAGGTCCTCAAAAAGATCTGTACCCAAAGAGCAGAAGTTTTAAATTTTGACAAAGTCCAATTTATTGGTTGTTTATTTTATAATTCATGCTTTTGGTATCTTATCTAGGAAATTTTTGCCTATCCCTAGGGTTGTGAAGATTTTATTTATTTCTTCTAGAAGCTTATAGTTTTAGCTTTCGCATCTAGGTCATGATCCATTTTCAGTTAACAAAAAAGACGTGTACATAAATGTTCATAGCAGTTTTATTTATAAATGGCCCAAAAACTGGGAACTACGAAGTGTCTCTCAACAAGAGAAGGGAAAAACACAATGTGATATATATATATCCATACAGCAATAAAAAGGAATGAGCAACTGATATACATAACAACCTAAGTTAATCTCAAAAACATAAGTTGAGTAAAATAAAGGGAGACACAAAAAAGTATACTTTATGTTTCTATTTATATGAAGCTCAACAACAAGCAAATCTAATCCAAGGGGACAGAAGCCAGAACAATGGTTGCCTGGGTTTAAGAATCAGAGGATGCTGAGTGAAACAGAGCACAAGAGAACTTTCTAGGGGAGATGAAAATGTTCCATAACTTGTTCTGAGTGGTAATTACACAGAAATTCAATTGTCAAAAGTCTTCAAATTGTACACACTTTGGAATTGTGCATTTTAGTGTATACACATTATGGCTCATTAAAAAAAAAACACCACCATTGCTGAGTTCAATGCTGATGTTTGATCTGATGAATTTAATCCACTAGAGAACACCTTCTAAGGCACAAGGCTACTTTCCTGGAAGTGAAGTAAAAGTTATTTTTTGCATTTTGGGGCCTTGCACAGTGTTGTCAGAGAGAGAAGCTCTAAGGCAGAAAAGTAAAACCAGGGCAGCGCGGAGTTCCATTTCAACTTGTTCAGCTTCTAATATTCAAAAAATTCACTAATGACAGGTTCTTGAATCTCTGTCGCTTTCTTCCCTAGGAACAGCTGAGTGACAACAAACAGGATCCATTTTTTTATATTAACTTAATACTAAATAGTTTTATTTTCAAAACAGGAACATGCAGCAGAATCCCAGATTTCATTTGAATTCAGTGTACCCGTTTCATCCATTATTCATCCACACTGCACTTTCCTGGTTTATGATTTTACTAAATTTCTTCATTTGAATTATGGCCTTGTGGTCAACAGCGGGCAATATATTATTCTTATATAATTTTTAAATACAAAGGCAAATGGCACGGAACAATTAGAATGGATGGCCTGGGAGTCTGGCTCTCGGATGTCATAGGCAAACACCATGCTCTTGACTTTAACCTATGGGTTCTACTTCACGTGGGTTGTATTTTTCATACATCAGGGGTTTCTTATAAATTTACTATTCAATCCAGCAGCCTTACTTTGTTCGCAAAATATAAGCAAAACAAATATGTCAGGGTAATGATGCCAGGACTCTCCCTTATTGAAAAAAGCAGTTTATTAATACCTTATTGCTACAAGCTAGATCTTATTATCATCTTGGGTCATTTAGAATCTTATTAGGTATTCTGCTGGTGGATGAATAATCCTGTGATAAATTCTTTGCCATGTCCTTCACAGTTGTCATAGCAGGATCATAAACAGCATTTATAACAATCTAGCCTAGAGGAAGCAGCTGACAATGGTCTGCTTAGCATGCAGGAAATATTCAGATCGGCTGTGTCTGGTTAGACACAAGCCCACGAGCGAGAGCCCAAAGTTAAATGCAGCATGGGTTGCTCTGAAGATTCCCCTTCGAAAAATGCATGAGGTCAGGGACGTGAGGACCAAAAACACTTTGGAAGCCGCAGATAGTTTCTTCCCATCAGATCTGCCAGGCAGCAGGGGAAGGCCCAGACACAAGCCATGTTACTCCTGACAGACTGTTCAGATCTTCATTTGAAAACTCAAGATCAAGTTACAAATGATTTCATATTGACCAGTTTTTGTCCTCATTTTCCCTTCACGTACAAAAGTGAGATTCACCTGTGTCACTACTGCTCTGTGTCTAATGAGTACAATTTGATGCGTCTGAAGGAAAACAAGATTATGGGTGTCATTCCCAGCATAAGCCAAGTCCTTCTCTCTATTTCAAAAGTGTAGATTTCAGCACTTATAAACTTATATGTTAAAAATATATATGTGTGTGTATATGTATATATACATATAATTTGGTGTATATATATATATATGTATATAAATGTGTATATATATGTATTTTTTCCTGTTCACATAGGGAGAACTATAGGTCAACTAGCGAAAACCTGCTACCACTATTCTTAGAAAACTCCATGCCAAGAGGCAAATGAGCCAGTCCAATATTTTTCCAGCCTCATCTTCTGCTATGCCCTGCCACTTACCTCACAATTAATCCATAATGAATTTCTCATTATTCTCTAGATATGTCAGGCCCTTTTCCAAGTCTGGGCTTTCATAAAAGCTGCTGCCTTTGTCCAGAATACCCTTGCTCTTTTTTTTTCTTTGCCAAATATTCTAAGTTGGATTCTCCCAGGATCAGAACCTAAAACAAGCATGTGAGTGAAAGAACTTTATTTGGGAGGTGACCCCAGGCAGCAAGTAGAGGAGTGAGTATGTGAGACAGAGAAGAGAAGGAATTCAACAGCGAGTGCAGATGGTGAGTAACCAAGGCTCAACCTTCCTGGGGATATCTGACGGTGGAGAATGCATCGGGGTTGCCCACCTGCCCAAAGGGCAAGGAAGCAAGTAGTCGTTGACTGCGGACTGCTCCTGGCAGGACTTAACTCCCCAGCACTTGCTGAGCCTGCTCTCAGACAAGTAAGGAGTAGTGGGGTCATGGAACATCCTGCTGGTGAATGTTAAGGGGGTGTGGGTAGAACACTGATATCCTCTATTCCCCAGGTCAAGTCCTCCTTATTCTTTAAGTCTTAGTCTAAGTATTATTTTCTCTGGGAAAGCTTCTTTGATTCCCCCAGTCTGAGCTAGATGGTCCTTCATTTGATTCTTATAGCATGACGCTTAATCATGGCACTAATCAGATCATGTGATAACTGTGACTATCTTCCCTTCTAAGTTGTAAGCTCCTCTAGAAAAGGGTTTGTGTCTGACTCGTGTTTGGATCACCAGTACAGTCCCTGACAACATTAAAGAAACTCAGTAGATCTATATATTCCACAAATATTTACTGAGGACCCACCATAAGCCAGACCCTATTCTGGGAGTTGGGGGATAGAGCAGTGAACAATATATTCTACTTAGGGATCTTCTAATGGAAGTAGATGTAAAAGAAGTAGGGAAAAGCCATTAGCCAAAGTGATATGATAATTTCAGGTGTTAGTAACTGCTATAAAGAAAACAAAAGAGAGTAAGGAGTAGAAAAATACTAGGGTGAAGAGAGGTTGCTATTTTGGCAAGGCGGCTGAGGAAAGGCTTCCCTGAGAAAGTAATCTATGAACAGAGATTTAAAATAATAATGAGCAGGGACTTCCCTGGTGGTCCAGTGGCTAAGACTTCGCCTTCCAATGCAGGGAGTGCAGGTTCGATCCCTGGTCGGGGAGCTAAGATCCCACATGCCTCGCAGCCAAAAAACCAACATATAAAACAGAAGCAATATTGTAACAAGTTCAATAAAGACTTTAAAAATGGTCCACATCAAAAAAAAAAAAATCTTAATAAATAAATAAATAAATAATGAGCAGGAGTTACTGGAAAGGAAAGGATGAACAGGCGGAGAGATTTTTAGGTAAGTAAACTACTCTGTATATTATAAATGGTGGGTACATGTCATTATCCATTTGTTGAAACCCACAGAATGTACACCACCTAGAGGAACCCTAATGTAAGCTATGAACTTTGGGCGGTAATGATGTATCGGTGTAAGTTCATCAGTTGTAGCAAACGTACCACTCTGGTGGGGATGTTGATAATGGAGCTGCTGTGCTTGTGGAGCAGGAGGTATATGGAAATCTCTGTACCTTCTGCTCAGTTTTGCTGTGAACCTTAAAACCGCTCCAAAAAATAAAATATATTTAAAATAATAATAATAATGAGAAGGACTCAGACTTGTGAAGACATGGAAGAAAGAAAGCTCCAGGTAGAGGAAATAGCAAGTTCAAAGGCTTGGGGATGGGAACAATCGTGGCATATTGGAGGGTCAGAAAAGCCGGGAAAGCTGCACTGTGGTGAACAAGGAGGAAAATATCAGGGAAAGAGCTCGGAGGGGTGGGCAGGGGCCAGGTCATGTAGGGACTTTCTGGTGTTATAAACTAAATCGATCTAACATCCCAAAATGAACTAGAAGAAAATTCAAGACTATGTTAAAAAAAAAAATTCCTCCATGGTCTGGATATTTAGGCTAATGTTAACTTGTGGATTTATTTATCAACATGATACCTGCAGCAGGTACCTGCCTCAGTCTGTGTGGTGCAACCACGGGGCTGCAATGCTTTCCCAACTACCTATGACTCACACATTAAAAAATAAATAAAAAATTTAAAAAAACCCACCCAAAGTATCATGTTTGAAACAGCCACAGCAATGAAAAATAAGTCCCTTATGGTAACTGGCTTTTTGCGTCTGTTACAAATGACCTTTGGAAGTCCTGTACCATCACATCCTCAGTTTCCTCTTCAGCAAAGTAAAAGGGCAGGGACTAAATGGCCCTGAAGAGTATCTGGCAGCCCTACAAGTCTACGCATCAAAACAAAGTGAGAACAGAAGTTATATGGCCGATTCTTTTATGTAACTTTGTAACAGGAAATTTTTAAAACATGCATAGAAGTGGAGAGAATGCATAGTGAAGTTGCATGAAGCCATTATCAATCTTCAAAATTTACGAGCATTGTGTCACGGCTGGCTTTTTCATGTCCGTCCGCATGAATTTATACAACCAAATATCCACCATTCCTTCAAGGTGGATGCCCTGTGAGTCCATCCGCATATCAAGTGATGCAGCACACTCTTACATATATTCTCTACAGGGGAGGGTTGACTTGGGGACATGGCTTAGAACCAAGGCCAAAGAATAAGGCAGAATAAGGTAGATGACCATTCAGATGATAAATGTTAAACATTAAATAGTATATATTGAGTTTCCATATTGAAAACAAATAATTTTTAAAAAGGAAACAGCTTATTTTCTGTGACTCGGTAAAACTGGCCTTGAAAATATTGAATAAATACATATTTTGAGCAGTGGTTTATCCACTATTGGAGTGTTTTCATGTGTTCGTTCAATAATTATTCAGTGTGGGACTTCCCTGGTGGCGCAGTGGTTAAGAATCCTCCTGCCAATGCAGGGGACACGGGTTCGAGCCCCGGTCCGGGAAGATTCCACATGCCGCAGAGCAACTAAGCCTGTGCGCCACAAGTACTGAGCCTGCGCTCTAGAGCCTGCGAGCCACAACTACTGCAGCCCGTGTGCCTAGAGCCCGTGCTCCGCAACAAGAGAAGCCACCACAATGAGAAGCCCACGCACCGCAACGAAGAGTAGCCCCCCGCTCGCCGCAGCTAGAGAAAGCCCGCACACAGCAATGAAGACCCAACGCAGCCAAAAATAAATAAATAAATTTTTAAAAATAAATAATTATTCAGTGAGTTCTGCACATAAGGCCCAGAAATAGGTACCATGACTGTGCATGAGTCACAGTCCTTTCCTCAAGGAACTCACAACCCAAATGATGAGAAATGGAGGGGTCTGGTGCCTACATTCCAGTCTGCTTGATCACACGGCAGTCCCACCACGGCATCTAGGCACTCCAATTTACCTTTGCTTCCCTCTCCAGGGCAGCTTTTGCTATAGTTGACAGTCACCTCTGTCTCCATCTGGCTGAGCAAACATTTCATTCTAACACATTTCCCTCTCTAGCACGGGGGCAAGGACAATCTGCTTTTCCTCGAACTCTGCACACGGAGAAGGGTGAGATGCACGCGGCACGTGACCAGGCGCTGACGGACGCTCGCCACCAGGGCTCTATGCAACGTGTACTTCCGCTCTGAGTAAGCAGTGGCTCCTGAAGCGTCTGGCAACAGCTAGATCAATTGCTCCCACAATTCCCAGTGAGTCAGTGTGCAGCCCTCTCACTGACTGATTGACTTAATACCAGCCAATTAGAGCTTAAACTGTCTAATTAAGCCGGAGAGAGAGCCATCAACTCGCTCAATTCTGAGGCCTGTTAACTTCGCCTAAACAATAGAATGATGTCAGGTGTGTACTGGCAACAAGAATAACTAGCAAAATCAGAAGAAAGCACTTTGCAAATGTAAAACACTCTGGGAATGTGACCAAGGATAAGCAAAAGATATGTGTGGACTAAAAAAAGTCAAAACCTGTACCAAATTCATACACAACTCTTTCTAATAGGCTCTTTCAACATATGTACTTCTTTTTTTTTTTTAACATCTTTATTGGAGTATAATTGCTTTACAGTGGTGTGTTAGTTTCTGCTTTATAACAAAGTGAATCAGCTATACATACACATATATCCCCATATCTCCTCCCTCTTGAGTCTCCCTCCCACCCTCCCTATCCCACCCGTCTAGGTGGTCAGCACCGAGCTGATCTCCCTGTGCTATGCGGCTGCTTCCCACTAGCTATCTATTTTACGTTTGGTAGTGTATATATGTCCATGCCACTCTCTCACTTCATCCCAGCTTACCCAGGGAGGGGGAAGAGTAAACATATGTACATCTGAATTCATTTTTTGTTTAAATAACAGAAAGCTAAATAAACATCATTACATAGGGCTCTACCATAAATGGTTTCCATTTTTATTTCTGTTTTGCAATTCTCATTGACCAGTGTTGTTTACCATATGACAACCATCAATAATGCTCCACTACACTCGTTTAGCCACAGTTCGCGATTAGTATGTGCCTCTTTCTCAACTCCTACATTAACATCATAACAACTCCCCATTTTCCCTCCTCTGTGAACAATAAAACTGCTCACTTCAGAAGCATAATGACTGCCATCCTCTTCAAGAGCAAATGATAGAAAATATGGATATGCTTTAAAATCAGACAGTTCACCTATGAAAAAATTTTAACTGTCTATTCAAAACACTCTTTTTGCACTGTAAAACTGGCACCTGCAAAGAAAAGAAATATACCTGGAGAGATGTTGGAACCTGATTTCTTTAGCCAAGCATGAACGTCTTATAAATACCACCGCATACAGAGACACCACCATCCTAGTTTGTCCCTAAAGCTGTAACTGCATCGGCCCCTGAGATAATATTTAGCAAAGAGGCTTTTTAAGAAAGTCAGCATGAGAGAGAGAAAAAAAATCTTCTCAGGTATGTGTATGTTATTAATCATAATTAAGGCATATTTGACAGCTTCTTGGCAACAGAGACGATGAGTTCCTTTCTCTGACATCAAAATCCTAAAGGGATACTTGCTGTTTCATTATCAACTTCACTGGTTTTTACACCTATAATATCCACTTTGAGAATATGAGGTCTTAGAGAAACCTGAGCTCTGGCAATTACTGTTTGCCCACCGCTGACACCGTGTAAGGTATAACATAAACCGGGATCTTACTAAGGTAAAGTATAGGAACCTTGCTGAGGTTAAAATGTGAGTTCCAGGAAAACACATGGCCTGCCCCATAATGCATTTCCACTGAAAGGGCATCCTTCAGAGTTGCTGGGTTTTGTCTGTGCAGGTAGCTCTGCACTTTTGATTTCCCATTAAATTGGAAAGGGAGCACTTGGTTCCCACTGCAATGGCATCCTCTGATAAGAGGGTGAGAAATGGGAAATGGATCCAGTTCAAGAGATAGACTCATTTTAATAAAATCAAACAAGAGACCCACTTCCTTTTAATCATGCCCAATTCCATTAATGTGCTTTCTAAAATGATGCCACTTTGGAAAGGTTCTTATGATGGCTGCGTCCTAAAGGAGGCATCTCCAGGATTTCTGTGTGGTGCCTTTACAGGTGATTTCAAGGAATTTATTCTGTTCATTTACTGATCACAAATTTCAGCCAAGTTTCGCTCCAGCCCAGCAGGGAGATGTGGCCTGTCGCATGCAAACTCCCCAGCTCACCTTCTGCTGTTATCTTTCACAGCAAACAGGGGCTTAAAAGACCTTTGTCTCGGGCTTCCCTGGTGGCGCAGTGGTTGAGAATCTGCCTGCCGATGCAGGGGACACGGGTTCGACCCCTGGCCTGGGAAGATCCCACATGCCGCGGAGCGACTAGGCCCGTGAGCCACAATTGCGGAGCCTGCGCTCCGCAACAAGAGAGGCAGGGACAGTGAGAGGCCCACGCACCGCGATGAGGAGTGGCCCCCACTTGCCGCAACTAGAGAAAGCCCTCGCACAGAAACAAAGACCCAACACAGCCATAAATAAATAAATAAATAAAATTAAAAAAAAAATACCTTTGCCTGTTTTGGCACCTATTTAATAGCATAGGTTGAGATTTGGATGGTTCTCAAACATAGAATGTTTCTACCTGGAAAATGGTCATTGCCATTCTCAAATTTCTCTCTCTTGCTCATCACCCCTCTCAAGCTGTCTCTTACTTTCTTTCTCACAATTTCTCTCTCTCTCTCTCTCTGCCTTCTGTTTGAAACTCTCTCTCTCTTTCTCTCTGTCCTCTTCTCTCATAATGTCTTTTTTCATCAGGCCAGGCTGAGAAGCCTGGGGGTCGAGAGAAGACAAATGGTTTTGCCTCCATCATGTAGGTGAATTGAAAGAAAGTAAATTTTTCAATCTTAATTACTCAGTCTTCAGCTTAATTTTCCCAAGGAGATCTAGAAGTGGAATCTGGGATGTCCTGGGGTTGGAAGGGACCTCAAGGGGGGAAAAAAAAAAACCACGTTCACTTTCTCCATCTTGCAGGCTACATGCCCCCTGGCAGATCAGTTATTCAGTAATGAATGGTTTTTGCCTCTACCAGCTCAGCATCATGACTATAACGCACCTTTAAATGTAATCTTCAAGATGTTAGAACCACCACCTCCGCTGACTTGGCATTTTATTGTCTATTCTTGGCTGTATTTCATCTTAGTGAGATCCCATGGGATTTGGCAATTAGCATGAATACAGCAGTCTGATAATCAAAAGTAATTAATGGCATCAAAATACAGTCTTGCCTGCTTCTGAGGACTTGTTACACACATCTAGATCTTTTTTTTTATTTTTTTATTTTTTATTTTTTTTTAATCAGTCATCAATTTTATACACATCAGTGTATACATGTCAATCCCAATCGCCCAACTGTGGTGGGGTGGGGATGGTGGTGTGCTGAATTGGGCGATTAGATCTTTCTTTTTAAATGAGTACTTTATTCCTGTTAGAAAATTATCTACCACAAAATTGTATTTAGATAGAAAACCAGTTTGCTTAGTATATTGACATGTTTGAAACAACACAGGGAAAGTGACTCAATATGTCAAGGGTTAGCAATAAGTTCTTAACCCACGAATAATTAATAATTCTAACAACAAAAGAAACACCAAGGTTACTTTTTGCAACTATATACAATATACAATACAGGCATTATGGTTTCTTTAAAAAAACAAAAGTAAAATTGTCAAATAGGGATTCTGTCAAACTGTCAAATGAAAATTTAAGAAAAATTATGGTTATTTATTTTTTCTGAGAACTCTCATTTAAATAGTGCTGAGGAAAGGAAAAGGGGAGGGAGATACTTTATTGTAAGTGTTCAATTTACCATGAGTCAAAGTTTTTAAAATTCTAGGGACTTCCCTGGCGGTCCTGTGGTTAGGACCCGGCGCTTTCACTGCCGGGGACCCGGGTTCGACCCCTGGTCAGGGAACTAAGGTCCCACAAGCCATGTGGTACGGCCAAAAAAAAATTCTAAAGTTTCTCATAGTAAAAGAGAAGTGTAGGGCTGGAAAAAGTTTTCCTCAATCCTTAGGGTGCCTGGCTGGGTCTGAAAATTAAACTGACAGAGACAGATTAACAGAAGAAAAGCATATGCATTTATTTAATATAAGTTTTATGTGACGCTGGAGACTTCATAAGGAAATGAAGATCCAAAGGAACAGATAGACCTAGTAGTTTTTGCTGGGTTTAATGAAAAGTAGGCAGTCATGGAGAGATACAATGGGACACAGAGTATGAGGGAACTTCAGTAAACTGGGGGAAACTCAGCAAGGCCTGTTTGTTCAGATTCTTCTCAGCTTCTCTTTGTCTCCAGAGATAAGGACGCTCCTTTCCTCTGGGTACAGAGAGGGCACCTCTCACATGAGGGTTTACGACTTGTTTCAGAGGAAAAGGGCAAAGAAAAGGTCAGAATGACCATTCCACTTCTGCTGTTTTCTCAAACTCCTTCAGCTTAAAATATTCAGTATGTAAAGCTGCCATATTTTGGAATACCATGTCCTGAATCCCAACAGAAGTAAATGTGGGTTTCAGTTTAAACAGATAAATGCACTTGTTATCTGAGAACCTTGGATTCCCTTTAACAAGTCACTGCTCATCATGTCACTGGTGAGGTTGACCTGTCTTCATAGCAATAGGGTATCAGGGGTGAAGGTCAGGAAAGGGGAGCATGTTTCCAGATAGTCAAGCCTTCCTGCCCCCAAGGAGAACTTTCTTTTTGAACTGATTTTCATTTAAAATATCCCTAGTTTCAGAAAGACTGACGCTTAGTACACATGAGCCCTTACAGTTCTCATCTGTGACTCATTTCCATCTTTAAAAAAATTGATGATGTTTGCTTTAATGCCAAAATCTCCCCTGACCACAAGAGATGTGAGCTTCAGGCAGCTGCGTATCATTATTTATAAAGCTCAGACTTGGACTTTTACAGAAGAACCAAAAATGAGAGACTGAGTTAACTAGCTGCTGTCGGAGAAGCTCTTTCGAAGCTCTTCTGGAAGCTTCCGTGTTCGGCATTTCTATTTCTTGTGCCACTAATGTTAAGGTAAACATCAAGTTTGGGCAATCTGAGTAAACCTCGCATGTCATCTGCTAATCTTCAAGACCACATGGCGTAAACGTAAAGTTGTCCTATCAAGGATTTAAAGTCTCTTTGGTATGAGGATTATGAAAATATGCTAATCTGAAACAATACTTAGTTTTTTAAGGGTACTTTAATCATATTTGCAACCTGTTCTGTGCTCAAGAGATAGATGAGAATAATTTCTGAAGCTAAAAGCAACTAAAGGAGATTAACAGTGAAAGACAAAGGGACTCAGACTCCCTTTCTCCAATCTAGGGAAAGGGAAACATGGAAGTAAGTTGCTGATTTTTTATAGGCAACTGGGTCAACTGTACCTTCTAGCTCACCTATATTACCACCTCCCAACAGTAATATATTATACTTCACCCAGGTTGAAGGCAACACACATAAGAAATAAAAAGAGACTCAAAAACTTAATATTAAAACCAAAATTTTAAAAGTAGGGGCCTTCCATGGCCCCTGCAGACATTCCTATTTGTACCTCCTTATAGCTGCATTCCTATAAAATGAGCATTCCTTATTACATTTCCTTCTAAGAATTATCAAAGGTTATTTTTAGTATGAAATGTTTAATGGAAATGAGGATAGAAAATCATTGAAGAATCACAAATGTAACTTACCATTTACTTTGGCACATTATCATTTTGCCATATTTGCTTCGGATGTTTTTTTCTTAAGGAAATACAACATGACAGATACAGTTGAGGTCCCTCAAGTATTTCAATCTAATTCATTGCACTGCCCCCCCCCAAAAGCCATTGATCATCCACTGTGGACAGGGCAGCTGTGTTGTGTAACTCACACTGGCCCCTGGAGTTGTTCCTGGCAGTGTTCTCGATGCTGGGATTGTACTTTATTTAAAGTTTTCTTCATTTTCTTTCCATCGCTAGATCATCTCCATTAGAGGAGGGAGATACACAGTATTTTAAACACCTAAACTTCCCTAAAATGAACTTACATTCCCAACACAGAAGGCCAATGCTTGGTAAAACCAGAATTTAGCTTTTAAAAGCAGGGAGACATTAGGTAAAACTGCCCATGAAGTGGTCCCCTCCTTTTCTTTTTCCCTCTCCTTCCCTGACTCTATTCCCTTTCTCCTAAAAAAAAGGATTTTATTTTTTTAATTAGAAAATATTTTCATACTTACTTCCATACCTCCAACTTACATAAAATAATATAATGGTTCCCCATATACCACAATGCATGTTTAACAAATGTTATTATTTTGCCATATTTGCTTCAGATTCTTTTTTTTTTTTTAAGAACTCATTACTGATTGAGCTAACAGAGCTAAAGCCACAAGAGAGCTTTTTCAAGTGGTTGTACCCATATGCTCTCCCATCAGCATCTTGAAAGAAGACCTATTTCTTCCTATTAGAGCACATGATAATGGTTTGTCACCCCCATCCCATAACACATTAGGGGGTCTTTAATATCTCAAACCAAGGGAAGTAAGTTTTAGACATCAGTGACAGGCAGATATGGAAGGTTTAGGCAAGGGGCCTTTCAGTAGGTACACAGTTATTATTTTTAAAATGTTCCCATCATCCCTCGTCCTCCTTTAACCATTCCTCACACTTTAGCCAGAGTGATCTTTAAAACCAAGTCCAATCATGCCACTCCTAACTTTAAACTCTTGGGTACCTTCTCATTATGTTAAGAAGAAACTCCAAGCCCCTTACCTGATACGGCCAACAAAGACCTCTCACCTCTCCCCTTGTCTGCTGCACTAGCCACACTGACCTTCCTTCAATTTCTTAAAGGCACCACACTCACTGCATGTTTCTTTCACCTGACATGTTCTTTCTCCCCTGTAGTTATCCAGCTCTGAGTCATCTTTTAGGTCTCTGCTTGAAAGTTCCTTAATAGAAAAACTTTCCCTGGTCTCTCCTCACATCTAAATCAGGTTTCCTTATACAATCTTATTGAATCTCTTGGGTTTTTAAATCATCATTTGCAAGTGTATATTTATTTGCATTAGTATTTGTTTAATGCCTGTTTCTCTTATTAGACTGCAAGCTTCATGAAGACAGGGACCTTGGTCATTTTTTTTTCCACTTCTAAATTTACCAGCATAGTGCCTATCTCTTACATAACCAATAATTATTTAGTGAACAAATGGGTGGAGATTCCTGTTTCAAACCTCAGGATTTAAAGTTTCCTTTCCCAAAATTGTGGAATTGCCCTAATCCATCCCTCTTTTTCTCTAGTAACTTACATCTGTCTCCTCTGCACTCTCCCCCTCCATTTCCTTCACCCACACATTTGCTTCTTTCCCCCCATTTAGAGAAATGAACCAAGGGTTGGTAATAAAAAAGTACTATATCTTATGTTGATGACATATATTCTAGCCTATTTCTACTAAGTAATGCAAAGTAGATTGTCATTATCACACAGTATATATGCAATGAAAGATTTACTTCAAATTTTAGAAGGGCCTCTTTTAGAGATACCGTAAGAATATCGCCATGGGTTCAAGATGATTTTAATAAGCAAAAAATGGTCAAGCAAATAAGCCAAACAGCTCTTTTGCAAAAATGGAATGAACCAAGAATTCTCAACTATAAGCCGGAAGACAATATCAGTCCATGAAGCAACCATTAGGCAAAAAAAAAAAAAGATGATTCTGAACAGAATTGCAAGGATCATTAACTACAACAGAACAGTCACATTCCCATAGGAAGTTCATACAAACATGATACACCATCTTATCCAATATCCAGAGAAACATATGGAGGTTTGAAATTGGATTTTGACCCTGGATATAAAAGTTCTCTAGTCATAGTTTAAAATAAAAAGCAGCAGCAGTAGCAAAAGGTGGAGCCTCACCAAATTAAAATCCCGTGCTTAAAATGAAGTCAGTTAGTATCCTGAAGAACACTGTTTTTTCAAAAACTAACAGATGTTTTCGTATACATTTTCAGCCTTCATTGTTCACCCTCACACAATTCCACCCACCTACTGCACGTTTCCTTTTCCTGCAAGAACTCTGGATATGACTTCAATGCGATTCTGGAGCTCATGCCCCTCTCCTTCAAAACTGAGACGTTCTCAAGATTGCAAAATGTAATTGCACTGAGGAGGAGATACAGCAGAGACATGTTGTTCCTATCCCCAAAGCCAAAGCTACAAACAGAAAACAGAATGTTGAACCCACAATCCAAAATTTTGACTGGAGGATGTTGCTAGCTGTGTTCTTCTAGGACTTTTCTTTTGTTGCCCAGAAACCCACAATCCCTACTGATCAGAGAGATGCTCCAGACCAAGGAAGGACCAGACTTCCAATTTCCTTCTTGATCTTGCTTCCAAACTAGTGATTAAAGGTAGACGGCTGGGAGAGGTGAAGGAAGGATCCTCCAATGAAACCTTTAAGACACTCATTCATTCATTTACTCATTCAACAAGTGCTTATTAATCTGTAAGTGCTTGAGCGCTGTGGTCACAAGCACACGTTGGTGAACAAGATTCCCCACCTTCATGAAACCTTTCTAGGGATAGAAAACCAACATAAGTGAAACAATTACACAAATGAATATAACTCTCCAAACTATGGTTAGTGCTTGGAAGGAAAAGTATAAGCGCCTATAGGAAATTACAAAAGAAGGAGCAGACTTTGTCTGGATTTTTAAGCTGAATTATAAATAAAAGAAAGATGAATAGGTAGGAGATTGGGATTGACATATATACACTAATATGTATAAAATAGATAACTAATAAGAACCTGGTGTATAAAAAAATAAATAAAATAAAATTCAAAAAAAAAAAAGAAGATGAATAGGTATAAAGGGATGGGTGGGGCTTCTCGCTGGCACAGGTAATGGCAAGTGCAAAGGGTCTGAAGCAGGAAGGTATGCAAGGTGGCACATCTCCTGCTGTGTCAAGGAGGTTCAAGGGGACAGAGGTAGAAAGGAAGCTGAAAGGTGGGCCAGGGCCTGATCACCAAGGGCCTTGTAGGATGGTGTAAATATTCTGGTCTTTGTCTGAAGAGGAATTTGAAGCCATCGAAAGGCTATGAATAGGGACATTCATGATGTAATTATGTTTTCAGATCACTCTGGCTGTCGTGTTGAAATGTATCAAAGGGGGTCAAAGAAGAGAAGTAGGAAGACCAGTGACAACATGATTTGATATGTAATTTTTAAGATCACTGGCTACCAAGTGGACAATGAGTTGGAGGGTAGCCAGAGTACACTCGGGAGATGAGTTCATTGGCAGGTGCAGCCACCCAGGTGAGAGATGCTGACGGTCTGGGCCAAGACGGAGGCAGCATGCCCGGAGAACGGCCATGGTGACACATGAGTTGGCTCACTCCCACTCTCCCCTTGCGTGGCACTGTGTGGGTCCTGAGAGGGCTGCCCTCCAAGATGTCTACACGGACAGAGAGAAGCTCCTCTTCAGGAAGACTCCTCTAAGAGACAGCAGTCTTCAGTTTCACGGCCAAAAACCCTCTTGGCCCTCCTGAGCTACTGACTTATTTTAGCCCCAGGCACATGAGACAACCACCAGTTATGGTGCCTTTGTTGCGCTGGTGGAGAAAAACTCAACGAACATCAGGCCTACATTCACCAAGCACACCACTCTTCCCTGCCTGCCTCTTTGTGGCTAAACTCAGTCTTTCTTTCAGTTTGCTTTTCCTATTCTTATTTTCTTCTTTAAAATTTTTTTGTTTTATCTAGCAGTTATATGTAATTTTTAACACATTGCTATTTACCATTTAGCAAGATTCCGTAAGAAATCATTTTTTAACTGGCTATTTATTAGTTAACACTTACTTTGTTATTTAAAATATATAAAGGGGAAAACTGTTTCTCTACTTACAGCACCTCTGTCATCAAATGTGTGGGTTTTCCACACCAAGGAATTCTCCAATTCCCTGCAGACACCAACTGAGTGTTCTACAACTTAATTCACTGCTGACACTAACTACCCCAAGTTAGTGCAGACCCCACAGGTTAAGGGCTCAGGCCCAGAAGACTGCCCACTTCAGACTCCAGTCACAAGTAGTAGGTGCCCAGGGTATCCACACTTCTGTCTTTCATGGCTACAAATGAGAGTTTCCCACAATCCCCTCCTAGGGTACAACAATTTGCTATAATGGCTCACAGAACTTGGTGAAACACTTTACTTACATTTACTGGTTTATTATAAAAGATACTATAAAGGATACAAATGAACAGCCAAATGAAGAGGTACAGAGGATGAACTCCAGAAGGGTCCCAAGCACAGGAGCTTCTGTCCCAGTGGAGTTGGGTCATGCCACGCTCCCAGCACATGGATGTGTTCACCAACCCAGAAGCTCTCAGAACTCTGTAGTTTAGGGATTTTTATGGCCGCCTCATCGTGCAGGCATGATCATCAACTCAATCTCCAGTCCCTCTCCCCACCCCAGAGGATGAAGGGTGAGTCTAGAGGATGGTAGAGCGGGGGTCTCAAAGTTCCAAGCTTCTCATGCTTGGTCTTTCTGGTCACCAGTCTCCATCCTGAAGCTACCCATGAGTCCCCAGCCATCAGTCATCTCACTAGCACACATGAAATACACTCTTATCACTCAAGGGATTCCAAGCGTCTTAGATACTTTTGTGTCAGGAACCATGGACTAAAACCAAGTATTATAACAAAAGATGGCCCTATCACCCCTACCAGACAGGAAATTATAAGGGTTTTAGGAGCTCTGTGCCAGGAGAGAATGTAGAAAAGCTCAAGAAGAAAATAAAAATAATCTATTATCCCACCATGTAGAAATAATATTAGTTAACATTTTGGGGTATAGTCTTCCAATCTTATTTCTATGCCTATCTATATACCTATCATCTTCCAATCTTTCCCACAGAAAAGAGTGTGTGTGTGTGTGTGTGTGTGTGTACGCACATGTGCGCGCATTTGTGGTTGTATGTGTTTGTATAAGTCTCTTAACAATTAGAGAAATGGATAAATTAGAGAAATGGAACAATTAGAGAAATAGATAAAAAGATAAAGAGAAGAAAGAAAGAAAGAAAGAAAGAAAAGAAAAGAAAAGAAAGAAAGGAAAGAAAGAAAGAAAGGGAAACAGACATTTTCCCCTGAATTTTGAGTACTAGATGATTTAAATCCTAGGCTGCTTCTTTGACAAAGTCAAAATTGTTCATTCCAACTACTTCTATCAATAATAATACTCTTGCTTGTTCAATCAGAAGCAATTGTTTGGGCAAGTGATGAATGATGACTTAGAGGTTATGTGATTCCTGTCTTTCCATCTTGAGTCCTAAGAGTATTCAGGTGGATGGAAGACTGACCACAGGTAAAAAGTAAACACTCCCAATGGTCATGTCACATGCTCCCAGACCATATGGCACATTATATTTTAAATTGTTTATACAGCAAAACTAGATTGTCAGTGTAAATGACAAATCTCTTAGCTTTCTTGCTTATGGTAGCAATCTATGAAAAAGCAGAAAATTGCTCTCAGGTTATACCAAGACTTGTTTTGTTTTGTTTTTAATTGCACACCAACCTGAATTTCATTCCCAGAGGAAAGAATAACCAAGAACTACAAGCATCTGTACTACCTGCCTTAGGCAGGCTGTGGCAACACCACCACCTAGAACAGGTGTCACCTGGAACTCATGCAGTAAAAGCCCATGACCAAACTGCTCTTGAAAAGATACTTAATCCTGCCTGACTCCTCCTCTGATACCACATGAATCTGTATAAAAATACAAATATCTAATAGCATACTTAGTCCACATGGTTGCAATATGGACACATCAATGTGGCCATTTTGTATAGAAATCCATAGAAATTTGTGGCCACTATGCCATTCCCCAACCCAAAACCAGAAGAGTATAGTGAAGAGTTTCCAACATGTCTTAACTATATTAACTAGAAGGACAAAGGGCTCACTTCCAGGGCTTTCCCATCTCAATTCTTCCTCCTCTCTTCTTCCTTTTCTCCCTTCCTATATTTATTTATAAAAGCTCAACACTTCAAGGGTTTACTGTTGAGATGAATACAGTTTTTTAAATTATTCAGTAGAAAATTGGTAACATGGAGAAATTTTTACATCCTAGAATTACCACTAAATCATCTTCTAATTCCCTACCCCTAATTAGTCAGGATATGTTTAGGAGAGGTGATTTTATTGGAATATAACTTGGCCAATTTGAAAACTTTTATTGACCATGTAACTTATTCCAGACACTATTCTAGGCCCTAGGGACATAACCCATCCTCATGAATCTCCCAGTTTAGTAGATACCCCCAAAACCCTAATTGAGTGCAATATCCTAATTTTTTAAAAATATACTTTGATTATTAACAAATTTTAATGTGTCCTTGAATTTTAATATATAAATACATGGGTCTATTTTTCAATTTTGTATTCTTTCTGATTAGCCTAATATACGGTCTTCCTGACAATGAGTGATAAAAGTTGATGGTATCTATGTAATACATACTTTCAAGAGTGTCTGCCTAGCTCACCCTCTCCTTGTGTGTGCGTGTGTGTGTGTGTGTGTATGTGTGTGTGTGTGTGTGAGAGAGAGAGACAGTGAGAGAGAGAGAGAGACAGAGACAGAGAGAGAGATACTGCGAGAGAGAAAACATAATACGGCCCCAAAAGTTAAGCTTAGGCTATAAAACCTGACCCTCCTGATCACAAATAAATGAACCAGGAATAAGCACTGGACTCAAGTTGGTTCCAACCAGATTTGGTTCTTCCTCTTATGGCTATAGTAGACAAGCTTGGTTCAGAACAACCCTCCCATTGAAAACATCTGGAAAAGATGAATAATAAAGAAAAAATCTGTTTGAGGGCAGAAGAACACTAAAAGGCATCAAGACTTGGGGAAATAGGATCCCAGAGAGAAAGAAGACTCACAGAGTTGAACCACACACTTATGCCTTTTAGGCATCTGCTGATCCTAAAGCAATGGCTGAGGAGCTTAGAAAACAAGCAGGATGTTCAGGAGCTTCACAGGACTGTAGGAAGCAGAACTGAAATTTAGGACCCACCAGAGAACAGTAGCTATGCTAAGTATCTCAGAGTTTCAGTTGGGAATTTTTAAGAGTGTACATCCTACTTTAAGAGTGAACTGGGATCAGCTCCTAGGAATGGCCACTGCCAGTGTCTATGTCTCCAGGGTGAGCTGCAGCAGTGCCCCCCTCCCCTGGAGACTCTCCAAGACCAGCAGCCGTGTGGCTGACAGGATCTTGGTACTCCGGCCTGATGTCAGGCCTGAGCCTCTGAGGTGGGCGAGCCAAGTTCAGGACATTGGTCCACCAGAGACCTCCCAGCTCCACGTAATATCTATCGGTGAGAGCTCTCCCAGAGATCTCTGTCTCAACGCTAAGACCCAGCTCCACCCAATGGCTAGCAAGCTCCAGTGCTGGATGCCCCATGCCAAACAACTAGCAAGACAGGAATACAACCCCACCCATTAGCAGAGAGGCTGCCTAAAATCATACTAAGTTCACAGACACCCCAAAACACACCACCAGATGCAGCCCTGCCCACCAGAAAGACAAGATCCAGCCCCAACCACCAGAACACAGGCACCAGTCCCCTCCACCAAGAAGCCTACACAACCCACTGAACCAACCTCACCCACTGGGGGCAGACACCAAAAACAACGTGAACTACGAACCTGCAGCCTGTGAAAAGGAGACCCCAAACACAGTAAGTTAAGCAAAATGAGAACACAGAGAAACACACAGCAGATGAAAGAGCAAGGTAAAAACCCACCAAACAAATGAAGAGGAAATAGGCAGTCTACCTGAAAAAGAATTCAGAGTAATGACTGTAAAGACGATCCAAAATCTTGAAAATAGAATGGAGAAAATACAAGAAACACGTAACAAGGACCTAGAAGAACTAAAGAGCAAACAAACAATGATGAACAACACAATAAATGAAATTAAAAATTCTCTAGAAGGAATCAATAGCAGTATAACTGAGGCAGAAGAAAGGATAAGTGACTTGGAAGATAAAATAGTGGAAATAACTACTGCAGAGCAGAATAAAGAAAAAAGAATGAAAAAATTCAGAACAGTCTCAGAGACCTCTGGGACAACATTAAACGCAACAACATTAGAAATATAGGGGTCCCAGAAGAAGAAGAGAAAAAGAAAGGGACTGAGAAAATATTTGAAGAGACTACAGTTGCAAACTTCCCTAATATGGGAAAGGAAATAGTCAATCAAGTCCAGGAACCACAGAGAGTCCCATACAGGATAAGTCCAAGAAGAAACACGCCAAGACACATATTAATCAAACTATTAAAAATTAAACACAAAGAAAAAATATTAAAACCAGCAAGAGAAGAGCAACAAATAACATACAAGGGAATCCCCATAAGGTTAACAGCTGATCTTTCAGCAGAAACTCTGCAAGCCAGAAGGGTGTGGCAGGACATATTTAAAGTGATGAAACAGAAAAGCCTACAACCAAGATTACTCTACCAGCAAGGATCTCATTCAGATTCGATGGAGAAATTAAAGCCTTTACAGACAAGCAAAAGCTAAGAGAATTCAGCACTACCAAACCAGCTTTACAACAAATGCTAAAGGAACTTCTCTAGGCAGGAAACACAAGAGAAGGAAAAGACCTAAAATAACAAACCCAAAACAATTAAGAAAATGGTAATAGGAACATACATATCGATAATTACCTTAAATGTAAATGGACTAAATGTTCCAACCAAAAGACACAGGCTTGCTGAATGGATACAAAAACAAGACCCATATATATGCTGCCTACAAGAGACCCACTTCAGACTTAGGGACATGTATAGATGGAAAGTGAGGGGATGGAAAAAGATATTCCATGCAAATGGAAATCAAAAGAAAGCTGGAGTAGCAATTCTCATATCAAACAACATAGACTTTAAAATAAAGACTATTACAAGAGACAAAGAAGGACACTACATAATGATCAAGGGATCAATACAAGAAGAAGATATAACAATTGTAAATATTTATGCACCCCACATAGGAGCACCTCAAGACATAAGGCTAATGCTAACAGCCATAAAAGGGGAAATCAACAGTAACACAATAATAGTAGGGGACTTTAACACCCCACTTTCACCAATGGACAGATCATCCAAAATGAAAATAAATAAGGAAACACAAGCTTTAAATGACACATTAAACAAGATGGACTTAATTGATATTTACAGGACATTCCATCCAAAAACAACAGAATACACTTTCTTCTCAAGTGCTCACGGAACATTCTCCAGGATAGATCATATCTTGGGTCACAAATCAAGCCTTGGTAAATTTAAGAAAATTGAAATCGTATCAAGTATCTTTTCTGACCACAATGCCATGAGACTAGATATCAATTACAGGAAAAAAACTGTAAAAAGCACAAACACATGGACGCTAAACAATATGCTACTAAATAACCAAGAGATCACTGAAGAAACCAAAGAATAAATCAAAAAATACCTAGAAACAAATGACAATGAAAACACGATGACCCAAAACCTATGGGATGCAGCAAAAGCAGTTCTAAGAGGGAAGTTTACAGCAATATAATCCCACCTCAAGAAACAAGAAACATCTCAAATATACAACCTAACCTTACACCTAAAGCAATTAGAAAAGAAGAACAAAGAAACCTAAGGTTAGCAGAAGGAAAGCAATCATAAAGATCAGATCAGAAATAAATGAAAAAGAAATAAAGAAACAATAGCAAAGATCAATACAACTAAAAGCTGGTTCTTTGAGAAGGTAAACAAAATTGATAAACCACTAGCCAGAGTCATCAAGAAAAAAAGGGAGAAGACTCAAATCAACAGAATTAGAAATGAAAAAGGAGAAGTAACAACTGACACTGCAGAAATACAAAGGATCATGAGAGATTACTACAAGTAACTATATGCCAATAAAATGGACAACCTGGAAGAAATGGACAAATTCTTAGAAAAGCACAACCTTCTGAGACTGAACCAGGAAGAAATAGAAAATATAAACAGACCAATCACAAGCACTGAAATTGAACCTGTGATTAAAAATCTTGCAACAAACAAAAGCCCAGGACCAGATGGCTTCACAGGAGAATTCTATCAAACATCCTTCCTGTCCTTCTCAAATTCTTCCAAAATATACCAGAGGGAGGAACACTCCCAAACTCATTCTACGAGGCCACCATCGCCCTGATACCAAAACCACACAAAGATGTCCCCAGAAAAGAAAACTACAGGCCAATATCACTGATGAACATAGATGCAAAAATCCTCAACAAAATACTAGGAAACAGAATCCAAGAGCACATTAAAAGGATCATACACCATGATCAAGTGGGGTTTATCCCAGGAATGCAGGGATTCTTCAATATACGCAGATCAATCAATGTGATACACCACAGTAACAAACTGAAGGATAAAAACCATATAATAATCTCAATAGATGCAGAAAAAGCTTTCGACAAAATTCAACACCCGTTTATGATAAAAACTCTCCAGAAAGTAGGCATAGAGGGAACTTACCTCAACATAATAAAGGCCATATATGAAAAAACCACAGCCAACATCGTTCTCAATGGTGAAAAACTGAAAGCATTTCCTCTAAAATCAGGAACAAGACAAGGATGCCCACTCTCTCCACTCTTATTCAACATAGTTTCCGATGTTTTAGCCACAGCAATCAGAGAAGAAAAAGAAATAAAAGGAATCCAAATAGGAAAAGAAGAAGTAAAGCTGTCACTATTTGCAGATGACATGATACTGTACACAGAGAATCCTAAAGATGCTACCAGAAAACTCCTAGAGCTAATCAATGAATCTGGTAAAGTAGCAGGATACAAAATTAATGCACAGAAATCTCTTGAATTCCTATACACTAATGATGAAAAATCTAATAGAGAAGTTAAGGAAACACTCCCATTTACCACTGCAACAAAAAGAATAAAATACCTAGGAATAAACCTACCTAAGGAGACCTGTGTGCAGAAAACTATAAGACACTGAGGAAAGAAATTATAGACAATACAAACAGACAGAGAGATACACCATGTTCTTGGATTGGAAGAATCAACACTGTGAAAATGACTATACTACCCAAAGCAATCTACAGATTCAGTGCAATCTCTGTCAAACTACCAATGGCATTTTTCACAGAACTAGAACAAAAAATTTCACAATTTGTATGGAAACACAAAAGACCCCGAATAGCCAAAGCAATATTGATAAAAAAAAAAAAAAAAAGGAGCTGGAGGAATCAGGCTCCCTGACTTCAGACTATACACAAAGCTACACTAATCAAGACAGTATGGTACTGGCACAAAAACAGAAATATAGATCAATGGGACAGGATAGAAAGCCCAGAGATAAACCCACACACATATGGTCACCTTATCTTTGATAAAGGAAGCAAGAATAAACAATGGAGAAAAGACAGCTTCTCAATAAGGGGTGCTGGGAAAACTGGACAGCTACATGTAAAAGAATGAAATTAGAACACTCCCTAACACCATACACAAAAATAAACTCAAAATGGATTAAAGACCTAAATGTAAGGCCAGACACTATCAAACTCTTAGAGGAAAACATAGGTAGAACACTCTATGACACAAATCACAGCAAGATCCTTTTTGACCCACCTCCTAGAGAAATGAAAATAAAAACAAAAATAAACAAATGGGACCTAATGAAACTTAAAAGCTTTTTCACAGCAAAGGAAACCATAAATAAGATGAAAAGATAACCCTGAGAATGGGAGAAAGTATTTGCAAATGAATCAACAGACAAAGGATTAATCTCCAAAATTTACAAGCAGCTCATGCAGCTCAATATCCAAAAAACAAACAACCCAATCCAAAAATGGGCAGAAGACCTAAATAGACATTTCTCCAAAGAAGATATACATATTGCCAACAAACACATGAAAGAATGCTCAACATCATTAGAGAAATGCAAATCAAAACTACAATGAGATATCATCTCACACCAGTCAGAATGGCCATCATCAAAAAATCTACAAACAATAAATGCTGGAGAGGGTGTGGAGAAAAGGGAGCCCTCTTGCACTGTTGGTGGGAATGTAAATTGATACAGCCACTATGGAGAACAGTATGGAGGTTCCTTAGAAAACTAAAAATAGAACTACCATACGACCCAGCGATCCCACTACTGGGCACATACCCTGAGAAAACCATAATTCAAAAAGAGTCATGTACCACAATGTTCACTGCAGCTCTATTTACAATAGCCATGACATGGAAGCAACCTAAGTGTCCATCGACAGATGAATGGATAAAGAAGATGTGATGTGGCACATATATACAATGGAATATTACTCAGCCATAAAAAGAAACGAAATTGAGTTATTTGTAGTGAGGTGGATGGACCTAGAGTCTGTCATACAGAGTGAAGTAAGTCAGAAAGAGAAAAACAAATACTGCATGCTAACACATATATATGGAATCTAAAAAAAAAAAAAATGGTCATGAAGAACCTAGGGGCAGGACAGGAATAAAGACACAGACCTACTAGAGAATGGACTTGAGGACACGGGGAGGGGGAAGGGTAAGCTGGGATGAAGGGAGAGAGTGGCATGGACATATATACACTACCAAATGTAAAATAGATAGCTAGTGGGAAGCAGCCGCATAGCACAGGGAGATCAGCTGGGTGCTTTGTGACCACCTAGAGGGGTGGGATAGGGAGGGTGGGAGGGAGACGCAAGAGGGAGGGGATATGGGGATATATGTATACATACAGCTGATTTACTTTGTTATACAGCAGAAACTAACACAACATTGTAAAGCAATTATACTCCAATAAAGATCTTAAAAAAAAAAACAACAACAACAGAGTGAACTGGAGCTAGATAGGCCCTCACAATGACTGAAGTTCACTTCTCAATCAACGTAACCCCTGACTGGGTCAAGGTGATCTGTCCCTGTGGTAGACAGTCTCTAAGACGGCCCCCAGGGATACCTACCTCCTGGTACTCATGCCCGTGGGTAATCCCTTGATTATCTGGCTGGACTTGGTGATTGCACTCTAACAAACAGAACTGGCAAAATGTGATGGGTTATCACTTCTGAGATTAGGTTTCAAAGAGACTCTCCTTTTGTCTTGCCCTGCCTCTCTGCTTCTCTCACTTGCTCAGGATAGCCAGATATCATGTTGTGAGCTGACCTATAGAGGAGGTCTACGTGGCAAGGAATTAATATCTCCAGCATATAGTCAGTGAAAACCTGAGGTCAGCCAACAGTCATAGGAGTTAGCTTATTAGAAGCAGGTCCTCCCCAAGGGGACCCTTCAGATGAGACCACAGCCCCTGCTAATACCTGAATTTCAAATGTGTGAGAGACTTAGAGACAGAGGCACCCAACTAAGCCACACCTCGATTCCTGATACACAGAAACACTAAAAGAATAAATGTTTTTGTCTGAAGCCACTGAGTTCTGGGGTAATTTGTTACTCTGCAATAGACAATTAACATAGCCTGTATCTTAATGCCTTACAGGGTATAAAGCAATCATCTCTCAAAGACTATAAAGTTATCTAGTTTCAAATTAGCTCTAAATGTTTTATAAATATTGTCTGAAATTTAATAAATAAAAACATAACCAAATATGCATAAAGATAAAAATAACCTCACCAATTAACAGGAAAAAAATTAGTTTCAGACGCACTAGACATTCAGATACTGGTACTATCAGAGAAGGACTTTAAAAAGACTGACATGTTTAAAAATGTAGATGGTATGACAGAGAATTTCAGCAGAGAACTGAAAAGTATTATTTAAAAGACTCAACTAGAGGGGCTTCCCTGGTGGCGCAGTGGTTGAGAATCTGCCTGCCAATGCAGGGGACACGGGTCCGAGCCCTGGTCTGGGAAGATCCCACATGCCGCGGAGCAACTGGGCCCGTGAGCCACAACTACTGAGCCTGAGCGTCTGGAGCCTGTGCTCCGCAACGGGAGAGGCCGTGACAGTGAGAGGCCCGCGCACCGCGATGAAGAGTGGCCCCCGCTCGCCGCAACTGGAGAAAGCCCTCTCACAGAAACGAAGACCCAACACAGCCAAAAATAAATTAATTAATTAAAAAAAAAAAAAGACTCAACTAGAAATGACAATACCAAAATTACAATAACTAAAATTAAAAATACAGTGAATTGGTTTAACAGCAGATTAGACATAGTGAAAGGGGAGAACTGGGAACTGGAAAATTGTTCACCAAAAGGAAAAAAAAGAGAGAGAGAAAGAAAAAAGCCAGACTAAAGAACACAGTAAAAATTAAAGGTGGATGATAGACGAATGGATAAAGAATATGTGGTATATATATATATACACAATGGAATATCACTCAGCCATAAAAAAAAAGAATGAAATAATGCCATTTGTAGCAACATGGATGGACCTAGAGATTATCATACTAAGTGAAGTAAGTCAGAAAGAGAAAGACAAATATGATATCACTTATATGTGGAATCTAAAATATGATACAAATGAAAACAGACTCACAGACATAGAAAAGAAACAGTTACCAAAGGAGTAAGAGAGGGATAAATTAGGAGTTTAAGATTAGCGGATACAAACTACCATATATAAAGTAGATAAACAAGGTCCTATTACTGTATAGCACAAGGAACTATATTCACTATTCCATAACAAACCGTAATGGAAAAGAATATGAAAAATACATATATATGTGCATATATATATATATAACTGAATCCTCTGCTGTACACCAGATACTAAGACAACATTGTAAATCAACTATGCTTCAATAAAAAATAATAAAATTTAAAATTTTTTTTAAATTAAAGATGGAAAACACAAAAAAATCACGTGCAAGAATTTTATAGGTAAAAATATAATCCTATTAAAAGACAAAAAAGAAGATATATAAAAAAGAAGCTCTAGTGGTAAAAAATTGGAAACACCCAAATGCCATCAAGACGAAAATGAAAAAAAGTGGTATCTTCAGTAAATGGAATACTGCATAGAAGTTAAACTAAATAAACTAGCCATATGTATAAATAAGGATAAATCTGAAAACCTTAACGTTTAGTGATGAAAAAGTTACCAAAAGATAGTACAGTATCATAACATTGATCTAGAACTTGTTATTATACCTAACTATCCTATCAGAAGCAGAATTACTCCGATGCTAATGAAACTTAAGTTTTAGGGCCCCTTACTTTTCTGGGCCTCTTTTAAAGCCCTGGGAGGAGCTCTGGCAATGTGTTCACATAGTCATATGTTTTGTAAAAAGTGTATAAGTAAATATTTTAACCACGCTTGGTTAAGACAACTGTCTCTTCCTACGCCAACTTTACCATGTCTCCCTTCCCTTCATATCAGGTAGCACTGAAGTAACCATGGGCATCTGGGGGATCTGATTTAGGAGAAATTAAGTTGGGGGACACATTTAGGTTAGGTTTTGTGAGGCGTGTTCATCGGCTTCACTACATCCGATGTAGGAAGTGCTCCCAGAGATACTCCTGTTGCTCATGTGGACCCTCAGGTGTGGCATCATGACTCAAAGGTACATGGCCCAAGGTCAGATCAAGATGTAAACATGCCCTACAGCATCAGGTCCTGGAAGTATGCTGAGAGTTGGGGGGGAAGAGAAAAAACCAGTTTAGACTGTATGGAAGCAGAAACTGGTCATCGGAAAATTCTTCCAGTCAGATATGTAAAATTGTAAATGGGACATTTGCTTTTCATTGATGCCTAATCAAAACAAAGTTCTCTGCTGTCAGGAATAAACTTACAACGCAGCCTATACAATTACAAACACACTGTTTTGTTTTCTTTGGGAGAAAAATCTTACAAAAGAGAATTTATACTGATTCTAATGTTTCTAAGGCAAAAACACATAGCAGTAGCACCAAAAATGAGTATTTTTGTCTGCAAAGTTTCAGGCTGTATAAATATCAACTATCGAGAATTTTTTAAAAATTGATTAACCATGCTAAAGGAAAAATTGTCTTTGTATTCAGATTACCATTTAGGTAATAGAATTTCTCTAAAAGTTCAGGAAAAAATATCTACTTAGAAAAAGCTAATTTAGAAAATTAGATAATATATTAAATCATTTCATATGAAATAAAAAGTATGCAGCCAAAAAAATTAGAGAAAAAGTATAACAGAGGTATGTCAAATAGTTAATCAACAAAAATATTATTTTTCTAGATTTTGTGATATTCATGAGTTTTTGAAACTTGTAATTTGTTATCATATCTTTTCTCATTATAATTTTTTTTTTGGCTGCACTGCCAAAGGCTTGCAGAGGCTTACAGGATCTCAGTTCCCTGACCAGGGACTGAACGAGGGCCCCTGGCAGTGAGAGCGCCAAGTTCTAACCACTGGACCAGGGAATTCCCAAATATTTATTTTTTAAAGCTACTAAAATTTTATAAATTTCTGGTGCGGAAAATTGAGGTCTGCCCTGACCACTGTATATTATCGATTTGTGATTTATATATAATAAAAGCTGAAAACACATGTGGGAAGAATATGAAGCAACTCTGGGATCTTGTTTACCATAAGAATAGGAAGAGGGGGCTGGGTGATGGGCATGGTGCTTCCTCTGTGTTCACAGCATTTTAAATACTCACTAACTGGAATTGCTGAACTCTGGTGTGAGTAAGCATCAAGCTAAATCTGAAAAATGGTTCCACTGATGAAATTACCTTTTAAGAAATCAGGTGGGATAAGATGTGCCTCATTCTGTAATATGGGATGTCTTATCTCTATTCTTATTAAATAGATGCAGTGAAATTAAGTGAGATCATAGGTAAGAGGGCTCTGCACATTATAAAATACTGTCAAATGTTATACAGGTTGCATAATGACAATCTATACACAAGTATTAATAATGTCAATAATATTATCCAACATTTATTGAGTACTCACTTTATGTCAGGTACTCTTCCACGTGCCTGACATGCATTCATCTCATTTAATACTCCCAATAAGTCTATGAGGGAAGTACTATTATTATTCCCATTTTACTTATCAGATCACATATGTAAGTTTTTGATGGAACTATGAAATATTAACTATATTTATTTAATACCTATAAAATATTTAAATAAATGAGTTAGTTGTCTCACTCATTTCACTCAAAACCCATCAGTCCAAGTATATGATGTTATGTTAAGGGTGGAAGGCAAGAATGCTGCAAACAATTACTGAGTGAATTTTCATTTTCTCAGTAATTATTATATCATCTATACTCAATACATGTCACGATAAATCTCAGTTTAAATTCTAGGTAATAATATGAAGTAATGTATATAGGTTTTTGGCTTCTCACTTGAATTTTTAATCCAAATTCCACACTATTTCTTCTAAAATCGAAACTCAGCAAATTCAGAATGTTCTATCAAATTCAGAAGCTCCATTTTGGTGTTTATCTGTGGACTCTCTTACTTACCTAAAGCATTATGAAATGCCACAACTTATATCAGAATATTGCAGCATTATGGACCCCACAGTTCCATTAAGTATCATGCATCCAACAACCATATTTGTATGAAGTAGGAATTATGTGCCACGAACCGGGGTGGCATATAGAAAGAGAAAAATATTCCCTGTCCTCACAGAGCTCACACAACCAGCCAATAAAATAATAAGTAGTAACGAGAAACCCAGAGAACTCTAAAATAAAATGGGGTGGAGGGACACAGATATTTAAGTGGGGGCCTGAGAAGACAAAAACTGGAAAGAAAAAAAAAATCACCAGGCCAGATTCTTGGTAGACCTCACCCTGCCTCACTCCTAAACTGATACAACCGTCCAACAGCTTTATTCCCAATGGCCTGAGTCAGGAGCAGGAGCTTTGACATCTCCTATCATGGTCACCAGTGGAAGGGTGAAGGGGATCTCTGGTGAAGCCAGTGGGGAGAAAAGAGCTGGACGGAAAATTTCCTGCTGGAACGTGTTGGGAGCGTGTGGCGTTTCAGCCACAGGCTCCTGATGATGGAACTTTCGCTGCTAAACATGAAGATCATTGCAGCACCCTACAATTATGTCCCTAATTAAAATTAAGAAATTAGAACACAGTTAAAAGGAATAATATTTTGCTCACAGCTAATTTCATTAAAGTATTAATGAACAGGACTCTTTTTATGGCCAGAGGGCAACCACTTTCTAGAGTACTTCCATGCTAGCTAATTTATTCATGCATGAAAAACAATCCAATGAGAAATGAGGGAGCTCAGAGCTGCTGGTCCTAATTAAAATATTTAAAACACCATGTCTCTTTTCTTACATCTAGCCAAATACCTAAGCTTGAGCCAGCATGGTGCCAATTAACATGGAAAAAGCAAACACAAACACCCATGGTTTCTGATTAAAGAGCACATTATGGTACCATGCAATATATTGTTCAGCACATATATGTAAATGTTTAATTAACCCATGTCTGAATCTCAGCAACATTCAAAAATCGATACTTGAATCCCTAAACAAGTGCCAATCTGCGTAGAGGAGACACTGACTTATCACAGTGTTTTATTCAAACCTAATTTGAGGCCCTCGTGTGCTCAACATGCTCAAGTGTTTCTTAAGGGAAAGAGCAGGGAGGAGATTCTTTGCTTGGCAGACTACTTTTTGGACGGCAGCAAGATAGTTAGTCGCCAAAGACTTGTGAAAGGAACTAGGTTAGCCTCAGGTGACAGGAAATTTTTCATTAATAATGTAGGGGGAAGTCTGGACCTAAACCCATTTGTCAGCCTGGACAGCCACACACACACACACGCACACACGTGCGCGCGCGCGCGCACACACACACACACACACACACACGCCCCTCTTCTCTTTGTTAACTAAAGACCAGTCTGTCAGAACAAACTCCAGAGACATCCCTGCCATGGGAGCGTGCTGCAGAGAAATGTCTGAAACTGCAAAATTCAGGATTTGAAAACCTTACCAATAGTAATTGGAACTTTATCAATATGTTAAAACCAATTATGAAAGGAAAATTAACATTTTCACAGCTGCAATGGTCTGTAAGCATTTTCACTCTAGTTATCTCTATCTTAACAGTCCCCTGAGGCTGGCTGAGCAAAGGAAACCAAAGATGAGAGCAGAAAAGTGACTTGGGGAAGGTCATGTCCACACACGCTGGAGCCAGAACTTGAACCCACGTCCTTTAACTCTAAAATCACTCTACTACAGACCACACTGATTTTACAGAGCTATTAAGTTTTTGTTTACATAAGAGATAATCTTAAGAAACCTAATTAACCACCCATTTAGCTATTTTAAAAATCATTTGTAGTTTGCTTTCAAGCACTTCTTCAAAGGTACTGAATGGGTGTGAGGATATATTACACAACTTTTCCTCCTTCTAGGATTTCTCATTGTTTTTCCAACAACTAGAATCACAGAGTTTTAGACTAAGATCTGAGAGGTCATTTTGTCCACAGGGTTTTAAACGGTAAAGCAAGCAGAATCCTTTTTTCCAACATAATCTTTCATGAAACACCAGTATGTTGACACAAGTAAAAGCAGAGCCCTCTAACAGAGAAGGTGAGTCTCACTCCCCAAGATGGCAGCTGAGGCATCACCCCAGAACCCGCCTTCTGAAAACCATTGTGCTCCTCAAAACCCTTGTCAAGCAGCTGGAGGAACGAGGGTCCAGAGAGGTGAGGACACAAGGTAAGTACGTATGCAACCTAACAGACCTGGAATACGCCTATAGTAACCTTGACTCCTTGCCAGTGTTCTTTTCCAGGACCACGGTCCCTAACAAAATCAACAGAGACTATAGTGCATGGAAAGTCACGAGAGACAGAAAGAGGCAAGAGGGTTCATGCAAAATTACCGACAACAATACAGGAATGTGTGCCCATGAGGCAGGTTGGCCTGGTGCAAAATGCAAGAGGTGAAATCGGAGGCAAGAGGCTTAAAAGAGAAACGTGTCTCTAACCCATGACTGCAGGCTTTTCATTTCACCTCCCTGGGCCCCGGACTCCTCATCTGAAAATGGGGTTAATATCTCACAGAGTTGTTTTAAGAACCAAACAAGAATTAATGAACATGCCGTTACAAAAGTACTTCATCACACTGCATTGCAATTGCTCTCATATTTCTGCCACTAGACTGCGTTTATTCCAAGATAATGTCTGTGTTTTACTATCTCTTTATCCTCAGTGCCTATCCAGAAAAGGTGTTCCATTAGCATTGATGTTGTTGAATCCTTAATGGTAGTAATCATGGCTAACATATTGAAACATTTACTATAGCTAAGCATTGACACCAAGTATCTGATGTTATTTATTTATTTATTCCACATAACAATCCCATAAGACTAATATTATTATTGTCCTCATAGCATAACTGAAATCCTGAGACACAGAAAAGTGACTTGCTTGCCCAGGGTTCCAGAACCACTAAGCTATGGAGAAAAGATGTACCTTGAGATGGTCAAACCTCAGAGTCCAAACTTTTATTCACTATGTTCTTCAAGAGCAGCCAAAATGGGGTAAAAGAGTTACCAGCTAGAGAATAAGGCAAAGGTCATAGATGGGAAAGCAAGTGAAACACACCACATACCCACTGAGAAACAGGAGATGCAAATTCAAAAAGAGTTTTGTTTTCTATGACTGTTGTAACAAGCAGAGGTTAGGGACGTTCAGAGGACATCTCTAATCTCTAAGGATGATGTTGTAGAGTCCAAGTTTCCATCAACGCACTCTCAGAAGGACCACTGATCTGATTTAACACGTCTAAAAGAGAAAGACTCAAATACGCAATAGCCAAAGCAAGAGAGGAATCAGGAGTGGGGAGGAAGGAGGGAACACAAGAGCAAGGTTCACGACGCACCAAGAATTATCCCTGTGATCATCAGCCTCGCCATCCTCATGCCTACGTACACGGAAAGCCGGGCTAAACAGTGAAGCTGATGTGTCTGGTTAGAATGCAAACTAATGACAGTCAAGAGAAACATGGCACGGATCCTCTCTCATATTGAATCATTCTTTTAAAATATAAGCAGACTCAGCAAGGCTTTACAGAAACTCTTTAGTGATATAGCCATACTTGATCATGAAGGCAAGTTGTGCACACCTGGGTCACATCCCAGATATTTTCAGGGGCTTCTTATTGGGCAATCATGCTTCATATTATGGTTGGAAACTGAATAAGGGGCTGGATGGACCACTGGTCTAACCCTATGTAATATTCTTCATCAGATTTGGTATTTAATTGGTAATTAGCAACTACACTGATGTATACAAAGTCTCTCTTTGAAGGTAAAATGGATTATATGTTCCTGGGTTCCTAATTTGCAGCTGGCATTGACTAAGCCCTTGGTGATTACAGTGTTCCAATGATTAAGATGATTTCAAGGAAAGAGCTAGTATCACTTTATTCCCTACAACTTAGCTACATCCTAGGAAATTTCTCAGTTACTTAGAATCTGAAGTATTTTAATTAAATGCTTTTTCTTATAGTCTACCAACATGTAAGTATTTCAAACATTTGACACGTCCTCCAAGACAGCCAGTACGAGACAACTGGATTTTTTCATAAGGTTTGTTTGTTTGTTTTGAATTCTCTCTCCATAAGCAAGTTTGGTTTTTCAAATTTTCACGTTCAAAGAAAAAAACAAAAAAAAGCAACCAAGCAGATCTCCAAGATAGAGCTTGCATTTTTAGGCATCTTTAGCCAGGTAAACGTTAGTCCTCCCCAGAACTGGAACAGCTATTCTGAAGAATGTCAACTTGCTGTTTTCTCAATATGCAGATAGGCTGTTGTCTCAGATCCCCATAGTAATGAACAACTTCTGAATATTTAATAAGCCCGGCATTTCTGTCCCCAGGCAGAGAGCGCAGACGGTTGGTAGCCAGCTACTAACTGACCATTAAAATACAGAATCTCTCTTTAAAATGTGCTTCACAAATAGCTTCCATCACCTGCAGTGGGCAGTGAGTGCCGTCCTCTGCGAGGTGGTGGCCTGTCCTCTAGCCTGAAGAGGGCTGGCAAGGAGCAAGCAAAGCTAGCCTGCTGGATACTCAAACAGGGGCTACAACACAGCCCTGCTTTGCAACAGAGTTTTCAAAAGGAAGGGGAAGCCCATCAGCAGTCCTTCTCTTTGCAGTGTTGTTACTACCGAGAACCGCCAAGCAAGTAGAAATTAGGAAATCAGCCTTGGGGTTTATTTTAATGTAAAAAAATGAAACTGTTCTGGAACTCTGTTGTTTTCATGTTTGCTTGTCCATGGGAGTGTTTCACGCTGTCTCTGGTGTGCTGTGTGAGTATGAATGTATTGCAACAATAATGCTCACTAATTGGACGGAGGAGCCGCTAATTCACAGCAATATTTGAGCATTTTAGCAGTGGCTTTTTCCCCCTTTAATCCAAGGAGTAAAAAACTAATGTGAATATGATTGTATGGAAATTCAAAAAATCATTAATACAATTAGATCATTTTCTGAATAATGGAAAAGCTAACATAATGAGTTCTCCTTGCTCTTACTGAGAATTAGCAGAAGTTGTTGGGCTGTAACTGTAATTCCACGTAAACACAAATATTCCCGGGATCACACAAAGCATACAGAGTCTGGAAACCCTTGAGTGGTCCTACTACAAAAACTCTTGTTACCGTCACTTCGCGAGACGTGATTGTCTCTTCTTCTCTTTGATCAACAGAAGTAGGAATTATTGTGTTTTTCAGGACCACTCTTTATGAGGAAACAAGGTAATTTTTTTCGTAATCATTTCAGGAGAATTGCTGCACATATAACGAAGAGGGGAAATGATGAAGATGTTGATGACTTCCCAGCAGAGATCGGCTCTCATCACCATTCTCCAAGAGTGTGAGACCCCATCTCATGTCTCTAAAATGACAACTCTATGACCCTGTGGGCCACTTTCCAGGAGTATTAATTCTGAAACTATTTAGGGTCATGTGCTGCCAACCTGCTCTGTGGTGTCAGGAGACAAACCAAGGACAAGGGGGTAAAAATATAACGAAGCAGGTTCAGGGCCCTCATGAGAACTTCCGAGCAGAACTGTGCAGGCATGCGATGAATAGGGTAACTTAGAAAGTAGGGACCCTCAAAGAGAGGCTGAATGACGGTCTACCATGGAGGCTACTAAGAGTGTTTTCAGAAAAACATTAGTGTATTTTTTTCAAAATCTCATGTGAAATCCCAAAATATAATACAAGTGAAATAGCACTGCTGTGGTTGAAGTAGAGGGCGTAGAACTCCATTCAGTTTTAACCCTCAAGGCTCTTCAGGCAACCCCACAGGGCTCCAAGGGTCACAGTTTAAAAACCACTGCTATAAAAAAATTCCTAAATTATGCGGGAGATCATACTAAGCCAGCAATTTTCAAATGTCCTATACTGGGAAATACTGGGGAATGATAATTAACATATAAAACTTGAACTCGTGTGCATACCCAGATTCAAATATTCCCCCCATGATGTTGTTGGCAAGTAAAGCACCACAAAATTCCCAGGCAAGTGTTAAGTGTTCAAGCAGGTCTCAGGGAGCTAATTTTAACTTGGCCCACCTCACCCACTCAAGAAACCTCACAGAAGAGTGTTAGAAATATTACTGAGGTAGCCTTGAATCTACTCTAAGTTGTCGAAGTAATACATTTAAAAAATATTCACAACTTTGAGTACCTTATCAATAATGATCAATTCTTTGGGTCACACCTCACCAATGACCACGACACATCCAGGTGTGGTGACCCTGGGCTGAAGAGACACCCACAGCCAGACCAAAGACCCCAAGCTGATTCTACATGCTGGCTAACACTGAAAAAAGGTGAACATTTTTATGAAAGGATGCGACCATTTTGAAGTCTCCAAATGCTCAGGGTTTTACGTATAAAAGCAAACAGTGGTCAGTTTCTCCCTATTCAGCCAGAGGTTTGGGCATCATATAAAAATCAGCCTGATGAAATTTTACTGCTCCTGCTTCTTCAAAATTTTTGCAAAGTACTCAAAGCTTAGATCTATCTATGCGGTATAATTTAAAACAATGGTGTATCTTTTAAAAAAAGAACTTTTTGGAGTATTTATGAGGTACCAGGCACAGTTCTGAGTTTTCCACATGCATTAATTCATGGAGGTTTCACAAGAACCCCACGAGATAACTATTGTTATTACCCCCTTTTTATAGACGGGGAAACTGAGGCTCAGAGGAAGGAGCTAAAGTAGCTTAGTGAGCCCTACACAATAGTTAAGTTGCGGAGCTGGGATTTGAACGCAAGCAAATCTGACCCCAGAGCTCACAAGCTTAACCTTCACACTGTATTGTACAAGAAGCCTGAAAAATCCTTCTGTCCACAAGGAGACTGAAGAGGTAGTTCATTCACCAAAGAGCTAATTCTCAAATTGTTACGTGAGCTTCTCATCTCTGCTCTATGCTGTCCACGAGCAACAAAAAAGAAAAAGAAATAAAGAACAGAGGTGAGGAAATGGAGCAAGGGTGTGACTAAGCTACTTTTCCTGTAAAAGGCAAAAAATGCCAAGAATTGAGACTAATTCACCCAAAGGTCAACAGAGGGTTGTTTTTTTTTTCTTTTGAGACGATGAAGATGAAATGTGCTGACTCGCCCAGAGGCTAAAGGACAATTAGAAACATCCCTTGGCAGCTACCTGAGGAATCCAGGGGGCACTGGCTCCCTGCTGGACTCAATCCAGGCCTGGGGAGCCTCTTGGAGGGCCAACCCTGAGCAGGACACAGGAGACCTGTGGCTCACCGCAGGGACTGTTGTCAGCCTTGTGACAACCACAGCAGTAGCAGAGCTGACAAGTATCTAGAGAATTCACTAGAATTACGAAGCCTCCTAGCCATCACAGAGTTGGAGCCTCACAACCAACCTGTGAAGTACAGATTATCACCTGGTTTACAGATGAAGAAATTGAGAAGCTAAGGGCTGTACTCGAGTCTCGCAGAGGTGAGACTCAGATCTTCTGATGTCAGAGCAGCTCCCTCTTAGCCCATCCCTCGGTGCAGGCGTTACTCATTCACTAGAATCTCGGTGTAGGTGGGCAGCCTCTGACCTGGGCTCACACCCTAGCGCCACCATTTCCTGGTTGCTAGGTAACCCTTGGCAAGTTACTCAACCTCTCCAAGCCTGTTTTCTAAGCTGTAAAATGGGAATCATAAGAGTGCAAGCCTCGCAGGGTTTTTGCGGTAATTAACTAAAATGAATGAGTAACTGTATATCAAGAGTCAAGCAAAATGGCTAGTCATAGTAAGCAGTCATCAAATGTTCACTTTCATTATTAATTATTCACTCATTTAACAAACTTTGACCAGACAGTTATTCTGCTCCAGGCCTGTGTGCTTGGGCCTGATGATACGTAACAAACCAGGCGTGATATGTGATAAACCCTGCCCGAAGGTTACTCATGGTCCTTGGGAGACCAACACAAGGAGAGGATTATAAAGCAAGGGGGGAGTAAAATGATACCGGCAAGTTATGACATCATATAGGCATAGAAAATGGCATTTTATCAAGAGCAGCCCACCAAGATGCTCTGAGTTTGTGAAGCAAAATCTTTAAATTCCCAGAACGATGCTACAAACTGAAACATAGCTTCAAATTAAATATCGACATCACAAGATTTTATAAAAACAAACAATAAGCTCCTAGGATTTAGAGTTGAAGACCCTTAGTTCAAATCCCAACTCCATAACCTACCAACCTTGTGATTTGAAACAAATAATTTAACTTCTCTGGACCACAGTTGACTCATCTCTAAAACTGGGATAAAATAATGATACACCTCACAGGCTTGTTAGGCAGATGGAACGATGTACGTGAAAGTGCTTTGTAAATTTTCAAATGTCGTTATAATTATTACTCATTACAGGGGAAGGGGGAGGATAAAGAAGTAGAGGAAACGGAGGAGAGAAGGAGAGGGAGAAACACCTCAGCGTTTGCTCAGGTACCTGGGTAGCCACGACGAGCAGGGTCCTGTGCATGTCCCAGGCGTGCACAAGGACGATGCTTCTCGTTGAAAAGGGCAGACAGGGATTTACCCCAAATTTTAAATATACACAACTAGCTCCCTCCCATGGAGTCAGCTTTCTTCTCATTCTCAGGCCCTATGGACTCTTCTGAGATTCGAGCATCTTTACTTGGGGAAATCACACTGCCCGCCTGTGAGTGTTTGCAACTGAAGGCCGCCACCTGCCTCCATCCTGGAGGCTTTTTGTCCCCTGAGGCTCACTCCCTAGTTGCAGAGAATGCCACTACCGGACACAGGGACACGGGTGGGCAGCCCATCCCAAGCCGTCTGCAGAAATGTTTCTGTTCACCATACCCTTCTGGAGGCCCCACCAAGCAACACTGATTTGGGTCCCAAGAGGGGGACTCTGAGGTTGCTAAGTGGACAGAGGCAGTGAGCCTGGGGAAAGACTCAGCATCACAAAAGAGCCTTCGGACTGAGAGAATGGTGTGCAGAGCAAGGGGGTACAGAGCAGACGGAAGGGCGGAAAGTGAAAGCCACGCGTGCCAGGCTAGGGAGTTCAGACTTCATTATGCACAGGGTATAAAGGTATTTCAATCAACTCAGCAAAAATCAGTGGTGAAAGTTGCTCCGAAAATTTTCTGAGGCTATGAGTTGACAATTTTTTTTCTCAAAGAAGCAAAACATTCTCTTAAGCAATATACAGAAGTAGGAAACTGAGGCTAACAGCGGTAAAGGGTGCAGGCTTTATAATCAAACAAAATTCCAGCTCTTTCATTTACACACCATGTGGACTTGGGAAAGTTTTTCATTGCTCACAGCCTCAGTTTACTCACCTGCAAAATGGCTACTATTTACTCCAGAGGGTTTGATCAATCTAAAATGAACAGATGTATGTAAAGCACTGAGCAAAGTTCCTGGCACACAGTGAGTGCTATGAATTGGAGTTACTATGTGGACGATTTAAAGCAACATGAAAATATGATGAAGTTTACCAACACATTGACTAGCATCAATTGACATGAACTTGCCTCCCCAATGCAGCTTCCTGATTATAATATTTTCTGTCTTCCCAGAATAGAATAAAGACTTCTAGAATTAAATTCCATCTGGTCTATTCATATATTTGATCATGTATATAATAAACATCAAAGTGAGAGGCAGAAATTCAGACCGAGTTGGTTCAAACATCTTGGTGTTGTGTAAGCACCACTAAATATTTTTAAATCATTTTATGCGGGAGTCATCATTTTCTGTATAACGTAGCAAATTAAAGTTCTCATTTCACACTGGAAAACGCACTCGGTCACAGGAGTTAAGAAACTAATGAAATCACTATTTTTCAAGCCCGTAATACATACTTAGCCTGGTTCTAGACATAACATGGATAGACAAAAAGTATAAAATAGGGCTCCAATGTATAATTTATGATCTCACATTGGAGATGTGACTAGGCAAAGGGATTCCACTCAAGAGCCATAATCAACAGAGTATAATCAAGGGCCAGCAGCGAGGGTTCACCCCACAACCAGAGTGGTGAGTCAGCATGGAGCTAATATTTGGAAAGAACTGGATTTGCCAGTCATTATCAGAAATACCCACTTAGGGAAGGAATCCTTTAGAGAAGAGAAGAATCCATTTTCTGACACCCTCGGGCAGGTGACCATGGCTGAAGAGATCATTACCCACGTCCTCTGGGCTATTTATCTTTATTGGCACCATTCTGACAGGCAAGTGAAAGGAAATATTTGTTCCCATATAGAATCCCACTATTAAAACTTTCAGAACTCCCCTCCCTGCCACTATCACAATCACTGCACACACACACACGCAGCTGTGGGATTCTCCTACATTAATGTGACCCTTTACTGCTCTCCTGCACACTATGTGAGGCTCTTGTTACAACTTGGACCAACTTCTGGAGAACCTACTCCTACACTCTTAAGTTGGAAGCATTTCCGCCTACCCCTTCCATTCAGCTATCAGAAAATCCATGAGACAACCTTCTCCCTCAGAACAAAAGGGCTTCCAGGATGTTTCACAGGCTCTTCTCTGTGGGTTTGAAATTATACACAGCAATGCCAAAGGTAAGGCATTTCTAGAGGTTTTTTTCCTTTTCTTTTTTTATTACCATTCTGGCTGTTATTATTATTATTATTTTGTTGTTCCCGCTCCCTCTCCCTCTTGTGGTATCTATTTGTGGCCTACAGCAATCACTTTAGACTTTTTAGACACGTCCGGATGGAGATAGATGACACAAGTGATCTACTTATCTTCCTTTCCCATCACCAATAAAAGTGACAGCCCGCCTAATTAGGCCTAATAAAGCAGCCGCAGAAAGAGTGGCGCCTCCGCGATCTGAAGAGATATGGCACTGACCCGGAGATACAGGTGCTGCCTCAAGGCGTTGCTGCTATTACTTTATCTCCAATACATTACAGCTCGGCTCATGCCATATTCAAACGCAAGTAGCATGTTTTTCTCCTCGATTCTTAGATCAAGAACAAAAAAAAAAAAAAAAAAAAAAGAACCCCATCTAATCAAAAAAGGCGCTGACAATTTTTCAGCCCCACATTAAAAGCAAAGAGTCATTCAGAACAGTGCAGTCCATAGTCTATTTTATAATATCACTTTAAGCTATTGCTTTGAATCTCAGACATTTCTTTGTTAAGAAGGAAAATCAAAAATTCATCAGAAGAAGTTCTTTCTTCCCCCTTCTCTCTTTTTCTTTCTTCTAGGGCTAGCATGGGGTTTGGAGCTGGAACCAACATTTGTAGAAGTTAGGAGTCCTTAAGCAATTATTGGCGGTGAGAGTCTGACACACGGGAGAGTTGTCAACAACTGACTTTAAACAAAGTGGAAGGAAGGAGAAATAAACGGTGCTCTCAGCAAAATTAATATACAGGCCTGCAAATTAATGATGCCGTGTATTTTTTTAAACAAGGGGAAAAAAATCTGAACTTTGCATGAAACAGCATTTTAAGTACATCTTTGCAAAAATTATCAGATCGTCAAAGGGCATCAAAGTGAATTGAGTCTGCAACTATTCATAATATTTCCACATATGCTAAATGCAAAATTTATCTTACTTTATTCGCCTGTTCTGTAGCAATTATTTAGACCTATTAGAAAGGGGAAAATGTCCTTGATCTGAAGTGCCAGTGCTTGTTCTACAGCATTTATTATAAGAAACATAAACGCCTCTTACCCACATAAGCAAGCAGGCACGTGTGTGCATATGCACATGCACGCGCACACACCCACACACAAATACACATTCTCCAATACTTATTACTGGCCAGATGTTACTTGCCCTGAGCATCCTATCTAACTTTAACTTATTCCTGCAAATAACCCATCCATGGTTTTCATTGCTACATGTATGCAAATAAATTCCCCCAATCTCTACTGCCAACTATTAGTTCTAACCTTCTTCTTCTGTATCCAGAATGACACCCATGATCTTCCCACCCCTGCCCAATGTGAACCCTCTTCAAACATTCCTCCTCTCTAACGCTCCCCCGACACCAATGGTAGTTACAGCTCCCTTGCTGATAAGCTGTGATCCATCCCAACTCTTTTCTCTCTGCTGCGCTCGTGAAGATGAGGATGCTGTGTTTATAATAGTCATGGCCATCATCTATGGAGGGTCTGTCAGGTGTTATGCACAATGACATATGTTACATACGGTAATTAATTTCCCTGACAATTCTGTGGAATAGGCATATTTTGTCCACATGTCCTAACCAGTGAGGGAACTCTCCGAAGTAATGTAATTTGTGCAAGGCTGAGCAGCCAATACGTTTCAGAACTGGAATTGGTGCCTGCTGACTATTATGACAGATCAGTTAAAATGGGAGGAAGGAGAGCAGCTTTGGAATTAGTGGCCAAGTTGTCTCATTTCATCATGTGCATCCTCACAATTATGCACCCCAATCACATCTCCTGAACAGTGGGATGGGCCTTTAGCTGAGTTTCTTACCTCTCGTGTCCATCCATATATCCTGTCATAAGAGCAATCCCCATTTCTTCACACACAAAATTCCTGGCTCTGCCCCCTATCAGCTGGGTAATGCTAGGAGACTTACTTACCTTCCCTGAGTCCGTTTCCTGTTCTACAAAAAGGGGATGTATGACGTCCGCCTTGTAGGATCAGAGAGGCTGCGTGGGAAGGGCCTGGCACAATTGCCATCATCCAGCAAGCTCAACTGAGAGCAATTGCTATTGTTACTGTCATTCCTTTCTGTCATTCATGCCTCACAACTCCTTACAAGATGTGACGCACAGCTTATGAGGCTTTCTAGGAGATAAAGGAGGGTAAGATTGGGCTTAGAATTTCACAGACCTAACTGGATTGCTGAGTATGCCATTTATTACCTTGTGATGTTGGACAATCACTTACCTCTCTAACCCTCAGCTTTATCAATAGTGAAAAATGGGGGGACTTCCCTGGTGGCACCGTGGTTAAGAATCCACCTGCCAATGCAGGGGACACAGGTTCGAGCCCTGGTCTGGGAAGATCCCACATGCCACGGAGCAACTAAGCCTGTGAGCCACAACTACTGAGCCCGTGCCACAACTACTGAAGCCCGTGCGCCTAGAGACCGTGCTCCACAGCAAGAGAAGCCACTGCAATGAGAAGCCCACGCACCGCAACGAAGAGTAGCCCCCGCTCGCCGCAACTAGAGAAAGCCTGCACTTAGCAAAGAAGACCTAACGTAGCCAAAAATAAATTTCTAAAAAAACAGTGAAAACTGGGTATGATGACACTGATTGAGCACTCAAGAGTTGGCGAAAGTTCTAAATGTGATAACAAAGAGTTCCTAGTACTATGAGGTCACTCCCAGAAGCTCTGTTTTTTAGATGAGAAAATTGAGGCTTAGGGAGATCCTGTAACTTCCCCAAATCACAGAGCCAAATAGTAGCCAGGCTGGGATTTTAACCTAAGCAGCCTCCCTGTGGAAACAGCACTCCAAGTGGTCTTGAATGATTATAGATCCCTTTTCCTCCCTCTATGAAAATGTCACTGACTAGCAGCCTCACTCCCCACCCCACAGACTCAGGACACACACACACACACACACACACACACACACACACACACAAACTGCTCAACTCAGTCACATCAGGAATCCCTTCAAGTGCACACCTACTATTGGCATGTATACATGTGCCCATGTTTCTGTTACTTGCATTTCTGTGCATCCCTCTCTTTTGTCATCCACCCTCCCCCTATTTCCTCAAGGACCATAATCGTGTCTTTTATTTCCCTTCCCTCTCTCTGGAGCTCAAATCCAATCAGAAAGCATTTAGTAAAGGCTGTCAATGGAGCAAATGTGGGCACAGGATTAGTGCCAGCACAAGAGGGACGATTTCTGTATGCCAAGGGCTCTTCCTCATTTTAAAGACAGAACACCCGGCTGCTACGTCCCATCATTTCCACATGAACTCCAGATCATCTTCATGTGGCTGACAACGGCCCATACTGGGGAGTATAACCTTACAGGAAAAACAACCATCAGGAAAACTCCGTTGGTTTTGGCGTGCTTGCGTAAAAAGGGAGAAAAAAGCTTTCAGATCCTTTTTAACATGCAGTTTTGGTTGTATGCTGAATCTGGGGCCTGTGCCAGGGCTTCCTCAGAGCTGTGTGCAGTTGTGCCCTCTACATTTCAAGTGGCAGCGCCTCAGCTTTCGAGTCAGAGACAGATGGATTCAAATCTTGGTTGGGGTACCTACTGGTTGCAGCCTTGGGCAAGTTACTCAATATCCTGAGACAGTTCCTCATCCGTAAAATGGGCACTACAATATATACCTCACAAAGACCGTTTTAAGGATGGACATTAAAGGGAAGATTTTTAAAACATTTTGTTTAATGAGAGAAGCCGGCCACAAAAGAGAGTATTCTCTATGGTTCCACCACATGTAGTTCAATAATAGGCAAAACCAGACCATACCTCAAGGAATCAGAACTGTGGTTGCTTCTGGGCTGAATTCAGGGATTAACTGGGAAGGACATAAGAGAACTTCTGGGGGGTGATAGAAGTTTTTCTATATCTTAATTAGAGTATTGGTTACACAGGTGTCAAAATTCTTCCAATTGTGCACTTAAGATGTGTGCCTTTTAATGTACATAAATGACACTTCAACTAAGAAAGAGATAAAATGAGACACACATATATATAAAACTAGCAAGTGCCAAGCAAACAATGGATGCTGTGTCTTAGACATTCAGTAACTATTTAATAAGCGCCTACCAAATGCCAGACGCTGTGCTTGGTGATGGAAATAACAGGGTGGTAAATCATTATTATCATTTATGTGGTACCCGTACCTCTTCTTGTGTAACAGCATGGCTGGGTACACAGGGTACGCTACAGAAAGTGGACAAAGAGCTGAGGCCAGAAGCTGGCTATGCCCAAGCTAGGCAGGTACTAGGGAGTAAAAAACATGCCATGGGAATGGGTGCCATCAAAAAGGCAGAAACTAGAAGGGAAGGATAGTCATAGGAAATGGAGGGGAGTCCAGGTAGGCATTAGCAACAGAAAGGAGAAAAAGAAGGTGCCCAGACAGGCAGGCAGAGCACAACAATGTGTGCCAGTGACGCTTAGGAAAAGTCCCTGAGCAGGTACCACGGCCCCATCATAGAGCAGGTACCCATTTACCAAACCACTGGACAAGGTGAGGCCTGACAATGAGATTGGTCCAGGCACCAGGTTGGGACAGACTAACCCAGCGTCAGCTGATGCAAGTCCACGCTCGCCTCCTCTCTGAGGCTGCAGCAGGAGAAGACAAAGGACTCCACCCACATACGGGGAGAGAAGAGATATGGCGTCAGGGCACCAAGCAGATCCTGACTCTTCCCAGGCGTTGAGGGTAAATATCTAATCTGAGAGAAGAGCCATTGGTCCATAATGTGTATACTCAGACTGACCATGAAATTCCGTGGGAATATTAGTACATCTAGGGACTTGCATTAGGGCTCCTGGCATATGTGTTCTGTGTTCAAACCAAAAACGGTCACTTTGGACTCAGATGGACCTGGGTTTAAAATCAGCTCTGACTTGACCTTGTGCCACGGTTCTCCTCAGTAACATGGAGATGATAATGGTATCTGCCTCTTAAGGCTATTAAGAAGATTCAGTGAGATAATGTATGTAAAATTCCTAATATAGTGCCTGACACACAGGAAGTGTCCAACCATGTAAAGCACTGTTATTAAGAGCTGAGTGATAATTCAAAGCAGAGGGGCCAGCACACAATGACCTGTGCTTTAGCTTCATGTAAAACACAAATGGCAACAATGTGGAGGCTGTCTTATTTATTTATTTATTTATTTTGCTGCGCCACATGGCTTGTGGGATCTTAGTTCCCCAACCAGGGATCGAAGCCGGGCCCTCGGCAGTGAAAGCGCAGAGTCCAAACCACTGGACTGCCAGAAAATTCCTGGGGTTGTCCCTCTTAGTGTTTTCTTCATGCCGTCTATGCATATGGTCAATAGGAGAATTTTCATTCATAACAGTAAAAGCTAGCTTATCTCACATTCTAACAGTAGGAATCTCTAGCCTACAACATTTCCAGATTTACTAGAATCAAAGTCCACCATGATAGCCTTATGACCTAGAAAATTCTAATGTACCTGATCATGAACAGAATTTGCTAGTGTCTCTTCTTGCAATCTCATTGTTTGCTAGTTGGCAACACATTTTAGTGTCAAAATAAGAAGAACCTCATTCCCTGATCATTCGATATAACTGAGTTCACCATCATCTGAGAAGACACGATCACAGATAGTTCAGATATTCAGCATCAGTTGATGACTATTTTTAACATGACTCAGTTGTTCATCAGCTCTGATTTTGGTCAGCTAGAAAATTTTGAGGAAGATGGGAAACCAAACTCAGACACACAGAATATATTAGTTTTGTTTAGTTTGGGGTGAGGATGCTAGTTTGGGTGGTCCATTCTCAAAATACATCCCCGAGCCTCAGATTTGAAGTTGTCAGCCTATCCACTCCATCTTAACAGCAGTCCACAGAAGTGGGTTTTACCAAAAGATTTCACAGGTTTCATGCTTCCTCCTAAACCTTTTGATGTATTTTTCTAACATTTCACAGCTGGATTAAAATGTAACAAGGGTTCTATTGCCCCTCCCAAGTCTGCCCCAATTATGAAACAATATGAAGAAAAGAGAAACACTGGGCCAGAAAATAAAGGGGTCACGTTACACGCTGCACACATGCCGCGCACACACTCTTCTCTCACATTCACAGTAGCTAGTGTTCTGCACACAAGAAACTCTCCGGAAAAGCAAATGATGAAAATTGTGGACTGTATAGCAAAAGCAGCCAACTAAAATTATAATTCCATATTGAGTAAAACAGAGGCTGAGCTTCCTTTGTGGCTGTTGGAAGTCCTGTATGGATGAACGCTAGGTCAGAATATTACCATTAAATGTTTTTCACCATCTTTTTTTTGAACTCCCTGCTGTTCGTTTAGCATCTTTTCAATACCTCGGGGATTCAAAGGTCAAATGATTCCTTCCTGGATATATTTCCAGCCTCCACCCTCAAGGGTTTTTTTCTGTTTTTTGTTTTTGTTTTTTGGTCGCACCATGCGGCATGTGGGACCTTAGTTCCCCGACCAGGGATCGAACCCACACCCACTGCATTGGAAGCGCGGAGTCTTCACCACTGGACCGCAAGGGAAGTCTCACCCTCAAGTTTTTAAACACACATGTTGTACAAGGAGTCTAATAAATTCCTTGTTTTGTGTAGTCTGATGATCTTAGCCAGAAGCAATTAGAGAGCTGTATTAGTATTTGGTTTATTTCAAAATGTGTGGGCATGCCTCGAGTTTTGAAAATCTGTATGTGGTAACTCTTGGGAAGAATCCTTGGGGCCCCTTTGGGGTGTGCTCCTGTACCCAGGTTACCAGAGCAACGCCTACCGACAAGGATGTCACGCTCATGGCCCGTCTGTGGAAGGACTGAGTACGGGTAATAGTACTGCTGCTCTTTTCTCCAGCGCTGGTTAGAATCTACCCTAAGTGGCAACTGGCCTTTGCACCCCCCACCCTTGGCTTTCTGCTCCCTCTTTTGAATACATCTCTTTCAGTAACTCATCAACTCATCAGCACACCAAATGCAAAAAAACACTCTTCCTTAAAAACACAAGTGGACACTGAGGGCCCAGCATTGCTCTCTCAGGATTAACTAGTAACAAACAGAACTAAAGACTTTAATCCATTTTTTTTTTTTTGAACTCTGCCTTTTTTTTTTTTTTGGCTGCCATGCAGCTTGCAAGATCTTAGCTCCCCAACCAGAGATTGAACCTGGGTCCTGGCAGTGAAAGTGCCGAGTCCTAACCACTGGACCACCAGGGAGTTCCCAAGCCTTTAACCTTAATGAAATGAAGCCACGTGCTCTCCAGTATGTGCCCTTCCAAGGAAGGTGCACAGAGCCTCCCACGCAGAAGTAACATTTATCATCATCCTTTTAAAGAGATAATGGAAGCTATGACAAGAAAACAAAAAACAACTTCACCTGTAAAGAGTTCTGTAAATAACCCCTGGCAAGGCTGGGTCTTTCCCCTTTTGAAGGTCATGTGCTCAGACATCCCAAGTTCCAGAACAGTTTGGTGAGCTCCAGAGCAAAATGGGAAATGGCAGAGTCCTGGGGTTTAATTCTTTTAGCGACTGTACATCGAGGACATCTTCCATATCACAAAGAGAAGGTTTCACCTGGCCTATGAGGCCCTCCGCCTTCCAACACTGACAGCACTTCTTGCCAGAGGGGAAAAAAATTACTTTTTAAATATTGACTCTCTCAGTCACTGCCAAGGCCAACCAGTCAGCTGTGAACCACATTTGTTGCTGCCATCTTAAACAGATCTCGAACTCTGCTACTTGCCAAGCAGCATCTCTATGGCAAAAGCAAAGCTGCAGTAACGATCCTGAGCTGAGATTCTAGGTATCCAAGCCAGAAGTACAAGGAATCATTGCCTTACTTCACTTTAGGCGTCACCATTGAACCTCCTAGTGCCATGTCTCAATGACACCTCACACTTGTGTATTCTGAGTCCTTATCCTTCACTGCAAGGCTCCTGAGCCCACCTTGCCCTGCGGAGCTCCTCCTCCTCCCCACCCCTCATCATCATCATCATCATCATCATCATCACTAACAATTATATTAAGAGTTACTATGTGCCAGGCACTCTTCTAGATTATTTTACATCTGTTACTGTCATCACTACTACTAAGAGTAATCGCTAATACTTGTACAGCACATATTGTCAGGCACCATTTCACGAATTCCACACATGCAATCCTCACAACATCCCTAGGAGATAGGTACCCTTATTATCCCGGCTTCATAGGTGAGGAAACGGCACACAGTGGTTTACACACTAGCAAGTGGAGGGGCTGAACTTCAAAATAGGCTGCCTGGCTCTAGAGCCTGCTGTCTACGTGTGCTCTCTGATCCCAGGGGAGAGGCAGACCTAGAACAAGCAATCGTATTTCCAGATTCCTTTAGAGAGGGACTCAGAAGGGGTTTCTGAGACCTGGTCCACCTTCTTGGAGAAGGTGACTATACGGCTGAGTCTTGAAGGACCAGGAGGAGTAAGTCAGGGAGAAAAGAAAAGGCAAAGTGCTCCTGACGGGTGGAATGGTGCACACACAGACCTGGGGGGAAGGCTTACTCAGGGGGCTCCAGGCGGTTTCTGTAAAGTTAGAGCAAAGGATGAAGAGGGGAAGGATGACGAGATAAAAGTAAAGAGTACTGAACGCAGTCCCTCATGGCCCTGATGGCTCATCTAAAGTTAGACCGTACCCTGAGAACAACAGCAGGCTCCAAAGGGTATGAAGCTGAGGGGCTATCACACGTGGGTTTCCTTTTCAGAACAATCCCTTGGTTGCCCTGTGGCAATCACACTAGACAAGAAAGGGAAACTAGTTAAGAAGCTGTGAGCACAATTCAGGTAAGAAATGATAAGAGTCTGAATGGGGCTTCCCTGGTGGCGCAGTGGTTGAGAATCTGCCTGCCAATGCAGGGGACACGGGTTCGAGCCCTGGTCTGGGAGGATCCCACATGCCGCGGAGCAGCTGGGCCCGTGAGCCACAATTACTGAGCCTGCGCGTCTGGAGCCTGTGCTCCGCAACAAGAGAGGCCGCGATGGTGAGAGGCCCGCGCACCGCGATGAAGAGTGGCCCCCACTTGCCGCAACTAGAGAAAGCCCTCGCACAGAAACGAAGACTCAACACAATCATAAATAAATAAATAAATAAATAAATAAATAAATGAACGTGAATTTCTTTAAAAAAAAAAAGAGTCTGAATGAATACAATGTCAATTACTATAAACATAAGAGAAAATTCTCAGTCTTGAACATTTTGATATTGCTTTAATTAAAAATACCTGTATAGATGGAACTTCCCTGGTGGCGCAGTGGTTAAGACTCCACACTCCCAATGCAGGGGGCCCAGGTTCGATCCCTGGTCGGGGAACTAGATCCCACACTCATGCCACAACTAAGAGTTCGCATGCCACAACTAAGGAGCCCGACTGCTGCAACTAAGGAGCCCGCCGTGAGCTGCAACTAAGACCCAGCGCAACCAGAAAAACAAAAAACCTGTACAGACATGGGATCCCCAAAGTTCTTGTCCTTTAGAGGACTTGACTGTAGCCAGCTCTTCCTCCATGGAACTCACAGGTGTAGCATCATATCATGAAATCAAAATGAGCTCACCATTTCAAGTTTTATTATACTAGAACTCAATGGCTTAGCTACTGTCATTGCATAATAAAGATTTAATTAATCAAAATATTAAGAGCTCATGTCTGTCTAATCATCCCCTTTTACATGAAGCAACTTTTACCATAGGAATTTAAAGTACATCCCTATATCTCTCTATAATATGTCTCACTTTGGGACATGGCTCTTAAAATAATGTCCATAACTACCAGGAAGCCACAGGCTGGCTGACTTCTTACAACATCTGTGCAGATAAGTGACACCACACCGGGCTCACACTAGATGCTCAAAAGGTTTATTGAAAGAAAATACTGAAGTCAATGAGTGAAACCTATCATTGGGCATCAACAATTTTCATTTAATATTTCACAAACCTACATATTATCCCATCACGTGCTCACAAAAGTCTATGCCATTTTACCTCTTTCCTTTGGAAAGGTCTCTTATGGGATGCCTTACTGTAGAAGCAGTGGTTTAAGTGACTCTGTAAACGGTGATCCACTGACCAAAAGAGTTTGAGAATCACTGCTAAGGGACTTAAGAGACTTCACAGAAATGATTCCTGATTAGCTTCATAACCACAAAGAGCAAGGTTGGGGGGTCACTTGAAATAGTAGGTAACTCAGAAATATTCCATAGATCACTGGGATTTTAGAGCTGGAAGACACTGGCCCAGAAAGGTGAAGGGGTTTACCTAAGGTCACGCAGCCAATCAGTAGCAGACTGATTCTTTTTTTTTTTTTTTTTTTTATGGCTGTGTTGGGTCTTCGTTTCTGTGCGAGGGCTTTCTCTAGTTGCGGCAAGCGGGGGCCACTCGTCATCGCGGTGCGCAGGCCTCTCACTATCGCGGCCTCTCTTGTTGCGGAGCACAGGCTCCAGACGCGCAGGCTCAGTAATTGTGGCTCACGGGCCTAGTTGCTCCGCGGCAAGTGGGATCTTCCCAGACCAGGGCTCGAACCCGTGTCCCCTGCATTGGCAGGCAGATTCTCAACCACTGCGCCACCGGGGAAGCCCCAGTAGCAGACTGATTCTTAATTCCTAGACCTGTATTGTTTTCACTATTCCATGCTGCCTGCTCTTTCTGTGTGAAAATATTAAGAAAAGGTAACTAGAAACTTGATGGTATACAAGCCAAGGATGTTCAAATGATGGTAAACAAGCCTCAGAAATCCTAACGTTTAGTCCTATTTTGCTGCTTAGTTGGGTGGCCACTTAATTGTTTTTAGAATCTCAGCTCTCCTGTTTGTTCATGGCAGGAAATTGGCTAGCCCCGCTTCTCACTGTCCAAGAGGCTGGACCCTTCCATCTCCACAGCTGCTTCCCCTCTGCTCAGAAATCTGTGCCTCTGTGTCTCCAAGCCCTGTCTTTACCTCAACTTACAGCCAGGTTTTCCCTCTTTCCTTTCATAACGAAATTCCTTGGAAGAATCTACACTCACAGCCACCACATGCTCTGGGTCATAAGTGGCCCCGCCAGTTCTTAGCTGTGTGACCTGGGACAAGTCACTTAACCTCTCCATGCCTTGCTTTCCTTCAGTGTAAAATGGAGGTATTAATAGTTCCCATCTCCAGATTACTGCCAAGTTGAAATGAGATAATCGAGGTAAAGCACATAAGCATTCACTCAGCAAGTATTTATCCAGCGCCCGTGCCAGGAGAAATTCCCAGCACTGGGGATACAGCAGTGAACCAAAATAAATGAGTTCTCATTTCCACAAGGCTTCAGAATTCCACTTTTGAGAGTTTTCCTGCACCTCCTCAACTCCCATTTGGATGCTTACAATAAGGACCTTTACTTTCAGGTAAATAGGGTGTGCCTCTTTGCCTTAAAACTTGATGAAACTACAATTAACTCTTGAACATGAGTTTGAACTGTGTGGGTCCACTTACATGTGGATATTTTTCAATAGTAAATACTACAGCACTACACGATCCGTGGTTGGTTGAATCCATGGATGCTGAATGGGCGGGTATGGAGGAACCTCGTATATGGAGGACCAGAGCACGGACTGTAAATTACATATGGGTTTTTGACTACCCAGAGGATTAGTACCCCTAACCCCCGCCTTGTTCAAGGGTCAACCGTACTGTGAAAACTGTAAAATTCAACACAAATATAAGGGATTTTATTAGTACTCCTCAAGCTTAAGCAAAGATCTGTCAAACCAATCCCAACATTGTCTCTCCTTCCTTGGGATGCTGGAATCTATAATAAATTGGAATCTTCCTCAGGTAGCTGGATAACAAACCAAGTAAATTATCATACTTTCTATTCGAATCTCAAGGGCACAAATTTGCAAATCTGTTCAGAGTGAAGCCTCCCTCAGCAGAATTTCCTTAACACTGTTCCGAATCTGTCTCCTCATGCTGTCTTCTCCCCCGCTCTGCTGTATCGCTCGCAGGAGGCCGGAAGCTCCTGGAAGGCAACATGCCTGTCTGGTTCACAATCTCCCTCTCCCAGACACTCGCCTTGACACAGAGTAGGCCCACAAAAATATTTATTGGTGAACAGGCACCAGGAGCAATGGAGGGGTTGGGCCCTGCAGAGGGCAGTGTGTGTTGGTGCCAGCTCCCTGCCACACTCACTACGTTTTCCTTTTAAGCCCATCCGTGTGCTTTATAAGTAAATAGAAAATGCTAACCTTAGCATATTCAAAAGAACGTTTTAGCCTGCAGCAATTAGGTTATCTCTCGGTTATTTATTTCTTCGGCTTGTTATTAGCTCTGCGCAGAATATTATTCTAATTATGTCAGCCCAATCAGCAGTATTGCATGTCCAGGCTCATTTCCATTAGTTTGAGCTTTGTCTTTCACACTGTGATACTAATTCAATGAGACATCAAACATTTAAATCGACCCGGGATGCCGAGGTCAGGCAGTTTTGCCCTTCCACTCTATTAGCACTCGGGTGTAATTGTGTTTGTCACTCCCCACATGACGGATAGTATCAGGGTGACCACTGGAGCACAAATGAGCAATGTGCTAATATATTATTTTGTTCTATAATATCAATATGTGTTTATTCAGTGCCTGTGCTAGCCAACTTGAAACGGTCACTTTAACGCAGCCGCATCAAGTGCTTCTACTCCCAGTGAAGTATTTATTTGGAACGTTTGCTAGATTTTCAATGGAATTAGACCAAAGGAAGGAAAATAAAAATGGTTGCCAGGGAGAGGAACCATGAAGGTCTCAAAAGCCTCTAGTGGCACCAGTGAGGACTTGGAAACCACAAAAATCGAAGGTACAATGCAATTTTCTTTCCACCTCAATGCACTTTGCAAAACTCTTCTATTCTCCGGTAAATAGTTTAAAACTCAAGGTGCAACCTATGGTATTTGAACAAATATAAACTTGACCTGGAGTTAGTGGGCACCGTTGATTTTCATGACTCTGTTCTTGACAGTGAGGAAAATAGAGAAAATTGGCAAGCAGTGAAAAGAAAAGTTTTGGGAAATCTGTTAGCTTGTTTTTGTTTCCATGACAGGTAGATATTCGACAATGAATTTTTATCCCTGAGACCCCAACGAACCCAATCTGTGCTCTTGCCATGTTATTTACCCTTATCATTATGAGACTTAAATTTGATTATTAGTATAACATAGTGTACCCAGAGTCTTAGTGTGTTATTTCACATTTTAACATCTAAAAAATAACTAGGGAAGCTGGTGTGCCAAGAAGTCCAAGTCAATATGGTGCACTGACTGACCAAGAGGCACTGTGGATTCCAACAGGAATTCTATTACTGGGTCTCCATGCCTTTTCACAATCACCATAGGACAGACTTTGTTACTCTCATGGTGTAAATGAAAAACTTAAGCCTGGAGAAGCTCGTGTCTAAGCTCAAGATCCCACAGTTTGTCAGCGACAAAGCCAGAACCGGCTCCGGGTTTTTAGATCCCTCGTGGTCATGACCTGCTCTAAAACCCCCAGATGTCTACCCACATCTCTTAACTGCTGGCCAGGAGTTCGGGTCACCCCTGCTCTGCTGCCATCCCTTATCCAGGCTCTGCTTCAATCTTGGCTCCCCACACATTCCATGTAGCCTGTGCTTGGCACTCGGCCCAAGCGGACTTATCTATCTTCTCCAAATCATAAACTTCTTAAACTAATGCTTGTATGTGCAAAGATATGCATTGAAAGAAAGGAAGAGGATAAATCATCCCTAACCCCTACCGACAGGTTCAGTGAATTACACCAATGTATGTTAATTGAAAAATCGCTCTTTATAAATATAGATAAACCTAAAAAGACAAGACTAAGTACTTTTTAATAGCTTTTTTTAAACTCACCATTGCTTTACATGACCCTTCGATGCCTTTCTGTTCTATTGATTTTACCGTTTTAAATACAGATGCATCTTTTAACTTACTTTCAGGAATTAGCTGAGAATCTCCCATTTTCTCTTTGGGTCTCAGTTTTGCATGCCAAAACTGCCTCTAATGTAGATACCATCCAACTTAGTACTTCCACAGTTTAAGATACAAAGTTCTAATAACTGGTTCTACTGTGGGGGAAAATGGAACTTTTACTTTTGATACTGTAATTGGACCAGGAAACTGAAAACAGACCCATAAATAAGAATGTGATGCTCTTACTAGTCAATGATTTTTGCGTTCAAAGAATGGGAGGAGCTTCATATCTTTAACAATTTTTTCCACAACATTTCTGCATATTGATATCTGCATATTGAAAGCAGCACATTAGACTTTTGTTCTCAAAGATCACAAGTTGAGCAGAAATACAAGCAGAAATAAGAGACCAACTCCAAGATGAAGGCCAGCCCCCTGAGATGCGCACAAAAACCTTTGAGTTCACAGCACTTTAGAAAGGTGACAGCAGCAGTAAATAAACCATTGGATTAGATTAGAGGTCAGCAACCTTTTAAAAGGGGTGTGCTGAAGAGTTGACCCCTTTCCTTCTGGCATGCTCCTCCTGTGCTGACCATATCTTTGCAAAGAAAAAAACGTTGAACTGCCACCTGCCAATGGTCGGGGGCGCAGGGCTGCTGACCCTTGTGGCTACTGGTGGCCCAGCCATCCATGGGCATGTTGAAGAGCTTGGCTTAAGTGCCACCTCGGGCAGTGACCGGCCAGGCTCCCTCGCACCAACATGGAGACATGTGATGGAGAGAGCAGAATCCATCACGTCAGCTTCCAACATATTTATTTCTTTTTTTTTTTTAATTTAATTTTTTTTTTTTTTGGCTGCGTTGGGTCTTCATTGCTGCGCATGGGCTTTCTCTAGTTGCGGTGAGCGGGGGCTACTCTTCATTGTGGTGTGCGGGCTCCTCACTGCGGTGGCTTCTCTTGTTGTGGAGCACGGGCTCTAGGCGCCCGGGCTTCAGTAGTTGTGGCACACGGGCTCAGTAGTTGCGGCACGTGGGCTCAGTACTTGCAGTGGCGCATGGGCTCTAGGGCACACAGGCTTCAGTAGTTGTGGCTTGCGGGCTCTAGAGTGCAGGCTCAGTAGCTGTGGTGCACAGGCTCAGTTGCTCTGCGGCATGCGGGATCTTCCCAGACCAGGGATCGAACCCGTGTCCCTGCACTGGGAGGCGAATTCTTAACCACTGCACCACCAGGGAAGTCCCCCAACATATTTCTTTTTTTTTTTTTTTTTTTTAATTATTTATTTATTTTTGGCTGTGTTGGGTCTTCGTTTCTGTGCGAGGGCTTTCTCCAGTTGTGGCAAGTGGGGGCCACTCTTCATCGCGGTGCACGGGCCTCTCACTATCGCGGCCTCTCTTGTTGCGGAGCACAGGCTCCAGACGCGCAGGCTCAGTAGTTGTGGCTCACGGGCCCAGCCGCTCCGCGGCATGTGGGATCTTCCCAGACCAGGGCTCGAACCCGTGTCCCCTGCACTGGCAGGCAGACTCTCAACCACTGCGCCACCAGGGAAGCCCCCCCCAACATATTTCTGATGACAAGGAAAGTACTAGTAGCATGAAATAATAGACCAAAAGAAAGGGAGAAAAGACTAATAGACCAGACATCAGAAAAGTTAGTGATCATATCCTACCCTTCCTTCCCTTCCTATCAAAAAGAAATCAGACAGTGGAAATGTGGGACAAGTTCCCTCATGGGGGGAGGGTGGCACATGGAAATCATAGACTGGGAAATAAAAAGAGAAACCACAGTCAACACAATATGCAGAAGTAGCCATTTATTTATGCACTCCTTCCATTTATAAAAGATGTGTTTCAGCCTCGGGCTGCATGTACATAATAATTAGCGCTAATGAATATAAATGATACTCGCAACTCAACCTGTTTACAGAGTCCCCTCTCCCCCGTGTTATTCAGGGAAGAACTGAGTTTGGAAATGAGACATATGCTGTGTTCTTGGGCTTGACGATGACCCAGAGGTTACAGAAACTGAGGACAAGGAAATCAGTTAGCAATTAACATGGCAAGAAAAAGCCGAACCCAAGGAATTTGGCACTTCGAGTCACAGGCACTGCCTCAAAGGAGGACGCTCTTCCTTTCTCTGCGGACATTTGTCCACAGGGTAACACGATTATTCCTGCATAACCCAGCACCTGAGAGATGCTGAGGGCAGAAATTCAAGGAGCAACTGTAACACCATGAGAGGTCTGAGAAAAAGAACACAGAACATAAAAAAGATGAAAAGAATGACACTCACATTCTACTCCTATTTATTCTTCCACCCAAGCAAGGGAGGTGATCTGGTTTCCTAGCTCAGTGGATTTTTGAAGCCAGAAACTCATATGTATGAGAAGTTAATAGTAATAGCACAAAGACAATGGCAAGAGGTAATATATAATGTGATAGAGACTAAAAATACCCCAGAAAATCAGATATAAGATCTCTTGAAAATAACAACCATTTAGTGCAAAGGAAAGAATCTTTATACAACTCAATAAATACATCTGAAAATTTTACAGCACAAAAAATGGTCTGGACTAGAAATGAAAAGATCAGTGATGTTTGATATGCTCTGTTTAATAAGAAATAAAAAGCAGCACACATCTCAGGAAACACTTCTGTCCTCAGTTAGGTATACAAAACAAAGTTTGAGGGTTTAAAAAGGCCAGCCTCAGGTATTTGGAAAACTCATTTACAGGATACCTCATTCTCCAGTGGGCCCAGGAGCCAATGCTGGGCGTTCTGACATTCCTGAGGAAACTATTTCCTCACCACTGGATGCAGCTGCTGTGTCTGAGGACCTTACAGTCTAGGATACTGCACAAGTGGAAGGGCCTTGGGAAATCAGTATTCTCAACTGCAGAGGAAACAAGTGAGCTTAGGGCAGGGTGGGCACCTCCCAAGGTCCCACAATAACATGGGGGCAGAGGTGGAACCAAGAATCCAAGCCTCTAGCAGTTTCTGTGAAGTTAAGTACAATGCACAAAGACAGCAACAGGGGATTCCCTGGCGGTCCAGTGGTTAGGACTCAGTGATCTCACTGCCGAGAGGGCCCGGGTTCAATCCCTGGTTGGGGAGCTAAGATCCCACAAGCCGCACAGCGCAGGCAAAGAAAAAAAAAAAGAAGATAAAAGAGAAGACAGCGGGGCTTCCCTGGTGGTGCAGTGGTTGAGAATATGCCTGTCAATGCAGGGGACACAGGTTCGAGCCCTGGTCTGGGAAGATCCCACATGCCACAGAGCAACTAGATCCGTGAGCCACAATTACTGAGCCTGCGCGTCTGGAGCCTGTGCTCCGCAACAAGAGAGGCCGCAATAGTGAGAGGCCCGCGCACCGTGATGAAGAGTGGCCCCCGCTTGCCACAACTAGAGAAAGCCCTCGCACAGAAACGAAGACCCAACACAGCCAAAAATAAATAAATAAATAAATAAAATTTAAAAAAAGAAAAGACAGCAACAAATTTGGCCCCTTCAAGCTCACTGCCTTCCTATCCTAACCTTCTGAAGGAGTGAGAGAAGCCAAGTCAGGGGGCAGGAAGCACGTGAGGCATCTGAGCATGTTAATAACAAGAGGAAGCTGAACTCATGTCACTTGCCCTAACCTCCTCGCTTGCCCCTGTCCTTCTCTTTCTCTTAAACTGTGCTTCACACTTGCTTCGTCCAGGAAGCCCACCAGGCTCACCTCTCCTACTCCCAGCTGTTCCTAGCGTCCCAACCCTTACACTGACTGGCCACGTGATATCTGCCTGAAGACTCAAGCCTCCGTTTCCTCCTCGAAAAGATGGGGACACTAAGACCTGCTTCCTAGGATGTCTGTGAGATTTGGGGGAGATAATTTGTATAAAGGGCCTAGCACAACATCTGACAAATAATAACGAAAGAAAAATAAGTGCTCAGCTAAAGGAAGGTGTTAGTACATTATTAGAGCAGCAAATAAATCTGCACAGCCAAGTTGCTGGGTGACTCTCTGTGGGTGACTGCAGCACATCACATTTAGTTTTGTCACTGTGGTGCTTCTTTGGTCTCACCCACCATGTGCATGTGGGTTGAACTGAAGTCCTCCCCTCTCCTGCCTCTCTTCTCTCACTTGCTTGGAATCTTCTCCAGAACAGGGATTCTGTAAGGCTTCTCATGAATATGGTTGGCACAGGCTGGCTCCCTGGCACTGATGATGCCAAGGTGATAAATAGTAACTAACTTTAAGGGTCGTTAGAATCATTTACAAGGCAATTTCACGTACAGAAATTCATTTGATCCTTGCAGTTACCCTAGAAGTCAAGCAGGACTTTTATTATTATCCCCATCTTAGATAAAAGAGGAGAAAACAGAGGCTCAGGTAGGTTGAATGACTTGCCTCTCACCTTGAGTGGGGCTGATACACTTTTGGAATCAGGGGCCACCTTGCCTGGCTTGGCAGTTTTCAAAAGGGGGTATTAATCCTTCCCCTAGATGACCTTTAACACATATGACTGCTGCTGTGCAGTGTCTACTCAGTGAGGAGTCCCCAAACACACTTCTCTACGATTTCAGCATCTCCCCACAGCAACTTGTTTTTACCTTACCAACCATCTATCGGACAAAGGTCAGCAAACTACAGCCAAATCTGATCCACAGCTAGTTTTCGGATGGTCTACAAGCTAAGGATTTTAAAGGGCTGTGAAAAACTAAACAAAACAAACAAACAAACAAGAAAATGCAACAGAGATGTATGTGGCCCACAAAGCCTAAAATACCTACTATCTGACCCATTAAAGAAAAGGTTTGCTGGCCCAATCAGATTGTGGTTCTCTCCTGCTTTGGCAGCCTGGACACTTAGAGCCCAATCTGAGGCCCTTCTCTAGCAACAGAAAAAGACTCCAATGCAATGTCTTTTGGGACTCCCACTCTGATTCCAGTTTTGCTCTCAAAGGAAGTATTTGATGTGACTCTTTCGATGCTGAAGAAATTAGTCCCACCACTGGTAACCCTAAAACACAAGCCATTAAACTCATCATATTCCTTTATCACCAAGTAATATGTGCAACAGACACCCTTGCCTTGTCCCTTAACCAATGCATCCTTGGACCTTAATCACGTCCCATGATTCATTCTTTTTTTTTTTTTTTTTTCCCATGATTCATTCTTAAGGGAGCTTCAAAATGTCCTGCCTAATGTTCCCCTTCACTAATTTTTTTTTAATTAATTAATTAATTAATTAATTAATTTATGGCTGTGTTGGGTCTTTGTTTCTGTGCGAGGGCTTTCTCTAGTTGCGGTGAGTGGGGGCCACTCTTCATCGCGGTGCGCGGGCCTCTCACTGTCGCGGCCTCTCTTGTTGCGGAGCACAGGCTCCAGACGCGCAGGCTCAGTAATTGCGGCTCACAGGCCCAGCTGCTCCGCGGCATGTGGGATCCTCCCAGGCCAGGGCTCGAACCCGTGTCCCCTGCATTGGCAGGCAGATTCTCAACCACTGCGCCACCAGGGAAGCCCCACTAATTTTTTTTTAACATCTTTATTGGAGTAAAATTGCTTTACAATGTTGTGTTAGTTTCTGCTGTATAACAAAGTGAATCAGCTATACATACACATATACCCCATATCCCCTCCCTCTTGCTTCTCCCTGCCACCCTCCCTATCCCACCCCTCTAGGTCGTCACTAGGCACCGAGCTGATCTCCCTGTGCTATGTAGCTGCTTCCCACTAGCTGTCTATTTTACATTTGGTCCCTTCACTAATTTTTAAACTTATTTTTTAGTGTTTTATCTTGCACCATAATAATCACTTTTGAAAATTACTGAATCCTTTCAGGAACCACGATTTAAGGACTATACATTGAATAATCTCCTTAGAATAGCCCACGTAGTACAGAGCAGGCTTGAACCCAGCTCACCTCATTCCACACCCAGGGCTTTTCCTCACTATCCCTAAAAGTCAAGAAGGTTCTAAATGGAAATAATTAGGGACCGAACCCTGTTAGTTAGTGACCCTCCCCAGCTGTAGCCCACTATCCTGGAGGGCCCATCCCAAAATAGCCTTCCGGGCTTTCTCTTAGATAGTCAGCCCTCGTAACCATAGTTCCTCATTTTCTGATTCAACCAACTGTGGAATGAATCTGCAGATGCAGAACCCATGGTTCCAGAGGTCCACTGTACTATGCCATTTTACACAAGGGACTTGAGCATCTGCAGATACTGGTATCCAGGGAGGGTTCCTGGAACCAGTCCCCCATGGATACTGAAGGATGACTGCACTGCCACAGAGGCACACACCACGCCAGCGTCCCCTCATTGCCAGGGCTCCAGCTACTCACCAGTCCAAAGGAAGAAAAGGAGGACAAAAACCTGCTCCCAACCCTCTTGCACTGTTGGTGGGAATGTAAATTGATACAGCCACTATGGAGAACAGTATGGAGGTTCCTTAGAAAACTAAAAACAGAACTACCATATGACCCAGCAATCCCACTACTGGGCATATACCCTGAGAAAACCATAATTCAAAAAGAGTCATGTACCACAATGTTCACTGCAGCTCTATTTACAATAGCCATGACATGGAAGCAACCTAAGTGTCCATCGACAGATGAATGGATAAAGAAGATGTGATGTGGCACATATATACAATGGAATATTACTCAGCCATAAAAAGGAACAAAACTGAGTCATTTGTAGTGAGGTGGATAGACCTAGAGTCTGTCATACAGAGTGAAGTAAGTCCGAAAGAGAAAAACAAATACCGTATGCTAACACATATATATGGAATCTAAAAAAAAAAAAAAAATGGTTTTGAAGAACCTGGGGGCAGGACAGGAATAAAGACACAGACATAGAGAATGGACTTGAGGACATGGGGAGGGGGAAGGGTAAGCTGGGACGAAGTGAGAGAGTGGCATGGACATATATACACTACCAAATGTAAAATAGATAGCTAGTGGGAAGCAGCTGCATAGTACAGGGAGATCAGCTCGGTGCTTTGTGGCCACCTAGAGGGGTGGGATAGGGAGGGTGGGAGGGAGATGCAAGAGGGAGGAGATATGGGGATATATGTATACGTATAGCTGATTCACCTTGTTATATAGCAGAAACTAACACACCATTGTAAAGCAATTATACTCCAATAAAGATGTTAAAAAACAAAACAACAACAACAAAAAACCTGCTCCCAGTTATGCGGAGGGAATCACTGCATGTGGGACCAAGTGGCTGGGTTTCAGTTCTGCTCTCACCACCCACCAGCTATATGACCTTGGATCAGCCACTTACCCTCTCTGACTCTATCCTTGTCTAGGGGAACAGAGGGGTCCTCCTAGCGCTGTCATGAATTGCGTGGGTGCGAGTGGATGACAAAGCATTTACTAACATTTGGAAGCCCTGTACAACTGTAAGAGCTTGTTATCACAGCCACAGCCATTCTGCAATCAGCCTGAGATGCTTGGAGCTGGAGTAATCAGCCCTCTCGCCACCCCTTCCATCAGTCTAGCAGGTCGAAGAATTTGGACAAGTGGGTTTTTCAGGGGAAAGAGATAGAGTTACGCTCTCTACTTCATCTCTAAAGTACTTGGGTCTCCAGGGGCTAAATGGACCTTCTATTTATAAGGAGAAGACAGAACACAATGCACACACCCCAAAAGGCTTTAAATGACACCCCACACCTCCATGGAGAATCTCTGATTTTAAAAGAAGCATGGCAAAAGAACCCTTATCCATGCTGCCAATTAGATAAGACAAAGTGATATCAACCCCACGCTGGCTCCAGGGACCGGCCAGGATAACCTTACACATTATCCACTTCAAATTTCTGTGATTATGTCCTACATATATTATATACTCTCACACAGAATGAACATATTATTTGTGATTTATACCCACCCCCCCCACCCAGCCCAGTAATTACACCCCTGTGTATTGCATCTATTCACTTGAGAACATGCCTTTCATTTGACAGATCAAAGGATTAAGCATATATTTTTCCTCTTCTCTCAAACCAGCCATTGCCTCTATGGAGGAGCATTGACTTCCTTCCTTGAAAATGCTGTTCTTTTGAGTAGTTTTCACCTTGGGACTAAACATCTTTTGCCCTCAGACTTGGTCACAACATAGGCTGGTCCACAGAGATGGGGGAGACCAAGGGGGCCACCACTGTTTGCAAGGAGAGGAGGCTGTGTGGCACAGGACTGCTAGGAAAGCTAAAGGGAAACTGCTAGCTACCAACAAGGGCTGCTTGAAGGCCTCTAAGGACCCCATGCACTCTTGCTTTTTTTGCAAGCCATACCTCTCTCACATTATACCAAATACCCTGCATCCCACCTTTAAGGAAATGTGCGTAAAACTATATGAGTTTTAAGGAGTTGTAGTTGATGGGTAAACGTGTTTCATTTTGTAAAAACTTGAACATTAATTAATGTCAATTTCACAGTTTCATATTTTTCATTCAGTAATTCCCTTCCAGAATTCCAACATTTTATTAAGCTCTTGCCAATTCCAAAGCCCCCAGCTCTGTGTTTATGGATCCAATGGTTAAATGGTCCTATTGTCAACTCTCATTGCTTGGGCTCTAAGAGAAGGTTTTGAAAGAGGAGTGGAGGGTAGGAGGGTATAAGAGAAGCCCAGAGTTCCTGGAGCAGAAGGGCAAAGGACTAAAAGGCTCAGAGTTTTAACAGTGAATGCTGCTCACTTCCCGTTCGCCCAGGACCAAATCTGCCACCAAATACTGGGGAAAAGATCGTGTTCAAAATTGCTCCATTTTTCAGTACTGATCTAGAGTATCCCATAAATCTCCCCAAATTTAGCAACATGACCCACTAATGCTGGAAACAGCACTGTGCTAAGAGCTACGGCTCCCAGCTAAAGTTCCAGGCCTAGATGCACCTGCTAGCTACGTGACCTCTGGCATTACAGATTTCCTGTGCCTCATTCATCCATAAAACAGGGGCAATACCACCCAATCAGCCTTAGCGTTGTTGTAAGCGTGAAATGTTATGAGTTGAGCGAAAGTTCTTTGTAAACTGTAACATGCTATAAAATGCAAAAGAACATTGCTAAGAAGCTCTCTTGATGAGCTAGTCATGTGGTAATTCATAGTGTACACAATTTTAAAGGAGGTATGTGTATACCCAAGATGCCTCATGGTTCTTTGTGGAGACAATTTCCTACTTCTTTCTGAAACTAATGGGGAATTCCCCAGCTGTCCAGTGGTTAGGACTCCACACTTTCACTGCCAAGAGCCTGGGTTTGATCCCTAGTCGGGGAATAGCCACGTCGCACGGCCAAAAAAAAAAAAGAGAAAAAAAAAGAAACTAATGGCATAAGAAATCTTCGAAAATGAGATGTATAAAACTGACCTAGACTAAAAGTTGGAAGTATCCTAATATCCAATCAAGCACCTACATTCTACATGCATAAACACATATTCTATTTAGTTTCTTTTGGTTTAACGAACTCAGACAACCTATTCATGCTTACCTCTGGAAAAGAAGGGTTAACAGTTGGAACTCTTGACTGTGCAACTATCAGGAAGTAAATGACTTGAATTTTATCTAACCTGCATATAAAGACTTGTGCTGAGCTGCAACCAGGTATCATAGTCCATTTCTGCTTTGGCATGTTTTGTTTTGTTTTGTTTTACCAAATAGCTCTTGTCAAAGAGCCATTAGCTCCTGAAAAATGACAGAACATTCTCACAGAAGTTTGAAATTGATACCAGATTATTTGACTTTATTGAGAGGGTTTTAAACTACATTTAGGTGTGAAAAGGGAGTGCCAAAAAAATACCCAAAGAAAATCAACTTAAAGAGCTCCCAGTGGTCAAAGCGGGAACAATTTGAGGAACAAAATAGATAAATTAGCAGTGGGTTATAACACCGAAGTATACAAAAAAATATCCTTGAGTCCACACTGATATAAATAAATGACTGAATAAATAAGTATATTTGGGAAAACAAACAAATCTCCTGTGCAGAAGAATTCCAAATAATTTATATAGATAGATACCATGGCCTCAGGAAGTGGAGCATTAACTCTCCATTCTTTAAGTGTGAGCTAAGCACAGTGACTTCCTTCCAAAGGGGATAGAGCATGGAAAGGGGCTGAGGGCTGAGTGTCAACTTTACAGCAGAGAAACAGGACAAACACTACCTCAGCTAAGTGAACAAGGTCCATACCAACAGTGGTAAGTCATGTTGCTAGTAGTAGCCTTCATTTGATATAATGAGAATGGCACTTTACCTCTGTGGTCTTCCTCCCAAAAACCCACAACCCCAGCCTAATCAAGAAAAATCATCAAACAAACATCAATAGTGAGACATTTACAAAATTTCTAACCAGTACTCTTCAAAACTGTCAAAGTAATAAAAAACAAGGGGAGCCAAAAAAACTGTCACAGCCAGAAAGAGCTTAAGTATACTAAATGGCGTATGATATCCTGGATGGGATCTTGACACAGAAAAAGACATTAGGAGAAAACTAAGGAAATCTGAATAAAGTATGGACACAGTTAACAAATATCCATAGCGTTCACTCATACTATCAATAGTGGTTCATTAATTGGAACAAATGTGCCATCCTAATGTAAGATGTTAGTAACAGAGGAAACTAGGTATAGGTATATAGAAATTCTCTGTACTATCTCAGTAATTTTTCTGTAAGTTTCAAATGATGCGGAAAAAAACGGTGAATTTTTTTTAAAAGACCGGAAAACTATCCCTCCATTCAATCAACAAATATTTAAGTGCTTACTATAGGCCAGGAACTGTCAGATAAAGTCACTGCCCTCATGGAGCTTACGTTCTAGTGGGGGGAGGTGTCTCAAGTAATAAAATTAATTTATAATATCAGAATCTGAAGATGATTTTTAAGCCATGGCACAAAATGAGATCATCTCAAAGAGGTACATAGTACAATATAATTTGGAAAATGCTTAAAGTACAGATTTAAAAATCAGTGTTAATATAAAGACAGGTTTATCATAACACAGCAAAATGCTTTCTCCTTGGCCCTATCTAGACTATTAAACAGATGACTTGTAAACACTTATTTTAAAAGTTATGTGATTATTAAGAATCAGCAAGGGTTCTCACAGAACAAAGAATGCCAAAATCACACATTTCTTTCAACAGTTTGAAGAAACAGAAAATATACATTTCATATTTCACATAATAAAATCCAAAGGGCTCTTGAAAGGGTAGAACTATGTACTAAAATCAAAGGTGAAATTTAATAAAAAATTTTGCTGCAAAACTTCCACTCATGTCCAAAAATTTCAATTGCACAACTAAAAGAAAAGATGAAGAATCAAGATGAGTGGTATTTTCTATGAACAAAAACTCAGAGCTCTGGTTTACCATGGGCTTGATTGGTGCCAACAGTATGGTATGGCTAATGCCAATTCAGGCCAAACTGATAGGAATTAGTGTACAGGTCAAAGAAGCTAGTAACCCTATTCATCTCTGCTGTTGTCAGGCCACACCTAGAGGTTCTTTACCATTTATAACCACCACATTTTCAAAGGAATACTGGCAAATTAGTGTATACAGAGAAACATGAAAGAACAGTGAAGAATCTGGTAACAAAGAGTTTACATGAGGAATAATTTTAAGAGTAAGAAATATTTACCATAAGAAAAAAGACTAAACAAAGATATATTTGGAGGTAGATACTATCTCGTTATAAAGTAGTGAAGAGGTTCACAAACCCTTTCCTCAGAAAACAATGATAAAACTGGACAAAACTTTCAAAAGAGTAACCATGTCAGGGCTCTACAAATTGACCAAATCGAAGCAACAAATTGAAAAGAGTTTATTCATGAAAAGGTGCTGAAACAATGGGAGTGTGTGGTGTTCTTACCTGGGGTGATCCTTAACCCCTCCACCCCACAGCTCAATCAGTACTGTAGTGTTACCAGGACATAGCTGCTCAAGAAAACCAGCAGATTGCTGTTGGCAGGTGAGGTTCAAGGGGTGCATGGATTTGAAAAGGAAAATGGAAAATCCACTCAAAGGAGTGAATGGGGAATGCCTGCATTTCTCCTAGTCTGAGGTTATGGTCCTAGGAGGGGAATGCAGAATCACAGGCAGAGCCAGAAATATAGTGGGAAGATACTTGATTAGTTTCCCACACAACCCTGCCTGACTGGTTGGCTATGTTCATGCACAGGGAAGACCAAACAAGGCCCGAGAAAAGGTAAAAACGGAGGCCAATTTGAAAACAGCATGAACACTGAATGTGCTTCGCAAATGATACAGAGATCAACTGGCAGAGATTGGAAGCCTAGTGTTTGTGCCAAGTTCCTGACCAATTATGGGTTAACCAATAATATACACAGACCCATAGGCAACCTCTAGGAGGCCAGGTTGAAAAATAAAAAGAACTGAAAAATGAGAGCACAGATATCATCAGTGGCAGAACATCACAGCAGACAGAGATTCCACAGATTTTAAGTCCAGGAAAGTTACTTTAAAAAAAAAAGAAGGATTTTTAGTTTCCACTTCAACATGTAAAGAGCTCAGAAGTCATCACTCCCATCCTGAACACACAGAAAATCAATGGCTCTTCTTAGACCCATCAGATAATTGAACAGAGCAAACCACCATCCTAAAGACTGGAGAGACAGATCAGTACAGAGAACCATAGTTAAGCAGGAGCAAAAACAATGGAGATGGTAACCTACCAGTTAGTACCAGAACATTTAATGGTAATTAAATATTAACTTAATTAATGGTGATTAATAGCTGGAAACTGAGCATGGACTAGCTTGAGGGTTAAAAGTTTCAGGGACTCAGTCTTTAAGGGTCTCCCACATTTTCATGAGTTTTACCTCCAGTAGCCTTACAATGTTCTCACAATGAAGATGGGAGAAAAATCTCCTCTTGTTTCCAGCAGGGAGAGGGAGGAAGTAACCACCATGAAATATGAAATACGATCATTGCATTCTGTTCTCCATAACAAAACACTGCTCTCAAGACCCTTATCTGACCTATGGGAATGACAATTAGACAACTTGAGCCCCTGGAGCCTTTCTGTCTCACATCAGGGAAGGAAAAGAAAAAGCTAAAAGATAATTCTGAAGGGACGCAGGCCCACCAAAAAAAAAAAAAAAAACCCTAAAATTTAATCATAAAATTATAGATTGCTTACCCTTTCCAATACTTAACACCACATCAACAAGGCTACAGTATAATGACAGTGGATGACAACTGAGAGAGATGCAGGATACCAACTCTACTTAAGGAGGAGTTTCTAGGAAAACCCAAAGAAACAGGGGAAATAGCAACAAGGACACAAGAGGAAACTGAATCCTCTAACACATACATCTAGAGTAAACATTAAACACAGCTTAACTCCTAACTAGATAAACATAAAACCTCACCCTTAAAGTTGTTTTACCTCAGTTCCTATATACCAATGCATCATGTCCAGCTTTCAACAAAAAATTACAAGTCATGTTAAAAGGCTAGAAAGAACACAGTCTGAAGAGACAAAGCAAAATCAGAACCATTCTAAGCTTTGACACTGATAGTGGAAATAAGCTAAGGGATTGAATGGAAAAAATGGACAACATGCAAGAACAGATGAGAAATATAAGCAAAGAGGTGGGAACTCCAAGAAAGAATCAAAAGGAAGTGCTAGAGATCAAAAACACTGTAACAGACATTAAGAATGCTTCTGATAGCCTCATCAGTAGACTGAGCATGGCTAAGGAAAACGTGATCTTGAAGGTACATCCATAGAAACATCCCAAACTGAAAAGAAAAAAGAACAGAACAGAATATCCAGTAACTGTGGGACAACTGCAAAAGGTGTAACATATGCATAATAAAAATGCAGGGGGAAAAGAGAGAAAAGGGCAGAAAAAATATTTGAAATAATAATGGCTGAGAATATTCCAAAATTAATGACAAACACCAATCCACATATCCAGAAAGCTCAGAGAACACCAAGCAGATTAAATACCAAAAAACTACATCTGGGAATATCATATGCAAATTGCAGAAAACCATAATCAAACATGAAATCTTGAAAGAGGCCAAAGAGAGAAATCACTACAGAGGTGTACCTGTAGAGGAACAAGGATAAGAATTACACTGGACTTCTCTTCAGAAGCCAGGAAAGTGAGAAAAGATTAGAGTGAAATATATAAACTGTTGAAGGAAAAAAATCTACCAATCTAGAGTTCTGTACCTAGTTAAATTATCCTTCATGGCAAAGGAGATACAATGATTTTCTCAGGAAAAAAAGAGGAGGGGAGGATTTGTTGCCTGTAGACCTGCAAGAAATGTTTGCAAGAAATGTCAAGAGGTTCTTCAGAGAGAAGGAAGTAATATAGATCAGAAACTCGATACTACATAAAGGAAAAACAGAGTTAGTAAAGGAATAAATCAAGGTAAAATAAAATCTTTTGTTTTTCTTAACTGCTCTGACATAACTGTTTGCTCAAATAATTAACTGCAACAATGTGTTGGATACATATAACTTATGGATAAGTAAAATGAATGATGGCAAGAGAATAAGGGATGGGAGAGAAGAATTAGAAACATTCTGGTATAAGTTACCTGCACTACTCATGAAGTGGTACAGTGTTATTTAAAGTAAACTTAGATTATTGTAAATGTATATTGCAAACTCTGGGACCACAACTAAAAAAAAAAAAGGTTAAGAAGAAGGATAATTGATAAGCTAACAGAGTAGAGAAAATGGAAACATATAAAATGCTCAATTAAAACTAGAGAAGGCAGAAAAAGAGAAGATGAAAAATAGAGACAAAGAATGAGTGTGACAAATATAAAACAATTTTTTAAATGGCAGACATTAATCCAAGTATATCAATAATGACTGTAAATGTGAATGGTCTAAATAAACCAATTAAAAGACAGAGACTATCAGTATGGATTAAAAAAACAAGACCCAACTATATGTTATCTATAAGAAATCCACTTGAAATATAAAGGACAGATAAACTAAAAGTAAAGGAATGGAGAAAATTACACCATACTAACACTAATCAAAAGAAAGCTGTAGTATCTATGCTAATTTCAGACAAAGCAGACTTCAGAGCAAAAAAATAGCAGGAATGAAGAGGGGCATTACCTAATGATAAAAGACTCAACTGTCCAAGAAGAATAACAATCCTTAACATGTATACATCTAACAACAAAGTGCCAAAATAGGTGAGGTAAAACCTGATAAAACTGTAGGAGAAATAGGCGAATCCATTATTTTAATTGGAGACTTCATCACCCCTGTTTCATTAATTGACAGATGATCCTGCAGGTAGAAAAGTAGTAAGGATATAGCTGAACTGAACAGCATCCATCAATAAAAATTGACATTCATAGAACACTTCACCCCAAACTGGCAGAATATGTATTCCCAATCTAACCTGGAACATACACCCAAAATAGATCCCATTTTGATTAATAAAATACAATGAATGAATTTAAAAGAATAGAAATCATAAAATATGCTCTTAGACCACAATGGAATTAAACTGAAAATCAGTAACAGAAAGATAACTGGAAAAGGCAAAGTATTTGGATATTATACAACCCACTTCTAAATAACACATGGGCCAAAGAAGAAGTCTCAAAAATTTTTTTTAGTGTTTTGAACTAAATGAAAAGGAAGATACAACTTACTGAAATTTGTGAGATCCAGAGTAAGCAGAGTTTAGAGGGAAACTGATAGTGACAAATGCATATACTAGAAAAGAAGAAAGCTCTATAATCAACAATCCAAGCTTCCATCTTAGGGAACTAGAAAAAGAAAAGCACCAACAGCCTAAAGCAAGCCAAAGAAAAGAAACAGTTAAAACTAGAGTAGAAAACAATGAAACTGAAAATAGGAAATCAATACAGAAAATTAACAAAACCAAAAGCAGTTTCTTTGAAAAGATCAACAAAATCAATAAACCTCCAGCAAGGCTAACCATGAAAATAAGAGAGAAGACAAAATTATACTTCCCAGAAATGAAAGATGGGCCATCACTACTGATCCCATGAACATCAAAAGCATAGTAAAGGAACATTATTAACAATTCTATGCCTACAAATTCGATAACCTAGATGAAATGGGCCCATTCCTTGAAAGACATAATCTGCCAAAACTCACATAAGAAGAAATAGATAACCTGAATAGGTCTATCTCAAAATTTGAATCAATAATTAACAACCTTCCAAAGCAGAAAGCATCAGGCCCAGGTAGGTTCACTCATGAATACTGCAAAACATTTAAGGGAGAAATTACACCAATTCTCTACAGTCTCATCCAGAGGACAGAAGCAGAGAGAATACTTCCTAACTCATTCTATGAGGCCAGTATTACCCTAATACCAAAACCAGACAAAGACATTACAAGAAAAAAAAAATAATGACCGGTATCTATCATGAACATAGATGCAAAAATCCTCAACAAAATATTAGCAAATCAAGCCCAATAATACATAAAAAGAATTGTACACCATGATCAAGTGGGATTTATTCCAGGTATGCAAGGCTGGTTCAACATTCAAAAATCAATTAATGTAATCCACCACATCAACAGACTAAAAAAGAAAAATCACATGATTATATTAATAGATGCAGAAAAAGCACTGACAAAATCTAACATCCATTCAGAATAAAAACTCTCAGTAAACTAGGAATAGAGGGTAACTTTCTCAACTTGATAAAGAATATCTACAAGAAACCTACAGCTAATATTATACTTCATAGTGAGAAACTCAAGGCTTTCCCACTAAGATCAGGTACAAGGCAAGAATGTCCCCTCTAAAAAGAGAACTACCGTAGGATTTAGCAATTCCATTTCTGGGTATTTATCCAAAGAAAATAAAAACATTAACATGAAAAGATATATGCACCCCATGTTTACTACATCATTACTTCCAACAGCCAAGAAACTGAAACAACCTAAGTGTTCACAAATGTGATATATATAATGGAATATCATTCAGCCATAAAAAATAAGGAAATCTTGCCATTTGCAACAACATGAATGGACCTTGAGGGCATCATGCTAAGTGAAATAAGTCAGACAGAGAAAGACAAATGCTGTATAATCTCACTTATATGTAGAATCTAAACAACAAATAAGTTAAAAACAAAAAACAAAAAAAAAAAACCATGGGTTCATGGATACTGAGAACAAATGAGCAGTTACCAGGGGCAGGGGTGAGGAGTTGGTGAAATGGAAGGAGGAGGTTAAGAAGTACAAACTCCCAGCTATAAAATAAATAAGCCCTGGGAATGTAATGTATAGCACGGTGACTATAATTAATAATACCAAAAAATAATAATAATAATAATAATAATACCATGTTGTATATTTGAAAGTTGCTAATAAAGTAAATCTTGAAAGTTTCCAACACAAGAAAAAAATGTGTAAATTGGATGGATGGATATAAATTACATTTATTTTGGTAAAAATTTCAGGTAGAATTTGAAATTAAAAACACAATACCTGGGGCTTCCCTGGTGGCACAGTGGTTAGGAATCCACCTGCCAATGCAGGGGACATGGGTTCGATCCCTGGCCCAGGAGGATCCCACATGCCACAGAGCAACTAAACCCATGAGCCACAATTACTGAAGCCTGCGTGCCTGGAGCCCATGCTCTGCAACAAGAGAAGCCACCACAATGAGAAGCCCGTGCACCACAACAAAGAGTAGCCTCCACTCACCACAACTAGAGAAAGCCCGTGTGCAGCAACAAAGACCCAACACAGCCAAAAATAAAACAAATAAATAAATTTATTAAAAAAACAAACAATACCATTTACATTAGCATGTAAATAATGAATTACTTACAAATCTAACAAAACAGAAGATCTGAGGAAAACTGTAAATCTCTGATGAATGAAATCAAAGAACTTAATAAATGGAGAGAGATTTTATGTTCATGAATAGGAAAACTCTACATTGTCGAGATGTCAGTTTTTCCCAAATTGATCCACAGATTCAAAGCAAACCAAATCAAAATCCCAGCAAGTTATTCTACGGATTTCAACAAATTCATTCTACAGTTTACATGGAGAGTCAAAAGACCCAAAACAGCCAACACAATATTGAAGGAGAAGAACAAAGTTGGAGGAGTGACACAACAACTTCAAGACTTACTATAAAGCTACAGTAGTCAAGACAGTGTGGTACTGGCAAAAGAACAGACATATAGGTCAATAGAACAGAATAGAGAGCCCAGAAATAAATCCCTATCATATAGTCAGTCAATTGATCTTTGACAAAGGAGCAAAAGCAAGACAATGGAACAAAGATGGTCTCTTCAACAAATGGTGCTGGAACAACTGAATATCCGCATGCAAAAAAAATGAATGTGGGTAGAGACACAGAATATGTACCCTTCACAAAAATTAACTCAAAGTGGATCACAGACCTAAATGTGAAATGCAAAACTATTAAAAGTCCTAGAAGATAATATGAGAAAACCTAGATGACCCTGGGTATGGCGATGACTTTTTACATACAACACCAAAAGCACCATCCATGAAAGGAATAATTGATAAGCTGGACTTCATTAAAATAAAAAAAAAAACGAACTTCAGTTCTATGAAAGACAATGCTAAGAGAAAACAAGCCTCAAATGGGGAGAAATATTTCCAAAAGACATATCTGATAAAGGACTGCTATCCAAAGTATACAAAGAACTCTTAAACCTCACTCATAAGGAAACAAAACAACCCAGTTTTTAAAATGGGCCAAAAATCTTCACACCTCACCAAAGAAGGTAATACAGATGGCAAATAAGCATACGAAAAGATACTCCACATCATATGTCATCAGGGAAATGCAAATTAGAACAATGAGATACCACTACATACCTATTAGAATGGCCAAAATCCAGAACAATAACACCACCAAATACTGGTGAGGACACGGAGCAACAAGAATTCTCCTTCATTGCTGGTGGGAATGCAAAATGGTGTAGCCACTTCTGAAGACAGTCTGGTGGTTTCTTACAAAACTAAACATACTCTAACCATATGATCCAGCAATTGCACTCTTCAGTACTTACCCCAAAGAGTTGAAAACTTTTGTCCACACAAAAAATCTACACATTGATGTTCATAGCAGCTTTATTCATAATTGCCAAAACTTGGAAGCAATTAATACACCTTTCAGAAGGTGAATGGATAACCTGTGTTATATCCATACAATGAATATTATTCAGAGATAAAAAGAAATAAGCGATTAAGCCATGTAAAGACAAAGAGGAAACTTAAAGGTAAATTACTAAGTGAAAGAAGCCTATCTAAATACTGTATGATTCCAATTATATGACATTCTGGGAAAGGCAAAACTACAGAGGCAGTAAAAAGATCAGTGGTTTCAAGGGGTTGGGGAGAAGAGTGGATGAATAGGAGCACAGAGGACTTTTAGGGCAGTGAAAATGCACTATATGATACTATAATAATAGATACATGTCAGTATATATTTGTCCAAACCCTTAGAATGTACAACACTAAGAGTGAACCTTAATATAAACTATGGACTTTGGGTGACTATGATGTGTCAATGTAGGTTCATCAATAGTAACAAATGTACCGCACTGGTGGGGGATGCTCATAATGGGGGAGACCATGCATGTGAGGGGACAGTGGGGATGTGGGGAATCTCTGTAACTTCCTCTTAATTTTGCTGTGAACCTAAAACTGTTCTAAAAGATTAAAATCTTAACTCAATAAGATGAGATAAGATGAAATGAAATAAAAATCAGTGGTTGTCAGGGGTTTGGCAGAAAGGGAGGAAGGATGAATAGGTAGAGCCCAGGGCATTTTTACGGTAGTGAAACTTCATGGGAAACTGTAGTGGTGGATACATCTATGTGTCAAAACTGATACAATGTACTACATAAAGAGTGAACCTTAAGGTAAAGCATGGACTACAGTTAATAGCAATGTATAAATATTGGTTCATTAATTGTCACAAATATACCCCACTAATGCAAGATGTTAATAGTACAGAAAACTGGGCAGGTTGGAGGGGATGCTATGCTATATATGGAATGCTATGTACTATCTGTCTAATTATTTTGTAAACCTAAAATTGTAATTTAAAAGTCTGTTTTTTAAAAACATTGAAATATCCTTACATACACACACACACATACACACAGGAATGGCTACTATCCAAAAACAAAAACAAAAACCGGATACTACCAGGTGTTGGTGAGGATGTAGAGAAATTAGAACCTTAATACTACTGGGAACAGTAACATTAATGGTATAGCCACTTGGAAAACATTTCGGAAGTTTAAGGGTAAACCTAGACTTACCATACAACCCAACAATTCCACTCCTAGAAATCTACCCAAAAGAAATTAAAGCATAAGTCTACACAATGACTTATTCATGAATATTCATAGCAGCATTATTCATAATAGCCAAAAACTGCAAACAATCCAAATGTCCTTCAACTGGTGAACTGGTAAACAAAATGTGGTATATCCATACAATGGAATGGATCAACGGATCCGTAAAAAGGAATGAACCAGTGATATACGCTATGGTACGCACAAACATCAAAAACATTATCCTAAGTGGAACGTGTCAGACACAAAGGACTACATAATATATGATTCCATTTATTTTTAAATTCCAGAAAAAAAAAGAATCAGAGCAGGAAAGCAGATACGTGGTTGCCTAGGGCTGGAGGTGGGAGAGGTGGAAGTGGGGACTGACCGCAAAGGGGCACGAGGAACTCTATGGGGGTAAATGAAATACTCTAAACCGGAATTGTAGTAATGATTATACAACTCTTTAAAGCAAAGCCATTAAATTGTACACTTATAAGAGGTGAGTTTTATAGATATAAATTATACCTCAATAAAGCTATTTAGAAATATTTACAGAGTTTTCTAGTGGAAAGGAAAATAAAATCATTCCATATTGTTCAAATAGTCAAAATGAAATTTCATGGACAGTAATTCTAGGGAGTTAGAATTTTAGCCAATATGTAGAAGTAATTCAGTACATATGCCAAGAATCAGAGTTCTTGAACAGGAATAACTGTGATTCTAAAGCAAATGCACTGATACTGTTGGGTGACCGACCCATGAAAACCCCTTTTTTGTCAACAGAACCTAAACGATGACTAGCTAGATATTCTATTATTTGCACCTGAGTGAATCTTAATGGATAAACCTACTTCTCAGTAGAAGAAGTCTGAAAGAGTTGAATAACTTTCTTCCAGGGAAGGTGTGAAATATTCCTTCTGGAGTGAGAGGATGATAGTAGTGGTTGGGTTAAAAAAAAAAAATTTAAGCATACTTTCTGAAAAACACCTGCAGTATATAGGTGTTCTTTGAAGGAAAAAAAACAATTGTCACAGTGGAAATGTATTTACAGATATAGATACATAAATATAGATAGGTAGATAGATATAGATATTTATAGTCTCTGTTGTTCCCTGCGGGACCCTGAAGATCAAACTAGGAGACTACTTTTACTAGGAGATGCAAGGCACACAAAAGTTTAAGATTGGTCTTCTGCCCCCAAGATGCTGGAAAAACAATCTTTGTAGAAGCAGGCGAACACACCTGAAGCAATTAGCACATATCAGACACTGTAAAATGAAGCTAAAGACTGTAAGGTATAAATATAATTAAATTCTGTAGAAGCCAAATCACAGACAGCTTTAAGATCCACCAGGATTAAAATAAGCTACCTGATGGTGAAACCATGCAATTGATTGAACTGTCTACACCCAAAACAGTTATTTTGAACCAGATGTTAAGTGGTCCTCTGAAGGCTTCTGACACCAACATGCTGTTAGATAATATGCCTCAAGTGGTTTCACAGGAACAAGAGAAATTAGTGCTTTCGAAAGAAGTCATTTAAAACAGGCTCCCCAAAATCATTTCTGGATGTGCAAATTCCATGGTGGATTACTGCTTGAATTTCACTCACCTCTAATATTTACACATGAGATACAACAGTGAAAGTTTTGATAGATCAATGTAAGTTTTTAAAATAAATTTATTTATTTATTTGTTTTTATTTTTGGCTGTGTTGGGTCTTCGTTGCTCTGCATGGGCTTTCTCTAGTTGCGGTGAGCGGGGGCTACTCTTCCTTGCAGTCCATGGGCTTCTCATTGTCATGGCTTCTCTTGTTGCAGAGCATGGGCTCTAGAGTGTGCAAGCTCAGCAGCTGCAGCGCACGAGCCCAGCTGCTCCGCGGCATGTGGGATCCTCCCAGGCCAGGGCTTGAACCTGTGTCCCCTGCATTAGCAGGCGGCTTCTTAACCACTGAGCCACCAGGGAAGCCCTAGATCAATGTAATTTAAGCATTGCTATCATGACAGTATCACAATTGGATTTTTTTTTTTCTTTACATTTTTCCATCTGCAATCTTGCCTTCTGTTACTCTGGGATTTTTCAGAATGGCATCATCACAAAGACCTGTGTTATTTCAATACCGTATGGAAAAGGCTCCAAGCGAAGCAATTTTTTAGAGTACTGTTAGCAGAATTAAAGCCCTTTAACGTATGCAACGGTAGGGTTCACGAATCATCTACTGTAAACATTTTCTCATTTGTAGCTGACTCCAGTAATCAGTCAATGTAATGTGAGTTGCTTTTGCAGAAGTTGTCACCCACTCTCCTCCCCGCCTTGTCGCATCTCTCCTCCTCCCTCTACCCACTAATGAATTTGATTTCAAGAGGTCTGAAGAGATGGTAGGTGGCATGGACTCCATATCACTTGTTCTCTTGCAAAGCTGAGAATCTCTTTTGGCACTGAACCCACAAGCTTTGCTCCTTTAACACCATGATCACCCACTGAGAGCTGAGAGGACCCATCTCCCCAACGAGTAGTAAATGAGCTGCTGAGAGCTCACCTGCCCCAACCTTCATCATGGCAGATTTGGTGTCTAAATTTGCAGACAACTTTTACCTGCTGATACAGAGAGCTTTTGAGATGAAAGCCCCTAGAACAGAATAAAAACAGCTCAAGAACAACGCTTCCCTTAGTCCTGAGTAATTATCTACATAACAGCTATTTGCCATGAAAATTAACCAAAAAAAAAATCATCTCCATTGCCTTGTTCATTCAACTTCTAACTAGCACACATGGTCTGACTTCATTATTCCTCATACCCAAATCTCACTTTCCAGCAAACAAATCAACTTTTGGTGCCCTACGCAAAGGACTACTTCCCAAGTGCCTTGAGGTACTTGAAGAACTAAAGCTAGTCACTGCCGATAGATATTTTTAATTTTTTTACGTTAGAGGAAATACGCTGCAGTGGTATATTTTATTTTGTTTTTTTTAATTTTTTATTTATATATTTTTAAAATTTATTTATTTTTGGCTGCAGTGTGTCTTCATTGCTGTGCGCGGGCTTTCCCTAGTTGCGGCGAGTGGGGGGCTACTCTTCGTTGCAGCGCGCAGGCTTCTCATTGCGGTGGCTTCTCTTGTCGCAGAGCATGGGCTCTAGGCGCGTGAGCTTCAGTAGTTGTGGCTCACGGGCTCAGTAGTTGTGACTCACGGGCTCTAGAGCACAGGCTCAGTAGTTGTGGCACACGGGCTTAGTTGCTCCGCGGCATGTGGGATCTTCCCGGACCAGGGCGCGAACCCATGTCCCCTGCGTTGGCAGTCAGATTCTTAACCACTGAGCCACCAGGGAAGCCCTGCAGTGGTATATTTTAAATCTGATATTTTCCCTGATATCCTTCTGAAAGTTGTTCCATTTTTAAAATTTTCTCAACTTAATTTTCAACTAAATAAAATAAGTACCTGATAGAATTTGTTCTGCCTTCATTTTATATGGTATTTCTTACGTCTAAACTGGTTTTATAATTATGCCACATATCCCTACCACAATGACCTTCCTTGTCTTTAAAATGTGTATATCAGAATTTAAATGCTAGTCACCATGGCTTTTGTGGATTTACTTGCCTCTACTAGCACTGAATATCAGCTCAAATAATACTTTCAATTTATTTCTCTTACAGAGAAATAGCCTAACAGAGTTAGTGAATAGAACTAATATCCTAGGATCAAAATGACCCATGAATGAAAGGAGTCCATTTTTTTGCTTTTATTAGAACCACAAATTTAACTTATAATGATTTATAAGTGGAGGGAAATGTAACTTCTTTTTTTTTTTTTTTTTTTTTTTTTAATTTTTTTATTTATTTATTTATGCTGTGTTGGGTCTTCGTTTCTGTGCGAGGGCTTTCTCCAGTTGCGGCAAGCGGGGGCCACCCCTCACCGCGGTGCGCGGGCCTCCCACCATCGCGGCCTCTCCCGTTGCGGAGCACAGGCTCCAGATGCGCAGGCTCAGCAACTGTGGCTCACGGGCCCAGCCGCTCCACGGCATGTGGGATCTTCCCAGACCAGGGCCCGAACCCGCGTCCCCTGCATTGGCAGGCGGACTCTCAACCACTGCGCCACCAGGGAAGCCCTGTAACTTCTTTATTTAATCTATAGTTGATGTTTTCCTTCACAAGTTCTTATCCACTATTTAGTGAGAAAGAAAGAGCTAAATATTTGAATTCAAAGCTAAGTCTGATCTGATTATTTCTTCAGCCCTTTTAGAATATGTTCAGCCTGTCAGATAGCATCATTTCCTTCTTACTATTTGTCTCTCAAGAGAACATTCTGGGTTTCTGGAGAGGATGATGTCTACACGTGCTGGTGAACTAGAGAAAAAGGGACCCTTGGGCATGTGCTGGCTGGCACTTGTGGGTCTCCAGGACAATGTCCAGCTGTTGGGTGTCCAACCAGCCTCAAAGCTGGAATGTGCAGCTAGTGTAGCTGTGGTCCATTCTCTTGGCTTGGCCAATACTCTCTGTCATGGTCCCAAGAGTGGCTATCTGCTCTGCAGACCCAGAGACAAAGGTATCTTGCCCTTTTAGGGTAAGCCTCTCAGGCAAGTCGCTAGCCACTTCTCCTTGTCATGCCATATGCCCGAGTTTATTTCATGGGACTGCACCCCAGGTTCATGAAGGAAGGCCTGTGAGGTGACCTCATCCCAGAGTCTTCAAGATGGGAGAGAGGAAGTTGGAAGAATCCCTTCAGCTTCAATGTTAGATTCAGTCACATAACATTTGTGCAAACGCTCTGGCTCTTGACATTCTGGACACATCAGCAATCACTCCTCCGGTTTCATACTTTGACTATAGTTATTTCCACTTTTGATGTTCAAGCTTGCTCTTACTTGGCCTCAGCACACATTCTAAGGTACAATTTCTAGTATCTGCCGTTGAACCCCTCCTTCCTCACTAAAAAATCTTAGGTATGAGGATTCGGAAATGCGCAAGGACAGACTGACTAATATAAAATAGAATCTCACTGATTTGTGATTAACTTCACGAAAGAATATTGAAAAAGAAATCCCACTTTTATCATTTTTCTCACAATATATATAATAACTCACAGGAAGCTAATTATATCATCCAATAAGCCTTAGAAGACAATGTAAGAAATAGAAAAGAATAATTTATCTCACGTGCTTGGGAATACTTAAAAACTGTTTCACTCATATAGTATATATTGAGCTTAACATTCACTTGCAATCTTTATATTCATTATCATAGAAGTAAAGTTTGTTCACTTCAAAGGAAACTACAGATAGGCCATAACTTGTCTAGGCCATAACTTGTCTAGTTTCAATTACATTACAAATGACTAAAGCAAAATTAATGAAATCCTTCACATTGCAAATCGAATACAAACTGATGTCCAAGTGGAAATGTATACAACATATTGTTTAATAAAGAATGCTGAAAAAAAATGAAAGGAGTGGGCTTCCCTGGTGGCGCAGTGGTTGAGAATCTGCCTGCCAATGCAGGAGACACGGGTTCGAGCCCTGGTCTGGGAAGATCCCACATGCCACGGAGCAACTAGGCCCGCGAGCCACAACTACTGAGCCAGCGCGTCTGGAGCCTGTGCTCCGCAACAAGAGAGGCCGCGATAGTGAGAGGCCCGCGCACCGCGATGAAGAGTGGCCCCCGCTTGCCGCAACTAGAGAAAGCCCACGCACAGAAACGAAGACCCAACACAGCCAAAAATAAAATTTAAAAAAAAAAAAAAAAAAAAAAATGAAAGGAGTGATTTTCTAAAACCATGTAATTTTGTAGAACTTGAGACAAAGCTCCTGACTCAGAATGCTTGGGCCAGGCTGGAAGTTCTAACCCTGCCAAACTCCTGCCTAGCTTTCCAAAAGTGATGGCCTTATCCCACACTTAAAAAGAAAAGATACATTGCCTAGAACACCACACCCTCAGTTTTTAAAAAGTGCTGCTATAATATCTTAAAACATCTTGTCAACAGTCTAATCTAAACAAGATCAGCCAGCATAATCACTGTTCCCAGAGGCTCTGAGAGACACGGTCCATTCAAGATGACCAGTCTCATCCCTCCAGTGGAAAATTAGGCGGGCACATTTAAAGTCTGGCCTTTGGGACTACAAGACAAGACCAAGCATCACATCCTTCTCAGGCAACCAGCGTGAAAAATTCTACAAAGCATCTTTAAAATAAGCAAACTAAATTCACCATAAGCAAAATATAGGAAAATTTCAATTAAACAAAGTGCTTTGTAAATAAGTTGTCCTTAGATGTCTACGACTACAGGATTAGTTAAATCAATTAGAGTATATCCACACAATAAGACACAGGAGTCACTAAAAATCATGTTCCAGAATTTTAACTGACATTGGAAGTGTATGCAAAATCTTCAAATATGAAAAGGTCATAAAAAAGTGGGATAAATTTCTTTGTGTGTTTTCTTAAAAACATATATAGAGACTAGAAAAAGACATCGAAAGGTTAGCAAAGTTTATTTTATATGATAGGGTTTTTTCCTCCTTTTTCTTTATCTCAATTGTATGCAATAAATGTTCATTATTTTAATGTTAGAAAATATAATGATAGGAAAGTGATTAATCTGTTTAATTATATTTTCTAGTTAACTGAAAAGTAAGCAAAAGAACTTTGGGATGGTGTAAGTATTTTAGTCCATATCCTGCCTACTAAGTCAACAAAAACCCAATGATCTAATTATATTCAGTGAAATCCATCAGCCAATCAATTTCGATCTATGTGATATCCAAAGCAGTTAAGACTTAAGTTTTTACTTTCATTTAGTTATTACAATGTGAAGCTGATTAAGAACTTGATATAAATTTGAGACAAGTGAACACAAAGACATCTTTCCTTCTTATTTAAGCATCTCATAGGAACTACAGCTTATGAAGAAAAAGATCACTAATCATAACCAGAGAACCATGAATGTTGGTGTAAGGGTTTAATATCCACTGGTTCAGCTATCACAGTTTGGAATGATGTTTAGTGACTAAATTCCTGGTTTACATTTCTTGTTTACATGGTGTTTGTCTCAAAAGTTAAATGCAACACAAATTCCAAAGAGCATAGCTCTTTGGGATTCCTGTTGCAATTCTGTTTTAATGTAAGGACTTTTTTTTTTTTTTTTGGCCATTTCAAATGTGCAAGTTCTATTTAAGTACTTATACCTCTAGATATAAGTACTTATTCTATTTAAGTACTTATACCTCTACTTCTAGATTTTTTTAAAATATATATTCATTTACTGTTTTGAATAGGTAAAATCTTCAGGTGGCTTAAACATCAAAAAGTACAGAATAACATACTCTGAAGCTTCCCTCCCATCCATGTATCTATCTACACAGTTCCCACCCTCCTCCAACAGACAACCATCATTATTAGTTCCTGGTTTATCCTTCCAGAGACTTTTTAAGTGCATATGCAAGCACAGTATATAACTGTATGCATCTTATTTTATCCAAAATATTATGCTGCTATTCACCTTCTTTTTATTACTTAACAATGTACCTTAGAGATCTTTCCAAATCAGGATATAAAGAACATCCACATTCTTTTTCACACTTGCAAAGTGTTTTTTGTATGAACGTGCCATAATTTATTAAACAGTCCCCTATTGATAGACCTCTAGGTTGCTTCCAATTTTTTGATACTGCTGCAATAAATTGTCTTATGTGCCTGAATTATTACTGTAAAGTAAACTCCTGGATGTTGAATTGCCAGGTCAAAGGGTATATACATTTTTAACTGTCACACCATTGCCAAATTGCCCTCCAAAGGACTTGTACCAATTTACACTCCCACCAGCAATGTATGAAAGTGCTTGTTTCCCCACATCCTTGCCAACATAATACATTATCTAACTTTTAGCTTTTGCTAAACTGGTTAAAAAAGGTATCTGACTGTATTTTTGATAGACCTTTCTCTCTTATCATGTGTGAGGTTGAGCATCTTTTCATGTATTTAGGGATTACGTTTATTTCCCTTTTGGTGAACTCTCCAATAATTGTTTTCTTACTGAAATTGTAGGAACTCTTCAAACATTAAGGAAATTAGACATTTGCAATATGAGCCTAAAATAACTTTCCTGATTTGTCATCTTTATTTATTTTTTTTTTTATTATTTTTTTGGCTGCATTGGGTCTTCGTTGCTGCGGGCAGGCTTTCTCCAGTTGCAGCGCGTGGGCTTCTCACTGCGGTGGCTTCTCTTGTTGTGGAGCACAGGCTCTAGGCTCACAGGCTTCAGTAGTTGCATCATGCGGGCTCAGTAGTTGCGGCACGTGGGACCTAGAGTGTGCGGGCTTCAGGAGTTGCAGCGCATGGGCTCAGTAGTTGTGGCTCACAGGCTTAGTTGCTCCACAGCATGTGGGATCTTCCCAGACCAGGGTTCAAACCCGTGTCCCCTGCATTGGCAGGAGGATTCTTAACCACTGTGTCACCAGGGAGGTCCCTGTCATCTTTCTTTTGATTTTGCTTATCACGAGTTTTGCCATGTATAAAAAACATACAGACATGCGTATTAATACACATACAAATGTACTGATCTTTTCTTTTAAGGCTTCTAGATTTTGTTACAGTTTATAAAACCTTCCTTATTCTGAGATATAAAGTGATTTTTTTGTGCTTTCTTCTCTAATTTAATGGGTTCATTTATTGATATTAAAATTTCTATGCATTTGGATTTTTCTTGGTATATAGTGTGAACTGTGGATCCAACTTTATTTTTTCTAAAGGTTACCACACTGTCTCATCAACAGTTTTTGAATAGTTCATTTTTCCCACTGATTTGCATCACCACCTTTCACATATTAAAACTGTATATAGGTTAAATTGGTAAAGTTCAAATATCCACTTTTATTCACCTTTCTTATTTCATGTTTGACTGAAAAAATGCTTTTAGAGATTTTTGTTGAATTTTTAAAAATTTCTTCCCCCAAATTTTCTGCAACTTTCAGATCACCTCTTTATTGAATAAACAAATATTAGTGCTACTATTGCAGTTCTGTGCTACACACCAATAAATATTGTTTAAAATTCTAAAAAAAAGAACTGCATATATTTTGAGACCTATCTCTGGATTTTCTATTCTATTCCATTGTCCTACTACATGCAGTAACACCACACTAACTTAAAACTAAGGCTTTATAACATACATTGATATCTGGAATATCTAGTCCCACTAATTTTTGCTACTTTACAAAGGTTTTCTAGCTGTTTTTAGGGGGAAAAAAAATCTTACATGTAGCAATAACTTTGCCTGATTCTGAAGAAAAAGAAAATTTCTTTTGTATCTTTGAGGCACTGTGTTAATTTTATAAATTAACTGACATGTCTATAACATTGAGTCTGTCTACCCAAGAAGAGGATAAGCAGGGACTTCCCTGGTAGTCCAGTGGTTAAGAATCCTCCTTCCAATGCAGGGGATGTGGATTTGATCCCTGGTTGGGGAACTAAGGTCCCACATGCCGCGGGGCAGCAGCCCACATGCTCCAACTACTGAGCCCGCGCACCACAATGAAGATCCCATGTACTGCAACTAAGACCCAACGCAGCCAATAAATAAATAAATAAATAAAAGAACAGGATACGCTTTATCCCACTTTTTTCAATTATTTTAAGTCCTTCAGGAATGATTTAAAGTTTTTTTCATATAAGACTTTTACCTTTATTGCTAAATTTATTCCTAAGTATGTTATCTTTGGGGTTGGTATTGCAGATGGGTGTTTTCTTTCTTTTATCTTCTGATTGCTCTTCGTGCATATGAAAATTCTTAATTTCTGTTTGTTCATTTTACACCCTACTATTTTACTAAATGCTCTACTTGCTTTTAGATTTTTAGTTTTTTCTCATAGGATTTTTAAGTATACAACAATATCATCTGCCAGTAGAAATAAACCTCCTCTGTAATTTTAATTTATTTCTTATTTTAAGATGTTGAGGAGTATCTCCAGCCTCCAACACAATGGCAACTGCACTACATCTTTGTGTTATTCCTAACTTTAATAGGTAATAAATCAGGAATAAGTCTATGGTTTCCCCACTAAAAATAATGCTTAAGAACCTTGGGGCAGGACAGGAATAAAGACACAGACATAGAAAATGGACTTGAGGATATGGGGAGGGGGAAGGGTAAGCTGGGACGAAGTGAGAGAGTGGCATGGACATATATACACCACCAAATGTAAAATAGATAGCTAGTGGGAAGCAGCCGCATAGCACAGGGAGATCAGCTCGGTGCTCTGTAACCACCTAGAGGGGTGGGTTATGGAGGGTGGGAGGGAGATGCAAGAGGGAGGAGATATGGGGATATATGTATATGTATAGCTGATTCACTTTGTTATAAAGCAGAAACTAGCACACCATTGTAAAGCAATTATACTCCAATAAAGATGTTAAAAAAATAAAATTAAAATAATGCTTCTTTTGGGGCTGAGACAAAAATATTTTACGTCAAAGAGATACCCTATTTTACTATGGGTTTTCTATCAAGGATAAATGTTGAATTTTTTCAAAAGCATTTTTAGCATTTGTGGATATATTCATATGATATCTTTCTTGGATTTACTAATATTATGAATTATGATCAAAGATTTTCTAATATTTGAATGTGTATTTCTGAAATAAAACCCCACATGATTTGTACTTTCAATATGTTTCTGGATTATGTTTGTGAATATTTTATACAGAATTTTAAGGTCTATATTAATAAGTGACATTAGCCTGTAATTTTCTTTTTTTGTCTAATTTCTTTTAGGTTTTGGTATCAGTTTTACACTCACTTCTTAAAGAGATGTTGGAGACTTTCTTCCTTGATCGACATGCTGGAAAAACTGAATTATCATTAAAATGACCTGACCTTTAACAGCATCCTGGAATTTCTCTGTGAAACCATCTGGTCTTAGTATTTGGGGGCTGGTTCTTAGACAATTTCCTCTGTTTCTTTGATATAGCTGTTTAGATTTCCAATATACTTTGGAGTCTAGTTGATAAACTATTAATTTGCATTAAATTTAGCAGAGTAGTTTCTTATAATTATTCTAGTTTTTACCTTTTCTATAATTTCCCATTATTGTTGACTATTTTTTGTATCTGTACTCTATCTCCTTTTTTACTGAATAAATAAGCAAATCGTTTGTCTCACCAAAGCTTCTGGATTTATTCTACTAAACTCATTATTTTCTGTTTATATTCCTTCCTTCATTCTTTCAATTTATTTTTCCTTTCTAACTTTTAGATTGGATGCTTATATCATGTATTTCTATTTTTATAGTGTGTGTATATACGTACACCTACAAACACACACACACATACATATATGTTGTCCAAGAACTGCTTTAGTTATATCCCATAGTTTCTGATATGTACTATTTAGAAATCATTTTCTAGCTATCCCGGCATTTGAGTTTATACTTTCTCTTTCACTCAATTATTGCTTATTAGAGAATTATAAGACGATACATAATAATTTTTTTCTGTCATTCTAATCCCACATTAGTCTTAATTATACTGTTAAATATATTCAGCACTTACCTCAAATCCTTTCACTATTATTAACCTAGCCATAGCTTGGTTAGCTAAAATTTGTGTTCTAGCAATTTCCTCAGGAAGGGCTCCTGAGAGTGCTGTGCCAAGCCATACTGGAGCCTGGGGCAAAAGAAAAAATCAGTAATAATGATCCTGGTTTCCCATTAAAATTTTGATACTTTATTTATCATGGATGTTTTTCCATTAATTTTTATTTAGTTTAATATTGCATTAAATATTATTCTTGATTACTGAACTTTCTGACATCCTCTTAAACTTGGTGCCCAAAGCACTAAATATTCCTTGGGCTCTGTAGGTTCATGCTTTTCATTTGAAGAACAGCTTGACTGGCTCACTCTTTCTTTCCTTGAGGAATTTCCAGGTAGTTAGTGTTCTATAATCTTCTGGAGTTAAAAGATGCTGTGGAAAAGTCTGATTCCAGCCAATTTTTTTCTCATCTAAGTGGTCTTCAGGTTTTTTTTAGTTTTTGCAATGATTCTTTATCTTTAAAGTCTAATAACTTTTCTAGGATCTGTCTTACTGTTGATCATTCTGGGTCACTTTTCCCTGGCACACAGTAAGACTTTTAAATATGGAGATTCAAGTGTTTTTCTTTCTTGAACTGTATTTTAAAATATTTGTTATGAACCATTTTTTGGTTTTCTTCTTTGGATATTCTATTTAAGTGCTTACTGGATCTCACTTGTATATCTTCTATCCTCATAATTTTTTTAATTCTTTGATTTCTACTTTACTGTGTTCCCTCTTCTTACTTTTATCATTTATGTCCCTAGCAGTATTTTCCATACTGTTTGTTACTTCTTTCAATTTTTTCTTTATTTTTTGTTGGTTCATTTTTTCCCTCTACTTCTTTCCTGAGTCCCACAAATTTATATTTCTTCTCCTCCTGTCTCACTACCTCTTCTTTCAAATATTGCACTTCTACCTGGTGGGACTTGTTAGTAGAAGTGATTGCTTCATTGAGTTGTTGTTATTGTTTTTCTTTTGATGTCAAAATGTTCGTTCACAATTTTTATCTGCTTCATGACAATATCTCTCTGGTGAGTGTTGATCATCTGCTAATACATTTTGCTGCACCTTTTCTTCTTTTTTTTCTTATAGTTCTTCTTTACAGACATTGTTTTAGTTCCTTTCTTACTACTTATTATTGATAATAATAGAGGATTGAAAATTTTTTATCTGATGAGGTTAAAGCAAAGGGTATTTGGACTTAAAACTACTAGGTACAATTGTTGGTAGATACATCATTTATGAAACAGGGGGAACACATGGAACAGACAATCCTCCCAGCCTTACCTGGCTTAGCTTAGAGGACCCTGGCAGCCAGGCAATCAGCCCCAAGCAGAGCCTGGAAAATTCTATGCAGTTTTATCAGCCCAAGAGCAAAGACATGTACATACGGACATCAGGGGTTCCTCACTAAAAGCTCAATCTAATCATTCGAAAACAAAGTTTATGGTCTCCAAATCCACCCATGTTTGTCCACCCACCATTTGGACAACATTCCAAACCGATCTTTAGTTCCTGTCTTAGTCTGCTCAGGCTGCTATAACAAAAGACCATAGACTGAGCAGCTTAAACAACCGACTAAAGCCTATTTTCTCACACTTCTGGAAGATAGCACTCCATGATCAAGGTGCTAGAAAATCTGGTTTCTGGCACAGGCTCTCTTCCTGGCTTTTAGACAGCCACCACCTTGCTCTGTGCTCACACGGCCTTTCCTTAGCACCGTGTGCATGGAGTCAGAGTGAGAGTGAGCTCTCTGGTATCACAGTTTTAAGGACGCTAAACCTGCTGGGTCAGGGCCCCACCCTTATGACCTCATTTAATCTTCATTACTTTTTTTTTTTTTTTTTTTTGGCCCCATCTCCAAATACAGTGACCTCGAGAGTTAGGGATTCAACATATGAATGGGGGTGGGAGGGGAGACACATAAACATTTAGTTCAGAATAGTTCCCCAAACATTGTCAAACCAAACTAACTTTATCTATGGGGTTTCAGTATATTACCAACCATCGCCTCTTCCCTTATTATTTGACTGTTTCTCCTCTGGGTGTGCTCAGTAAGTCTCCACTACTTTCTGTTTTAGAAACAGTATATTCAGTTCCATTGGGTCTAGAGTAGATGTATCTGATGTTACCTTCTGTGGACACTACTATGCCTTTTTTCTGAGTTTTAAGTCTGTTGAAGTCTTGTAAAACTGGTAGAGATGGAGAGCTGAAGAACGCTGATTAACTTTCTCTTTTCAGTGAATATAAGTGTGCTCAATTATAAGGCATTGTTCAAAAATATCTATTAATTGGTACATGGAAATATGCATCTATCTATACCCTGTGTAAAACCTGTGTCTGTTCTGTTGATGTACAAACTCTTCACCCCCTAATAATCCTTCAGCACAGGTAGATCCTCCATCATCAACAGAGGCTGATGCCAGCTTCACATTAGAATGGGTGAGCATTGCAAAACAACCCAGGTTGGGATATCCATATGCCTCTCCATCAACAAAGTCATCCCTTCAAGGTACCCTCACCTCTACTTTTGTGGGTTCTTTGCCTCCCTCCCATCTACCTGTAGGGCCTGGAAGGAAACTCTGATCCTCCAGCAAACCCAGCTCTGAACAGTGAGTTTACGTGAGATATGTTGTCCCTTTGTTTGCTGCTGACAAGCATAAAGAACCACTTTCACTGCTGATAATAATGGTTAATTTATCACATCCAGCCGAGGCTGACCTCTGGGTGTCCCAGCCCCTCCATCACCTTCACACCTGCTCAAGCTAATTGTTAGAGCCAAGTGTAAATGAAAATCAACTGGGCTAATAATGAATGGAGCCCATTACTCGCAACAGCACATTGCTTTACGAAGGTTTATCAAGACACATTATAACCAGTCCCCCGGTCACAGTTCCTTGTTTCATAGATGAGAAAAAGCAAGCAAACAAGAAGGGATCAGCACATAAAACCAGGCACAGCGAATGGAAACAGAATGTCTGGCTTTAGCTTCCAGAGCTCTGGAATAACCATCTCGGCATTTTACCAAAATTCACTCGTAAACAAACAGAAAAGGGATTAAGATATTTCTCCAAAATATTGTTGTCATCTGTTTGTATAAGCAAATGAGATCATTACTGGATATGAAACCCTAATTAATATGCTAATCTCATTCCTCCATCACAACCATTTTTAAGGCAGTTACCCCCATGGCTTCTCCAGTCACTGCCACCTGCCCTAGAATGGCCTTGCCATTCCCTTCTCAAAGCACAGACCCAGCTCCCAAATGCTGGAAATGAAGGAATCAGAACTCTCATTAAAGGAAACTGTGTCAAAAGAAATTCAGCGAGCCTTACTTGATTAGATTTCACTGAACAAGAAACAAACTGTTAGTTCTTGGCACTCAGTACTAAGAGCTCAGATGATAAAGTATGAATGAGTAAGTACATTGTTTTCTATTATAATTTGTTATCAGACACTTACATTCCTTTTCATTACATAAGCTTACTTGTTTGTAGCTGATTAGCTAGGAAGCTGCAAGGTCCCACTGGCATGAAGAATGCTTTATTTTTGTTAAGGCCAGAGACAGCATTTCAAGGAAATCAGGGCAGTTTTATATTTTGGTTATGCGACTATGAGTGTTTGGACTAGGGGTATATTCAAACTGTGGCCTCCATTTTAATTTCTTTTTGACAACTGAGTATCTTCAAGAGGCAGATACTATATTAGACTATCAGGAATTGTCAACCATAGTTTGAAGAAATAGCCTGATGAAGTGCAAGAAATCACTTCCCATCCCCAATGTGGGGTTTGATGTATTTGAGGAATGTTTTAAAAGTTTTTTCATGTTGTACTTGTATTTGTTCATTTTTAATGCTGCTTATAAGCAGTAAAGATCCCTCCTTCCAGCCATAAATTAGAAAGAACATTCATCCCACAGCAAATTCAGTCACAGCAGATAACACCTTTAACTCCATACGTCTGAACAGCACTTTATATGGACTTCTACCAAGTGATCCTCTGGACTTACAAGTCAGACCTCCAAATCAGCAGTTTGAGATCAATGTGGGCCAAATATCAAGTCATTCTGTATTAGATTGGAATCGATCATTCATAGGATGCAAATAACCACCTTACAACTTGAGCAAGTAGGACTGATCCTCCCTTGGTATTTGTCAAGAGTTTATCCCTTACCCCCATACCAAACTTATGATAAATGATTATTAAAGTAAGTTATCTATTTTCTCTCTAAGGATTTAGTACATAAAAGCCATGGGAATGTATAAAATTACTTCCAGAAAGAGTATAGGGAAAGAAAGGGCCAAATGGCCCGAGGTTGTCCCTCTCCGTGTGGCATTTCCTGTTTATCGTAACTTGGAGCATTTGTATTGGACCTGCCTGTGTTTATGTCATCTTTGGCTTTCAAATGTTCGTAGAACACAAAATATTCTTTCTTTTTTATTTTTATTGAAATATAGTTGGTTTACAATACTGTGTTAGTTTCAGGTACACATCAAAGTGATTTGGTTATACATAAATATGTATATATCTATATTCTGTTTTTCAGATTCTGTTCCGTTAAAGGTTATTACAAGATACTGAATATCTTGCTATGCTATACAGCAAATCCTTGTTGTTTATTTTATATATGGTAGGAATGCAAAGTATTCGTAACCTAGGATATTATAATGGTATCATAGTATTATAAATTGTTATCATATGGACTTTTCTATCAATCAGCATTTTAATAAATACCAAATTTCTATCAATAGAAAGCAGTAATTTCATTCTAGCTACTCTTCAGAGTCAAAGAGATATATAGGTATTGAGGTCTTGTCACACCAAAGTAATTTTTGGTTAAATATTAGGGTTTTCTAAACTATAAGAAATATTTGAAAAGGAGCAGCGGGGAGGGTCCTGGGTGCTGATGGCTACCGAGCAAATTGCTTATTAGCAGGGTAGTATCATAATGTTAGAAGAGAAAGAGTGTGAAGAACAGATTTCCTTCCTAACACTATTTCAGTCTTCTGTCTATACTGCCAACAGTAAGCAGAATACCTAGAGCACGGGAGTCATTCACCAAATGTTTTGGGATGACTGACTTTTAGTAAAAGGAAAACTACCCTAAACTTCAGTTATTTCTTTTACTGAGACCATGTCTGTGTGACTGAATGAGAAGTGAAAATTCCAGTCATCATCCGGTTGTTAAATATTTAGGGAAATTTCCATGGTCAAATGAGATTGGACAATACTGGGTTAAATTACATTTAGTAGGAGTCCTTTTATCAAGACAGAATTTCTTAGCTCTAATAAACGTTATCAGTCTTTTAACTTCCATGAATATAGAATCCTTGTTTCACAAAACACCAGTAAACATCGTAAATAACACTGGTATTCAACAGGACATGAGTTTGGAAACACTGCTCTAAAAGGTCCTGCCCTATAAAGACCCAATATACTACTGTAGTAGGGAAGAACAATTAACAAATTTATCTACTTACACTTAAAAGTGAGGGGCAAAAACTGCGCTAGTTTCATTTATAATCTAATATGAATGAGTTTTTGAATTTTGGATTATTCAGATATTGTTGCAGTAAGCCCACAGAGCAAACAATCTCCAAATCTCAGACACACATAACAACATCATTTACTTCTCGTTGATGCGTCTCTGGATGGTCTGGGACCATTTGACTTCAAGCAGTAGGTCAAACGCAGGCGTGTCCCAGGTGTTCCTAATTCAGGAACCCAGGCTAAAAAGCGGTGTCTACTATGGGTGTGCTTTTCTCGTGGGATAGAACAGGAGCACAGAATTGCTATCAGACATTTGCCAAACCTCCTAAGCCTTAGTTCAGAACTTGTACACTATCGCTTTTACTGTGTTCCATTAGCCAAAGCAAGTCTAATGGCTAAGCTCAACATCAACAGGTCAGGGAAATATAGTCCACCCACAGCGAAGCCAGACGAGGACAGAGAGGGAGGAACCATGGTGGGCAAACAGTATTTACCACACTGACCGTAAATTCAAATCCTAAGTGTAACCGTGTGTGGGAATTCAACCATACTTGTATTTTCTTAAAACACAAATGTCCTATTTAACAATAATTCAAATAGACAAATGATTAGACTTGACAATAGGAATACAGACTCCATCCCTGTTCTTTATGCTTCTTGCTGCCCTGCACAAGTCAGTATTCAGTATTTCTGTGTGCTAATCCACAGGAGTTAGCATGTTAGGACGTTTTCCAGTTGTTTCTTCGGTATGTATCTTGAACACCAACACCACAGTCAACATTTTACATAAGAACAATGAGTAGCGTATACATTTTGTATGTAGCATGACAAACTACCACCAACAGCTTAAAACACATGTTTATCGTCTCGTAGACAATGTTCAGACACAGATTAGCAGGGCCTCTGCGAGGCTATGATCAAGGCCTGGGTTCTCCTCTGCAGGCTTGGCTGGGAAAGGATCTGCTTCCAGGCTCACTCAGGTTGTTGGCAGAATTCACGTGCCTGTGGTCACAGGACGCATGGCATCTTGCTTCTTCAAAGCCATCAAGGAGAGCAAGACCCAACAGCAATTTTGCTAGCAATTCTGCTAGCAAGACAGAGCCTTATATAACATCATGTAACCCCAGGCGTGCTCGCCCATCACCTTTGCCATATTCTATTGCCTATACACAAGGAGTAGGGATTATACAAAGGCATGAACACCAGGACACAGAGATTATGGGGACCACCTTCAAGTCTGTCCCTTGTAACGAGAAATCTAAAAAACATATTATTTGTGTCCTACTTTATCCCAACTTTGCCCAGCTTCTCTCAGTGGTGAGTCCTTCTCCATCATGTTCTAGAATTGCATTTACTGAGATGAACCCACATTCACTGGACAGTTCTATTTTACTTTGTATTTTAAGATCTTTTTGGGGTAGGAAACTGGCCTATGCTATTCAATGATTGAGTGTAGTCAGTGCCATTAACACCAGAATGGCCAAGAAATCATTCCAGCCAGAAAAGACCCAAGCACCAATTATTAGACTGTCATGCTTTATGTTTGTGCCTGATGTGACCAACGAAAGTCAACTGGTTATACATGGAAACGCAGACACTGACTGACAAGAACTACAGCATATGACTCATGCTGTGCCTAGCTAGAGCCAAAGCAGTCAGTCAATTCCAAAAGTATAAACATCAATCAAATAAATGGTTCGGCAGCCTAAATATTTAACAACCGGGTGATGACTGGAATTTTCACTTTTCATTCAGTCACACAGACATGGTCTCAATAAAAGAAATAACTGAAGTTTAGTTTTCCTTTTCCTTAAATTCAGCCATCCCAAAACATTTGGTGAATGCCTCCCGCGCTCTAGGTACTCTGCTTACTGTTAGCAATATAGAGACAGAAGACTGATATAGTGTTAGGAAGGAAATCTATTCTTCACACTCTTTCTCTTCTAACATTATGATACTACCCTGCTAATAAGCAATTTGCTTGGTAGCCATCAGCACCCAGGGACCCTCCCCGCTGCTCCTTTTCAAATATTTCTTATAGTTTAGAAAACCCTAATATTTAACCAAAAATTGCTTTGCTGTGGCAAAACCTCAATACCTATATATCTCTTTGACTCTGAAGAGTAACTAGAATAAGATTACTGCTTTCTATTGATAGAAATTTGGTATTTATTGAAATATTGATAGAAAAATCCATATGATAAAAATTTATTACTATGACACCCATTATAATATCCCAGGTTAAGAATACTTTGTGTTCTACAAACACTTGAAAGCCAAAGATCACTTAAAACAAACACGAGCAGGTCCAATACAAATGCTCCAAGTTACGATAAACAGGAAATACCACACACAGAGAGACAACTTCAGACCACTTGGCCCTTTCTTTCCCTACGTTCTTTCTGGAAGTAATTTTATACATTACCGTGGCTTTTACGTACTAAATCCTTAGAGACCAAATAGATGACTAACTTACTTTAATAATAATTTATGATAAGCTTGGTTTGGGGGTGGGGAATAAACTCTTGACACATCCCAAGGACGCATCTATTCTTAAAGCCCCTTTATTCTCAAGGACTCCTTTATTCTAATGTGATGGCTCCTGAAAAAACCTCCCTTTTCAAGGATACTTTTTTCAAACACAATCAATAATCTACCATCAACTTTGTAATCTCTTTGGAAACCAGGACCTTTCCAGCTTTGGAGTTTTGAAGATAAAATGCACGGTTGGATTCCTACAGGACAAAGATTTAAACTTTTCAATTTGTTGGTTATTAATCCGGTTACTAATAGTACTCTGGTGTTTGATAGATAATAAGAAGCCAAAATATAGCTTTTAAAATTATTAGTTTTAGTAACAGAATGTTACTCAGTAATACAAAGGAGTGAACTATGCACACATGCAATGACATGGATGGATCTCAAGATAATTATGCTGGTGAAAGAAACAAGATTAAAAAAATATATATATTGTATTACTCTACATAAAATTAAAAAAAAATAAAATGCATTGCTATAGGCAAAAAAATAAAATAAAATAAAATTATTGGTTTTAGAATTCCAGAGTTGAAATGAGTTTTAAAGCACATCTGGTCCCGCCCCACCCAGAGCTTGGATCTCTTTAGCAACATCTGTAACAAGGGGTTGTCCAACCCCTGCCCCAAAAGCCCCAGCAATGGGGAGCTCCCTACCTTGGGACAGAGATCATTCTGTCTTCTTATACCACCTTAAAAATGTTTTCCTTATTCTGAGTCAACTCTTCTGTCCTGTAGCTTTAATCCTTGATCCTAGTTATAGCCCTTTAAGTCTCACTGGACAAACCTAATCCCTTTGTTTGACAGTCCTCCAAATATGTGAAATCCCCTACCATGTCTTCAACACTCTCTTCCAAAGATGCTTGCTTCCTTGAATCATTCTTCATAGAACGTGATTTTGGTTCTATCACCACCCTGGTTTCTAATCTCTGTATCAGTGGATTTCAACCAGGATTTTGTAACACAATCATTCTTGTGATCACTAAGAAAAGAAAGGGTAAATTGCTGGGACTTCCCTGGTGGTCCAGTGGTTAAGACTTCGCACTCCCAATGCAGGGGGCCCAGGCTCGATCCCTCGTCAGGGAACTAGATCCCACATGCTGCAACTAAGAGTCTGCATGCCGCAACTAAAAGATCCTGCATGCCACATGCACAACTAAAGATCCCACATGGCACAACTAAGACCCGGTGCAGCTAGATAGACAGATACCAGATGTTAAATTATAGAAGAGAAAAGAAAAGGGGAGGGGAGGGGGGAGGGGAGGGGGGAGGGGAGGGGGAGGGGAGGGGGAGGGGAGGGGAGGGGAGGGGAGGGGAGGGGAGGGGAGGGGGAGGGGAGAAAAGGTAAATTGCTATAGCAACTACACTCAGAATTAAGGATAACTTACTTTCTACGTTATTTTGTGCCACAGACTTGGAAGAAACTAAAAATACCCAGGTGAGTATTTTCCTCCTGTGAATCTGATAAACCACACGATCCATGGTGGATTAAAGGATCAGAACCATTGCTTTAAATACACTCCAGTTTATCTACAGTCTTTGAAAAGTGTAGCAGCCGGAATTGAATGAAAAACCAAGAGGTGGGTTAGCTAGGACAATAGAGACTTGCTTATTAAATGAAAATTTTCTCCTCTTCCTACTGCTACTTGCCCTTCAGGACTCAGCTAAAGTCTTACCTCTTATATGAAACCCTTCAACTGGCAGAGATAAATTTTGAATTCCCTATTACTCAGTCATAAAAAGAAACGAAATTGAGTTATTTGTAGTGAGGTGGATGGACCTAGAGTCCGTCATACAGAGTGAAGTAAGTCAGAAAGAGAAAAATAAATACCGTATGCTAACACATATATATATGGAATCTAAAAAAAAAAAAAAACGGTTATGAAGAACCTAGGGGCAGGACAGGAATAAAGATGCAGACGTAGAGAATGGACTTGAGGACACGGGGAGGGGAAAGGGTAAGCTGGGACAAAGTGAGAGAGTGGCATGGACATATATACACTACCCAATGTAAAATAGCTAGCTAGTGGGAAGCAGCCGCATAGCACGGCGAGATCAGCTCAGTGCTTTCTGACTACCTAGAGGGGTGGGATAGGGAGGGTGGGAGGGAGATGCATGAGGGAGGAGATATGGGGATATATGTATATGTATAGCTGATTCACTTTGTTATAAAGCAGAAACTAACACACCATTGTACAGCAACTGTACTCCAATAAAGATGTTAAAAAAATAAAATAAAATAAATTTAAAGTAAAAAAAAAATTTTTTTTTGAATTCCCGAAGTGCTTCCTTTGGGTGCAGGACTAACCTAGACTCCAAGGTCCTCTACTTCCAGCCATCATGTGTCCTTGGACAGAGTTCTTGACCCTTCCTGAGCTCAACTTCCTAAGGCTTAACATGGGGGTTCTCCTACCTCACCAGGCAGCTCTCAATTTCTTAACACAGTACTCGGTAATGTTAATTCATTGTCTTAACTCTAGTCTGCTCTAAACCTTGCTCAGAACATTGAACTGCTAAGCTCCAAATATAGGGTACATCCAGAATTATGGGCCCAGAAAAGAAGAGATTGCTCTAAGAAACTGAAATTTTCAGTTTCTTACTGAAATAAGAGTCAATGTAACATTATTGCAATGGCCATCTGTGGAAATCATCCTTGTATATTACCCACAGTTAAAGATGACTGGTGACATAAGACGAAGGTGCCATCCCAAAACGTTCTCTGCAATACATCAGTCCAAATAGTAACTATCATCAGATGATCCAAACTTACCACAAGCACTGTCTTGAAGAAATATAATAACAAAAGCCTCTAGTTTACAGTAACATTATTGTCCACGAGACTGCTACTCTAATTCTAGATAATGTTGACTTCTATGATAGACGTCCTTGGATTGGAGATGGGCAATTCATCAAGTTATCACTCAAGAATATTCAGTTCCTCTCCTCAAACCTGGGACTCAACGAGTAACCTTCTCACCTGTAATATAACAGCGCAAGCATATACGCACAAAGGCGAGTGTGCCTGGTGTGGGGAGCTGATGCCAGCCACACTCTCCCACTGCCAATTAATACATCATCACTCCAGTTTGCGTATCGGTCTCCTGGGGGCTTTGTGCATGTGAATTGATTCCTCAGCCTAATCCCCTCTGGGAAAATGAACGGAGTTCTGTTCTTGAAAAGCTGAGCGATACAATCTGTGCTATCAAGACTCCCACACTGGCAGTGACTCTAAATGCCCTGGATCCTATAACGACAATACCTACATGTTGGTGCCTCATCAATCATGCAGGAGGTGCGTACCTTGCAACCCCTCTTCCCCCCACCAGACCCTGATTTGCCTTATTTTCCAGCCCTGCTCCCTCCAAGGGAGGAGGAGTTACTGCTTTGGTCAGATTCAGACATTTGTCAGGTCACCGACAGGACAAGACAGGGCGGCTGTCCTTAGCAGCCCAACTGACATTCTCTTTTTTTCTTTTTAACATCTTTACTGGAGTATAATTGCTTTACAATGGTGTGTTAGTTTCTGCTTTATAACAAAGTGAATCAGCTATACATATACATATATCCCCATATCTCCTCCCTCTTTCGTCTCCCTCCCACCCTCCCTATCCCACCCCTCTAGGTGGTCACAAAGCACCGAGCTGATCTCCCTGGGCCATGCAGCTGCTTCCCACTAGCTATCTATTTTACATTTGGTAGCGTATATATGTCCATGCCACTCTCTCACTTTGTCCCAGCTTACCCTTCCCCCTCCCCTGGTCCTCAAGGACAGGAATAAAGACATTCTCTTTACTCCCTTCCCCCACTCACCTGGCTCTCAGGTATGGCCCTCCGTCTCTCTACCTCCTCTGAGAAAGGAGTATAGCTAGGACTACAGACCCAATCACCTTCCACTCTACTCCCACAGGCTCAATGGAACATACTGGTTTCAATGCTCACTTTAGTGATAAGGTAGGTAGGGGGTTTTGAATGGAATAGGATGTATCATTTGACCTTAAGCGCAAGCCACATTTTTCTTTCTTTTATCAGAGAACCGTAGTGAAACCCCATCCACTTAAACCCTAAAAACTTACCAATTGTTTTATGTTAGTCTAATTTTGTCAAAGAGAATATCGTCTCCCTGAAAGTGCAGTTGATTTCTAGATTCTCCCTGTATCTTTCGTTTTCTTTCATAGTACCTAGCACTAAATATTTGTTCACTGAGGTTATTTACCCTTCACTTAGTATAGATATATTATTTTTATCTTAAGCCTCTGATCTTTTCTCACTAGCCCAATATCAATCATCATAGTTGGGTTCTTGGTGCCAATACAATTATAATACAAATGTAACATGGGAATGGAAATTGTGGGGCAAGGACTAATTACAAGGTGATCATCCCAGCGACACAAAGTATAGTTATACTAAGAGATTCTAACAAAGATAAACAAAACAGTTTAAATTCTTATAGAAAAGGCACAGCTCCCCTAAAATTCATTTGAAAACTTAATAGTTTGAAAAACATTTGACAACTACACAGGATAAATCAGAGGCAATGAATTGATGCAGATAATGGATAAAGAGGTGTCAGATATTCACACCCTCAAAATACACACAATTACTTGACCTCCAAGGACCAAAGTAAATTAATATTCATGAAGTAGAAAGAGACAGCCAGCTTAGGGAGAGGACTAACCAGGGCAACAAAGGAGACCCGAGACAGACCTCTTGCCATCGTTTCCTGGAGCTTCCTGATTCTTGCCTAAGAATCAGCCTGACGCAGCTGCGCGTGTGGTCGGGGAACATGCTCTGCGGTGACATTGCCTGTGTTCCAATCCCAGCTCTGCACCACCAGCTGTGGCCTTGGGAAACGTACTGGACTTCTTAAGCCTCCCTTTCCCCGTCTGTAATATTGGGATTACAACAGTTTATTTACGTACGTGAATGGCACAGTGCCTGACACACAGCACGCAGCAAATTATCCTGGGGTCTTGACTCCTACTACCCATCCTAGTCCTGAGCCATTCTTCAGACCTCCCTGTCAACAGGGAAGAAGATTCCTCCTCTTGCTTAGGCTAACCCTTCCACCTCGGCCTGGGATTCCACCACCCCTCCCCACCCCTGGAGAGGTGCTCAGCTGGTTGCCCCCTCTCTGTCTGTTAGACACATCCAATGAGCATCCCAATGCCCTCTTCCACCTTAAAATCTCCTCCATCAACACTGTGTCCCTCTACAAATACTTCCCTACATCTCTCTTGTTCTTCAGAGAAACTGATAGAAAAAGTGGTCTATCATTTTTCAAAGGCCACCTCATAAAAGGTGATCTCTACTCCAATCCTCTGTTCACTTCTCCACTCCTGCAGCCTAGAGACTGACCCACACCCCACTGAAACTGCTCTCAACAAGGCTGACAGTTCTTCCCGGATGCCAAATCCAATGGCCTTGTGTCACTGACAATTATGTGCTTGACGGCAACATTAGACTGTATTGTGCTCTCTCTCCCAATGTTCTGTTCCCTAGGGTTTCACGACACTCCCCTTATTTTCCTCCCACCTCCTTAATCTCCTTTGAGGGCACCTTCTCTCTACTTGTCCTCTCAACATTGATATTTTTCAGGGCTCAAGATTTGGCTTTCTTCTCATCTGTCTGCTTGCATGCTGATATCACTGCCTTCCTGGATCAGTTTATGATACCAAATTTACATCTCCAGCCCTGGTTTCTCTCTTAAATTCCAGATCACCACTCCTCAGCCAAATGCCTGTGTATCTTCACTTGAACGTCCTATAAACATCTCAAATTCAACATACCCAAAACCAAATACCCATATTTTCTTCCAAACTTCCTTCCAAAGCCTGCAACTACTCCTGTCTTCCCTATGCCCATATCTGGCAAATCAAAAATGCATTTCTACATTTGGGAATGTGACTTTTTGAACCCCAAGCACACACGTGTATATACACACATCAAAATTTTGGCAGGATTACTCCAAAGTATTTGAAGCGTTTTTAAAAGGGCCTAGAAAAGGAAGGAAACTCTTTCCCCTTCCTCTGCCTGAAAGCAGACTCTCAGCTCCTTTTCAATGAGACTTACCTTTTTATCTTAACACTCATCCCCACACATCACTTCCTCCAAGAAGGTTTCCCTGAGCCCCTGAGAGCACGGTACACAGCTCTCCTCTGTGACCCCCAAAGTTCCCCATTTCAACCACTGCACTGTTGAGTATCTTACTATGCTAGTAACGCAGTATCATCACCACCAGTTAACAGGGCTTCCTTCCTCACCAGGATTTGAGCTACTGTTTTAGTTATCTTTGTAATCCCAGTGCTTGACATAAACAAATGCTCAATGATGTTGGCAGAATGAATGCATGGCCAATATTGCTAATAATCCTGGACTAGGCTGGAGAGTCAACAATTTAAATTATAGGCCCAGCATCTTATCTCAGATTCTGTGAGTCACTGTGTGACCTTGGCAAGTCCTCTCACTCCCTAAGCCTGGGTTTCTGCATCTTTCAAGGAAACTGGAACAGCAATATCACCTTCCTCACAGGGCTATTGAGACAATTAAATGAGATGAAGGCCATAACATTTCTTAGCAGGTAATAGCAGGTTCTGTAATACTTTGGGGCATCTACTGGGAGGTGGGGGGATAGAAGGCAATGGAGCAGGGGAGGGGGGTAGACAGGAAATCTGCAGTTTTACTCACATGATGTAAATTCAAGTTTGCTATCTCCTCCATTTTGAAAATGGAAACAGTGTCAAGATAACAAGAATAATCTAAAGGATCGTTTGCTAATCATGTGACCAGGGATTAGTGGGGTACAGGTGGGAGAAGGCATTTGGTAGAGATATGAATGGAATACCAGTATCTTTTCAGACATTTGTGGCGCCTGAGCTTTCTCAGGAGGTGGGGAGAAGGGCCAAAGACCTTGAGCACTATAATTTGTTTTCTCCCTGAAAAAGATCATCATGCTCTACCTAATCCAAATGGAACTTAAAATGATTAAAGTCACAAAGCAGCTCGGCATTCATTAGGGATTCAGGCAAAGGCAACGCTCAAGCACTAATATTAACTGTGGTTCTTAGCCTTTGGAGTTGGCAAGATGAACCCAGCTTCTTGCAGACCAAACACTTACGCTAATTGACAAGAAACTTTCTGGGAAAAGAAAAAAAGGCAGCCAAATCTAAGAGACCTGTCAACGCCAGGGTCAGCAGTGAAGTGATAACCAGAAAAGAGCTGAAATCAAAGGCTGTGTCTGCCTTCCCCGTGCACACTTGTTCAGTGGGAGCCCATGGTGGTCACAGCTCCTTTAACAATATTTATAATGAAGGAACGACGCTGCAGATGTCAACCTCGATTATTCATAAAGCGTCCTCCTGCTCAGATCCACCCGGAGGCTAACAGTAAAAGCACCTGATTCCCAATTCTCAAACACAAAAGCATACAGAGCTTGAAAGAGGAGCTGACTAATAAAGTTTGCATATCCCTAAGAAAAAGAGCACACAAGGAAGAAGAAAAGGAATGGCAAGATTAAACAAAAACAGTAAGCTTGGATGGGAAATGATAAAAATTTTAAAAGGCAGGAGCTTAAATCTATTTTCCTCTTTTTCTGCCTTTTTTTTTTTTTTTTTTAATAACGTCCTTGTTCATTTACATTTCAGTATAAGCCATTTGGAGGAAACAGCTGTTTTATCTGCTGACTAGAATGCAGAGGTGCTTTGAACACTTACCGTGAGAGCATAAGGTTGCTAAACTCTGTTCCGGAGAGCACTAGTGGCTTTAAACTGTGAGGACAGGCAGAGAGAGGCCTTCACCTCTGGTTCTCCTAGACAAGGAGGCCTGAGACCAGAGGCTTGGAGGACTCACGTAGGTGGTCTGTGTAGGGGGAAGAGTCCCAGGCCGGCTCCGGAGTCTACACCCAGGCTCTCCAGCCCCCTAGCTCTATGACCTAATTATTCATCCTTCCTCAGTTTCCTCATCTGTAAGATGAGAATAATAATACCACTTCCTCCTAAAGCTACTGACAATATTTAATTAAATAAGGAAAATAAAGCCCAGAGCTGGGATTATAGTGGGCCCTTAAGAAATGCCACTTATTTGCTGTTATTATCAATCCTGACAAGATTGTCAAGTAGAAAGTAAACTATTTGCTTTTGGATTTGGTGATTTTAATAGAGGTATGGTTTAAGTTTATGGTAATGTCATGTTGACTGTCAAATATCCTAACTGGTCTCTCCTTCTGGGCACACCCTAGACTAGGATTATACTTCCTGGTCCCTTGTGGTTGGGTGGGGTCATGTAACTAGTTCTGACCAACAGTTGTGAGAGGAAGTACCATGTGCCACTTTTAGACCCAGAGCTTTAATTGTCAGTGCAAAATCTTTCAGAGCTCTCTTCCCATTGTCATGATACCTGCAAATGTTCAAAATGATGGACTAGTCCATCAACTCTGGGGTTCATAAGCCTCTTGAATTTTAGCTGATTTAATACCTTTTCTCATTTTTGGGAACCCTTAGTAGCTCTTCAAATATTGGTTCTGCCCCATTATCTCTGCTGCATGTGACCACAAAAGACATATACTGGGTGTTCTTACAGCAAACATTCACAATAGTTAAAAATTAGACAAAACCTCAAAATTCGTCAATAAGAGGATCACTAAAGTGAATTATATTCATTCAGTGAAATATTACATAGTAGTTAAGATATGAACCAACCATATATAAATCAACATACACAAATCACAAAAACCTAATCAGAAAAAAGTATGCTTTTGTAACATATAAAAATGCTACATATGTTTAAAGGCACATAAAATGTAGTTGAAAGTATAGCAGTATGCATGAGAATTATAAATATAAAATCAGAATAGAGGTGGCTTCTGAAGAAAAAAAGAACATTGGGATCAGAGGTAAGTATTAACTCTAAATATAGCTTCCTATTACTTTAAAAAACAGAAAAGAAAAATATGAAGCACATATCACTAAAAGATTATTATAGGGGCTTCCCTGGTGGCGCAGTGGTTGAGAATCTGCCTGCTAATGCAGGGGACACGGGTTCGAGCCCTGGTCTGGGAGGATCCCACATGCCGCGAAGCAACTGGGCCTGTGAGCCACAATTACTGAGCCTGCGCGTCTGGAGCCTGTGCTCCGCAACAAGAGAGGCCGCGATAATGAGAGGCCCGCGCACCGCGATGAAGAGTGGCCCCCACTTGCCGCAACTAGAGAAAGCCCTCGCACAGAAACGAAGACCCAACACAGCCATAAATAAATAAATAAATAATTTTTTTTAAAAAAAAGATTATTATAACTGTGTACGTTTGAAATTTTTCAAAATTTTTAAACAAAAGTGACTAAATGAACATATAAAGGTACATGTCAAGGCATGTTCTGCTAAATAACTAAGAGTCATTCATGAATACAATTTATTTAAAAGGTACTTAATATTTTGGCCCAGTCTCTACAGAGATCCAAAACTACAATGGGTTAGACAAGACAGAAGTTTCTCTTCTGCGATCACAGTCTAGGAGCTCGTCATCCAGGACTAGTGGCACAGTTCAGTCATCTTCAACCCAGGGTTTCCATAACAAGAGAGATGGATGCTCTGACAGCCTCCATCACATCTACAGAAGAGCCAATGGGAGAGCAAAGGAAACCATAAACACGACGAAAAGACAACCCTCAGAATGGGAGAAAATATTTGCAAATGAATCAACGGACAAAGGATTAATCTCCAAAATATATAAACAGCTCATTCAGCTCAATATTAAAGAAACAAACACCCCAATCCAAAAATGGGCAGAAGACCTAAATAGACATTTCTCCAAAGAAGACATACAGACGGCCACGAAGCACATGAAAAGATGCTCAACATCACTAATTATTAGAGAAATGCAAATCAAAACTACAATGAGGTATCACCTCACTCCTGTTAGAATGGGCATCATCAGAAAATCTACAAACAACAAATGCTGGAGAGGGTGTGGAGAAAAGGGAACCCTCTTGCACTGTTGGTGGGAATGTAAATTGATACAGCCACTATGGAGAACAATATGGAGGTTCCTTAAAAAACTGAAAATAGAATTACCATATGACCCAGCAATCCCACTACTGGGCATATACCCAGAGAAAACCGTAATTCAAAAAGACACATGCACCCGAATGTTCATTGCAGCACTATTTACAATAGCCAGGTCATGGAAGCAACCTAAATGCCCATCAACAGACGAATGGATAAAGAAGTTGTGGTACATATATACAATGGAATATTACTCAGCCATAAAAAGGAACGAAATTGAGTCATTTGTTGAGACGTGGATGGATCTAGAGACTGTCATACAGAGTGAAGTAAGTCAGAAAGAGAAAAACAAATATCGTATATTAATGCATGTATGTGCAACCTAGAAAAATGGTACAGATGAGCCAGTTTGCAGGGCAGAAGTTGAGACACAGATGTAGAGAATGGACATATGGACCCCAAGGGGGGAAAACTGCGGTGGGGTGGGGATGGTGGTGTGCTGAATTGGGCGATTGGGATTGACATGTATACACTGATGTGTATAAAATTGATGCCTAATAAGAACCTGCAGTATAAAAAAACAAACAAAACAACTAATACTAAACTTTCCTTGGGTTATTTGTATGGAAATATGTTAATATAAATGTTTCAGACATTACATGAAATTTCTAAAAATCTTATATTTGTATTTGTATGGAAATATGTATGGAAATATGTTAATATAAATGTTTCAGACATTACATGAAATTTCTAAAAATCTTATATGTTCTGGTATAATGTTATATGTAATAATCCTAGTTATTACTTTAAAATGTATATCTCAGAAATAACTAATTTTCTTGTCAACTGCATTATTATGAACTTTCATCAAATCTTTAACCGTGGTCATTTTTAAGTCTTTTGTCATTTACAGACAGTTCTGGGTGTACTCTGATGATTTTGCAAATATGTTCCTATAAAAGGAAAAAAAAAAAAAAAAAGAACCTACTGTATAGCACAGGGAACTCTACTCAATATTCTGTAATAACCTATATGGGAAAAGAAACTGAAAAAGAATATATATATATATATATGAATCACTTTGCTGTATACCAGAAACTAATGCAAGATTGATAACCTGTTTTAATAACACAAGAGAATGTCAAAGTTCTTTTTTGTGCAACTGTTTCATGATGGGAAAATAAATTCTCTTAACCACTTTTTTTTTTTTTACTAATTGTTCATCATTATCACTCGTGTCCATACTGTCAGCTATTTCTAGTCAAATTATCTATATACCGCTAGTCACCTGCAGCAGAGGACTCGCCTGGGAGAGAAAAGTAGCAAAGAATACATAATACTGTCCCCTGCTCTCCCCTACACTGTAAGTTCTCCTTGTATAAAGTAGATATTCCAGGGAAGAAAGACATTCAGTCCCTGATCTCTTCCTCCTTTTCTCACATCCATATTCACTTTTTAGCTAGAAAAAAAAATTGTTAAAAATTCCAAGCAAAAGCCCTCCTGCATAAGGCATGAATAAAGGATTATTTGTATACAAGGGCTGATTTGGCTATGAACAGGAGAAAGGTGGAAAGAGAGAGGGTCAGGAGGTAATTCAGAGAATGCCGACAGAATGTAGGTGAAGCTAATCGCATCAATTCTCTTTGAACGGCTCCTGCCCTTTGTATTACAGATTCCACATGCAGCTAGCTGGTGACGTGGCTCTGCTCTACACTCAACGACAGCCATCAAAAATTCTCTCTGCGGAACTTTCATGGAGGATTCCGCCTGGTGTAAGTACAGCCATTTCGTTTTTATAGTGGCCTAATTAAGGTGTTCCAGTCCCTATTTGTTCTGTAAAACATACCATAAAAAGCTACCATTTAAAAATTTTGCAAGCAAGCCAGCAATTCCACTGCCCTAAGAGGAGCAAAATGCCATTTACAAATTACTGTCATGGAGGATTATTGAACAAGCTGTCAGCAACCCATTTCACAAATCATTTGGTAGGGACCAACCTAGGTGCTTGCCTAGCTAGATACTGGAAGGGAGAACTTCACCACCAGTTAGCTCAAATTCTTAATTTTAAAAGGCCTCCATTTTAGCTATCCCCACCCCTATTCAAAAGACACAAGAAGTAGTTCAGAAAATAGCCAGTTTCTCCCGTACCAAGAGCCACAGACAGTGAGGGAGGAATTGTTTGCCCTCGGAAGGATTAGGCCATTAACTGAGCATCCAAAGCTCCAGGTAACATCCAACCTCAAGCGAGTAATCCCAGCTGCTGCCACTCCTGGTGACATAAAGCGAGGGCTATTCTACTGTCACTGTACAGTGAAATGTTTTACAGTTTAACATTTTGTTCCTTTACGCATCTGGAAGTTACAATCACCGTGTAACACAGTTTTTTAAAAAAATTCATTTCACATTTGGGTTATGCTCATTCTTAATTTGTAGAAAAACAAAACTTTCAATATAGCTGTAATAAAAAATAGATTTGGGGTTTCAAAAACTCTCCCTCCTTTTTTTCTCTTAAACTTCTTTTTCCCAAAAAAGGGTTCTTCGTTTTTTGTTTTTAACTTTTCTGGGAATTCCCTGGCAGTCCAGTGGTTAGGACTCCGTGCTTTCACTGCAGGGGGCAAGGGTTTGATACCCCGGTCAGGGAACTAAGATCCCGCATGCCGCGCGGTGCGGCCCAAAGAAAAACTTTTCTTATGTTGTCAAGTAGAAACAGTGTTCCCAAGCAGACAGGCAGCAGGTAAAGCAGGTCAATCTTCCTCCCCTGTGTGAGTGCTACAGCACAGAGATTACTGCTTCACCATCAGAGCAGATTTGAACATCCATACCCATTCAGGACAGAAAAAGAATTTGGATTTAATTTTTACATAACAACATGTCAAGGAGTAATCCAAAGTTAGGCAACTGTGGCCATTCTAATGACCACTCAAAAATAAAGCACCATCCACAACCCAAAATGGGAGACTTTTTCTTTCCTAAAGAAACCCATTATGTGAATATTTTAAATACCCTAACAAATATTCCAGTTAGGCTTGCGAAAACTTTGACTTGCTCAATAAAAGGTTTGGACTGTCATATATAAGTTTCATGCCCATTCTATGGAAACAACCATTCAGAAGGAAAAAAAAAAATTGAAGGTTACGCTGGCCAAATTCTTTGGTTGCCAGCTTTAAAAGTTGGTTTTTCCTTCTTGTGAAAGGCATGCATACATTTAAGGGACTCTGTCCACCATACGCTACCTCTTCCCATTCCCGCAACAGAAACAACACAAGAAATAAAATGTGTAAGGCACCACATATTAACATCCTCCAAAATCATTTCTTCAACCATCCATTGATCACGCAGTGCTTGTTACTACTGAAGATTTCATATACTTCTTAACTATGGCTTCCAATCCATAACTGTATCTAAATCAAAGATAAGGTATATTGGAATTGAAAGGAAAGTAAGAATTTAGATTCCTTTTTACATCTGTGATGGCCAAAACACTTGAAGGGTGTCCTTTTACATTTTTAATCCCAGTTCCCTAGAAGCAAAATGTGTGAGTATTCATAGCAGAAAACAAAGGGAATCAAAAGAATAATTTCATGCCACAACTATTATCATAAGCAATAAAATGGTTAGTTAGAAGGCAATTCACACTTTAACCACTTTTGGAAACAGATGGTTCTAAATGTGACTAATTTTCCTGAACATTGAACAGCAACATCAGAAATTAAACATGTTACAGAAACCATTAAGGTTCGGTCCCACCCCTGTTCCTATCAGTGTTGTCTATTAGGGAAATCATATCACATTAACGTATTTACATTAATTGAAGGAGGAAGCTTGAAGAAAGAAAAGAATTAGCTATCACTACATACTCCAAAGCAAAGGCTGGCTCTTCCTTTCCCATTTTAAACCAAACACCCGCTTGCTGGTTTCCCTTTTGGCCAAGAAAGTTGGCGGATCAAGTTCAGGTTTTAAAATAAGTTTCCTTAGCTAAACTCTTGATGCTTCCCAGAAGCTATAGTACATTTCCACCTCAGATGAATAAGAATATCCTACTTGTAAATGTCGTGGTCTAGCAAATAATAAAGAAGGCTTGAATCAGGAATCCCAACTCCAATCCCGGTTTTGTCTGAACCTACAGCAAACAGTCGAGGAAGAATGCAGATTTACACACGCCGAGAACTCCTCCTGGTGGTCTGCTCAGCCACCGTTCAAACTACAAGCCTCGACAAGCACTGGCTATATCGACCTCTCTCAACTAAACAGCTTCGGTGAAAATCATTTCCCCAAGCCCTTTGTGCTGTTACATGACTTAGACACTGCAAAACTGTGAAGTGTTTATAAAGGCTTCTTCTGAAATCCTTCGCTCCAAAGATGTGATGATCATTAATATCTCCTGTCCTTCCTTTTCAAGGGACGCCTTTAAGATGCTTTATGAATAAACAAAGATATGGATGTTGCCTTTGCACCTCAAAACGTTGACCTCAAAACGAGCAGGGGGATACGGTGTCACCTACCACTCCCAACGAAAGCGGAGAGACAGAGAAAGTCCTGAGACGGGTGAATGGGGTGAGGAAGAGGACAGGGAGCCTGGTGAGCTCAATGCCTTAAGGCCCTTCAGTCTGAGAAGATGGAGAATGAAAGGGAGAAGGACCAAAGGTCATTAGGAACCGAGAAAGCATAAACAAGAGCTTGTTCACAAAATGCTAGAATAGAACTGGGGAAGGGGTGGGGACCTGAAAAGAGGGGCAATTTTGACATTGCAAACAGAGGCATTTTAGGATAAAACCCTGCTTTCCACAGTAAATCGATGCAATTAATTAATTTCCTCAAACCTCCCCCCCTTTCTGTAATGATTAAATGGGCTAATATCTGTGAAGCTCTAGAAGAGTAGATATATATTAAGTGATCACTTATTATCAACATCATCATCATCATCATAAATTCCTTCCACCAAATTATAAGATCCTTAGGGAATGGGATGTATCTTACTCACATTTTCACATTTTAATTCCCCCACAGTGCCTAGCACAGTGTCCTGCACATGGAATATGTGTCTGCTGGCCAGCTCTCCAGGGATGGAGAAAACTGATGTGGAGCGATGGCCAGTTTCCATGGTGTAAATACCCCCATCAGGGCGAACTTCAAGCAACCAAGATGATGTCACTGAAAGCAGTGTTGGGAAGAGATGCAGCACGTCATCAGTTCTTGAGGGCTGTAAAAGCTGCCCCAGCCCATGACCGGATGCACTCAGTAAATAACTACAGAACTGAAAACGGGTCAAACCTTAAATGATTTTATACCATGGCCAGCAAAGAGCCAGCTACACGGCTGTTAGGAGTAGTAGCATACATTCACCATCACCTGCGCTCTCAGTAAAATAATCAGGTTTTTCTCCCAGCCAAGAATTTGACCTCTTCACTGCTCAGATGTCACTATTACCAAGGAATTCTACATGTAACTTTAGCAGGAAACCTTGTCACTACAGGACACATGTGAACTGTATGCACCGCTAAAAAAAAACTGTGGCATGGTATTTACTGTTACCAATAAAATGTATACTATGGGTTAATAAGCCAGTTACACTAAGTAACTGGTAAATGAAATGAATAGGAGTCACTCAAGAGAAGAAACCACAAAGCATTAGAACACTTAGTGAATTCTCAGTCAATGTAACCAGTTCTTGTGAAGATGCCTTCCTTCTACACAGGCTCATGGCTCTGTTGGCCTCCACTGGTCCATGTCAACTCTCTCAAGCTTAGTCCAACCCACTCTGGGCCCCTGCCAGGGCAAGCTGCCTCAGCCACCTGGGCCACCAACAGGAGCAGGTCGCCCTGGTGATTCTGTCCCCCCTGGCCTCTCACTGAGCTCTTCCTAACCATTTCTGATGATATTCAGAAGCAGAAGTATACTTTTTTTTTGGCCATGCCATGTGGCCTGTGGCAACTTAGTCCCCCGGCCAGGGATTGAGCCCCTGCCCCCTGCATTGGGAGCGTGGAGTCTTAACTACTGGACTGCCAGGGAAGTCCCCAGGAACTACACTTTTAACTGCTTTTCAGCTTAGCAAAATTAGCCTCTGAAATCTTTGACTGAAATCTTTGTTTTCTTTTCCTTTTCTTCCAAAATGAGCCTCCGCTTTGGTTGCTTTCATCTGAGAGGAAGCATTCTTTGCTCTCATCTCCATTCACACTGGTCAGCCTTTCTTGGTGCCTATCTCCCTCAGCCTCCACTCACTCGACCTCTCTCAGCCTGTGAGGTGAGTGTGAGTGTGTGTGTGTCTCCTTAATCAGAATGCCCCCTCTGGCACGAGCTGTAACTTCCAATGAAAAGCTTCCCTCCGTCAATGCCTCATTAACTGAACTCTTTCCTCCCTGTAAGAAAAAGTCTGCATACTTTGGGAAGAAACTGTCATACTCTGCCTACATGTCATGTATCTCTCATAGCTCTACCCATGACCTCTGGACACCTCTTTCTGAATGTTTTTCCCTCCTGGTCTCAGTTAGAAGGGCCCATACCTCTCTTTTCCTTAAAGAAGACACATAGTTTTTCTAGGTTCAATAAAACAGACAACCAAGACTGCAAAAAATAAACTCACCAACTTAACCAAATACAATAAAATGTTCATGGAACTGGGGTTCAGATCAGAGGTCCAGAAAGACTATGTATCTTATTGCAGTGAGTTTATTGTTCTAACACCAGGTGACATTCATCAGTGGATCAGTCTACAAATTATTAAATCTCATCAAGGAAGCTTCTACACTCTTGCTTTCCTCGGCAGAAATAAATCCACTGTTTAATATATGTGTGGAGACAAATTAATCCTTCTCCCTCTAGATAATTCCTGTTAGAGAGAGCTCTATCATAACATATATCATGCAGATGCTTTAAAAACAGTGTCTTATTTTTAGCAGTCATTAAAAGCATTTTTTAAATTGATGAATTCTGAAGTCTGCGCCCAAGTAAGAGGAATAATGGAACCAACTTATGAAGAGGGCTTGACAAAGGAGAATCAAGGCTTTATGGAAGCATGTAATTTGGGAGGTCCTGTTTAAGATAACACGGCAATAATGAATACAAAATTAGGTACAAAAGAAAACGTTTATTTAAAATGGCTATGTGGGGCTTCCCTGGTGGCGCAGTGGTTGAGAATCGCCTGCCGATGCAGGGGACACGGGTTCGAGCCCTGGTCTGGGAAGATCCCACATGCCGCGGAGCAACTAGGCCCGTGAGCCACAACTACTGAGCCTGCGCATCTGTAGTCTGTGCTCCGCAACAAGAGAGGCCGCGACAGTGAGAGGCCCGCGCATCGCGATGAAGAGTGGCCCCCGCTTGCCGCAACTAGAGAAAGCCCTCGCACAGAAACGAAGACCCAACACAGCCAAAAATAAATAAATTAATTAATTAATTTTAAAAATAAATAAATAAAATAAAATAAAATGGCTATGTGCAAGTGAGGAGTCCTGAAAATTAAATTTCATAAGCTTCATGGTAAACCACCTCCCACCTAGGTTTTCCTAAGAGTGAGCCCCTACTAGTGCTTTCTACATGTTAAACCCATTATAGAGGGAAGTCCTCTGAATTGTCATCCCAGCCTTCTGAGAAACACATTATTTCTAGCTTCGTTGCAAAACTGAGGAGACCAAGGCCAAGAAAGGTTGAGCAACTTGCCCAAGGTCACACTGCCATAGACGGCAGAGTTAGGACTTGACTCCAGTGCCCTATGGTTGGCCAGAACGCAACGTGGCCTCCTAAAACCAAAAGAATATTTAGAAGTCTTACTTCTACAGTTCTCAATGTTAGTTTATTTTTATTCCACCCTAACTTTCCCAAGAAAAAAGGCACAACAGTAAGAGTGTTTAAAGTGAACATAAATCTGGACCTTGAAGTTGCACAGAAGATCCTCCATCATTAGGTCTTATGTTTTCATTCCCAATTGCTCCAGTTCAATCCTCCCAAACACAGTGAGCCCCTTCATCAGTCATGGCCAAATGGGTTTCAAGTGGATGAAAGTTATAGCTGCTGACTGTGGGGTTCTCCAAATCACTAAATTCAGATCATTTCGAATGTCAAACTGGCACTTAACAGGCAACAGCTGAGAATCTGACTTGATTGTATTTTGGAGTAAAATCCTTTCCAAGTTAAGGTATTATACTATAATTCCTCACATTACCCAGAAGTGTCATCAAATAGAAAATAAAGATATTTTTCACCTCTGTAAGTAATACAAAAACATTGGGGATGATCCTTCTAATATGGAAAGCTCAGGAATAAAGTTGCTCATTTTCAATGGGAGCATTAACTTCCTTAGGACCCAGAGGCTATCAAGTGTAGTGAGATGGGTAATTTAACAAATGGGCCCTAAGAGGCAGAAGGAGCAAAGTACCTTATGTATCCACCACTGAATGTCATTTAAAACTGAAATTAAAGCCACAAAGACCTGGGCAAGCATGAGTTAAGCTAATCAAGAGCATTTAACAAACACACTGTACTTCACACACAACACACACACGCACACAGAGCCTGGCTACAGCAATAGTACTGCCATGTTCCAACTAACAAGAGAGCTCTAGCATGGTTTGTCGATGTCATCCCTATTTTCAAAGCAATTTAAGAACAACTTACTTGTTTAACAATTAAGAACCAGGCTTCCCTGGTGGCACAGTGGTTGAGAATCTGCCTGCCAATGCAGGGGACATGGGTTCGAGCCCTGGTCTGGGAAGATCCCACATGCCGCGGAGCAACTAGGCCCGTGAGCCACAACTGCTGAGCCTGTGCGTCTGGAGCCTGTGCTCCCCAACAAGAGAGGCCGCGATAATGAGAGGCCCACGCACCACGATGAGGAGTGGCCCCCGCTCGCCGCAACTGGAGAAAGCCCTCACGCAGAAACTAAGACCCAACACAGCCATTAATTAATTAATTAATTAATTAATTAATTAATTAATTAATTTAAAAAAAAAGAACCATTTGCTGTCAGTAACTGAGGGGAAAGAAAAGGGAGAAAGTGAGGGAGAAAAGCATTGTCTTCCTAAATTCTGGCTGACACACCTAGAAAAGTCATCCAGATGAACTGAATGCCCTACTGCCTCAGCCATCTCTTTTCTATAACACACTCTGCCAGCTCTGGTCTAAAGATGTGCTCCATGTAACAGTGTGGGGCACCAAGGACAAGTCTGAAGGAACTAAAGAGGAAGTAACCCAGTCGGGCTCATGTAATAAGCTTGTGAGAACTGAAGGGGCCCCAAAAGCAACTTAATCTCAGAGTCACATCACTCGCCAAGGAGCTGAATTTGATGGAGTGGATGTATTTTGAGCCTCATATGAAGTTGTTATTTTTTCAAGAATCTGAAAGACCTCCTTGGAGATCACTTAAACACTCTGAGCATCACTTTTTTTTCCTTACCATGTGCCAGGCACTGGGGTAGGAGCGCTATGTAGATGGTCACTCATCTATGACTATCTTGTTTATCCTTTTGACCCCAGGACCTAGCACGGTACCTGGCACATAGTAGGTAGCTCAAAAATAGTATCATCAACATCATCATCACTCTTGTTAATGGTAGAGAAGTTCACAGGTGAGATAGAGGTCAACATTTTTCAGAGGTGTGCTCCTATCAGGCTCATGGAATCCCTAAGTCCAGATTCTAAGAGCTATCAACCACCTAGGGTATGGTTTAGGTGGGAGTAGGACAGAGTGAATGACTTCAACCGGGCTTTCTTTGTCACAATTCTCCACACAAGTGACAAAAGCATGTTACCAGGAGGCTAAAATGAGTTGTTACTGGTTAGAAAAATTGTGTTCCTCATCAGAAATCTACAGTGTGACTTTTTAAGGGAGGCCTGCCTATTTCACACTGATGGCTTCCAAGTCAAATTACAAAAGGAGACTTAATTAAGAACATGATGGTTTTACCATGACATCTCTGAGTGACCCTCCATGCCGTGCTCTGCTTTAGGAAATTTATATTCATCCACTCACATCTCATCACTTCCTCTTGTGGTAGTACTGGCTTCATGCCCCACTTTACAGGTGGAGAAACTAAACAGATTACAGGGAGGCCAGGGAAAATGAGCAAGGGGATTTGGGAGACAAGCCCAAGAAGAAGCCCTTCTGCAAGTAAGGCTGAGAGCTAGGAAAGTCCTGAGAGGGCCACCTGGGGTGAGGAGATAGAGAATTTGGTAAGCTAAAAATCTAAGGGCTCTGGGACTTCCCTGGTGGCGCAGTGGTTAAGAATCCGCCTGCCCATGCAGGGGACACAGGTTCAAGCCCTGGTCCAGGAAGATCCCACATGCTGTGGAGCAACTAAGCCTGTGCACCACAACTACTGAGCCTGAGCTCTAGAGCCTGCGAGCCACAACTACTGAAGGCCACACACCTAGAGCCCGTGCTCCGCAACAACAGAAGCCACCACAATGAGATGCCTGCACACCGCAAGGAAGAGTAGCCCCAGCTCGCCGCAACTAGAGAAAGCCCACGTGCAGCAACGAAGACCCAACATAACCAAAAATAAATAAATAAATTTACTAAAAAAAAAAATCTAAGGGCCCTTTAGCCTGGGAAGATGGAGAATGAAAGGGGGAATGATCAAAGGCTATAAAATCATGAAGAGTAAGGAGACCACAAACACGGGTTTGTTCACAAAATGAAAGGCTGGAGATGGAAAATGTAAGAAGTGAAGAGAGATAATGGATTGGATGCAATCACCTAAGAGAAAAATCACTAAAGAGAAAAAGATGAAGGGCAAAGTCAAGATTTAGAAGTACCCAGGGAGGATGAATGTCTACTAGACACATTTTTATTGATTCTCTACTAGGTTTCTAGCCTCATGCTAACCTCTTTCATAATGATCTCATTTGATCCTAATAACAGCCCCTCCAGGGAGAGTGTCGAGTTTTTTCGTAGCTGCTCAAATGCTTGGTCAATTGAATTCAGTGCTAGTGATTGCATTCCACCAGAATAGCTAGGTTATTTTCAACTTTTCATGATGTCTCCAAATCCGTGCCTCTGGTCACTCATTCTATTGTGTTTACTTATTTCTCTGTTCCTGTTCACTCTAACTGAATTCAGAGTAACTCTGCTATTTTGAACTACTGTGCTCACCCACACTCTTTGTTCTCCTTTCCAACGAACCCCCCATCAGTCTCCTCATCTATTATGGACTGAATGTATGAGTCCTCCCAAAATTCCTAAGTTGTAACTCCACCTTCCCATGTGATGGTATTAGGAGATGGGGCCTCTGGGAGGTAATTAGGATTAGATGAGGTCATGAGGGTGAAGCCCTCAAGAATGGGATTAGTGCCCTTTTAAGCGTTAGAAGAGCTTGCTTCTCTTCTCTGCTCTCTGCCATGTAAGGACCCAATGACAAATCAGCAGTCTGCAACCCGGAAGAGGGCCTCCACCAGAAACCAATCACGCTGGCACCCTGACCCTCCAGCCTCCAGAACTGTGAGGAATACATTTCTGTAGTTTATAAGCCGCCTCATCTATGGTATTTTTTGTTACAGCAGCAGCCCAAACTGACTAAGACATCATTTTGCAGAAACCCAGAATTTCCTCAAAAAAAACAAACAAATCAATAAACAAAGAAACCAAGAAAACAAGGAAAGCTATTTATGTGGGTCCAACAGCAAAATGTAATGTAGATGGAGCCAAAAGAGGTCTCTGAGAGCTAGAATAATAAGCTGCAGGTACTTAACAAGATGGTATTCATCTATGATAAATATAAGTGTCTTTGGTTGAAAAAAATTGTAGATGAATAGGTTTATCCTATTAAAAAAGAAAAACTTAAGAGACTTGGTCAACAATAAATCCAGTATGAATCACCAATTTGATATAACTTCCAGAGAAGATAATGTGACTTGGGCCTCGTTAACAGCTACTATGCACAAATCAGAACCCACCCCGCACCCACCCTGCACCCACCCCGACATGAATATTACTTTCACTTCTAGAAGCTATGCCTAGAACAAGCTATAATTTGTTCAAGGCAAGTGACCACAATAGTGAAGAAATTCAAGCCCTGTCATGTGAGGAATAGTCCAAGTTAATGGGAATATTTAGCTTAAAATATTGAAAGGAAGACTAGGGATCAAGGCGAGACAATAGTTGTTTTCAATTATGCAAAGGGCTCCCACGTGGAGAACTAGTTTGTGTTGGTTCGTGTTATACAACTCCAAGGAGCAGAACAAGAACCAGTAATAGCAATGATAAAAGCAGTTCTCTTTTGGGGACTTCCCTGGTGGCACAGTGGTTAAGAATCCACATGCCAATGCAGGGGACACGGGTTCGAGCAGATCCCACATGCCGCGGAGTAACTAAGCCCGTGCGCCACAACTACTGAGCCTGCACTCTAGAGCCCATGAGCCGCAACTACTGAACCCGCATGCCTAGAGCCCGTGCTCCACAACAAGAGAAGCCACCGCAATGAGAAGCCCGCGCACTGCAACGAAGAGTAACCCGTGCTTGCCGCAACTAGAGAAAGCCCGTGCGCAGCAATGAAGACCCAATGCAGCCAAAAAAAAAAAAGGCAGTTACCTTTTATTGTGTTCTTTCTCTGTGTCAGATACTACACTAGGTACATTATACTTATTAGCTCATTTAATTGTCACAACAATCTTGATATTAATGAGTGGCAGTTACCAAGAAACAGATTTAAAACCAACGCACAGAATAATATTCTAATAATTAGAGTTGCCAGAGGTGAAATAGGCTGCACTGAAAGACATCAGTTGTCCATCCTGTCACTACATATGATCAATTATGTGCTGGAAAAACTCTAGGTGAGTGGATGCTGCTGAGAGAATTCAAGTAGCAGATGGGAAGCTGAGTTAAGTCCTACAAGTCCCTTTTAGGACTTGCTAAAATAAAAAAGATATAAACAAGGAAGGCCTAATAGATGCTTTTGAATGAATGAAACAGAGGAACAGGAAACAGACTAGAAGGAGAAATCGAAATTTATTTCAAGGAAAATGAGGTGACATTAATATAAATCAAGACGTCTTCAGTAACAGAACAAAGTCTCATCTCCACGGGATGATGTTTCTGGTCTCCTGCAGTGGCAAAGGCGATGGGGTGAATGAGCCCTTGGGGCCACGTGCACCCTCCCAGTTTTGTGGAGAAACTTCAGGTGACATGCTGCGTCTCTGGATCCTTTCAGGACTTGGCAGCTGCCAGATTCTAGAATCCAGCAGAAAAGAAGCCTCCAAACACCCCTGTGGTTTCTAACCACTTCAAGCTGCTATTCCTCTCATGGTTTTAATGACTAAAATTGTGTGCCTGCCAAAATGACTTCTGTTAATTTGCTAGGAAACAGCCTTGTGTACTCTGGAAGGACTTGGACAGTCCAAAAACCTGCCAACAGCAAAGAAAACTATGGGAAAGTGAATAAATTGGAACTCTTCAAAATAGTAGCAGGAGTATTTTAGATATTTAGGACAAGACATGTGATGGCATTCAATTTTAGAAAACCACCTCCAATGCCCATCTTCGTGCTTTTTCCTGCTTTCATGTGCTCTTTGCCTAAATTAGGAGCAATTGGATCTATTCTCTAAGATGTGCTTCCTACAAGGAAGGGAGAGAGAAGGGAAGGAAGGGAAAATGAGAAAGCGGAGAGCAGTATGGAGGGAAAGGAGGAAGAAAAGAGAAGAGGAAAGAAAGATATATTCACAGACAGATGCAAAAAGTGGGGTTGCGCCCCCTTAAAAATAGTAAGGGGCTCACAGAATGATTACACCCGAACGAGAGGAATGGGGGAGCCAGCTCTACACGAAGCAGCTCAGGAGACAAGCAGAGGACACAGATGTCAACGGCCATCAAACACTGCTTCCTGCCTCTCACCTCAGAAACAGAGAGAGGAAGGGGAGTTGATATCAAAAGTTAACATGAAAAAGCTGCTGAGACCCAATTTTTCCCCAAATACTGCTTCAGTATACCAGCTACCACCTCTTCACCGGGAAAGGCACTGTCCTGGCCTGTAGTTTTGTCCTAGGACAGCAGTACTCCCATTTGCTAAATGATGTTTCTAGAAGAAACCCTTGCTCTCGAGCAGCAACAAGAGGTGCATGGAAATTCAACACAAGCAAGGCCTCTCTCAAAGCAATTTTTCCTAATTCCCCTGCACAAAGCAGCCTTTTCCCTCCACTTAAACAACAATTTGTTTTACTTTGATAGGTCCTCCTAAATAATGGTTTCATCATTAAACATCTGGATTCTTCCTAGCAGATTAGGCCTCCAATGAGGAAAGTGTGTTTATAATTCTAATTTGAAACACAGCACATTAATATGCTGATTCTCATAATGTTTGCCTTAACCTGTTTGGAGAAATTATGACTACAAATATCTTGTACACAACACCTCTAACTACCAGCTTGTACAAACAACATAAGAGCCGGAGTGCCTCATCCAGACGATTGGAACCACTTCAGAGGCGATCATGATTAGGGCTTTGGCTGGAAGCCATATTTTACACATAAACTCAGCATCTGTCTCTGAGATGCTGTCCTAGGCTAACAGACCCACCTCCACTGTTACTAATAAGCACATTCAAGAGAGCCAGATGGTCTGACAGGAAGAGCCTGCCTTTTCCTGAGCTAGGCACACTGGAGGGAGGTCACCCAGGCAGGCTTCAAGTCCTATTTCCTCGGGCTCCAGGTCCCTGCAATGCTGCGTGCAAACAGGCACCACTAAAAAAGAATGTAAATGAGGGTGCTATTCATTATTTACGGCTGGCACCTTGCCATTCCCTCCTCCTCTGGGCAATGGCTGCCTGTAGGAACAGGGAAAGCATCTGATGAGAGCAGGGCAACCCTGGAGGCATCGAGCCATTGCAAAGCAGTTTTTTTTCTTCTGCTGAGGATCCTGCAGGCTCAGCATTTCTGGCCTACAGAACAGCTGAGCTTTTCATTTCCTTCCTAACAAAGCACTGGAGTTCTTCGGCCTCCACGTTTGTACCGGGGGTGTTTATTTACAACCCAACCCAGAAAAGCAGCCTTGCTGCTCTATTCTCTTTCATTAGCCAAGGTCCTTTGCCCCAGGCCTGGGTTCAAGGAAAGAGAGAGAAAAAACATCCATCTACAAAGGGGAGACACTTACAAGCAAGTTCTAGACTCAACTGGCCAGAAGGTGCATCAAGAGAATGGCTCCTCAGCAATCAGAGAAGAAAAAGAAATAAAAGGAATCCAAATCAGAAAAGAAGAAGTAAAGCTGTCATTTTTTGCAGATGACATGATACTATACATAAAGAATCCTAAAGATGCTACGAGAAAACTACTAGAGCTAATCAATGAATTTGGTAGAGTAGCAGGATACAAAATTAATGCACAGAATCTCTTGCATTCCTATACACTAATGATGAAAATCTGAAAGAGAAATTAAGGAAACACTCCCATTTACCAATGCAACAAAACAAATAAGATACCTAGGAATAAACCTACCAAAGGAGACAAAAGATTTGTATGCAGAAAACTATAATACACTGATGAAAGAAATTAAAGATGATACAAACAGATGGAGAGATATACCATGTTCTTGGATTGGAAGAATCAACATTGTGAAAATGACTATACTACCCAAAGCAATCTACAGATTCAATGCAATTCCTATCAAACTACCAATGGCATTTTTCACAGAACTAGAACAAAAAATTTCACAATTTGTATGGAAACACAAAAGACCCCGAATAGCCAAAGCAACCTTGAGAAAGAAAAACAGAGCTGGAGGAATGAGGCTCCTGGACTTCAGACTATACTACAAAGCTACAGCAATCAAGACAGTATGGTACTGGCACAAAAACAGAAATACATATCAATGGGACAGGATAGAAAGCCCAGAGACAAACCCATGCACATATGGTCACCTTATCTTTGATAAAGGAGGCAAGAACACACAATGGAGAAAAGACAGCCTCTTCAATAAGTGGTGCTGGAAAAACTGGACAGCTACATGTAAAAGAATGAAATTAGAGCACTCCCTAACACCATACACAAAAATAAACTCAAAATGGATTAAAGACCTACATGTAAGGCCAGACACTATCAAACTCCTAGAGGAAAACATAGGCAGAACACTCTATGACACAAATCACAGCAAGATCCTTTTTGACCCACCTCCTAGAGAAATGGAAATAAAAACAAAAATAAACAAATGGGACCTAATGAAACTTAAAAGCTTTTGCACAGCAAAGGAAACCATAAACAAGACGAAAAGACAACCCTCAGAATGGGAGAAAATATTTGCAAATGAAGCAACTGACAAACGATTAATCTCCAAAGTTTACAAGCACCTCATGCAGCTCAATATCAAAAAAAAACAAACAACCCAATCCAAAAATGGGCAGAAGACCTAAATAGACATTTCTCCAAAGAAGATATACAGATAGCCAACAAACACATGAAACAATGCTCAACATCATTAATCATTAGAGAAATGCAAATCAAAACTACAATGAGGTATCACCTCACACCAGTCAGAATGGCCATCATCAAAAAATCTATAAACAATAAATGCTGGAGAGGGTGTGGAGAAAAGGAAACCCTCTTGCACTGTTGGTGGGAATGTAAATTGATACAGCCACTATGGAGAACAGTATGGAGGTTCCTTAAAAAACTAAAAATAGAACTACCATACGACCCAGCAATCCCACTACTGGGCATATACCCCGAGAAAACCATAATTCAAAAAGAGTCATGTACCACAATGTTCACTGCAGCTCTATTTACAATAGCCAGGACATGGAAGCAACCTAAGTGTCCATTGACAGATGAATGAATAAAGAAGATGTGGCACATATATACAATGGAATATTACTCAGCCATAAAAAGAAACGAAATTGAGTTATTTGTAGTGAGGTGGATGGACCTAGAGTCCGTCATACAGAGTGAAGTAAGTTAGAAAGAGAAAAACAAATGCCGTATGCTAACACATATATACGGAATCTTAAAAAAAAAAATGGTTCTGAAGAACCTAGGGGCAGGACAGGAATAAAGACACAGACGTAGAGAATGGACCTGAGGACACGGGGAGGGGGAAGGGTAAGCTGGGATGAAGTGAGAGAGTGGCATAGACTTACATATACTACCAAATGTAAAATAGATAGCTAGTGGGAAGCAGCCGCATAGCACAGGGAGATCCGCTCGATGCTTCGATGCTTCGTGACCACCTACAGGGGTGGGATAGGGAGGGTGGGAGGGAGACGCAAGAGGGAGGAGATATGGGGATATATGTATATGTATAGCTGATTCACTTTGTTATAAAGCAGAAACTAACACACCATTGTAAAGCAATTATACTCCAATAAAGATGTTTAAAAAAATAATAATAAAATAAAAATAAAAAATAAAATTATAGGAAGATGGAAGCTTCCATTTAAACATGGTAATAGTCTTGGGCTATTTGGAATAGGGAGATACAAGTCTGCCAAACTTGGTAACCCCCGAGAACATCTCTGTTTAAGAGCTTAGCACAGCAGTCAGACTGTTTTTGATGATGTTTCTGCATTATCAAATAAATGTTTAATTATGTTCAGTTAAAAAAAAAAAAGAGTATGGTTCCTTCCTTTGGGTGAGTGCCTAGAGACCTTATGCTATAATATTGTATGTAAATATTTCACACGTCTACATCATCTTTTGTGAACTGATTTTAAGCGACATGAGGGCATGGATCATGCTTTATACTTATTCTGAATTCTCCAAAGTACCAAAGCTAACAGTGTCCAGAAGATCATTGTTAGACCCTTAAACACGGTTTTTAACTCCTTAGTAAATGTCTTGATTGAATATAAAATGTTTCACTGGGGGCTTCCCTGGTGGCGCAGTGGTTAAGAATCCGCCTGCCAATGCGGGGGACACAGGCTCAAGCCCTGGTCTGGGAAGATCCCACATGCCAGGAAGCAACTAAGCCCGTGCGCCACAACTACTGAGCCTGTGCTCTAGAGCCCGTGAGCCACAATTACTGAGCCTGCGAGCCACAACTACTGAAGCCCACGCACCTAGAGCCCATGCTCCGCAACAAGAGAAGCCACCGCAATGAGACGCCCGCGCGCAGCAATGAAGACCCAACACAGCCAAAAATATATAAATTAAGAAATTTTCTAAAAACATGTTTAATTTTTCATTTTGAATTGAATCGAATCTATCTCTGTACAAATTGCAAAAGTGAAAGACTCTTGTTGCTGCGGTTGGCACAGGCCAGCGCTGTGTGTTGACTGTTAAACATCAGATTCCTTTTCCATCCCATCTGAGAGTCTTTTCCCTTCAGTGATATAATCCCAATTAAAAAAAAAAAATTAAACAGAGAGTAATGGACGTGTCTTATGCTCTCTTCTTTAATGTGGAAAACTTACTGCCTAAGGATATAAAACATGCTAGCTGCTAGTACAAGTCCAGATCCTCCAGATGCAAGTGACAAAATTCCAACTCTATTCTTAACAAGGGGGTACAGATTTGTTGGCTTTTGAGTTCAAACTATAAAAAGGGCACGGATGGAGCTAGACTCAGGGTCAGCTGGATACAGGGACACAGAGTCTCCCTTCCCTCCTTTCCTCTTCCCTCTGCCCCCCATCTCTGTATCTGCCTGCATACTTGCTTCAATTTCTCTGCACAATTGACCCTACACATTGGAGACAGTATGGCCACAAGCCACCCAGGCTTATATCCCTCTAGCCACATGGACAAGACTGGAAAAAAAAGTGTTGTTCTTCTCCATCAGTTCCAGTTAGAAAAGGGAAGGATCCTGGTTGGCCTAATGTGAGTCATAATGCCATGCCTAGGCCAGTCACGTGACCAGAGGGAGCGTAAATGAGCTCAGCTCTAACTTCCTCACATGCCCACCTCGGTGGCCCAGGAGAGAGGACCAGCAGGCACCCACCAGTACCGGCTGAAGCGGAAATACAGCCACTTCCCAAAGATAAGGAGTGCTGTTACCAGGAGAAGGTAGGAAAAGGGCCTGGGCCAACTCAACATATCTATGTTACTTTAGGGAGAAAAAAAAAGTTATGCAAGACCATGTGGTTATTATTTTATGTCAGATGTTTGTTGCTGCAAATAAGTTTACTGCTACAACCTTGGAAAGTAAAGACGAGAATTTGACTCCTGATAGCATTTTTAATCTTTCCCCAAACAACTTTTGAGAAATTGACAAAGTTTGCCGTCCCACCTAATGACACCTCATTTCTAATGTTTGGTTGTTGTTTGTTTTTATCTTAATTGAAATTTTATGTGCAAAGAGTCTTAAAAGGCACAATAGTTCTACAAGGGGTAGTTATCATGGAAAATAATTGTTCTCCTTCAACCTTCCCTCCACCCCAGTACAGCACCTTTACTGTTTATTTGGGCATTTACCTCCATATTTCTGATAGCAAGTGTAAGCTTTTTCCTTTTGTGTTTTTAGTTTTAAGCATTACCTATCGATTTCCCCTATTGAAAATAGGTATTTCAGGGAATTCCCTGGCAGTCCAGTGGTTAGGACTCTGTGCTTTCCCTGCCGCGGGCGTGAGTTCAACCCCTGGTAAGGGAACTAAGATCCCGCAAGCTGCGTGGCATGGCAAAAAAAAAAAAAAAAAAGGTATTTCACTTTCTCTCTGCTCCAACTCCCCAACACACACACACACACATACACTCACCCCCACATGGGCGTACTTCCCAATTCTCTATGCCCTCAACCTATTTTTATCATATTTTTAGTCTGCTCATTGTTCACTTTTACATTATGATGATTATGTAAATGCTATTCTACTACTGAACCATGAAGTCTATTAGAATTTTCCTTCTTTCTTGTACAACTTCTTATTTTCCCTAGAGTTAATACTTATCTTAGGTTGTTTGTTTTCCTTAGTTTTCTGGTTTGCTTAATTTATATTTTTTTTTTTTTAATTTTTTTTTTTTGGCTGTGTTGGGTCTTCATTGCTGCGTAGGCTTTCTCTAGTTGCGGCAAGCAGGGGCTACTCTTCATTGCAGTGCACAGGCTTCTCATTGTGGTGGCTTCTCTTGTTGCAGAGCACGAGCTCTAGGCATGTGGGCTTCAGCAGTTGTGGTGCGTGGGCTCAGTAGCTGTGGCTCGCAGGCTCTAGAGCACAGGCTCAGTAGTTGTAGCACATGGGCTTAGTTGCTCCGTGGCATGTGGGATCTTCCTGGACCAGGGCTCAAACCCATGTCCCCTGCGTTGGCAGGCGGATTCTTAACCACTGCACCCAGGGAAGCCCTGGTTTGCTTAGTTTTTTAGAAATTCTCACTACTTTATCTTCAGACTCTCCTCTGATTACCCAACTTTCCTTTCAATACATTCAAACACTACCAATTCTATTTTTGGCATTCTCTCTTCCTGGACCTTCTGACCTGCTCCAATCTTCTGGTTGGTCTCTTGCTCTGTTGCACAGATTCATTCAGGAATCTCCCTCCACCATCGTCCTGAAAATTTTCGTCACTTCTCACTTCTGTTAAATTCCTTCTTCTCACAATCTATATCTTCATCATCATTTGTTTACTTCTTTGTTTTGATAAACCACTTCTTCCAGTTGCTTTATGAGAAAAAGCTGCAGGGAAGGTAAAATATTTGTGGCCTCGCATGTCTCAAAAATATATTTATTCAACTGGAACACTTCATTGATATTTTAGCTGGGTACAGAATTCTAGGTTGGAGAGCACATGCAAAGTCTAAAGTGATTTGGATTTCCGATTCTTTGTCTACAATCTTCCCCCTGCTCTTTGGAAGCTTTTAGGACCATTTTGATTCCAGTGTTCAGAAATATTGTCAGGATGTACCTTAGTAGGAATCTATTTTCATCCATTTTGCTGGACACTTGATGGTTCTTTTCATGCTGCAATCTCCAGTTCTGGAATTATTTATCTGATAATTTCCTCATTTTCATTCACTCAATTCTCAAATTCAGGAATTTCTATTATTCAGATGTTAAAGTTCCTCATGTGACCTAATTTTCTTACCTCTTTTTCTACTATTTTACATTTTTCCTTGCCTTCTTATTATGGTTCCTAGAAGATTTCCACAATCTTATTTTCCAAATCTTATATTCAGCTTCTGATTTGTATCATAATTTTTTCCAAGACCTTTTTAGCTTTTATCCTTCTGATTTTTCATTTACTATAGCATTCTATTCTTGCCTTATTAATGCAAAATCGTCTCTTAACTGATTCTTCCTTCTACTTCTTCCTGAAATCTCCTCAGATTTGTTTTTTGGCTTAAGTGCCTTTCATTTTAGAGAGAAGCCATCCTCAGATGCCTGGTGATCCCTTACTGTCTGCTCACATTTAAGATTACAGCACTAAAACACGATTTTTAGATCTTTTCTCGTAGACTAGTCAGATTGTTCAGATACTAAATTCCTAATCTCATGCCTGGAAGTAGAAGCTGGCTGCCAGCTTATCAGGAGTCAAATAGAAGAAGAAAACCAAGTTCTCAAATTCAGGTCATCCTCCTGTTTTCAATATGGTATCCCCACCCTCTTAAATGCTTTATGTCCCTTAGTTCAAAGAATAAACTTCAAAACTTTCTGTTGCATTGGGGGAGGGGATATCATCCAGCTGCTCCAGGTTGGGGAGGGAACAGATGATTTAACTCTATGCTGTCCAATACAGCAGCTACTAGCCACAGAAGCTATGTAAATTTATACTAATGTAAATCAAATAAAATTTAAAGTTCAGTTGCTCACTTGCATTAGCCACATTTCAAGTGCTCAGTAACTACATGTGACTAGTGGCTGTTGTACTGGACAATGATGGAGAATATGTCCATCACTGCAGAAAGTTCTACTGGACAGCACTGCTCTTATTGCTTCTCAAATAGACTTTTGATCAATCCTCATGTTTCAGCCCTACATTAACTGCCACTTCCAGAGATATCTGGTATCCCCAACTCCTGAGCCCACTGGAAGTTTTGAGGTACAAATCTGGTTGACTCTTTGGCTTTTCCTGTCAGGATGGTAACTCCACAGGAACAGTGACCTTGGTCCAAAGGACCAAGAAGAGGGCCTAGCCTACAGTAGATACTCCATAAATGTTTGTGGAATGTTGAGTAAATGTTTTCCCCACTGTTGACTTAGGCTTCAGAGTTGTCAGATCTGCTAAGTCAATTAACTACTCATCCTCCTGCTTTCTAGTTTGCAAAATGTTATTGTTAACCTCTCCACTCCCACTCTCTCTGTTATTCTGAGCCTATGTCTTACTGCCATTTCAGAGGGGTGTCAGGAGGGAGCAAGGGTAAATGTTTATATTCAATCACCATTTTTAACCCAAAGCGCATTTCTAAGTGAAAAGGAAGGAAAAATAAATTTAGGATACCAACTTTTTAAAGGAAAATATATAGTTTTTCTAAAAAAGAAAAACTGAAACAAATACCAGAGAAGCCACAAAGATATTCACACTATACTCAAAAGAAGAAAAGACTGACAGTAGTCCTATGAATAAAGTCAACTCATGGTTTAGGGAAATAAGTTTTTAATGGTTTTCTTACATGACTATGATGTAATACATGTTTATCATAGAGCATTTAAAGCAGTGTTTCTTTTTAAAAAATGACTGACTTATTTGAGAATCATATGAAATTTACAGATGAGGGTCTGTAGTGAATATGTGTCATTAAGTTTGGCTGCCAGTATCTGAATCTCCTTACTCTGCTTGGGGAGCTTCACACCTGGTTAGTCAAAGCGCACTCCACCACAGAAGGAGACACGTCACTTTCCCAGCTTCCCACAGAGCTATGGTGCACGAATAGTAAAAGCTTTGCTAATAAGATACTCGTAACCAAGACCCAGAATCGGAAGCTAATGACCCAAAGAACGAGGGATGGCCCAGGATCCATCTGGCTGGAGTGTCAGTAGCAATGTGCTTTCAACTGATTCGTTCTGCAGCCTGAGTGGAAGGACAGTGTCTGGCTGCACAGCCAGCTCCAAATCTATTCTCAGTTCCTATCCAATATCCTCTTAATAGACCCTTTTGGTTTAAAAGAAGCAGAGGGAGTTTCTGTCACTAGCAAATAAGAACCCAGACTGTAAAGAATTCAGACCCCCCCCCATGTTAGGAACCTCTAGTTTAGACAGAGATACAAGAAATAGATAACCCAACATATTTTAAAAAGAAGAGTAATTTTCTAAAACTCACATAATGATTTTCCAGGAAATGTAGGCAAGAATCCTAAGGGATTCTTTTAGTGGAACTTTTCCTCGGCCTTAATGCTTAATTGGTATAGTCTCACAAACTAATAATATAAAGTTCCTCTTTGTGCCAGGAAACCCTTGGAAAAGTTGGCATTGTAGGTCAGGGGTATTCTTAGTCATTTGCTTCACTTAGAAAAAATATATAGGCTTGATAAAACATCACCAATGGCACCACAAGGCCTGGAGAACCTTATCCCAAGTGATAATTTATACAAGTTGTAACAAGAGACAAATACAGAAAAATGGAATGTTCACCTCTTGTTCTCTGTCTAGACAAATTATGCATGCTTACTACTTAATAGTATGTCTATTAACAAAGCCCAACTCTTAATGTCCCAAAATAGAAAAATAAAGTTGTGAACGGATGTCACCAATGCCAATTAAGTAAGAGAAGGAAAGAGTCATGAGCGGTTATCCACAGAGCTTGGTTATGGATGAGCCTTACTTTGGCTCCTCCTCCTATGACATGGGTTTCAACTGCTCAACCTTTAGGCCAAGAGAACTCTTTACAGCCGAGGCCTGAAAAAAAACAGTTTGTTAATAATGAACATTAATATTTATTATCTTGAGTCAAAAAACTAGAGAACTTTTATTGTCAAAATTTCCTTTTGACTGATCTCTGTTCTTGGGGGTCTGATGTTCCATTTCTGCCCAATATAAAAGAACCAGTTTGAAAAAAAAGGGCATTTGCATAGCCTCAAGATATCTTTTGAAATATTCATTACTGTCTGGTTTTAATACACATTCACACACTCTCTGATATTCCTCACCCTTCTCCTCAGTGTGGGCCGGACTTGCTGACTAGTGTCTAACGACTAGAGTACAGAAAGGGAAAAACTGTAACTCCACAGTGGAGAAACCTGGTGGACACAACCTGATACAGTGATCAAGGTTAACATGGCCGGTGACAGGTCCTGTTGACAGCACTGTGCACCCTCACATGATGCGATAAGCACACTTCCACTTCTGTGGCATTCTTCCCAAAAATCCATAATCCAGTCTCATCCTGAGAAAGCATCAAACCCAAATTGAGGGAAATTCTACAAAATGCCTAAACAGTACTCTTCAAAAGGGCCAAGGTCATGAAAAACAAGGAGGGACTGACAAAATGTCAGATTGGAGAAGATGTGACAACTGTATGGACGCAGTGTCCCAGATGGGATCCTGGACAGAAAGAGGACATTGGTGGAAAAAGTGGTGACATCAGAATAAAGTTTGGATGCAGCCACTATGGAGAACAGTATTGGAGGTTCCTTAAAAAACTAAAAATAGAGCTACCATGTGACCCAGCAATCCCACTACTGGGCATATACCCTGAGAAAACCGTAATTCAAAAAGACACATGCACCCCAGTGTCCACTGCAGCACTATTTACAATAGCCAGGACACGGAAACAACCTAAATGTCCATCAACAGAGGAGTGGATAAAGAAGATGTGGTACATATATACAATGGAATATTACTCAGCCATAAAAAGGAACAAAATTGGGTCATTTGTAGAGACGTGGATGGACCTAGAGACTGTCATACAAAGTGAAGTAAGTCAGAAAGAGAAAAACAAATATTGTATATTAATGCATATATATGGAATCTAGAAAAATGGTATAGATGATATTATTTGCAAAGAAGAAAGAGAGACACAGACATAGAGAACAAACGTATGGATACCAAGGGGGGGAAAGCGGGGGGGGGGGAATTGGGAGACTGGGATTGACATATATATATATACTATTGATACTATGTATAAAATAGATAACTAATGAGAACCTACTGTATAGCATAGGGAACTCTACTCAATTCTCTGTGGTGACCTAAATGAGAAGGAAATCCAAAAAAGAGGGGATATATGTATATGTACAGCTGATTCATTTTGCTGTACAGTAGAAACTAACACAACATTGTAAAGCAAATATACTCCAATAAAAATTAATTTTAAAAAAAGAATAAAGTCTGTAATTTAGCCAGTAGTACTGTATTGCACCAATGTTAATTTCTTAGTTTTGGTAAGTGTACCGTGGTTATACCATGGTTATATAAGATGATAACATCAGCAGAAGCTGAGTAAAGGTGTACAGGTATGCCCTGCACTGTCTTTGTGGCTCTTCTGTAAATCCAAAATTATTTTTAAATTAAACTTTTTTTTTTGTTTTTTTTTTCACACACACACACACTGTATTTTATTTTTACAAGAGATAGACTGACACCAAGCATTGTAAATGGATGACCACAACAAAAGCAACAATGATTGCAATTACCAAACACGAAACACACTCATGCTATGTCATAATATTGACATTCAGTTCAGTAATCCTCCACTGTAACAGATCCTTTACTTTGCAGTGAAAATTGATTTGTATATTCTTTGCCTCTGAGTCCTTGTGGGATTTTTTTTTTTAATTCAAACAGAAAGTCACAAAAATTATAATCATCCTCATCAGTTCACTCAGTCTCATGTAATTAATTTTTTTTCATCTTGATCTTTTGTTAGCACTTTTATGAGTTCATCAGTTTTCCATTAGAGTTCTGAAAATGCTTATTCATTCAGTTCAGTACAGTCAGTTACCAGAAACCTGTACTTGTCAGAGTCTTTTCCATGAATTCCTTGAAGATGAAACCCTTTTAATATATATATTTTATATATTTTTTATATTATATATAAAATATATATATTAAAAAATAACCAATTTTTAAAGAAGGCTTGGATAAGAGAAAGGATCCCTAAAATATTGTTTTATAGAGAGGTATTTATTTCAAGGAACACAATTAAATTCATGCTTTATCCAAATTTATGACCTGCATCTTAACAGGGCTAAGCAGTGTTTTGTTACACAGAAAGCCCATCTATGTCTTTCTCTGTGTAGCACTGTAAATTTGTGGTCTTTCACACCCATTCTAGAAACATTAGTCTCTCCTCTGTCAAGGATCTTTATACTCTAAGCTGCAGAAGAAGCACTGAAGAAAACCCCACATTTTAAGGCAGGTTAGCTCCCAAGATCTAGCCCCTCAGCAATATGGAATAAAATTATTTTAAAAGGGTAGTTGAGACCAGTTTTGCTCTGAAGGTTCAGCATGCTACAGTCATAATTTCAAATGGACCTTTAAAGAATCCTCTTTAAAGTTGTGTAAGACATTACAATTATATCACTCCTATCTCTATTATTATTAAAATACACCATTCTATACCAAGCCAACAGGCCCACATTGTAGGCTGAGGGTGGGGTGGAAAAGGTGCTTGCTTTGACTTTATTTCTCAGAGCTATTCATAGACAAGGGCTGTGACCAAACACCTACTTTATTGCTCTACTTTCAATCAATGGTATATTGAGCAACTGTATTTGGCCATTCACTGTCTTAGGTACCAGGGATACCAAGATTAAAAAGATACAGTCCCTAGTACACTTACTTTGGCAAATGTTTGGAAATACCTAGTAAAGGTTCAACTGCATGTATATTCCACCCAGATGTCCTGCTGCCAGCTGCATATATCCTATTGCCAAAGCTGCATGTGTGCCAGAAGACAGGGGCAAGAAAGTTCATCGGAGCCTTCTTTCTGGGTTTTGAAATTATGAACAAGTCATCAATAATAGATTCAGTAAATAAAATATAATGTATTCACAAAATGGAACTTATGCAACCGTGACGAAATGAATGAACCATGACAACACTTATCAACAGAATAGATCTCATAAACATAATAATCAAAGAAGCAAGTCACAAATGCATACAAACAGAAGAACTCCATTTATATAAAGTTCCAAAAGAGAGCCAATTAAACAATATATTGCCTAGGAATACATGCTTAGGTGGCGTTTTTTTTTTTTTTTTTTTTAACTACAAAGAAAAGCAAGTTATTAATTAACATCAAATTCAGGATACTAGTTACTTACTGGGGATGGCAGAGGCAGATTGAGACCAGAGAGGGATGCACAGGGGGTTTCTGGAGACTGTCCAAGTCCTATGTGTAAGGCCTGGGTGATAGCCACATGGGTGTCTGATTTTGTGGTAGATGTTTTTTACACTGCAGATATACCTTTACAACATTCCTTGAATGCTACAGTTCATAAAAACATGTTTAAAATATGCTATGATTAAAGTTAAAAAATATTGTAATAATCCTAATGGCATGATGAGCTCCTTGTCTCATAGCACCTGTTAAAAACTAGGTATAATGTAGTGCCACCAGTGCTTTGATGTTTTTATATGAAGTGAAAAGGAGGGAGGAGTCAAGTCTGCCTGAGCAGTCAGGGAGGACTTCAAGGAAGAGGTGACCCTTGAGCTGAGAATAGTTATCCAGACAGAGCATATTAAAAGAGCCTAGGGGGCTTCCCTGGTGGCGCAGTGGTTGAGAATCTGCCTGCCAATGCCGGGGACACGGGTTCGAGCCCTGGTCTGGGAAGATCCCACATGCCTCAGAGCAGCTGGGCCCGTGAGCCACAGTTACTGAGCCTGTGCTCCGCAACAAGAGAGGCCGCGATAGTGAGAGGCCCGCGCACCGCGATGAAGAGTGGCCCCCACTGGACTTCCCTGGTGGCGCAGTGGTTGAGAGTCTGCCTGCCAATGCAGGGGACACGGGTTCGAGCCCTGGTCCGGGAGGATCCCACATGCCGCGGAGCAACTAGGCCCGTGAGCCACAATTACTGAGCCTGTGCGTCTGGAGCCTGTTCTCGGCAACAAGAGAGGCCGCGATAGTGAGAGGCCCGCGCACCGCGATGAAGAGTGGCCTCCGCTCTCCGCAACTGGAGAAAGCCCTCGCACAGAAACGAAGACCCAACACAGCCAAAAATAAATAAATAAATAAATAATTTAAGAAAAAAAAAAAAGAGTGGCCCCCGCTTGCCGCAACTAGAGAAAGCCCTCGCACAGAAACGAAGACCCAATACAGCCATAAATAAATAAATAAATAAATAAAATTTTTAAAAAATAAAAAAAATAAAAATAAAAAAAGACCCTAGGAAGAGAGCTCAGGAAGAAGCCCAGAAAGTTAAGCGAATATGCCACATTGGGGGGAAATTAAGTAATGTGTTCCAGCTGCTGCTGAGAGACCAGTGGGTGTAGCAGGAGAGGTACGCCAGGGAACGTTCTTAAAAACATGTTATTCCTTGCTAAAAGAGGAGTTTTGACTCAATTCTGAGAGGCAGTGAAATTTATCCATCATAGCAATTCTCAGCTGACTCTAGGAGCCTGGCACAGGACTGACAGTCCGGGGCAGGACTAGACAGGGAAGGCAGACAGGAGTCTACTGCCATCCTCAGCAGGATGTAACAGCTGAAACCAGGGCAGGGAATGTGGGAACGAGGAAGGGAGGGAGTCTAGAGAGACCTGAGGTGCCAGCAACACCATTCAGTGCGCGTTGGATGTTGAGGTGAGGAAGACATATGGGTCTAGGGTGAGCCTCAAGAACCTGGTTTGGATCAGGAATTCAGAAGAAAGTTAAGGAAGTCAGAGGGAAGGGCAGGGGTACTAGCGGGGAAGGGTCTTCCTCCTTTGAGGGGAAGTCAGAGGAGAGGGATGAGGAGTCCACGTGAGCACCTCACGACCGTTAGCACCGGAGTTGTGCGGAGTGGAAGCAGCCTTCTTCCTCCGCAGAGGCTCACTGCCTGCGCCCAGAGCGGAGAAGAGGGAGATTAAAGGAGAAGGCAGGGCTGGTTTGTCTCTTTATACACAGTGAGGGGAGAGACAGAACCCCATAGCAACAGTGAAGTTCTTACACCGTCTCTGGTTTTAGGTGTTGATGGCATCCCTGATCGCCTGGGTCAACCACAGGGTGGGGCAGGAAATCACAGAAGAGATGGCACAAGTCTCATCAGTACCAAAATGGAAGTGGGCTTCTCAACTGGGTCCCAACAGTGTGGTTTTTTTCCATGAAGTTGTCAAATTATAGAGACCAAATTATGGTTGTGATTTCACGTGTCTTGAATGGATGCAAAAATGTAGACAATTCCTTAGGCACCTGGAGTGAGTAATCCTTGAGTCAAGTTTTGATGGGCAATCGCAACTTAGCATTTGCAATGCACCTATTATTCATTCACTCAACCCCACCCTCCAAAAAAATTACTCTGTGAAAATCCAAAGCGCCCCATCCCTATTTCAAGGGCTCTGAATGGTTGCCTAGACCCGTAGGTTGTTTTCTGGCGGGAGGATGAGTGGAGAGGAAGGAGGGCTGCAGCACCGGCTGTTGCACGGGGACGGGAAGATCTGAAGGGACAAGCAAGCAGGCGCTGAAATGACACCTAAGGCTCAAAGACACAGAGCCTCCATCCCCCATTACCATGAGGACAAAGCAGCAGGAACCAGACGTGTCTATCTCATGTCATTCCTTGACATTTATCTTAGCATTTTAGCTGCACAAAAATAGTTTTGGGTGTAGAAAAACATATCAAGTTCTTGGAAAATCAACATTTGCATTTATTCTCAATACTGGAAACCAACAGAAACCGTGAGCATGAGAAGCTGTAGGGAGTGCATCTAAGTAAAATGATTTCTCCTGAACCTCATAAAACCATGGATTCAATTCATCCAAAACGCAGGAAGGTTGAGGGACTGGGTGGAGAGGAAGGGAGAGTCTAAGGACGAAGTTCATGACTGCTTTACGCACTTGCTTACAGACACACGCACATGTTCATTTCCTCACAATGTCGGAACACATGGCCACCTACAAGGTTTAACTTTTTTTTTTTTTTTTAAACATGGCATTAAAATTCAAACTAACCTTCGGAGTATTATTGAAAGAGCTAACGGGTTTTATATGAAGGGAGCCTCAGGGGGATTCGACTGGTGGGATTTCAAGACTAATATCTGGTCCTGGTTCTCTTGCCTAACCCCTTTTCTAGGTCCAGCCTTCCTACTTCTACTGATCTTCGGACCATGTATTTTTAACCTCCTTGTTAAGTCTGTCTCTTCTAGAATACAGCAAATAAACCTCCAAATGGTAATGCAACAAGAATAGCGGCCAGTAAACACCTGGACAGCACTTAAACAAGCCGCCATCACGGTCCATGGAGCGCCCCCCCCCCCTCACCAGGTACACCCTGGCAGAGAGCAGGCAACGGGAAGCCAGGGCCCTACAACGCCCCCGCCCAGCAAGCAGCCAGAGAAAGATCGTCGCCCCTTCTCCTTACGAAAAGGGCTCCCGAACGCCTGAGAGGGAGCTAGGCAGATAGACGTGACCGGGGTATCCAATAAGGCCAAAGGATACAGTCTCAGCTGGACTTTTAAACTCTGTTTTCACTGCCCAACAGCTCTCTCTTGAACTCACACAACAGACTGTCAACCTAGCAGCTCCAATTAACACTCTACAAGAACAAATAAATTCTCTAGCAGGAGTGGTTTTACAAAATAGGAGAGCTTTAGCCTTACTAACAGCTAACCGAGGTGGGACCTGTGCAGTGTTAAAAGAGGATTGCTGTTTTCTTTGCTTATTTAAAGACAGGGAGAAATGTGGTGCTCCAAGGACAAAGAACAACATAAACACAAAGGGCCAACATCGCCGGAACAGAGGGTTACCGGACTCATCACTCTGTCACGCAACAACCATTACATCTTTGAACCCTCCCAAGCAGCCTGCCCTGCTCCTTTCCTGTCCCATATACGGAAGGGTATTCCTCCTGCTCTTCCCCCACTCTGCACACTGGAAGTATGCATACCCTACGCAATCAGCAGATGACTCGCAAGTTCCTTTGTTCCCTGGCATAAAAACAGACCAGTAACCCAGGCTCGGGGTCAACTCTCCCTATCAGAAAGTCAGCCCGCCGTTCTGGCAGCAACCCTTCCCTTTAATAAATTCTATCTTCTTTACAAAAAAAAAAAAAAAAAAACCCACAGCATCATCCACTCCACACCCCCCGCAAAAATGCCTGCTTTAAAATATCCACTGCTGGAAGCAACCTAAATGTCCATCAACAGAAGAATGGATAAAGAAGATGTGGTACATATATACAATGGAATATTAGCCATAAAAAGGAACGAAATTGTGCAATCTGCAGAGACGTGGATAGACCTAGAGACTGTCATACAGAGTGAAGTAAGTCAGAAAGAGAAGAACAAATATCGTATACTAACGCACATATGTGGAACCCAGAAAAATGGTACAGATGAACCGGTCTGCAGGGCAGAAATAGACACAGATGTAGAGAACAAACGTAGGGACACCAAGGCGGGTAAGCGGTGGGGGATGGGGGTGGTCGTGGGATGAATTGGGAGATTGGGATTGACATGTATACACCGATGTGTATAAAATGGATGACTAATAAGAACCTGCTGTTTAAAAAAATAAAACAAACAAACAAACAAAAAAACATTGGGTAGCATCACCGAAGAACACTGACACTGGGAGTGGGGGATTAACTCAGAGGAGGTCTTCCAAGCCAGCAGCAGTATAACTTAAGGGGCAGGACTCTCCTGAAAGCCATCTGTTCTCAGAACTAAACAGCACACAGGGACAGAAACAGACCAGGAGTCAACGAGATTTCTCAGCCCACTATGAAAGTTTCAGAGCTCAAAAGTATTGATCAATAGAATCAAGGAACTTCCCAAAACTTGCTTTCTTCAGTCTTGGGGAGTAAAAGGAATGTCCAACTAGGATTTAGAAGATTGCGTTCAAATTCCTGTTCAACCCTCACTAGCTGTGTGTCTTCAAGCAAATAGCTAAACCTCTCTGAGAGGCAAATATGGTAATGGAAAATAAAATTTTTTTAAAAAGCACTAGACTTCAGAAAACTGGTCCAAATCACTACAGCCAAGTCACAGCTGAGCCTTATGCAAATGAGCTTATAATGCCTGTGTCACAGAGCTGCTGGCAGGGGTGGGTAACAGGGGCAAAGGCTATGCCTCCACCACCCACCCCCCGACCCAGAAAAAAAGAGGGAGTCAAACCAGGAGGTCCTTCAAAATCCCTTCTTGATCAACGTTTAGTCAAAGATCCTTTGGAGAAAAAGAGCTAATAAACCACCTGCTCGTGTCAAGTGTCTAGCAGGTGATAAACAGCCCCAGTTTCGTGGGGGAAGGGTGGAGGAGGAGGGACCCAAGCAGCCACACAGGGACCTGCACTTAGAAGGGTCCACATGGGGGCTAAGGCTCTGATGTCACTGTCTTCAGTTTCTTCATTTTTTAAAAAAATATTTATTTACTTTTTATTTGGCTGTGGTGGGTCTTCACTGTGGCATGCAGAATCTTTTAGCTGTGGCATGTGGGATCTAGCTCCCTGACCTGGCATCAAACCCGGGCCCCCTGCATTGGGAACACAGAGTCTTAACCACTGGACCACCAGGGAAGTCCCAATTTCTTCATTTTTTTTTTTTTAAAGGAACTTTTTACATGGGCCTCTTTCACTTGGATTAATACTTTTGAAATCCATCCAAGTTGTTGCATGTTATCAGTAGTTCTTTTTTTTTTTTTAATTTTTATTTATTTATTTATTTATTTATTTTTGGCTGCGTAGGGTCTTCGTTTCTGTGCGAGGGCTTTCTCCAGTTGCGGCAAGCGGGGGCCACTCTTCATCGCGGTGCGCGGGCCTCTCACTATCGCGGCCTTTTTCTTGTTGCAGAGCACAGGCTCCAGACGTGCAGGCTCAGTAGCTGTGGCTCACAGGCCTAGTTGCTCCGCAGCATGTGGGATCTTCCCAGACCAGGGCTCGAACCCGTGTCCCCTGCATTGGCAGGCAGATTCTCAACCACTGCGCCACCAGGGAAGCCCCCCAATTACTTCATTTGTGAACACGGAGCCCTGCATTTTCATTTTGCACTGAGTCCTGCACATCATGTGGCAGGCCTGGTACCCGACACTGTGCTTAGCGTCCAGGACACGGCAATAAAACAGACCAGCACCCTCGGGGGGCTCCAAGCAAGTATATTACTTGGGAAGCAAATCCTACATAAAAAACAGGACGTTCAAGGAAAGATATTCATGCCTGTTTTATTCCTTAGCCCAATGACAGATTGAAAGCTCTAAAGATTAAAGTGGTTACTTTTCCCCAGGACAGGTCCCGGCTTGCTTGTACATGAAACACACACACCCCTGGAGACTCACCCAGCCACACCCTCTGAGGCGAGTTGTCTTCCTGGACACGTAACAGCTCCCTGAGGCACGTCCATCTGGCCACGCCACGGACAGCTAAGTGCTTGAAGCAGTGGTTCTGAAAGCGTGGTCCCCAGCCCAGCAGTACCAGCATCACCTGGGAGCTTATTAGAGATGCAAATTCTCAGGCCCCGCCCCAGACCTACTGAATCAAGCTCTGGGTGTGGGCCCAGCAATCTGGGTTTTAACAAGTCCTGCAGGTGATTCTGATGCATGGGCTAAAGTTTCAGAACCACTGGCCTAGATGATCAAATTTAATCACTTTATCACTTTGAAATATGTTTATTATCTTTCCAATTTTTTTTTTTTTTGGCTGGGGAGGGTGTGTTGGGGGAATTGGTGGGGGGTCGGGCCTTCCCAGCATCCTCCCCCCACACACCACGAACAATCACCAGCAATTCCTGAAGATCCAGATCTCTCTGTGTGTTTCCCACAAAATTCAATTTAACTCACACACTTTGTTTTTGTCTGTTCATTCAAGACACAATGCAGCCCGGAGTCCCTAGTGAACAAACATCCCATCTGCACATGTCAAGTACCTGATTCATTTAGACTTATCCCAATTGCTTAATGTCTGCAACAGAAGCCTCCGTGATACTCTTGATCTAAACAGCTGAGTTAATGCCCTGGGACAAAGGGGCCCGGTGTTTGGGTGAGCTCCTATGGGCCCGACAGCCACAAAGAGAAGCTTGTTGAATGCACACATAAAAAGAGAAGAGATAGGAGGCAGAGACTCTGATCTTCATGACCCTCTGATTATTCTATCAGTTAGTTAAAGCATAAATCCATCCTCCAACCTAACAAAAATACTATTTTACTTCCTTTTACTCCATATTTTATCTTTTATAGCCAACAAAACATAAAAACCTTAAAAAGGTTATGTTCTCATCAATTTTTGCCCTAAAGACAATAAATTAAGTGGAGGTTACTGCAGCAGCAGCAAAGACATTAGCCCGAAACTTTCTGGAAAGACAATCTTCTCCTCCCACCATCGGAGTTAAGAGCTGCCAGTCAAAGACGTAGCCATTAAAATTAAATGTCAATGGTACTGCCATCCTATTTCTTTAATTAGTGTCTAGCCCTTTACTCTTGTTTCTTAAAAAATCTGCTCTGGAGGCCAACAAATAAAAAAGAATGTGAAAAAAAAAAAAGAATGTGAAAACATGAAAACTTAAATATTTGTCAGATATAAGAAAGAAAATCTACCCTTTTCTGAATCAATTTTTTTTTTTTTTGGCTGTGTTGGGTCTTCAAACTGCTGCGTGCAGGCTTTCTCAAGCTGCGGCGAGCGGGGGCTACTCTTCGTTGCGGTGTGCGGGCTTCTCATTGTGGTGGCTTCTCTTGTTGCAGAGCACAGGCTCTAGGTGCGCAGGCTTCAGTAGTTGTGGCTCACAGGCTCTAGAGCGCAGGCTCAGCAGTTGTGGTGCACGGGCTTAGTTACTCCACGCAGCATGTGGGATCTTCCTGGACCAGGGCTCGAACCCGTGTCCCCTACATTGGCAGAAGGATTCTCAACCACTGCGCCACCAGGGAAGTCCCTCTGAATCACTCTGAGTCCAAGATCTTCCAGTTCTCACTGTAATAAAGTCTCCAAAACCTCCCCAACACTAAACTCAAAATTTACTTTTCGTTTATATAAAAATCACTTAACCACTGTTTGTCCAAAGTTCCATTACATGAGTTAGTACCAAGCACTTGGAACAAGACCTGGCACATAGCAAGGGCTCAACAAGTATTAGTTCTCCTTCTTATTCATTGTTGCTGCTGCTGTAGCTGTTACATGATGCGTTACTATGTGCTAAGTATATACAATGAAAAGCAAAACAGACGTGGCTCTCATGAAGCTCACAGGCTAGCAGCAGAGACAGACACCAAAAAAATAATCACACAAGTAAATATAAGTCAAAAACTGTACAATTAAGATATAACCCATGGGGGATGGGAACTAAGAAAAGCCCAGAGTAGTTTTATCATTTTATGATTTTGAAACCTCTTGGATATATAATTTAGACCAAATCATGACCCTTCCCCAGATGTTTTCAAACCCTTTTGTATTACTATGCAAATTCCAAATGTAAACCAGCCAAAAAGATTTGTAAACAAATATTCATATTTCATGACTATACCATTCAACATCAGAAACATTGCCCCAATTGTGTAGATCAGAACTTATTTTTTTTTAATGCTGTTAACATTTCCAAATACAGAAACTGGGATATCCCAAGAAACAAGCCTATGTTCAGATACAGTCAGTGAATCTTCCATGAATTTTCTCAGAACTTTATCAATTAAAATTAATTCATAAAGTTAAGGTTCACCTTTAAGTATGCAAACCACTTTCTTGAACCTTATGACTATTTCTAAATAATATAAATTACTTGATTTAAAATAATTTTTATTCCATTAACTTCTTTTAACTATAAAATGCATTTTCTGGTGACTTAGAGCCAAGAGCAAGAAAAAAATACGTGACCACAGAACATAGAGGCCCATTCTTAACTAGGATCTGTTTCACAAGGAGAACTGGGGAAATTCAGGAAGGCCCAGGGACTTCTCCACTGGACCAGACACAGGGAAACGTGCTAGAGCTCGGAGGGAACCCTGAGAGCATCTCCCTAACTTCTTTATAGCTTGGCAGGAGGGCCTGGACCCAGAGCCCAGGCTCTCCTGTCTGGATTCCAGCTCCACCTCTTCATGTTTTAATTTGGAGCAAGTAGCGTAACCTTTCTCAGTTTCAGTCTCCTGCTCTCTAAAATGGGTACCCACATCCTAAGGAAGCAGTGGGATGAGGTGGGGGAATGTATGCAAACGCTTCTTAGCATAATGCTGAAACCAACTGAGTTCTCGTCAGCAACCATTCAAGCCTCTCCAAACTCTGTCTCCTGATGAGACAAGATCCAAAGTCACAACTAAAATACAATACAAACTGGGACCCGCAGGTGCAGTTTCCACTGCCCGTGAACTCATTCTTGAACCTACCAATCCTCCCCTAGGATCCCCCTAGGGCCACCAGGGGAGCTGTCACCCCATGGGAGATGGCGGATAGGTCCCAGGAAGCACACTTCCTCTGAGTCTTTAGAGACCTCTATGGCCTGACCTCCTGACACGTTCAGCCCTGGTCCACATCTCACGTGGCAGTTTATTACCAAAGTAGAGATTGCAGCTAAACCAATAGGTCAAACAGAACTTAGCCCTCCACAGTTACCTCATCTCGCACATTATCTATATGCACAGCAATCAATTCCTGCGTGCTAAGTACTTTAGTCCCTTAAGACACCCAAGAAGGAAAAGTCTTTAGACTGTCATCCAAGACCCTTTCATCCACCCATTTAAAACACTTATTACTACATGCCGTGCGCCACACTCCGTGCTAGGCCCTAGATATACAAATGCCAAAGACTCAGTCCTCGTCATCAAGGCCTTCACAGTCTTGGAGGAGGAAGATGTTTAATAGATAATTTTAATATAATGTCAGTATAGTGGAAAAAGTCACACAAAGATGTCAAAATGTTTTTCCTGTTAGGAATTTGGCCTGGGAAGTAAAATATTTAAGATGTGAATTTTTTAAAATGCTCTTCCAAAATGGCTATATTACCACCTTTGGTTAGCTAATTAATACACATCAACTGTAAAAGAACCATGAAATAAAGATAAGCAAAAAGAAGAATATAACCTATAATCTTACTGTCTGGAATAACTACTGTTAACATTTAGATGGATGGCCTTCTGGGTTTTAAAATATGTATCTGAACAAGATATATGAAATCATTTTATACAGAGTATGGTAACCTGGGTCTTTCACTTTTCAACAAACATCTATTAACATATTTCTGGAGTAGTAAATGCTCCTCTAAGTTATCATTTTAAGTGATTATATAGAATTCCACGATAGGTTCCATAATTTTTTTTTACTATGCTCTACTGTTTGATAGTAGAGGATAGACCACTTCCAATTTTTTTTTTTTTTGGCTATAATAAACATTACAACATTCTTGTTCACACATCCTTTCAAACTAGCCCAATTATTTCTCCAGAATAACTTCCTAGGGAGTTGAATTGTTGGATCAAAGGGGAAGCATATTTTAAAATATGACACAAATGAACCTATCTACGAAGCAGAAACAGACTCACGGACATAGAGAACAGACTTGTGGCTGCCAAGGGGGAAGGGGACTGGGAGAGGGATGGAGTGGGAGTTTGGGCTTAGCAGATGCAAACTATTATATATAGAATGGATGGACAATAAGATCCTACTGTACAGCACAGGGAACTATATTCAATATTGTGATAAAACCATAACGGAAAAGAATACGAAAAAGAATGTATATATGTATAACTGAGTCACTTTGCTGTAGAGCAGAAATTAACACAACATTGTAAATCAACTATACTTCAATAAAAAATAAAAATTTTTAAAAAGGTAAGCATATTTTTAAGACATTGATACCTATTACCAAATTGCCCTCCAGAAAATTTGTACCATTAAAAGCCACCATTTCCCCCTGTCTTCACCCTCATTTTATGGCATCACTCTTCTTACTCTTTGCATTTCATAGTTTTAAGTTTTAACGTACCCACCTTAGCTAAAAATGTTGCTTACAAGAGCATCTTTTTCAGAGGTATCAATGGTTATGACATTTGCTGAAATTAGGCAGCCATAAGCTGCCGGTCATCCCAGTTTGGGTTTGGGGCCTCAGGGCTTCTGGAACTCCACTATGCATAGAAGTCACCTGGGGATCTTGTTGCAAGGCAGATTCCAAGTCAGTAGGTCTGGGGTAGAGACTGAGGTCTAACAAGCTCCAGGTGATGCCATACTGCTGGTCCATGAACTACACTTCGAGGAGCAAAGAGCACACTCTCTTATCTCGAGGCCCCTCCAGGTCCCTGAAAGACACCCCCATCTCCCCAGCAGCGTCCTCCTCAAGAGTGCCCTGAAATTATCCTACCTGAAATAGGCCTGAAATTATTCTACCACTCACTCCTTGCCTTGCCTTAAACAGTTCACTAAGCTTCAAAGGGCTTCAGTTTACCCATCTGTGAAATGAAAAGCGTGGAGCATCTGTCCGCTAAGTTCCTTCCCATCTCCAACAGTGAAGGGAGGTCTCCCTGCGCAAATATAACTAGGTGCATCCTAGGACTATTTTGAATATCTTCTTCCCTTCACCCCACAGGACCACACTCGGAATGAGGGCAAATAGAGGGGGTGACATTGCAGCAGCTGGTGACAGCCGCAGCCCAAGGAAAAAGCACCCCTGAAAGGGGACACTCTCCTCCAACTACCTCTCTCCTGGGAGTTCCCAGTCATAAGGATATACGTCATTTTCTCTTCCCAAGAGGAATAGATTTAACAAGAACCTGCGGCTAATTCGCCCATTAAAGGAACAAAGAGTGGAATGAGGGAGGAGACTGAGAGAGATATTGCATCTGTAAATAGCTGGCCAAAGAGCCTCAGAAGTGAGCTCTGGGCAAAGGGAGTCCAGCGTCTCCATAATATTTCACTTGTAATGGCTACTCCCTTCTGTTCTGTTTTCCCTCTTGCTTTTCTGCAACACTGAAAGGTGGGCAGAGGCAGAACGTGATCCTCAGCGCCCGTGCTGGCGGGAGCAGTCGTCTAAAATGATGTCGGATCTATAGACATATTTTCTTCTTTGCCAATAATATGAAAATGCTGTCGTTCTCGTTCTGTAGGGACATGAAACATGTATTCTCCACCCTCGGAGAAGACAGACAGTCATGCTCCCCAGTTCAATCAAGTTATCGAATACGACCATGAACCGTTGTCTCCTTCAATTCTCTGCTTTTGGAAGGAGTGAACCAGAAAGATTTCTTTTTAGGCATAGTGCACTTTCCCCCTGCCTCTCTGCATTTACTGGCAGGGAGTTTAACATGTTCACGAAATTCTTTTTCTCGCTTACATTTCCTTTAACTTCCTTTAAACAACTCCTACGTATTTGACTCCTAAGGAACTTTTCTTAAAAAGTGCCCATGTCCTTTGCTTTTCTCTTATGGGGATGGTATCCTGTCCTTCCCGGTGTCTCCCACAAAATCGGGAGACTTTTGTTGCTTAAGTTACGCTTGAATTAGGTATGATGGTCAACTCTAAAGGGCATCAGCCAACCTACCAAAACCGAATAGACAATAAACCCAAATACATCTGCTAGCATCTTCCACTTTTAACGTTTATGCTGCCGGCATAACCCACTTCCACTCTGCAAGCCCTCAGCCCCTCCTTCGGAGCTGTCTGCCATCTTTTGCTCGCCCATGTTCAGGTGGAGCCCCAGCCAGGACACATTTCTCTGAAGAGCTGCAGCCCTAATTCCTCCCCATCATTTCGCAGCTTGTCAGCGGGACCCAAGCAATAAAAAGATCAATAAGAAAACAAATCCCACCTGATTAGGTCCTGTTTGATCTTAAACCCACAGCATCCAAGATTTCAGCTACATAAGGCTGGCTCCAGACAAGAGGAGCAGAGTTTTCTTATGAAAATAAATTAGACAAGTACACAGAAGAAAGAAAATGGATGTGCAATTAACTGCTAAAATGTTTGAGAGCCTTCACTATGGTTGGTGAGCTAAAAGCAAAGGGCAATGGTTTCTTTTCCCATCTTCTTTAGCCTTTTATTCTCTACTCTCCATTCTCCCTGCAACAAGACAAATGTTTTGCTCTCAACAAATATTTTCCAAGAATCCAGAAAAGAATAAATGTATGTATACGTATAACTAAATCACTTTGCTGTACACCTGAAACTAACATAACACTGTAAATCAAATATACTCCAATATTTTTTTTAAAAAAAATCTTAGTAAAGTACTTGGGATGGAGTAAATGCTCAGTGTATTTTTCTTTTTTTTCAGGTACCATTTTTCGATTAGGGATGTTTTTCTTTCTCTTGTACGCTGGGGTTTTGTTTTCCGCACTGAAATTATAACATACCCCAAAGACAGCAAACGCAAGTCCTAGGAGTCGCCTTGCTACAAGCCATCAGCTGCAATCATATCAAGATGAATATATTGTCAGGAACCTGTAAGTAGCATTTCATTTACCACACTCCCTCCCCTAAGAGAGGCTCTGCCAGGGATTAGATTATTATGCAAGCTTCCTGGACCCACTCCAAATGCAGATTGCAACTACAATTCAAAGAGAAACTTAATAAAAGGTGATAGGAAATAAACCTTCCACAGAACACTTTTTCTAAAAAAAAATTAACCTTTTCAAAGTTTAATTCCATCCTATATACCCATAAATAGACCAGCTTTCAGGAACTAAAAGCTAATCCTATAGTAATAACACAAAGCTTGATATCTCATTCCATGCGATCATTAATACTGCTTTAAACATCATGAGAAATCTCTTCGACTTCTTAAGCTTTGCAATTCATTTCTATACACCAATTCAAGAAACCTCATTAATTTAGGTGGCCTTTTTGCGGTACATCTGAGGCACGCAAATATTTGGGATTTTTACCTTAGGTCAGAGATTAAGAAAAAATTAACTTCTCATTTTCGGAAAGGATTTATGAATGTGAAAAAAATGCTTTTGACAGTAACGTGTTTATCTTACCTAGTTTGCAAGTAAAATAGGCCGCACGGAATACAGGAAGTAAAAACTGAAAAAGGCAAAAGGTTTTATATAAATGGTAGGGGTATTTTTTTAAGAAAGAAAAAAAATCTTGTTACCTCTTCACCATTTTTTCCTATAACCCAGTTTCAATATTCCAATCAAGTGTAAGAAGGAAGAGGTTTGATATGGGAGAGAAAAAAAATCCTTTGAACACTGATCGACACTCGATTTGTGCAGTTATTTTACCTAGATTTAACTCTGTATGCTTGACTCTCCAATCATTTGATTGACTGAGATACTATTTCCACTGAACTGGGTTTACAATTATCCTTAAACCAGTGAAACTTCAAAGGCTGTTCAATAGATATTTTCCGTTCTTCATTAGAACTCGTAAATATATAACCTGCACATAAACAAGCCATTCTGCCTAATTAAATGGAATCTCTTCGTCTCTATTAAACATTTAGAAGTGCTGCCTGAGTATAAACATGTCATCTGAGAAGCAGGGGAGGGAGATTCTCGTAATATCCATGCATAACCAACTGAATCTCCTTTAAGCAAAGCCACATTAATAATAGCAGAGATGCACATAAATTTTTCTAATTATTTTACTATCAGTAAAGATTGTTTAAAGGATATTCATTTTTGGCAATTACCCCCTCAAGTATTATCTGAATAATAATCCTTCTAGGGAAACACAGTCTGGGTGCTTTAATTTACTTCAGAGATTATCACATGGCCTTTTCCCCACTTTCTTTTTCAAGTATCTGTATCCTGGAAGAGATAACACAGCATTTTTCTCTAACAGTTGTATTTAGCTTAGAGAATGAGTTGTTTGTTTTGTTTTTTAATCATATATCTAGAGTTAGAATTCTTAGGAAGATAATCCATAAAAGCTCTACTTTGGAAATGCAAATGTTCCTAAAGTGTTTTGAGTTTGGATTGTTTGGTCTGTTAAAGAAAGCAAAGGTTTTTAAACTCGGCTTTTTTCCGAAAATTGATGGAGGAATTATAAAGCACCTCCAGCAAAACAAGCAGTTGAACTTGTGCTTAGGATTCACTTCCCAGGTTCCCAACATTCTTTAAAAAAAAAAAAAAACAAAACTCTTTTCATGAAGTTTGAAACAATATTTGTGACACTGAGCTTTATGTCATAAGACCAGGCAGAAATTGTAGCAGGTAAATGTTGGAGGAAGCAGATGTCGATTTTTGAGCTGCGGTGTTTTGTTAGACCGCCCTCTTGTGGTCAAACATCATCAACACAATTTCTGTTCTACATTTTTTTAAAGAACAAGTTCAACAATCCACAGTAGCATAATTCTGACAAAAATAAGCTGCAAGTTGGGGGTGAACTTTCTAATATTCTGTCGGGTTTTGGATCCTCTCCTCTTCTCCAAAAACAACTTGCAATGCATTCACTCGAGTGAACAGGAAAGTATGAGAATTCTTAAATGTACAAGATCTCTTAACATACAAATGCACCAATTAAACACAATGTTCCTAGTGATTTGGGAACAGAGAAACTCTTCTACGTGAAATGGCACCCATCCCCAAATGTCCTTCAGCTGACCACGGAAGGGATGCTTTCTTTCCCCAGCATCAGCAGCCCTGGCAGATACTGACGGCATAAGGTGGACGTAGCAGCTGCAGGCTGGGTGGATAATGTCACCCAACACGGCCTGAGATGTCTTAAAATGCTGTGATGGGTGTTGACTGCACCCATCTACAAGGAAAATATATATCCCCAGTGGACCAGGGGCCCAGCTGCCTCAGTCTTTGAGTGGAAGTAAGTGTAGCTTTTTTGTGATACCCACTCCAGCAGAGCTGCAGCAATTCAAAATGAGGGAAAAAATAGTGAAGGGAGTAATTACATTCAAGTATTTCCATAATTCGTTAACTATGTAAAATATAAACCATTTCTATGGCTTCAGAAGGTTCTACCTAGAAGTTTCACTGAAAATAAGGATCTTTATGATAAATCCTGCCTTCGACCAGGAAACCTGTGTTAAGAAGGATTGAGAAATGAGACCCTCTCTTTCATACATCAAATTTTAGGTCTTGAGGGGAGCCTGGAGATCATAAATTGCAAATTGTCACTTTACAGATTAAAAAAAACAAAGCCCAATGAGGTGTAGGGATTTGCCCAAGGTCTCCTGGTAAAAAGCAGCAAACCCAGGATTAGAAGGGAGTCTCCCAGCTGTACTAACTAGCATGACCCACCCTCCTTGGCCCCGTCTTTTGCCAAAGAGCATCCTGGCATCCAATTCCCTATGGGGGCCTGTGGTCCACAGTCTTCTAGCTCAGTGATCCCTGAACTGCTACTAAAACTTCTTTCCTGCTACCGAGTGGTCTGTCCTTATTCTCTCCTCACAATGAGAAATAAATGACAACCAAATTCTTTAAAACAAGACTAGCAGCCATTGAAAACCACGACCAAACTCAACACAACATTGAATACAAACATCCTCCCCAGAAGTTTCCAGAATTCCCATTCCATGTGGGCTCATGTACTGTGGGGCTCATCCACCAAACTTCTTATACAAAATGGAATTAAGAGTATGTAAGGGAACTGATAATGTGCCATTTTTGGTCATAAATGCCAATGTTAGCACTCCTCCATGATTCACTTTATAGGTTATTAGTCATTTATGAAAATAAAAGCCCATAGAATGACTCGTTGTAAGTAAAAGAACTGAAGAGAGGTCCTTGATCAGTTGCCCCCAGCTGATGATACATTACATATAGATGGGTACATAGCAGAACGGTTCTCTGGGGTTGATGGACTTCCACCAAGATCTGATGCGGTTGTGGTAGTAACAGAGATGCCCACAAGATGGCACTCTTCTTTATTTTTAATTCATGGTAAGCAAAAAAAAAAAAAAAAAAAAAAAAAAATTCTCCACACAGTGTAAGAATAAATGGGATATGTAGCTAACTCCATACAATGTCACGTTTAATGTTGTGACAGGCATCACAGTTGTGAAAATCTGCCCCCCTCCTTCCCTGAGGAATGTGATGATGGAGGACAGAAAGGCCTGAAAACAGGTGTTGATGTTGTGAGGGAATGCCAGGCCTTGGGACAGGAGGGAGGGAGGGAGGGAGGGAGGGAGGCAGGGAGGGAGGGAGGGAGGGAGGGAGGGAGGGAGGGAGGGAGTGTGTGTGTGTGTGTGTGTGTGTGTGTGTGTGTGTGTGTGTGTGTGTACACGTACCACATGATTCTATATTTTTTCTTAAAGGTGAGTTCTGTTTCAAAAGTCTGTTAATTAGACTCTCTCCCGTCTTAACAATTTTCTATCTTCAAGGCCAAAATAAAGGCTCTCCAACTACAGTGCCTTGCTCCACAAATTCCCTTCTGAAGGGACTTTACTATCTTTGACACATACACACGCAGCACTCCGTCTCCTGTGCTGCTGAAATAACAAAGCCTTTGTAGTTCTCTTTAGTAGGCGGCAGATAACATCTGATTTGGCAGGAATGATGGGCAAAAGGAAAATAATACATAGAGGTTATAAGACCTCAGTGACTGGGCCAGAACTCTCAAAGCTCACTTCCACAGCACTCTAGTTCCACAAACCAGACAGAAACGTTTTGCCAACAAAAAGCTTTGCAAGCTTTAATGTGCATACAAATCATCTTGGGGATCTTGCTCAACTGCAGATTCTGATTCAATAGGTTTGGGGCAAGACCTGATTCTGCATTACCTAACAAGCTCCCAGATGATTCTGGTGCTCTGGTCTGAAGACCACACTTTGCGTGGTCAGGACTTAGTGAACCATTAACATCTCTATGACAAAACCATTTTAGAATATTTTAAAGGCAACATTATTATTTGTGATTATCAAGGAACAATTTTCTTCTTCCCTTTTACTCCCAGAGCTACATTTGGAATTTTGACTAAGTATGCACCCATTGTTTAGCCATCCCTTTTACATTATAAGTAATTGATAGAGTGGTGATCAAAAGCCAATGTGCTTTTACTTAACTAAAACACAGCTGAGATTTGCACACAGTGAAACATTTCACTATACAATTTACCCTTCTAATAGGACTCAATGGCCTTGATATGTGAAAGACCACGCTGTACTGACCCTTAATCAAAGAACTTTAAAAAGAGACCAAGCAAACCAAGGCATAATTGTAATTAAGAATGTTAAATCAACATTTAATAGATGCCAAACAAGGTAAACCCATTTAGAATGATCTTTTCTGTCTGAAAAGGAAGTACTTATTATGAGATTGAAGTTTATCTGCTGAATTAAAAGATGTCAATAGTACAAAAGTTACTTCACTCAGCTTTTGCACAGCAAAGGAAACCATCAACGAAATGAAAAGACAACCTACTGAATGGGAGAAGATATTGGTAAATCATATGACCCATAATGGGTGAATAACCAAAATACTGAGTTGGCCAAAAAGTTCGTTTGGGTTTTTCAGTAAGATGTTACGGAAAATCCCGAACCAACTTTTTGGCCAGCCCAATACGGAAAAACCCAAATGAACCTTTTGGCCAACCCAGTATAAACAGCGCATACAACTCAGTAACCAAAAAAAATCCAATTTTAAAATGGGCAGAAAACCTGAATAGACTTTTTTCAAAGAAGACATAAAGATGGCTAACAGACACATGAAAAGATGCTCAACATCACTAATTATTAGAGAAATGCAAATCAAAACCACAATGAGGTGTCACCTCACACCTGTCAGAATGGCTAACATCAAAATGTCTACAAATGGGCTTCCCTGGTGGCGCAGTGGTTAAGAATCTGCCTGCCAATGCAGGGGACACGGGTTCGAGCCCTGGTCTGGGAAGATCCCACGTGCCGCGGAGCAGCTGGGCCCGAGAGCCACAATTGCTGAGCCTGCGCGTCTGGAGCCTGTGCTCCGCAACAAGAGAGGCCGCGATAGTGAGAGGCCCGCGCACCGCGATGAAGAGTGGCCCCCGCTCGCCGCAACTAGAGAAAGCCCTCGCACAGAAACGAAGACCCAACCATAAATAAATAAATAAATAAATAAATAAATAAATATTAAAACAAAACAAAACATAAAAAAAAAATGTCTACAAATAATAAATGTTGGCGAGGATGTGGAGAAAAGGGAACTCTTGAACACTGATAGTGGGAATGTAAATTGGTGCAGCCACTACAGAAAACATTATAGAGGTTACTCAAAAAACTAAAAATAGAACTACCATATTCTCCAGCAAATCCACTCCTGGGTATACATTTGAAAAAAGTGAAAACACTAACTCAAAAAGATACATGTACCCCATGCTCATAGCAGCATTCAATAACCAAGATATGGAAGCAACCCAAGTGTCCACAAACAGATGAATGGATAAAGAAGATGTGGCACATACATACAATGGAATATTATTCAGCCATAAAAAACAATGAAATTCTGCCATTTGCAACAGTGTGGATAGATCTAGAGGGTCTTATGCTTAGTGAAATAAGTCAGACAGAGAAAGACACACTCTATGTTATCACTTATATGTGGAATCTAAAAAATAAAACAAATGAATATATATATAACAAAAGAGAAACAGACTCACAGATTTAGAGAACAAACTAGTAGTTACCAGTGGGGAGAGAGAAGGGGAAGGGGCAGGATAGGGGTAGGGGATAAAGAGATACGAACTGTTATATATTTATAAACTATTTATAAAATAAATAAGAAACAAGGATATATCATACAGCACAAGGATATATCGTACAAACAATGAAATATATCCATTATTTTGTATTAACTTCAAACGGAGCATAATCTGTAAAAATACTGAATCACTATGCTGTGTATCTGAAACTAATATTGTAAATCAACTATAGTTCAATAAAGATACACAAACAAAAAAAATTAATGTTGGCTTTTTAACAAATGGTGCTGAATGTCTAAATTTAAAAAGACGAACCCAGACACAGACCTTACACCTCACACAAAAATGAACTCAGAATGGACTGTAGACCTCAATATAAAATGAAAAACTATAAAAACTTCTTAAAGAAAACATAGGAGGGGACTTCCCTGGTGGTGCAGGGGGCCAGGGTTCAATCCCTGCTCAGGGAATTAGATCCTGCATGCATGCGGCAATTAAGGATCCCGTGTGGGACTTCCCTGGTGGTCCAGTGGTTAAGACTTTGCCTTCTAATGCAGGGGGTGTGGGTATGATCCCTGGTTGGGGTAAGACCCCACATGCCTCCTGGCCAAAAAAACAAAATATAAAGCAGAAGCAACACTGTAACAAATTCAATAAAGACTTCAAATAAAGATCCCCCATGCCACAACTAAGACCCAGCACAGCCAAATAAATAAATATTTTAAAAAGAAAACATAGGAGAAAATCTACATGACCTTGGGTTTGGCGATGAGTTTTTACATACAATACTAACAGCTCAATCTATGAAAGAAAAAAATTGGTTGGACTTCATTAAAATTAAAACTTCTGCTCTGCGAAAGATACTGTTAAGAAAATGAAAAGCTAAGCCACAGATTGGAAGAAAATATTTGCAGAACACATACCTGGTATAAATATGAAAGAACTCTTAAAGTCAACAATTTTTTAAAAAGAACTAAAAGGGGTCAAAAGATCTGAGCAGACACCTCACAAAAGAAGATACAGATGGCAAAGAAGCAGATGAAAAGGTGCTCAACACCACGTGTCATTAGGGATTTGCAAGTGAAAACAACAACGAGATACCACTACAAGACTATCAGAATGGAAGCAGCCGCACTGCACAGGGAGATCAGCTCGGTGCTTTGTGACCACCTAGAGGGGTGGGAGAGGGAGGGTGGGAGGGAGATGCAAGAGGGAGGGGATATGGGGATATATGTATATGTATAGCTGATTCACTTTGTTATACAGCAGAAACTAACACACCACTGTAAAGCAGTTATACTCCAATAAAGATGTTAAAATAAAAATAAAAATAAAAAAAAGACTATCAGAATGACAACATCCAAACAAACCGACAATACCAAACGTCGACTGCAGAGCACAGGAAGACTCATTCAGTACTGATGGGAACGCAAAATGGTACAGCCGCTCTGAAAGACAATGTGGCAGTTTCTTACAAAACAAAACATAGTCTTACCACCTGACTCAGTAATTGTATTCCTATTTATCCAAATGAGCTGAAACTTATGTCCCCAAAAAAGTCTGCACAGCTATATTCCTAACTGCCAAAACCTGGAAGCAACCAACCAACATGTCCCTTAATAGGTGGATGGATAAACAAACTGTGCTACCTCCAGACAATGAAGCATTGCCCATTTGATAAAAAGAAACAAGCTATCAAGTCACTAAAAACTATGGATGAATCTTAAATGCATATTGCTAAACGAAAGAAGTCAGTCTGGGAAAGCTGCCTACTGTATGGTTCCAATTGTATGACATTCTGGAAAGGCAAAATTATAAAGGTGGTAAACAGATCACTGGTTGCCAGTACTTGCGGGGGGTGAGGTTGAGTTGGTGAAGTGTAGAGGATTTTGGGGGTGGTGATTCTGTGTGATACTGTAAACTACACGCAAACTAGAAAAAAATTATTTTGGAGATCCCAGAATGGAATAAAAAATATGACAAACAACCCAACTGTATTACAAATGTGTGAAACAACCTTATTAAAGGGGGTGGGGGGGGGGAGAATAGTGCTAACCTAAGTAACTCTGGAAATGAGGAGAATCTGAAACACCAAAGAAGAAAGTAACTGCACACAGCACTGTACTCTAGCTGATAAAGTCGTTTTCCTTGGGGATATGGGTTAAAAATTCTGATATTGCTGTACACATATACCAGAACTGAACAATTAAGTAAATGGATGGCAGATGGCAGGAAGCAGGTTCCTCACTGTTGGAGTGAGAATTTACAGTGCCCATAGGAATGAGCACACCTAATGCCCAGATCTTGGTTTCTAACACCATTCTCCAATGAAAGGAACCAGAGCTGCTTAGAGAAATGGCAGATTCGAGGACTGGAGCAGGAAATATACAAGATGAGTTTGGAGCATCTTATAGCTCCAGAAAATAAGGGAGTGCTCAAAAAAAAAAAAAAAAAAGTTGATGTGTCATAGGGACACAGGAGCCAACTGAAAGAGCTCCCAGTGGCCAAAGCTGGAACAATTAGAGCAAGAAAATTAAGTAGCATTGGATTATAACCCAAAGCATGAAATAAATATCCATGAGGCCACACTGATATAAAGTAATGATTAAATAAAGAAATAGGGAAAAGAGACAAATCCACTGTGCAGAATTCCAAATAACTTATACAGATATTCCAGCCTCAAGGAGCTGGTAACTTCCCACTTCTTAAGTCACTTCCTTCCACAGAGGAAAGCATGGAAATGCGGGAAGGAGTAACTTGACAGGGTAAGAACCTGACAAACACTACCTGAGCCAGGTGATCAACATTAACATTTAAGTGATGTCACATTGATAGGATGACCTTTGATATAAGATGATGAAAATGGCATTTTACTTCTGTAGTCTTCCTCCAAAAATATACTACCCCAATCTAATGATGAGAACATCAGACAAATTCCAACTGAGGAACATTCTACAAAATAGCTCACCAGCAATCCTCAAAACTGTCAAAGTCACCAAAAGCAAGGAAAGTCTGAGGAACTACCACAGCTAAGAGCCTGAGGAGACGTGACTACTACATATAACATGATATCCTAGACGGGATCATGGAACAGAAAAAGGACATAAGGGGAAAACTGAGGAAATCTGAATAAACCCTGGACTTTAGTTAATAATAATGTATCAAAGTTGGTTTATTCAGCGTAACAAACATATACTATCATAAGATGTTTTAAAAAGGGAACGCTGGGTGTGGGAATACAGGTACATTTACTATCTTCACAGTAATTCTGCAAATCTCAAAATATTCTAAAATTAAAAGTTTACTTTAAAAATGTTGATAGTCCTTTCCCAGTTCACACACACACACACACACACAAAAATCAAAGAATAGATTTTTCTTCCGTTTTTATTAAAATTCTGCTGCAGAAGCAGTGGATGAGCTAGTTACTAACCACGCTGGAGAAAGAGTAAGAGATTTGGGTTCCGCTTCTTACTGGCCACGTGATTTTGGGAAAGTCAACCTCGCCAAGCCTCAGCTCTCTCATCAGTCAAATGGGCTCATGATACCCACTTCCAGGCACGCTGGAGGAATTAAACATCATAATCTATGTCAAACACATAACACAGTGCTTGACATAGAGTAAGCTCAAGAGACTGTTGCTTTAATGAGCTAGCCAGTGTAGACTGACTGACAAGACAAATGTCCTGGTAGTAAATAGATTTCAACAGAAAAACTCAGAATGTATAAAATCTCTACACTGAGTCCTTTATTGTGGAGGACAGAATGACAAAGTCTTACCCTTAATCCATCAAACATCAATATCAGTTCCCAAAAAACATTCAAACAGGTACCTACTCCAGGTTCAAGCGATACAGTCTAACTCACAGAAAGCCCTTCTGGTGGGAGGGATTTGGAGATTTCTTCTCTCATCTGCTCAGTCTGACTCCAGGGCTCAGCCCATATAAATGTGTCTTTAGTCCCTGGCTCTGTGGGTGCAGCCTGAAAAGGTGCTCCCTCTCCCTTCTCTCCACCCTGCCCCTGTGCCTTCTTTTGCTCTGCCTTTCCTTTTGCTCCTTCATGCTGAAACCCCTCCATGCCTGTCCTTTGAGATTCAGCTCTGCTCCATGGTCAAGTCCTGAGAATGGAGAAGACAGTTAAAAGACAATCAAACTCTAGGGACTTCCCTGGTGGCGCAGTGGTTAAGAATCTGCCTGCCAATGCAGGGAACATGGGTTCGAGTCCTGGTCCGGGAAGATCCCACGTGCCGCGGAGCAACTAAGCCCGTGCACCACAACTACTGAGCCTGCGCTCTAGAGCCCACGAGCCACAACTACTGAAGCCCACACGCCTAGAGCCCATGCTCCGCAACGAGAAGCCACTGCAACGAGAAGCCCGCGCACCACGACGAAGAGTAGCCCCCGCTCGCCGCAACTAGAGAAAACCCTCACACAGCAACCAAGACCCAACGCAACCAAAAAAAAAAAAAAAAAAAGACAATCACACTCTACGCCCAGCAAAGGGTTCACACCCACTAGCCAACCTCCTTATATGTTATGAAGCTCACAGGGGAGTTTCATTGTAAAAGGCCTCCTTCTCTTCCCTGGCCTCAGCAAGGGCAGCCTGCAGGAGAGGAGGAGAGAATAGGGCAAGAAGGACCACCACTGTACATGTCATTTCCTAGAAATATTTTACATACACATTTGTGAGGCATGAAAATGCTACATATGTGATTATAAAATTTTCCATCCATAAAGCTACTCCTGGTTTATATAATACACGGAAAATGGGTCATTATTTTGTGATGTCCCCAGAAGTGACTCACAGGGACTTGGCCACAGGGGCAAATGTGAGAAGCACTGCCTAGACCTAAGACTCACCACACCGGTTTAACACATCCATAGAAAATAGACACCCCAGACTGCGGGCTTCCTGGCCTTTTCCATGTTTTCTGATCTTGTGGGAGCAAAACTCCCCTGAATCTAGGCAGCCTGATATTCCCTATAGTTTTTACTATTATCACTTAATTGCAGTCATCTGACTTACAGCAGCAGACCCGGATCTAGACACTCCAAACCTGTATTCTTTATTGAGGGTGGGGATAGAAAATGACTGATTGATGATTTAACTCACCTCTGAGAGGGAGCCCTCAAAAACTTCTGATACCTAAGCCAGAGTTCCATCCTAAAATACAGTTGACCCTTGAGTAACATGGGTTTGAACTGCAGTTTGAACTGTGCAGGTCCACTTACACGGAGTTTTTTTCCAACAAATACAGCACCTGCATTTTCATTATACAGATCTTTACGTTAATTAAGTGTGGGGAAAAGCCTGCGTTCAATTAGAGATCACATTATGCGGAATCAAAAGAACCAGGGCTTGAATCCTGATTCTAACCAAACTGTTTGAGCTTCCAGCCCTTGGGTGAGTCGTTTACCAATTCCTTTGTTTTTGAGGCAGAGACTGAGCATGAGAGGATTTTCGACTCCACGGGAGGTCAGTGCCCCTAACCCCCGCGTGGTTCAAGGGTCAAATGACCCATCTTACCTGGCTCTTCCAGTTAAACGTCTTATATTTAGTTTCCAGTAACGCTGCACATTGAGTTATCCTCAGACCCCGTTCAAAACTCCTCAGCCCGGCCCGACTCCAGGGGGCGGCGAGTTGCCGGCGGAACGCCGAGCGTCCGAGACGGGAAACGCGAGCGGAGCTGCCGCCCCGCGCCGCCACCCCCGGCTCGCCCGGAGCCTCGCCTGCGGGCAGCGGGGCTGGGCACCTGCGCGCGGCGTGGGCGGGGGCGGGACCACGCGCACGCCCACGCCCACCCCACGCCTTGGCCGCCTCGAGCGTGCGCGGCTCGCTCCACGCCTATCTCCCCTCGGCGGCGCGCTCGTGCTGCCCGACAGAGGGCGCGCGCGCGGCGGGGCTGCCGAGGGGACCGCGGTGCGCACCCCGCCTGCCTCGCTGCTCCCCTTGCCTGCCTGCCCGCCAGCAGGTGTGCTTCTTACAGGGGAGGGTAGGAGGCTTTCCACTCGGAATATTCCCGAGTGCTGCGTGGCTGTAAAACCCATTTCACCAGAGGAGACTGAAACGAGAGCGCGCTCATCAGCCAGTGTGCGAAACCAGTGCTCAACGTCAGCTACCGGCCGCCTTAGGACCACGGCGGCCCAGGTGCAATCTCTCTGTTCCTCCACCTTGGAAGTGCCGACCAAGCATCCAAGTGCCGGTTCCTCACCACCCTGCACGTGATCACGGCCCTGCTGAGTGTGGCGGCGGACCTCGCAGCCCTGCACGGCCCACCTGCACTACAAATGGATCCCTGTGCGAGACAGCCACGCGGCTGACATTCGCTCCTGCCTCCAAGGAGCAATAGGCTTCAGTGACTGGGTCCGGGAAAAGGAAGGCAAGGTCCTGGTCCACTGTGAAGCTGGGATCTCCCGTTCGCCTGCCATCTGCATAGCTCATGTCATGGAGGCAAGCAGTTCCGCCTGAAGGGGGCCATTGATCACATCCAGAGGAGGAGCGTGATCTTGCCCAGCTTTGACTTCCTGAGATCCTGCCTCGCACTCCCTGCCCCGGGATCCCTTCTGCCTGGAGGATGCATCCCGCTCTTCATGTAAAGCCCATTTGCAGACACTGAGCCCTGACGTGCAGGGCTCCTACTGCACATTCCCTACCACCCGCTGGACGGCCTCAGAGCTCACCAGGAGTTCCATGGCCACATACACATCCTGCTAAAATTGGGATGGGGGAACCAGCCCAACCCGAAGAACAACTGTGGTTTTGTTTTTTAAACTCGTGGACATTTCATGGCTGTGCGGTACTGAATTGCTCCCTCTGTCAGGCTACCTCAATGGGGTAGAGTGGCCACCAGGCTTGCAAACTTCAGACTGACCTTGAAGATAGGTTCTCAGAGGGAAGGAAAGCCAAGCCGCTTCAACAGCACAGCCTGTGCTGACTAACTACTGTTCTTCCAGATCCCCTGCCCTCTCAGGACTAACCAGTCCTTGGATGTCAAAATTTGCCTTTTCATTTCAAGCATAAGGCAATAAATACCGGTATCCACGTGGGAGAAGGCAGTTGCTAGACCAGGAGAAAAGGCAATTACAAAGCCAACTGATTTTGAAGGAAGCATGATTTCCACCTTATTTTTTTAACTTTTGCTGTCTCAGTATCTGTCTCTGTTGCTTCAGGGCATAAGCTGATCATCATCTAGTCAGGAGAGTAACCTGCAGGGTTTGTAGCTGATTGGAACCCCTTGAGCCCAGTGGAGGCAGATTCTCTCCAAGGGGAGGGCTCTGGGGTGAAAGGAAGAAGCAAGTAGCCTGTTCCTGGGACAGCTGGGCTTCCCGGGACTGAGCGAGGCCATGCCAAGTGGGAGACAAAGCTGGTTAAATACTCCATGCTCCGGCCAGCAAAGGCCTGAAACCAGGCACAGGACAAGCCTGAATTTCTATGTGGAGATTTGGAGGCTTCAACCAAGGGGAGAAACAAAGGATACAGAGGCTAGGAATAAGGCTAACATGCATTCTCTTACTCTGGATCTGTTCGTAATAGAAGCTACATGTGAACGATGCTGAAACCTCATATTAAAACAGAACTGGCAGTTATCCCACTAAAGAGCTGAAAAGTTTTGATTCCACCTCTTCCTTTGTTTCATCTATGCTCTGAAATCATTTTCTATGGTTTCTTTGCTTTCCTAGCAATTTGGAATACGCTATCTGGAGTGCATCCTTCATTTCCTTTAAGACTCTACTAGGAACCTGTTTTCCCTACTAACTTAGGGTCTTCAAAGCACAAAGTTAGGTCTAAATTATGGAGCTCTGAACTGTCTGGAATACTTAGGATTTACCTGGAATAGATACTGTAAATCATAGAATGTGACAAAGAGCAAAGTCAGAAGGTAAACATACAGAGGTTCCCTTCCAGCAGTTGGTCATGGGATGTGTGCTGTCCCAGTGACTGGGGAGGAAATGGTATAGAGTCAGAGCAAGACTGGAAATAGATTTTAACACTGGGCAGAGCCTCACTCCCCATTCACCATACTATCACTAAGATGTTCCCTGCGGGAGCCAGCACTACAGCAGGCAAGGTTTTACTTCCCTGCAAATACCCAGGCTTCCCAGAGGTCAGGACCCTCCAGGCACTGCATGGAGGCTGGGTACTGTCCCCATCCCCTGGGCACTGCCATGCTCAGTCTCTGAACCCAGCTGAGCCAGGGTTAGGCTACTTGCTTCTTCCTTTACTCCAGAACCCTTCCTTTTAGACAATCCAGGCCTACATCTTCTTGAACTGGACTTGGAAAACTCAAAATCCACTTAACTCTTCCATGAGGCAAGGGAGGCCCGACTTTTACTGCCTGAAACTCCGCCCTCCCTCTTCAGGATGGGAAGGAAAACCTGCCTCTCATTCTTTCCTGATGAGCTTACTGCCAAGGAAACAAGAGCTCAGTCTCAAACAAGTTGTCCTGCCAAAATGTTAACAGTGGTTGGTTCTAGTTGGAGCTCCAGGTGATTCAGATTTTCTCCTTTATACTTTTCTGTATTTTTTAACTTTCTACAGTGATTCTGTATTCCTCCTGTATGTCAGGAAAAAAATACCAAAAAAAAAAAAAAAATTCCTGCTTTAAGGATTGCCTCTCCCCAAACCTTTCCAAATGCTTTATCCTAGGTGAGAATCGTTTACTCTGGACCCCCCCAAGCATCTCACCTGTGCTTCCATCACAGCCCTTATTATTCTGCATTGCCTTGTTCTTCTTCCAACCCTCGGTGACTAGTTCAGTCACCAGCGTATAGTAGGCTTGTCTACTGAATACATTAATAAGTCAATAAATGAATAAGTGAATGACTGAGAGACCCTGTATTACCTGATCAACTCTGGGCTTTAAAATTTTTCCTAGTCATAGATGAGTTCATATCTATTAGGACAAAGGTGATCCTTTAAGACCAAGATGGTTTTCCAAAGCTCAAGAATCCAAGAAATCTGGCAACCTCACTGATATAGAAACCTAAAACTTGTTTGAAGTATTTCCGTATTCCTGATCCAAACTCCTTGCTAATCCTTGTGTTAATCTTTAGAAATGTACTTGGAAGTACGATAGCCTTGGGCTCTAATGGATTACAGCTGGGAAAGTTGTAATTTGTCCTCACCTACTGTTTAACAAGCCACCTCCACAGCCAGGTTCCATTGACATATTATGTCCTTTCTGGTTTGTTTCTTATTAATATAAAGCTGATGGTTCACCTACAGAACAGCAAGGGTTGCGGGCAAGGGCTAGTGATCATCCTAAATACTTAGCTCACTTCTTTACTGTGATTTCAGGGGTCCAAGAAAGCCCTCTTGAATCCCAACCATTCTCCCATTTCTTCACTAACAACTCCTTTCATTCCCGTTATATGGGAACAAAGCCTTCATTCCAAGATAAAGCTGACCCTATACACTTACTTCCAGGAAAGAGACATGGGCTAACAGCCTTACCAAGATTTAAACAGCATCCCACAGACCCTGAAAGGAGAGGCCCTGCAGAGACCAGGAAGGGAAGTTTGGAGAACTTGACCAGTCCCAGTTTGGCCCAGAGCTTGCCTAGCTTTCAGACTAGATGCAGGCTATTTAACGTTGGAATCGTTGGGTTGGGATTTCTCTAAGGCCTAAATAACGTGGCTCCTGGTTCGCTCTCCCCTTCCCCTCCACTGTGGAGAACGAGACTGAGCAGGCTGATGAGGGACACGTAGCTGGGAACAGCACAAATGCAAAAGAGGACTTGCAAAGGGGAAAGTGTGTTTTCTGTTTTAAGAAACCTGCTGACGTAGGGAATGCTCCTGTTTTTCTGTAGAAATGCTGCCTTCAGTGGACAAAATTCAGCCACAATCAAGCTAATTGAATGCACAAATGGAATATTTTTCCAGGGCACCTCCAATTTAATGCTTGATGAAATCGTGTCTTTCGCATATATTTACAAAAGCTTTTCTTCATCCAGAAATGTCTGTTAAAATTGCTTATAGATGCTGAGATAGCAAATCACTCTTCTAATGTAATGAGATAAGTCATCTCTATAAACTTTGCTTGCTCAAATGTACTCGCATAAAAGAAATCAGGCTACAGGCTTTTTTCAGTAAATAGAATGAACAACTAGAACTTAATGGCTATAGCATGTTCTGCCTCATTGCTAAGGGATGTTTAAAATGGCTCCCTCTCTCTCTCTCTTGCAGCGGAGTTTTCATTTTGGTAGTTGATGGAAAAAGGAGGTCAGATAAACTAATGTGGATAAGAAGGCAAAGCTGTTTGTCAAAACGTGGGGAGAGGCCTGGAGACTGGAGTCATTTAAAGACTAAAAATTGATTTAAAAGATTTCTGTCCTCAAATCATTTTTCTTGCTAAGTGCAGCCACTGTGTGAGCCTGGTTTCCCCTGCTCTAGCTATCTTTACTAATAATTTACGCCACAGGAACTTCACATACTGGGAAGATTCATATGCATAGTCATTGGTGCATAGCCCAGTAAGATGGGTCCAAAGATCAAGAGTCTGTGGAAAAGACAAGGTTTAGCCACCTGTTTCTAAGTAAGATTTGTCTTCCAACTCTAATCTGGAAGCCAACAATGTGAAAAAAAGGCTTAGTAGGCCATCTCACACACACCTAGGGTCACCATATAGGGCTGTCATGTATGGCCGCTCAGGTTGTGCACTGCATAAGTCCAGGGGACATACCATTCACATAGGCTACAACGTGAAGGGTGCCGTCTGGAGCTGTGCAACGTGACAGTCCTGTCCTGCTCCACCACACAGGTCAGGGAGAAAAAAAATCGTATCTTCTTGTTCACAATCACAGTTTAATAAGTTTCCGTGACTAAACTGCATGCATTTACCTTTAACTCCTCAAAGAATACAAAGTTCTTATTATCAGCTGCCATTGTTAAAGCCTGCCCCATTCCCTTTTCCTTCTCTTTACAAAGTAAAATTGGGAGAACAGTCAAATCTCCAGATGGTTCTTTACTTCAAGAAACGGTTTGGGGACTTCCCTGGTAATGCAGTGGTTACGACTCCACTGCGTCTCCAATGCAGGGGGCCCAGTTTCGATCCCTGGTCAGGGAACTAGATCCCACACACATGCTGCAACTAAGGAGCCCGCCTGCTGCAACTAAGACCTGGCGCAACCAAATAAATAATTTAATTTAAAAAAAAAAAGAAATGGTTTGGACAGCTTGACTGTGGAGGACAAGCTGGAATCCAGAATATGAGGCCAAATTCCAAGTGCCCTTTCTGTCAGTTTTGGAAAACACTAGACAGCCATTGTTCCATGCAGGGGAGACAGCAGGCAGCATTTGGAATGGTTCTCCGGGGGCCTTCCTTTCGCCAACCTGCCTTTTGGATTTTCCCTCACGCCTGCTGGAGGGTCCAGAACAGCCAGACCAGTGGCCAGGCCACCCTGGGCAGAGCGGGAGCAGGAGCCTGCCCACACGCTGGCTGCCCAGCCCTGCCTTCTCTTTCCACCACCTTTCCCTCTGCTGCATGAAACGCATCGTGTGGTGGAAGAAACAGCCTGAATACTTCGTGACCTGAAACACTGCTCCTGACAGCCTCTGCTCAGCCCAATCAGTTTTCTTTTTTTCTTTTCATGGCCGCGCCATGCAGTGTGCAGGATGTTAGTTCCCCAACCAGGGATCGAACCTCTGCCCCCTGCATTGGGAGCACGGAGTCTTAACCACTGGACCGCCAGGGAAGTCGCATAGCCCGATCAGTTCTGAGGTCAACAACAATGTGGGGGGAAGCAGAAATTCCCCGCTTCTTATGCAGTTCCTTGAACTCTGCCCCAAGCACACGCAAAAGTATATTCTGGCATCGGAGGCATCACATCTAATATGCATAGGAAAAGACATTTGAGAAAACACCCTATTTTTGCCTAACTTGCATTTTAAAGAGTATCTCAGTGGCCTTACAGGCACTTTATGGGCCTAGTGACTGAAGAGCCATGTTCCATCTGAGTTTCTACAGCAAGTTTGCCAAAGGTCAAAATAGCAAATCAATCAGTCCACAGATGTATATCTTTTGGTTATCGTGGTGCTGTTTTCATTGGATCTGAAGGCTGAAAGTGGGGCAGGTGTTCTCCATTCTCCAGACTCCCCACTTCTGTCCAACCAGCCCATTTCACACCTGCATTTCCACTACCTGCCTAGTCCCTGCAGACCACTAAGTGCGTCCAACATCAGCCAGGCGTCAAGAATTAGTGACTGGGGGCTTCCCTGGTGGCGCAGTGGTTAAGAACCCGCCTGCCAGTGCAGGGGACCCGGGTTCGAGCCCTGGTCCGGGAAGATCCCACATGCCGCAGAGCAACCAAGCCCGTGCGCCACAACTACTGAGCCTGCGCTCTAGACCCTGCGAGCCACAACTACTGAAGCCCGCGTGCCTAGAGCCCGTACTCCGCAACAAGAGAAGCCACCGCAATGAGAAGCCCGCGCACCGCAACAAACAGTAGCCCCCGCTCGCCACAACTAGAGAAAGCCCACACGCAGCAACGAAGACCCAATGCAGCCAAAAATAAACAAATAATAAATTTATAAAAAAAAAGAATTAGTGACTGACACAGCATCCTTTACGAGGAGGAAATGTAGTGTAAGAACTTGGGGATCGTCATCAACACCGCCCCAGCCCTAGCCCCAGTTTAGGGGAGGTACCTGTATGAGCAAGCCGTCCGCAGGGTCCTGGGCTAGAAGCCAATGAACAGCACCTTCACCTTGTGAGCGGAGACAGGTACATCAACACACACACACCTGCTTAGTACACAGCCTATCCATGGAAGGAAGGACCAGAAACCACGTGACTCTAGGGAGGCCCCACCCCCACCCCACCCCCACCCCCGGCTGGTTGGGAAGAGAGTGGGAGGGAGATGTAATTTTCACTGCACAGACTCTGTGTGCCTTTTGAAATGTGAACCAGGTGTATGAATTACCTTTATCAGAACCATAAGAATGCTCGTGGAGAACCTCCTCCCAGCTGTAACACTTCCCCGTAGATATTAGGGCACGGCTCAGATGTTTTCTTCCCTGGGTCATCTTTCTCAATCCTCCCAGGCAAAGCCAATCGCTTTCTTCTCTGTGTGCCCGTCTACTTTTGTTACACCGCCTGTACAAGGATGCTGTAGCCCGACTCTGACAGGTGAGGCCGGGGCAGGATGTTACTTGTTTCTGTAATTCTTACGGGAACACTGGCAATAGTTGCTGAATGGAGTCTCCCACACCATCCTCCCCTTTTCCCAGTTTGAGGCCCCTGCGGCTTGTTTTCACCTAACTTACCTGTATAAAGATGAGCAGATGAAGGGGTCATTCTGGGATTTTTCCCCCCATAGGTACTATCATCCCCTGGGCAACAGAACCTTCTATGATAATGAAAATGTACTCTGCCTGTGCTCTCCAGTACCCTAGGTGCTAACCACACGTGGATACTGAGTATCTGAAATGTGGATAGCTTGACTGAGGAACTGACCTTTAATTATTTCGTTTAAATAAATTTAAATGTAAATAGCCACATCTGGATAGCAGCTACCATGTCAGACGGCTCCTTTCTAGAGCTTTCTTCCCCAAGGGGACAGCCTTACCAGCCAAACAATACAACCCTTAAGCATGTTTGATTTTGAAACAATTAAATTGAGAGCAAGGTCAACAAAGTACTTGTTCCTAAAGTAAAAATTCAGTTTATTCATCTGTTGACGACACAGTACTCAAAAGGCAAAGTGTTTCACATCATAGACTTCACTTCCAATTCCTTGGAATGTTCACTTCTTTGACTGTAAAGAGAGACTAGACCGGAAAGCCAGGTAATGCTGAGGCAACTAAACTAAGGATGGAGCAGGTGGGGTGGGGCGGCACTAACGCCACCCTCCCAGGGAAGGGCACAAGGGGGGTGTTAGCCACAAGCTGATTGTGTAGAACTGTTAGCTGGGAGTGCAGAGCAGCCGTCCTGGACCCTCGGGCCATTGCGGGCTTCAGTCATCCCCACCACACAGGTACAGCAGCGCTTTCTGGTAGTCACCCTTGGTGTCTTGCTATAAGTGGCCAAGGAGAAAAAAGAAATTCAGGGTCAGGAGAAAGACCCACACTCTGCAGAAACACACAAGCAGGCCCACAGCACACGGAGCCTCTGTGGGACCTGCCCAGACACACCCAAACCATCAGAGGACCCTCAGGGATCGTGGCCCAGGGGAGATTACTGCCACAAGGGTAGAGAGAACACAGGGTCCTGGGGATTAACATGGTAAGTGACCAGAGGACAGAACCCAGTCTGCTCCTCCTGCACTGAGGTCCTGCCAACACCACCCCTTTTTTCCCTGGCCTGCATCCTTCCAGAGAAGACACACGAGGCACCTTCCTGCCTGACTGTGTTGTTTCGTGGACTCTTAAGGTCACGTGGGAATAAGCTGAGGAGTTAAGGAAATAATTACTGAGTCTAAATGCTCCCTGAATTTTAAACATATGCCCCAGTAAACCTAGTTATAGCAAAACCCAGCTCTGAATTCATCCCTGGTAACCACTGACACGCCTCTGAAATTTTCAGGATCTTTCAGAAAGAGGGGTTTGCAACATCTGTCTGAATTAAACACAGTGGGAGGGACCACAGTGAACGCAACTGCTCCTTATATACGAACACTCCATCCCTCCAAAACAGGGACAGGCTAAATGGGGAGGGGAGAGATGGGAGTTCTGAGTGAGGAAATGTTGCCAGGCTTATCACAGAGGAGTTTCAAGAAATGGAAATATAATAAAATGTAGATTAGATTGATCTAAGTCTTTTCAGGATGTCAGCAAGTCTTGCAGGATCACTGTCATGAGCACCAACTGTCACTGCAGAACAGGTGTGGGAAATACGAAATATTCGCCTGATTCTGTAAGATTTCAGGGCAAATCCTAATAGCGCTTTCAGAATAAATCCCTGATATTTGATGACGAGCACCTCTTCCCCGGGGAGGTAGAAAAACAGAAAACCGCCATTCTGCCATTGTTCTGACAAACGCCTGCCCAGGACTCCCAGCCCTCTGATGGTCAGGTGGGGCCTTACCTGAATGTAGTAGTACAGGGACTTGCCGTACTTTTTCTTGAATTCACATCTAATTTTCAACATGTCCACTTCACTGCGGGAGATCATGATTCTGATCAGGACCTTGTCGCGAGTGCCCTTGCCCTGAAAGTCAAATTTACGCTCCAAGTTACAATTCGCTGACAGTGTTAATCATTAGAAAAGAGTCTAGTGAGTTCTCCTGCACATGGAACTGATCTGGGTTCCTGATGCCGCCCTCTAAGAGACTGCAAAGATAACAGCAAAACTGCTCCCTTAAGAACAATGAGCGCCTTGGAATTCCAAACACACCAGCATGAAATCGGCACAAAGCCCCCATGCTGTACATTCAGTAAACGTGAACTGAGCGCTGACCGCTGCAAGGCTCAGGTCAGGAAGTGCGCGAGTTTATGTACGTAACACAAAGCTCCTGGATCTCGGGGGCTTAGAGAGCACAGGCTACCACGCTCACCGTGGCTCTGTGCCATTTTGAATGGTACAAGCAATAAGGACCACTGAAGTTTACATCCAGAACCTCAGACCAGAGAACGGGCCATACTTGACATGGAACCTGAGGGGAGATGGGACAAGGGGGTGACCCAGGAAGCAGCGGCAAGGGCCTGGAAGCCATAAAGCACAAGGCACATCTAAGGCATGGAAAAGGGGATGGGACTGTGGGAAGAGACAGTCCATTTAAGGGAAAACTGCAGGGCTGGCTTTGGAGTCAGACAGACCCAAGTTCAAGTTTGGCTATGTAACCTCAAGCAAGCTGAAGCTTTCCAAGCTCCATTCTCCTCATCTAGAAAGAAAATAGTCACACAAGCCTCACAGGTTTTTTGGTAATGATTTAAGATAAAGTAAGTAGTAGCACAATGCCTACTGCCTAGTGGTTGCTTAATAACCTCTCTTCCTTGTTTGTCCTTACTCTGGTGTACCAGGAGGGAATCACTGAGAAATCTGAACAGGAATCTGACATGATCACCATCTGGCATTTTCTCTCTCCCGTGGCACTTTGCTTTCTACCTGTACACAAACACGTGTTCAAGTAGTTGGGAGAAACAGAAGACAGATTTGTGCTTTTCTCACCTGTCACGTAAAAGCAGAGCTGACTAGTGTGTTCCTGCACCTAGACAGTGGGGTCCCTTCCTCCATCCGCTAGTCAGCAGACTTAGTCTGGGGCACAAAGGAAGAAAAAGCCTAGTGTGGAAACATGGACCTCTCGGCCAGTTGCCCTTACCTTCATGGAGTCGTACAGCCTGTCAGCAAAATACAGGGGCTTGTTCTGAATGCACTGGACTGTGGAGAGAAGAAAAGGGTCAGTAACTCCTCTCTCCTCCACCAGTGGGGGAGTGAAGCCCTGACCTGGGGCACCACCAGATGACCAGACGTAACAGGAATGGTCTCTGCAAAACAGAAAACACTCAGGGAAAACCAGGAATCCTCTGAATCAGCCCACTGTGCTTTTTTTTTTTTTTTTTTAAATAAATCTATATATTATTTATTTATTTTTGGCTGCGCTGGGTCTTTATTGCTGCAGGCGGGCTTCCTCTAGTTGCAGCGAGCGGGGGCCACTCTTCGTTGCGGTGCACGGGCTTCTCATTGCGGTGGCTTCTCTTTGTTGCAGAGCATGGGCTCTAGGCCCGCGGGCTTCAGTAGTTGTGGCACACGGGCTTAGCTGCTCCGCGGCACGTGGGATCTTCCCGGACCAGGACTCGAACCCGTGTCCCCTGCATTGGCAGGCGGATTCTTAACCACTGCGCCACCAGGGAAGCCCATCACTGTGCTCTTAAACCAGGGGACTCTGAGCGACGCAGAAACCCAAATGGATGTGTGAGTTCCCCCAAAGGACAGAGCCCTTTCTCTGGTTATCTTATTCCTCCTGGGCAACGCTCCATTCTACCAACGTAAGCCCTTCTTCAGTTCCATATCTTAAATTCATACGGTGAAGATTATGAAACTACCCAAATCATGTAAAGAAGCCATGCCTCCCAAAGCCACCTGAATTAACAGGATGGCCATTCGTTACTTCTGCTTCAGCACAGCTAGCTGACTGAAAGCTGATGTCCACTAGGGATGTGGGGCCACACCTGCTTACCTAGGTTCAGGAAAGCGTTTTCCAGGTCTCCTTTAACCTCCTTCTTGATGCTCTCCAGCATGTCATAAGGGCTGTAGCTCTTGTACCTTTCAAATACTAAAGAAAAGCAAGAGATAATTATTATAACAGAGCCACTGGTCAAAGCTATCAATGGTTACCCACACGGTTACGCATCACACACACACACAAAAAGATGATGATGATCATAGCGTCCTAGAGGGTTAGGGATTGCCACACAGACCGGAGCTGACACTGTACCTTGCCCTGGGACAGCCGAACCATGCACCTGTCCTAAATGGCACTGCCCCAGCCACATATTTTGACCATCTTCATCTCTCCGGCGTGGAACCCACTTTATCTGGGCCACGAGAAACAGTACATAGCACCCAACCAAGTCCATTACTTCAACAGATATGGCAAGATAAAATGGTCCAGAGGAGAAGAGGCAGCACAACAAAGCACCAAACATGAAAAGTATTTAGGGGAAAAAAACGATCCAAAATGGGAAAGAAGGATGAATGGACTTGGTGAGGAAAACTGGGTGCGATTAGGGGGTACAAAGCGGGGAGTGGGCTCTGTTCTGGCAGACCTGAGCCCCAGCACAGACACCCGGCTGGCCCGCTTGCGAGGGCCCTCCGTTGTGGCCCGGGGGCTCTAAGACCTCCCCAGCACAGCACTCGCCTTTCTGGAGGTGGCACACACTCCGCTCGGTCATGATGCTTATCCACTTGGGAACATCTGTCCCTCTCCTCTTCACGCCAGCATCATAGAGATCCTACGAGCACAACCAGCCACGAAAGTTAATTCCACAACCCAGAGCAAGCTCATTAAAAACCCGTCACGCACAAAACCCCAGAACCTATACGTTCAGGATGCCAAATGAGAAAGGACGATTGCACTGCAGACACAGGAAAAATGTGCTATTTAGGTCAAAAGTCTTAAGAGCAGTCTTCCTGAAGCACAAACATACGGCATGACAGTAGGTTGTTCGTGAGGGTGATGCTGTAGAAATCTCCTTCCCTGAACACCGTAGGGATGACCAAGAACCTCTACTCATATACAGAAGGACAAGCCAGTGCTCATTGGCACATCCAGCTCTTCTCCATTTGGCACGGTCAATAGCACATAAACTAATGGTCATCTACTAAAGACAGCTACAAGTCATGTACCCACCCCCAGACTTCTTAGAGACTCTGGAAATGATGGAGCTGGAAAAAAAAAAAAAGCTGGTCCAATCACATTTTCAGTTTCTAGAAAATTTAGGGGCTATAAGTAATGCTAAGAATGGCAGGGAAGGAGGGAGAAAGGCTTATGCAAGAGCCGATACTTATTCAGTGACCGTCCACTATCTGGGAGTTGCAGAACCCTTTTCTAGGGACTTCCCTGGTGGCGCAGCGGTTAAGAATCCGCCTGCCAATGCAGGGGATACGGGTTCGAGCCCTGGTCTGGGACGATCCCACATGCCGCGGAGCAACTAAGCACGGGAGCCACAACTACTGAGCCCGCAAGCCACAACTACTGAGCCTGCGCTCCTAGAGCCTGTGCTCCACGACAAGAGAAGCCCCCGCTCACCGCAACTAGAGAAAGCCCGCGCAGCAAAGAAGACCCAAAGCAGCCAAAAATAAATAAATAAATAAAAATTTAATAATAAATAAATTTTAAAAATCCTTTTCTACCTCCTGCTAAGTGGGCAACGTGAAATATACTGAATTTTAAAACTAAAATGGATTAAAATTAATTTTGTTCTTCAGCTCTTATGAAATACTTCGAGACAGCTGTCGACCCTCTGGGAAAGGCATGTAGCTCACAGTGATCTGAATCAGCTTCACAAATAGTTCCGGGTGATTATGGAACGAGAACCAGCAGAAGTTCTATTCAGCCAGAAAAGAAGGCAGGGCCTCTGTCCCTCTCACCTCTTCCCCCACCACCAAGGGCAGTAAAGCCCTGCCGTCCCTGCCTGTGCCTCTACCATCTCCTTCCACCGTTCTGTGTTGTGAATCCTATTAGTGTGTGTTTGTAGCAAATGCCCACCAGTGTGAACACCAGCATCACACCCTGCAGAAACAAGCAAAGTCTAAATGAGCAAATGTGAGTCAGAAACTGATCCTGTAACTAACACCAGCATTATAAGGGTATATCTTGTTGTAACTACAGCTTCCAGAAAGTGGAAATGCAGCCCGCAAATTCTTTGACATTCCTCCCTTCCAAACGCGGAGCCTACTTCCCCTCCCACTGACTGGAAGCTAGACCTAGTGACTCGTCTCTAATGAACAGAGTTATGACAGAAGTGGCAGTGTGTGTGACTCTTGAGATTACACCATAAAAGGCACCTGGCTTCCTCCTCGCTGTCTCTCTTGGATCACTCACCCTGGGCAGAGCCGGCTGCCATCTGTGAGGACATTCAAGCAACCCCTTCGAGAGGCCCACGTGGAGAAGGAGTAAGGCCTCCTGCCCACAGTCACATGGGTGGGGGACTACATGGGTGGGTGATCTGGGAAGCGGGTCCTCCTGACGCTGTCAGGCCCTCAGATGATGCAGCCCTGGTCAACATTTTGTCTCCAACCTCATGAGAAGTCCTGAGCCACTTCCCAGTTCCTGACCCACAGAAACTGAGAGATAGTAAGTGCTAGTTGTTCTAAGCCACTGAGTTCGGAGGTAATTTGTTATGCAGGATAGATAACTATACAGACTATCCAGAGACTAGGAAACAAAAGCTCAAACACCAAGAAGCTTGGCACTGACCCGGGCATCTTGGTCAATCAGTTCATAATCAATGACAGAGCCATCCTCTGCTCTTCGACCCTACGGGGAAAAAAAATAAATAAATAAAGAACATCAAATGTATTTCTTTGTACATTTTAAAACTGAAAATGTTATCTTCTCCCCAACTCATGTAAGCCACTATTTACTGAATAAACACCCTCCTGAAATTTTTCTTCACTTAAAAGTCTAGGTTAAAAAAAAAAGTCTAGGTAAGACCAAGGATTGTTACAATAATTGAGGCAGTGAAGTGGGGGCTATACCCTCTTTTTACCCAATTCTGGGCTAAGCATCTTACAGAATCTACCCTCCTCCCCCTAAAAAAGTTAATGATATTTAAGCTCCTTCCTTCAGAGAGCTCACAGCCCAGATGGAGAAATACGCATGGAATAAATGGTAAAACAACACAAGTATCTGTGGCTCTAAGTAGAAGTGAAATGCAAAAGAAGGAAGAAATCTGTCAGGCAGAATCGTCAGCAAAGTCTGTGGACAATGGGGTACCGCTGAGGTAAACCGCAAAGGATGCGTCAGATGAGGCTGGTAATGGGGAGCAGGAGAAGCCACTCCACACAGGAGGGACGGCACAGGGGAGCGATGTGCCGCCCAGCTCAAGAGAAGGTGAGCGGGAGGGAAGCCTAGCGAGGAAGACTAAGTTAGGCAGGGCCAGGGTACAGAAGACGCTTAAAGGCAGTTGAGAGTTTGGATTTGATGCAGCAGCAATGTCTGTTGATCAGGAGTTTGGTGCAAGTGGATTTCAAAGATGGGTGGGTGGCGGTATGCAGGGCACGTGGTAGAGAAGAGAGCTGGGGAGGGCGGTACGGAGTTGTTACGGTGATGGAGAGGTGCGTGGGCAGGATACAGCATGCCCAACGACCATTTGTCATCAGGGTTCCCAGGGAAAATTCCTCTTCCCTCGCCCAGCTCATACACATTAAACTGCACTCGGGTCAGAACTCAGACTCAGGAAGGAAATGCCTTTCATCCACATTAATGTGTTAACATTAGCAAACAAGCAAAGACCTCTCCAGGGAAACCACTACCTGGGCAAACCATCTCTTAAGAAATGAAAGCAGGTAAAAGAAACAAGAGGGTCACCTCCCACTGGGTTCTATGTGACCACAGATAAGGGCAAAATGACCTTCCCCAAGTCACAGTCAGGGCTGGCACATAAATCCAGGCCAGGAGCTGAGAGCCGCTTCTTCCTCCTCTGGCCCCAAAGTCCACCTGACCATACGGTTTTGCAGGATAAGAAATCCTATTATACAAAAATGACAACTCTGCAGTGACAGTGCAAACCCACTGCCGAAAATGCAGCTGGAATTTCTGATGCAGGCACAGAGGATTGAGTTAATTCGTTCCCAAGTATAAAATGAGGCGCGCAACTCGCCTTGGGAGGAAGCAAGGACAAAGAAATAAACCGGAAACCAACCTTCGATAGGGCGACCATCAGCTTGCGGAAGTCACCAGATGTGTCAGAAATGATATCCTTCTCCAGATCAGTCTTGTACACTTGGAAAACAAAACAACACTCTGGTTAGACGCTTCCTGCCTGTGCAGCCAGCCAGCCACCGGCCCCACTTATCCCCTGCCCGCCAAGCCTCTAAAAAGCAGAAACAGCTGTGGCAGCACGGATGTACCCACCCAAAGGAGGTGGATTCTCTAGAATGATTTTTACCCTCATGAAATCAGAACCAGTGTTATTATCAGTGACAAGGGACACACAGAGCAGGATCAGACCAGGGATCCTCAAGCTCACCTTTGATCAGTGACTTCCTGGGTAGCTAAAATACTGGCTCCCAAACTTCTTGACTATCTATACTTATTTGGATCATCAAAAAATTTGGAGGACTACACACACACACACACACACACACACACACACACACACAAACTGTGGTTTATTATCTACTGATCGAGAAAATGCACAATGGCAAAAACTAGTAAGAATTAAAGAGTACTTTTCAATGAATTTCTACTTTATTATTCAAAATAGCATCTATGTTTAAACGTAGTGGTACCACATACACATGTAAGCTGCATCATTTACTCCACCCGGGTCTCCTACACTGCTTGGTGCACAGAGGTCCACGTGCCTCTTGCAACAGTGATCTGCAGTCAAGAGCTGGGAACCTTCTCAGCAGAAACTGGACAGCACCCATTCCAAGAAATCCATGTAAAATACTTCCTACTTCTCCCCATCAGATCTTTTTTTCTTTTTTGTTTGTTTTCTCTGCTTTTGCTCCTGTATATCCTTTTGTGTTAGTTCTAGGGGAATATAATCATCAAAACCCAGGCCATCAGGAGATGTAGGAGAGGGACCTGGAACAGAGCAAACCCCTGGACGGTCCAGATGGCAAGCATTTCTCCACAAGTAATCCAGGCACCCTATCCTGAACACCAGCCCAGCAGGCCAGGATGGGGGGTCACAGAAACAGGGCTGAGAGGGTGCACCACAGAACTAGGGCTACTCACTTTCCTTGTAGACTCTGTTGATTTCCTGCAGCTCCTGGTTGGTCCTGGAGCAGATGATCTCAATGAGGGAGTCCTCATCGGTCCCCAGCCCCTGTGAACCAGGCATTGCAGCCATCAGCAGGGAAAGCCCTCCAGGCCATTAGCCCACTTCCCTGATCTCAATCAGGTAAACTACACACACAGATTGCGTGTGTAGCACGTCCCTTCCTGCATTTCTCCTGAGGGATCTGTACTGCATTCCTCAGCACAAGGTAAAGTTATATGCTATTCCTTTAAAAAAATGCTTCATCAAAATAAAAGATGGTTTAACTGACATGTTTTTTTAGCTCAACTATATTAAAAAAAATTTTTTTCCACTATATATAAATATATAGTGAAATAGGAAGAGACAGCAATGGAATACACCAAAATGTTAAAAGGGGTTGCCTTTTGGCGATGGGTTTATAAAATGAATAACTTTATCGTCTCCCTATGTTTCTTTATTTTTTCAACTTCTCTAATAATCAGCCATTACTTTAATAGATGAGAAATAATTTTCTTTATTATACAATTCTGCTCAGAAATTTAAAACAAAGGAATATAGAGATTTTATGCTGTCATTTGCAGCCAGCATCGTTAGATTGGAGTAAGTCTTTTACGAGGGAAAGGTATAGATGAGATAAAATTTTTAGCTTTACCTCTTTGAAATGCAAAATTGGGTTAATGTTAAAAATTTCATTCTTGTACTTCCATTTTTGCTTGATTGTGATGCACTCTTCAGGCATTTTAGAGAAGCAAAAGGAAATAATGAAGTGCCAAATAAACCTAGACACCAACACTTTATTAAGGAATAAGAATTTGATGGGTGATGTATTCAAATTTAATATATACACTTTTGAGCTGGCATGCCAGAGAGCTTGAAAGGACCCAATGAAACTTGTATTTCAAAGCTGGCTTCATGATCAAAGTCAAGATTTAATAATCAGGATTCTCTAATACTTGTCTTTCCGAGTATGGAAATATCACTTTGAACTAAGTAGAATTACAACTGTTTAAAATGTAAATCAATTATAAGGTGTTAATACAATAAGAAACTTACTTATCCACATGAAAAGTGTGTCAGCTATTAATTAAACTTATTAGAGTTTATATGTCCCTAAAAAAGTGGTTTATATAAGCTAAGCCTCAGGTTAATAGTTAATTTTGAATTTTATTCCTCATCTAATCTGAGCCAAGGCCTCTTCTCCCAGAGTTTTTTTTTTTTTTTTTTTTTTTTTTTTTTTTTAAATTTTTTATTTATTTATTTATTTATTTTATTTATGGCTGTGTTGGGTCTTCGTTTCTGTGCGAGGGCTTTCTCTAGTTGTGGCAAGTGGGGGCCACTCTTCATCGCGGTGCGCTGGCCTCTCACTGTCACGGCCTCTCTTGCCGTGCTGCACAGGCTCCAGAAGCGCAGGCTCCAGACGCGCAGGCTCAGTAATTGTGGCTCACGGGCCTAGCTGCTCTGCGGCATGTGGGATCTTCCCAGACCAGGGCTCGAACCCGTGTCCCCTGCATTAGCAGGCAGATTCTCAACCACTGCGCCACCAGGGAAGCCCTCTCCCAGAGTTTTTAATCACGATTTGTAGAGGTGCTGGCAAAGCCAAAATTTCTTCCCTTCTTAGCAAAATTTCTTCCCTTCTTCTTCCCTTCTTAGACCTTCTTAGCAAAAGGTCTACACAATATTCTATACAGATATTATAAAGAGATTACCAAGCATCTTCAAATATTTTAGGGGGCAGTTTTTCAATCTCAAGGATATATAATAAATATAGTCTAAAAATAACTCATGCATTGGAAGAAATGCTATATCCTGACACTGTTGAAACGTGAAACAGGTATAGCAATAGAAGATTTGTTTTCTTTCATCACTGATATACCCATGTTAATATCAGAGAATTCTAATAGTACTTTTTCTCTATATTTAAAGGTGACCTTGGCAATTTCAAACTTGGCCCAAGCTCTCCACAGACTGTCCACAGTTCCCATCACAAGGGCAACGTCTACTGTAACATATGGCAGATATTGCCACTGGTATTGCCAGAAGTCAAAACAGATTTTTTTTAAATAATAGTTCAGTTAATGTCACTCCAAGCTTTATGGATTTCAGAAGGGTACTCAGCTGTGATAGCTAATGGAAGAGCTGGCACAAGGTCAAAGATCTAGCAGTCAAAGCACCTTTCATTGGGCCCAATTACATAGATTACAATGGTGACTGACAGCTCAAACAGGTCTGTTTCAAGTCACTAATACCTAGTAATAGATACTTATAAAATTGCACAAATCACAACTCAATGAATTCTTGGCAAAAAATAAGATAAACTGATCTGAAGTGATGATGGTCAGAAGAAACCTAGGAGAGTCCAACTCATCCATGGCTCCAAAGGTCCCAAGACTGAGTGTTTTCAGTGTTCTTTTTATTAAACAGGATCATTAAGTGTTATTGACATTTTATCATTCTGTCCAACATAGCCTACTTAGAAAACTCAGAGCAAGTCTGCTCAGATAAACTGAGCACAGCTTGGGCCAAGCTGGAAAACTGATTTCAGAGCAAATCTTTCAGCAGCCCTGCGCTATCAACTTCTGGGCCCTGGAAATACCCGGTGGGAAGCTGCCTCTCTCTCGAGGTGCTCCGTGGGGGAAGGGATGACAACTGAGCTGTGACATTAGCTGGTGACAGACTTACAGCTCCATCTCTCCATAATTCAGAAATGGTGGCGTCACAGAAAATGCACTCGGACTTAGAAAAAAAATCAGAACTACAGCTTTCCCTCCACTCTGAGGCTTTACCCAGTTTTACCAGCAGAGGGCAGTGTCAGATTATTCAAAGTGTTGCAGGCACACTTCCGAAAAGGGTTCTGTGCTTTGCCATTAAACATGCATTTATGTTTATATATCTATTACATTTATATAATACTTGATGTTTTAGGTACACACAAAATTCAGGGGAACTTACAACCTGGAATTTTTACTATCTAATTTAATCTAAAAAATCCATGTTCAAAATAACTTTGCAAAATACAAACAAAAGACAGTAGCATGTGCCTTGATACTTTTGTTCTGAACAAAACACAGGAACCATTCACGATCTGAAATCACCCTTTATGTGCACTGTGATGTTCTGATTTTGCTCAAAATTTGAATCAAACAATGGGACCAGCAAGGAGAAGGTCACAAGAAACAACCAAAACGGCATACGCAGATTTTTGTTAAGCTTCACTTAAAAGCTATGAGTTTTACTTTTGCCTTAATATCATAACAAATCTTTTTTAAAGAGGAAGTGTAATCAAGGAAGTAGTTTTTCCAAATGGTATTCCAATTGCCCAGGTGCCAAGCAGTAGCAGCTGGTAACTGACTTCTCTGCATCATGAAATTTCTTTACAGTCTTAAAAAAAAGTAGTGGAAATATTTTTGGTACAAATCCTGAGCCTTATAGCTTCAGTTCATTCCCAAAAAATGATTCCAAATGAGAATTCAACATAACTGAAAATCACCTAATTACACTCAGGAAGCTGTAATTCACAAATATTAATGGCAGATTTGACAGAGATTGCATCTCACACGTGTTTACCTTCATGGAGGCTTTCAGCTCAGAAGCGTCATACTGAGCAGGTGTTTTCAATAGGCCCAAAATCACTGTCTCCAGGTGGCCGGACAAGGCTGACTTCAGTGCTGATGCAAGTTCCTTCAGAAAAACAGGCAACAACATGGAAAACTTGGTTGGTAACCAGTATTCCTTTAAAACTAGTAAGACAAAAATAGAGGCATGTGTTTGTAAAGCAGGTTGTGATTCTTTGACAACTCTGGGGTGTTCAGTCAAAGTATCCTTCAACCGCATTCCCTTTGGCAGACCTAAAGGTCAGAAATGGAAAGATCAGACTTTCCTCCGGTAAAATCCCCTAAAATCCAAGCTGATTTTGCCCTCTCGTCCAGTCAGTAAAAGGAAACCAGAGCAGCATGCAACGCCTCAGAAAGCTATGAGTGAATGCAGTTTACAATACGCTTACACTCGCACGTGGTAACAGCCTATGGAAGACAGGGCACTTTCTAGGGTCAAGGCCCCTGCTAAGAAGGAGGTGATCAAAGTGGGGAGCCTCCAAGGAAACAGAACCCTCGTGGCCTGCTGGTATCCTCCTGTGAAAGGTTTTGTGCAGCTGTGCCAGAGGTGGCTCCAGAAAGTCTCCAGGTGGAACCAGAGGCCCCCAGTTGGCTAGAAGTGATCTCATGAAGCTTTCCTATGCAAAACACTTCACCTAAGACTGAGAGAACCTCTATTTTCCATACCAAACTGGAATGGTATTATCAAGATGGTGGGGACTAAAGCCCTCCCCATTCACCCCTGGGCTTCCCTGCTGTATACTGTTTCTTAAAGGTTCCCACTGTTACCATTAAAATCCACTGACAGATTTCAAGTCAGAGGCCTGAGTCAGCACCCACACAGGCAGACAGATATCCCAATTCGATGTGGCTTTGACAGATGCTTCCCCGGGGATTAGATTTCCTACAAATCATGGGCATTGAGTGATGGCTGAACTCTCCTGTTGTAATTATTTTTTTCTTTTCACTTTTTCCCCCCTCTTCTCTCTTCCTCTCCTGCTTTGCAGCAGCACCCATGGCATCTACGACGTTTAGCCCCTAGAGGTATGTGCAGGCTCTAAGAGGTGATGTGCAGCCTGCTTCAGAGAGAATCTTCTCAAATCATTCACAGATGTCGAGGACTGAGATGGGTCTTAGAAATCATCTGGCCCAACCCTTTCATCACCTACTTTCTCCTGCTTCCTGAAGTCCTAGTAACACATAGCACTTAGGAGAGAACTTTAGAAGCTACACCTTCCAATTATAGCACCAATTTTCCAGCGTGGAACTCTGAGGTTAGGTAATTCCAAACTTAGCCTACCCTGACACTCCCCTCTACCCATTCTCTGTTCAGACTTCAAATAGCATTTGGGCACCTACTGACTGCTTCCACTTCTATAATAAACTCCTTATGGGCAGCCAACTTCCTGCTTCTCATAATGTCAAGCACAGGGCTTTCTTTGCACTTAGCAAAGAATATTTGTCCAGGTATGTTTGACAAATAAAATATGACCATTCCTTATCTGGAGAAACCTGGCATCTGCTCGAACATGAAAGAAACAGAACATCGATCTTCTGTCCCAGTTCCTGTCCAGTGCTACTAGCTGTACCCATGCTGTTCACGCCCTCACCTAGGCAGCCTGGGTCCCTATTGTTAAAGTACTCTACAGTACAGGGCCTTCTCCTTTATTATGCAAACAAAAGGTTCTGCTTTCAGGATTTCCTTCAGAAAGTATCTCCAGTATTTTATGTATCTTTCTTTAAAATGTGATTAATTCTCCTTAGCCCAGGGCTGAGAGGTATCAAGAATCAGTAGGAGAGTGAGTTGTCCCCAGCCCACCATGAAGCCTGTGAGGTCAGCAAACCCATCATGATTCTGTAACATCATCCCTCCAACAGGGTATGTGAGAGCTTTGTTCTCCATGTATCTCATCTGAAATCGAAATCCGGGCTTCTATATTTCTATGTACACTTATGTGTCCACACCCAAGTGTGTTCCAAGACCACACTCTGTAAGTGACAGCTGAAGGAGCAATTACAGGCATATTGTCCAAAGAGGTGGGCCTTCAGCTCCAACTGGAACTCAGCTCTACCAGCTCACAGATCCTTTAGGGAAAGTGGAGAAATAAACACTCCCTTCCATGCCTCACTATAGTAGATTAATGTCAGTCTAGCTGGAAGAAAAATTTTAATGCATATGAGAGGAAACAAGCTGCATGCTTTCCTATGTCCTTTCCAACTGTTTTGAGAGGTGGGAGAGGGAGATATAGCAGGGTGTGACCTGCAACTTCCTGGACCCTGGTGGTCATGTCAACTCCAAGCGCAGAAATGTCTTTTCTAGAATCCTTCCAGCTCACCTCCACTGTGACTACGAGTGAAAGCCGTAAGTCAAACGGGAGCTGCAGGAAGCCATGCTTACTGCACCGTCCAAGAATAAATCAAAAGCTTTTAATAGCAAGAAGTTAAAAATAAAGCAGCCTGTCTGTAAAAATAAATTTCCTAACACTGCGACAAAATAAAGGATGAACAAGTGCTGGGCTGTTCCTTAACCAACCACTCGTGGACAAGCATGGGAAAAAAAGCACACAAGACCCTTTAAATAGTGAGAGCATGGCAAGGTGAAGATAGCCTGGAGACCAAATGAACTACTAAACTAAACCTGGTGGTTGCAAAGCTCTTAGGAACGCAAGTGTATTTTTTTAAGAATGAGAGGAGTGTGTCAGGATCAATACTCAAATGGAGGCTAGTGTCCCAAGATTAAATTTAAAACATTTTATCAAGAACCAGCAGAAGTCATAAAGATGAAATGAGTGGCCACATGTAGAGAACGGCATACCTGGCACAAAGTTAGCATTCAATAAATGATACCTGTTGTTGTTTTCCCCTATCCTTTCTATTTCCAGAACTGCTCCCTTTACACCCTCTGGGTTGGAAGAGGGTGTGGTCTTTATGGATAAGCTCCAAGCACCCCAGGGGCCACGTATGTGTGAGTTGTGACTCTTACAGGATGTAAGGGGAAAACCTTGGATCTCCTAGGGTTCCAGAAGGCGCTTGCTGGGAAGAGCCAGAATTCATTAAAAAAAAAAGCAATGGCTGAGGAACTGAAATTCAACATGGAATGCCCTCCATCCCTGAACCTGTTGTACCTTTTTGGTCCTTCTCTGGTAGGCGAAGGCAATATCCTGTCTCTGTTCATTGCTGCGGTTGGTCAAAATGTTGACAATGGTGACCTCATCCACACCTATGAAGACACAAGTAGTGACCAGTTACTCAACCATATGCTCTAGTCCTTTGGGCTTACATAGAAGGTTTTAAGCATTTTTTCAACCTGAAATGTATATATTAGTCCCTAAAGTGAAATACCAAGACATTAGGATGTTTTCTTTCTGTCAGCACCCTCCACCCAACACGTATACCCTCTTTTCTGTTTTTCCTGACAGCCTCAAACCTCAAGTCTAAATAGACCTTTTTAAGTATCTGTATTTAAAAAAAAATAATAATAATTTCATTCATAAATTGGGTTTCTGGACTCAACAGTAGGAGGTGCATTTGTGGGGCTTTGGCAGTCAGATGGAACAACAAAGATTTAGAAAGATTTTAAATGAAGGTGCCCGAATTACCATTTAACTGAGGTCTTAATAGACAGTAACTGCGACCTGAATTAATAGAGACAATTATTTATATTTATTGCAGGATTATGGCTATATAAGCAGCTAGGTACAATTTCTATAATTATATAAACTGTCATGATGAGTCATATTTAATATGGCAGTTGTATTTTAATAGCATAGTTGATTAATACAATCCTACTTACTGAAGACTAAGTTGTTTTATAAGGAAAATAAATGTTCCACTGCTTTTAATATTCAATAGGCAATTTTAATAATCAATTTTATAACTTTATTAAAAAGAATAATGTTTTAATGTAAATTAAATCTAAACTGGGAGTTTTGAAGTGCCACCAAAATATTTTAGTACCTATTTTAATTGGAACATGTGTATTTACAAAGATAAGCAATGCCTTCTGGTATGTGAAAGTTTCCAATTTTATATCAGAAATACTCTTAACATGCCATTTAACTTAAGGAAGCACTATTTTAAGAATTCAGAAAGTGAAAGGTCTCTCTCCTGACTGATTATGAACTTAGTTTAATAAAAGGAAGTCTTTGCCATAACTGGATAGGTAATTCCTGAGTGAGAAAACAGCAGAGTGGTTAAGCCTCCAAGGTCACACGTGAACTGCAAACAGCCCAGCCTATAGGAAATCAGGAGTTCCAAAGCAACAGAAAGGTCAGAACGATGATGCTCTGAGACAGAGGCAATGAGCAGACTTACAAAGAAGGTATTCTAAACTCTCAAGTGTGTTAGAAAGATCAAAAAGCAGAAAGTCAGAATTTCTGGGTATAAAAATAAGTAACATTTTTGTATTTACATACTCATTTTTAAGTGAATTCATACCAATACGTTAGTTACCTTAACTGCAGCATTTATACCTTTAGCTCTGATTTTCAGAGTAGCCAGTGTCAATGTAGAAACCCAACTGCTGAATATGAGATTGTTTCGAAGATGCTTATTTTGGCAAAAAATAAAGGGGGAAAATGTCTAATAATAGATTGATTAAATAAATGTTTTTGTCCATATAATGGGATAATATACAGACATTTAAAATGACGGTATAAAGTATTAAATGACATGAAAAAATGTTCACAATATACTGTTAAGTAAAAAAACAGGTTGCAAAACAGTACACCCAATCTAACCTGATTTTTGTAAAAGGCATGCTCATGTGTAAGAAAATATGTTGAACCCTTCATACCAAAACCAAATTTTTTTATTTTTATTGGAGTATAGTTGGTTCACAATACTGTGTTAGTTTATACCAAAATTTTAATAGGGATCATCTGAGTGGTAGGATTATAGATAATTTCAAGTTTTCTTCCTTTTGATTACCTATAGTTTCCAATTCACTATGATGAGCACAAGAAGGGTATTTTTAAAATATATACACCATGAATGACATATAATCATTGATCTAGAATCAACTAGTGACTTCACCTCACGAGATTCCCGGTGTGGTTCTAAGTACTTTAGTTAGAATAGAACACGATATGCATGATATTCAGGAACTGTATCTATATCATTCTCTTTGGTTTCCAAAACATCCGAATGCAAACCATCTTATGTAACCCTCACAACAACCATGTGGGGATGGCTATTTCTCTTCCTCGTTTACAGATGGGGAAGCTTGAAGCTTAGAGAGACGGAGGTCCAGCTCTGCCACTGTTACCGTGGAAGCATCTGCCCTCCTGGGGTCTTAGCATCTACACTTGCATGAGGAAGGGGCTTGAACAATGACCTCCAGTTCTGCTTCCACAAAAGACTAACACAGAAAATCGAGCTTTTTTTAAAAAAAATCTATTCTACAGAATGTACTGCAACTCTTTTATTACTTATTTATTTATTTATTTATTTATTTACTTATTTATTTATTTTGGCTGCATCAGGTCTTAGTTGTGGCATGCGGACTTCTTAGTTGTGGCATGTGGATCTTTTTAGTTGCGGCATGCGGACTGTTAGTTGCAGCATGCATGCGGGATCTAGTTCCCCGACCCGGGGCCCCCTGCGTTGGGAGCGTGGTGTCCTACCCACTGGACCACCAGGGAAGTCCCAAAAATTGAGCTTAAGTACAGGCTGGATAGATTTCTTCACAGACTCATTAAGGCTTACCAGGCTACTTTCATGGATGTATCTGGTCACATGGGCATGCATGCCTGCCCACACACATGTGTTTACATATGTTCTCTCTCAATATTCTATAGCTTTAACTTTATATTAGGAAAACCACTTGTTTATAAACGTCTTTTTCCTTTACACTTAACTTTCTTACCCAAATCTGAAAATGCTGGAGAATAACAAAATACAATTATACCCTCTAATCTCAACTCTAATATTTCCTAAAACCAATCTTTGGGCTGCTGACCTAAACGCATGCAAAGAACACTGACCCATAAAAAATCATTCCCCCTTGGAAACAAGTGCAAAGTTGTGTTTGTGTCAGAACGTGGTCCTGAGCCCACCTGAATGAGAATCACATGAAGCACTTATTAAAAACAACAGCTCCTGGGCTTCCCTGGTGGCGCAGCGGTTGAGAATCTGCCTGCCAATGCAGGGGACACGGGTTCGAGCCCTGGTCTGGGAAGATCCCACGTGCCGCGGAGCAACTAGGCCCGTGAGCCACAACTACTGAGCCTGCGCGTCTGGAGCCTGTGCTCCGCAACAAGAGAGGCCGCGATAGTGAGAGGCCCGCGCACCACGATGAAGAGTGGCCCCCACTTGCCGCAATTAGAGAAAGCCCTCACACAGAAGCGAAGACCCAACACAGCCATAAATAAATAAATAAATAAATAAAAATTGTATAACTTAAAAAAAAAACAAAAACACAGCTCCTATGTATAAAATAGATAAGCAACAAGGATATACTGTACAGCACAGGGGATTATAGCCATTATCTTGTAATAACCTATAATGGAGTATAATTTGCAAAAATACCAAATCACTATGCTGTATACCTGAAACTAATATAATATTGTACATCAACTGTACTTGAATAAAAAAAAATTAAAGAAAAACAAAACAACAACAAAAATAAAACCACAGCTCCCTGGGCCTCCCTGCCCCCGAGATCTGATTAAAGACTCTTGCGGACTTTGGACCTGGCAAGGGGCATTTCAACCAGCTCCCTGGTGATTCTTTATTTGAGAATCGCCAACAGAGATGGAAAAGCATGGGTGGGAATTGGAAAGGTCGTTGGAAATCTGCCTGTGTATAAGACTATTAAATTGCTTCTACCAACTGCTTCTGTGAGGTGCAGGGTCAACTACAATTTTAGGGAAAGAAATGCTTACCTTTGTTCAAACAACCCAGGTAAGAAATAACACCTGAAAAGAGCTCACTCCACAAACTTCAGTGCAGTCCCATGCTCTTATAGTCAACGAAACAAACCTCTCTTAGCAATCAAACAATGAACCTTTGTGTTCATAGCAGCTTAGCATTCAGCCAACAGAGTCAGAATACAATCCAGTTACTGGAAATCCCCATAAAGAGCCTGGGTGGTTAACCTGAATCTCACCTAGGACTCAGCAACAACTAGAGCCTGAAGGCATCGAAGTGTATTTTACCTAAATTATTCACCAAGCAAACAGCCTGCCGTGATGCAGCATCCAGCAAGCTGGGACCCCTTACCAATGAAAGATGTGATACATTACACAAATGCTAATGCCAGCAACCACAAAGAAAGTAAATGGAGGCTATTTCTACCAGCGGAAGCCCCCTCCTCCTTCCGAGGGCCTCACCTGCATCAGCTGTTCCTCCCATACCACTGTTCGCAAGTTTCAAATTGAACTAGAAAGAGGAAAAAAAATCATAGAGCCTGGGATCAATGGCCTACTCAAAGCCACGTAAGGCATGTCCTGTGTTGGAACACCAGAATGCACACATCTGCCAGTGGGATTTAACCATCTTATCTTCAGAACAGTGCTGCTTCCTCTCGACCTGGCATCATAACTGGTGAGACGGTTTATTCCTGCGGAAAATAGTTCAGTCCAGGTTGAAGCTGCAAGGGTCATCCGGTGACTCACCACTCCTGCCCAGGATGCAGCTGAAGGATGAGGGCTGAACATTCAGCTACCTGTGTCAGCACAATCACCGTCAACAAATGCACAGCAAGTGCCAGTACACCAGGAAAGCTTTACATTTAACAAGGTTAACGTAGGCACAGACGACGGCAGATGAGGCTCTGCCTCTCTGGATTTGCACTTTCCGATCTCTCCTGTGCCAGTGCGAAGGGAAGTGTCTGCTGAGGGAAGGAGCCCAGGGTCGAAAAGAAACCACGTGGATGAAGCAAACGCATAAAGAAAACAATAAATGTGAAAAATGCCTATTGTCCCATCCCATTCCTCTTGTGTTTGATACAGAAGGTCACAAAGTAATCCAAGCAAAGCCTCACATTGGGAAACAATGACATGAGTGCAGGATCCCACAGAATGTGGGTGAGAACACAGTAAATTCTGTGATTCAGGCAGATTTTTTTTAATGCCTTTTTTTAAATTTAATTTTTATTTTATATTGGAGTATAGTTAATTTACAATATTGTGTTTCAGGTGTACAGCAAAGTGATTCAGTTATACATATTTATATACATATATCCATTCTTTTTCAGATTCTTTTCCCATATAGGTTATTATAGAATACTGAATAGAGTTCCCTGTGCCATACAGTAGGTCCTTGCTGATTATCTATTTTATGTGTAGTAGTGTGTATATGTTAATCCCAACCTCCTAATTTATCCCTCCCCCCAACCTTTCCCCTTTGGTAACCATGAGTTTATTTTCGAAGGCTTGTGAGTCTGTTTCTGTTTTGTAAATAAGTTCACTTGTATCATCTTTTTAGATTCTACATATAAGTGATATCATATGATAGTTGTCTTTCTCTGTCTGACTTACTTCACTTAGTATGGTAATCTCTAGGTCCGTCCATGTTGCTGCAAATGGCATTATTTCATTCTTTTTTATGGCTGAGTTAATATTCCATTGTATGTATGTACCACATCTTCTTTATCCAATCCTCTGTCGATGGACATTAAATATTAAATGTCTTTTCAACACTAACAGAAGTTAAGATTTTCAAGATTGGTGAGGAACTAAGACATAAATTTATTTGGCTCCTGATGGAAAGCAGCACGAAAGTCTTTAAGCATTTATTCACTGAATGAAAATGGCCAACTAATCTTATCAGCTAACTACAAAAATGCTTCCCACACTCCGGGGCATCTGAAAAAAATCAGTCCCTGTTCTAAGTGCTAGTCACCTGAAGCCACAACTCTGGCAAGTGATGCCATGGGAAGGCACCGCTGACAGCAGGGTTCACACAGAAAACTCTGGGGTCGTGGGTTCCTTAAAACATCAGCCATATTTTTAAAACAAAGAACACTTGCAGTCTAAAATAATGGCTGAATCCAAACCCACAAAATGGGCCTCCTGGAGTCTCCTCCTCCTCCTCTCTGCGGGTGGAAACCCCAAGTCAGCTCCACATCTGGCAACGCATGGAAAATGTGCATCTTTACTGTTCATGGCAAGGAACCAAGAGGCCATTCTGCACAGGATGCTGACTCACATCTGCCAAGGCACACTGACTGCACAGAGAAAACAGATTTCATTTTGTTCGATAAAGGACTCAGGAGGCCCTCCAGGCAGGGCTGACTGCCTAGTTAGAGAACAAAGGAAAACTGCCCAGATCCGCTCCTTATCTAGATCATAGGTAAAACCAGGACTTGGCTTAGGTTACTGGGCATATCAGTATCAAACCTCAGAAATCATCTTTACAACAAGGTCATAGGCAGGCCACAGAGAGAGGAGAAGGCACAGACCCATGGGTTTTATTTTATTATAATATTAATAGTATCGACCATTCACTGAGTACCTACATGCCAGGCATTTTACAAGGTGCTCTGTACAAAGCTCTCCTGCAATTGTCATCGTGTCCGTGTGCGATGGGTGTTATTGTCATCCCCACTGTACCAATGAGGAAAAGACGAGGACTCACCCAAGGTCACACAAGCAAGTCACTTGCAGAGCTGGGATTCAAACCAGGGTTAAATATCTACGTTGGGCTATTCTGCCTCCTGTTACAGAAGATAATCCAAAACTTGAAAATAAGGCAAAAGGAAGGGAACATGTCTTCCCAGTGTGGCTAAAAGGCCCATCCAAGACTGTTTCTCCAGGGCACGCTCTCACTCGACTTGCTACTCACTACTGATTATGGCATAGGCTCTATGGGGTTACGTGTTAACTTGTAGATTTTGGTCCAGTAGAAAGGACAGCCCCCAAGATTATGGCTTCAGTGCCCTGAAGGACATTAACGGTCTTGTATCCAGCCTAGCAATCTTCTTCCAACATTCTTTCCTCAGTGCCTATAAACACCTAGTCTCTCAAATTTCCCTTTGAACCAGCCCTATCTCAATGAATTAAATAAATGTTTGCCACGTGTTTATCCTGTATCTCTATGAGTCATGTCTGTACCTTTTTGAATTATAATTTGGTACTTCTTTATACCACACTCCTCCACCATGTTGCTAAAAAGGATTGGAGACAGTAACGTGTCTATTTGTCTACAGAACTGGACTTAACTATTTAGCACATACAAATGTACACCCATTGACTAATCTGTAGATAATGATTTGCCACCCAGTAACAATGCATGGCCACTGAGCTAACCCAACTGAGGTTTTTTTCAAGAGAAAGAGCTAGAAGACTCTCTTCAGGAAATAGCCATTCGTAACTCAATGGGAGCCTAAAATGCCACTAAGAGTGACTTTAGAGACAGAGAAGCACATGCACGCACACAGACACACACTCACACACACACTGTTGCCCAAAGTACCCTTCCCACCATCTGCCGCGGTGCTGCCTGGCCCGACTCAGGGAAAGCGTGGTTTAGCTAAGTGCCTAAGAAGAGGATCGGGCCCAGAAATCAAATTTCTTCTATTTCCATTCTGCTCTGGTCTCACCTCAGCTGAGTCCCTTAGAAAGGATTTAAGTACAGTCTCTTTGGTAATCCCACCGGGTATTTTAATCATCTGGAACCCTGTCTGCCTTCCGTGCATAATTACATTTCTGAGATACTCTACAGGACCAGCAGGAAAACGCAAAGGTCACTACTCAAGATCCAAATCAAATAAAATTGCAAATGAAGGGTTACGCATAAAATGCAAGCACCAATTTGTGCCTTTGTTGCTCTACCAGCTTCCTGAGTCAGAAAGTAAAAAATCTGAACAGATGTAAAAGAAACTGATACCCGCCCTGAACTCAGCTGACAGAGAAGTTACCATTTATTGTCTCAGCACTGCCGACACCAGACAAGAACGAACGTGGTGACTTCCATCGTCCCTGGGTGTCTGTCACCGGTATTTGGGTTTCCTCATGGAAAAGAGGTAACCATTTTTTACAAAAAAAGAAAAAGCTGACAGGCAGGCAACACAGCCGATGCCTACAATGAGAAAGGCACCAGGGACCCCTTCACCCGTGTTTCATAGGCTCCTTGGCTTAAGTTTGGCATCTACATACCCGAGTAGACAATGATCATCTTGAAAGAAATCAGAAAATCTGTGCCCAGAGTAAAGGTGACTGTGACTCAGCACTGGTCCCTCTTTGTTCCCAGCAGTGCTGTAAGATGAGAATTCAGTCTAAAGTCAACTTGAACACAAAAGGAAAGTCCTCATCAACGGGAAGGTTTTGTTCCCTCCGGTTCACTTCCGGGATGGTTAGAGTGAGAAGGCCCTGGGCTACGTGGGGGCACAAGGGCCTTTCCCACAAGCACGCTCACACTCAGGCTTGGGGGTTCCTAGTTTGGGCCCACACCTCCGACGCCGCTCCTGCGGGAGAGAAGCTACTTTCCAGAGCCAACCTGCCTCCTGGTATCTTCAAGAGAATACGTTCCTAATCGCCGTCTCAGCTACATGAATATACCTCCAGGTGTGCAGGTGAAAGCAAAAATACACATCCTGGCTTCCTTCCCACTGCCATGGGATGTCAGTCTTTTGGCCACGCTGGAAATCTTAAGCGGCTCCATTTCAAAAGTATAAGAAAAAAATAAGCGCAGCAACTTGCTGCCGTTATGCTTCTATACTTGTGCTTATAAGGGGGGGGTGGAAAATCACCCGCTTCTGCAACCCTTCCGGAGAACACAAATACTGCTAAAATCAAAACTGGCAATAATAATAGGGCAATTCATTACCCTCCCCTTCCAGAGAGAGACCGAAGCTGTACCAGTTTATTGGCACTTACACTAACTCCGGGGTTGTGCTGCTTCTAATTACAATCTATTTTATGTAGTCTAGATTCATCCTTTTCTAATTTAGCTGACTTTCCTTTCTAGTTATTTGGACCCATATGGTAAACCATTCACAGCTGTGTTGTACACTCTGCAGTATATATTTAACCCAAGGCCAATCTAGACCAAGAGACTCCTACAGATTTAAGCCTCAGAAACCTCTTGTTAATTAAGCAATATTACTACTTTTGCATGGCTTTATTCAGTTTCTAACTAGACATTAATTAAGGTAAGTAATTGCAGAGTCTACCTCAAGCCAGAGCATACACAAAGCAATCATGCATTTGGTTTAGGTGACATGCTCAGGGAACACTGAGATTCCTTCAAACCAAAAACAAAGCAGTCTTACAAGCGTGAGCTAAATTCATTTTGGAAAAAAGGATCAAAGCTCACTAGGGGACTGTTAATCCTTTGGGGATAGGGTCCAGATTCTGGAACTGCCTTCTGCTGCCTTCTCTTGCCAGGCACATATCCTGACTCTGCACTCACCTGTATGCTGTGGTATCTGTGTACATTTTCACTACTATTCAGGTTAAATATGTACTTTCTCACATGATCCCAGGCGCCTGGGCATTAGAAAAGTTTAATGAAATAAAGTCCTTGCCCTCAAGGAGCTCACTTTCTGGTGGGAGAGACAAACCCATAGATAAATAACTATAACACAATGTGGCAAGAGCTATAAATGAGACGAAAGTATTATGAGACACAGATCAAGGAATAAATGATTCTGCCTCCCTCTTAGAGAAAGCTTGGAGAAGAGGCGGTGCATCAGCTCACGCCAAGATGAGTGGGAACTGCCTGGATGTCAGAAGTGGGCCAACACTCCCACTAGAAGCGGGCTGCACAGTCCTGAGAGCAAAGGCTCTGTTTGTGGCACCGAATAGCCTGGAGATGAAGCTAGACAGAGAATCTGCACTGGATGAGGCAAGGAGGCCCGTAAAAATAAGGACAGGGGCTTCCCTGGTGGCGCAGTGGGTAAGAGTCCGCACTCCCAACGCAGGGGGCCCGGGTCAGGGAACTAGATCTCACATGCATGCCACAACTAAGAGTTCACGTGCTGCAACTAAGACCCAGCACAACCAAATAAATAAATAAATATTTTATAAATAAATAAGGACAAATGCCCTAGCAGCCCAGGCGAGAGATAAGGGCAGAGGAGAAGGGAGGGATAAGAGCTGTTTTGGGGCCTTCTGACCAGTCTAGGCAGCACCAGCCTATAGATCTCACCCAGGTCTGCCCTTCTTAATCCTCCCCACTGCAGGCCTGCCTCGGTTTACAATCCTTGGGTTTAAGAGCAGTGAGCAACCCTAGGCCACAGGTGACTTGCTCACAGCCCTTCTTCCTGCGAGTAGTCGGATAGGGAAGCAGACGTACGTCAGGCAGTACAGGTAATGCCCAGCATGCTCTACATTCGGCACACGCACACACACACGTGTGCACACACAGGTAGGCTACCCTATCTGAGAGGGGAGGCCCAGAGGGTCATCTTTTCACGGTCCTTTGGCTTTGTTTGTATCAGCATTTGAAGTTTACCGAGTTTCCTTGGATGTTAGGGAAACACCAATTAATTTGCATTGTATTCTCCTGGAAAAGGGTCGGTTAAGGTGGGGCAGGAGTTTCCTAATTACACTTAAAGTGAAAGGCATTCTAAAAGGGAAGGTAAGATCTTAATTAGCTCATTTTTTTAAACTAGTGTTAGTATCTAAAAAGATCAAGAGGAAGGAGAAAAAAACAAAAGGGATGTGAGTTTCCCAACTACAGCTGACCCTCGAACAACTGGAGGGTTTGAGGTGCCGACACCCCCAACAGCTGAAAATCCACATATAATTTATAGTCGGCCCTCCTTATCCTCAGTTCTGTATCTGTGGATTCAACCAACCTCTGACCACGTAGCACCGTTGTACTTACCGTTGAGAAAAACATCCACGTGTAAGTGGACCCACACAGTTCAAACCCATGTTGTTAAACTGCGATGACTTCATTTTTGTTTTTAATTTAGTTTACTGCTTTCCGTTATGAAGGTAATACATGTCACCATAGAAAAATTGGGAAAAACAGAATATACCGAAAACACAGGAAAAGAATCAATTACCCATAATTCTATATATCAGTTAAATGCCTTTTATTTTTTTCTTTTTGACATAAAAAAAATTGTGGTGGTATGATCATACTGTATATGCTATTTTATGCCCATTTCCTATGCAACTGACAAATTTAAGGTGAAATATATGAGTGTTCCAAAACTGATTGTGGTGATGGTTGTACAATTTTGTGAATATACTAAAAAAACCCTGAATTGTACATTTTATATAGGTGAATTGTATGAGATGTGAATTATACCTCAATAACAATGTAAAAAAATTGTTTGCAAACTTTTCTTTTCATGTCTTGGTGACATTCTACAGATACTCTATGTAATATAAAGGCAGTTACCACAATGTACTAAGTCACTCTCCAACTAGAAGATGGATCTAGGTTTGTCACCATCATAACCAATGCTGATATAGCACAGGGAGATCAGGTCGGTGCTTTGTGACCGCCTAGAGGGATGGGATAGGGAGGGTGGGAGGGAGGGAGATGCAAGAGGGAAGAGATATGGGGACATATGTATATGTATAACTGACTCACTGTTATAAAGCAGAAACTGACACACCATTGTAAAGCAATTATACTCTAATAAAGATGTTAAAAAAAAAAAAACCAATGCTGATAATAACATCTTTGTTACAACTCTGAGCTCTGTATATCTATCATATTCTTTCCTCTCGAGTTTCCTAGAAGGATTTAAGGTTCTAAATATACCAACAATCTAGAAACTATTTTAAAGGACCAACAGACTTAACTCAAGAAAATTCAGTTACTCTTTAAAATCACTAGGCACCAAAAACAAATAATAAAAAGCAGTCCGAAGCGGGACCCACTGGGCATTAAGCTTGGGAGAGAAGAAGACAGGAGACCAAAAGCTGGACCCACAAATATAACATGTATCTGATATCCACAGAATCACAGCTAGAAAATGTTCTCATGCCTGAAAACAACTCATGGCCAAGTAAAAAGCCCAACCCTGGCAGGTGGGTAGCATAACATTGGGGTGCTTGAGAGCACAGCCCTGGGGCTGGAAAGAGTCGTGTTAAAACCCCTATCTGAACCACAGCCAAGAGACCTGGAGCATGTTAATCCTAAATTGTGTCCCCCATAAATTGGGGATGACAGCACCCTACATGAGAGGATTAATCTGAAGTTCATCTAGGAAGAATGTTCCTGAAGTGCTTGGTGCCACGCCAGCCCATAATGAGCAGCCCTCAATAAGCAGCTGCAACCCTGATAATGGTGACGTCATCTGCATTTGACCAAACTGGAATGCAGGAATCCAGATCTTAGCCCTCCAGATGTTTCTGCTTAGAAACTACAGTATTTTTCTACGAACTCAGAAAGCGCCTGAAGGTATTTTTATTACCCTGGGAGTTTCAGCTGTTACCAGAGTTCATTTGCGCAATCTTTACATTCCAGTGTGCTAAAAGCTTTCTCATGCAGGGATAAAAGCAGCCTTTGTCTTACGCTTGTAAAAGGCACCTTCTTTGTCAGAAGAGTTAACTGTTAAACTTCTCTACAATGGCTAGTTGGGAAACCCCAGGAATGTAGGCACATCCAAATAGTGAGAAGGTGAGTTTTTAGGAGAGCGGATTGTGTGTGCGTGTGTGGTGTGTGTGTGTGTGTGTTAAGGTGACATATTTTGAGTATTATCTATATGCCAGGCACCATGCTAAGTGCTTCCTACTTCACAACAACCCTGTGAGGTGGGAACTTTTATTAGCCCCCCTTTTACAGTAAGCAAGCTGAGGCTTAAGAAAGTTAAATGTTTTCCCAGAGTCAGACAGCTAGTAAATTAGTGGTAGAGCTATGATTTGAACCCACAAACACATATGCTCTCATCCACTAGGCTCCACCAAGTAGAACTGACTGCAGGGAGGTAAGCCCTGCAGATTTTAGTTTCATTTTCTGATTAGTGACTTCCTGACTTCCCAGCCTGGCCTTTGACAAGTACGGTCATTTAAAAGCACCAAAAAAGATGGCTTTTTGAAGGTAGTTAGTTGTCCAGGCCACTGTAGTGGGAGGTGCCCACAATGTCCCCATGGAAACTAAGGCTGCTTTGAGGCCAGTGATGCAAACCTATGTCCTATTAGAACCACAGGACGTAAAGGATCTTTCTACACTCCTTCCTATCCCCGGAAACACAGTCACCAGTTTCTCCAAGGGTTCTAGGAAAAGTGACTATGCAATCTATCCTGCAAAATAAGACAATTCTGAGGGCAAAAAGGGGGCACAATCAGTAAATATGCAGGCATAACGGGGACACATGGTCACGCCAATTTTAGGGCCCCAGGTCACCCTGACTGAGGTCCCCAGTCGGTCAGTGACCTGTATGTGAATTGTATGCATGTGTCAGTAAGTAAAAACACTCCGTCGTCCTAATGTCCCACAACTCGTCAGCAGGGGATGAACCAGCAGCCACTCTGGCTGCTGGCTCACATATGTGTCTCAGACTAGCCTCATATAAGAAGCACTTTGTCCAAAAGGGGAAGAGTGTGGTGAATCACAAGCATCACCACAATAATCACAGTGTTTCCAAGGACCTGGGGATGGGGCAACCCCAAAGATACGTGCTTCGTTAACATAAGCCAAAGAAGTCTGAACACTGGCTTTTGTGGATACAGAAAACAGCACGATGACCTGAGCAAGCCCTTGCTCAACTCTTACCCAATTAAATGCTTTATCTGCTTTATTTCGGAACAGAGGCTTTTATGCCTCCTTGTTCTCTCTTACTCATCCTGGAACTCTAGGAAATACAATCATCCCGACAGCTCTTCAAATACAAGCTCCAAGACTAAGGAGGGGCGTAACTTGTAGAGCTAAACAAAAAAAGAAGTCTGAATTTTTCGCTCATTAGATCAATCTGAGAGCAAAGCAGTAAAATGTTCCCAGCATTTTTCCAAGAAATGTAATAAAATTCAAGGGGATTTAGGACCAAAAAGAGGCCCTTAGGGAACACCATGACCAAATTCTTCCTTATAGAAGGGGCAATGAGGCCTCCAAGTGAGGAACTCAGCCCAAAGCACACACCCAGGGGATCAGACCTTCCTGGCCCTCAGCTAAAGCCTATTTCCATGTCACTATGCTATTCGGTTATTTAGTTTCTCATGTTTTAAATCTTCTTCTCTCCAAAGAGAGGAGGGAGGGAGGGAGGGAGGGAGAAAGAGGGGGAACGAAGGAGAGAAGGATGGGGTGGGGTAGGGTAGGTTTCGATCGCTCCATTAAAGCTTGATGACAATTTCAAATGACCAACGTATGAAGGTTCAAGAAAGAGACTAGAAACCCTCTGGTCAGTGTTTGACGAGGAGGACAAATGTATGGCCTACCTTTCGTCTTGATGGCTGTCTCTATGTTCAGAGCATCCCGCTCGGCATCAAAGTTGGTGTGCGCTTTGACTGACCCGTATGCACTTGGAGGTGTGGAGTGCTGAGGTCAAAAGACAAACACACTTCAATCACACATACTTAAAATCCTCTTGTTGAAATGTCAATTCCTAAAATATTTTTTTTCCTATTGTTTCTTTTAATAATTCACATCATTCTTAGGCTAGGTAACTCACACATAGGATACGAAACTTCCTTATTTCGAATTGAGAATTCTTCTTCAAAGGCTCAACTAGTTTAGAATACGATAAATCTATTTCTACATTTCATCTTACTTTTCACGCAAGCTCAGAGGCGGAAAACGCAAAGCTGGGCACCTGAAACCACCCGTTTCTTTGCGGAAGGCTTTGAAGAGCACGAAACTGGGCTGGCCAAAATTTGAAACAAGCTGGAAATGTGGAAATGCCTGAATGACGAGTGTGTTTAGCCAAGTTTTTGCTACAGGCACATGAATTTCCACTGAGCCTGTATCGTTGAGCTCACAATTCTTTAAAAAGCAAATGTAGAATGCCTGCCTGCCTGTCTCAGACTATGAGATAAGTGAGGGAAGCATCTTCATCCTGTATCCTCCCCCTTTGGCCACCGCCGTGGAACCAAGGTGGTCAGGCCACATGGCCCACATCCTCTTCATATCGGCCAGGTTCCGCCTGCTTTCTCTACTCTCCACTCTGCTGTCTTTAACACGATCCCCTCTGCCTACTACTCTCCCTAGTATTTTTTCTTCTCACTGCCTTTTAAACCACGGGTTCTTCCTTTCTAGTGCTTTTCAAAGCCCATCACCCTTCCAGATCTGATGGACCCTCCCTCGCCCGACCCACCCCAGACTGAGGTAAGGACAACAGCATGATTCTACATCAGTTCTCCTCTCCAAAGTGTTAACTTCTCTCCTTTGAAATGCTCTTACAGCTTTCCTCCTCCCTGCTATCCAGTCCCAAAGCAAAGGACAGACAAAACAGGACTGACAATGTTCTTTAGGTTGGCTGATGGCCAGCGGACCCATCCACCACTGCACCGCCTTCAACGTCAAGGCTCCCCATCCCCGCCTCCCCACACTGCACACCTCCCAACACATCATGACTCTGTCTAGGTTGTTTCTGGGAATAGTCGGAGACTGAGTTGCCCTGACTTACCTTTCCACCCACATGCATCACGCTACAAGGCACCCCAGCATTTATTAGCAGTGAGGCTGTGCAGGTAAACAACTAAGATGCCATCCTCCCAAATGTCTCCTAGCACAAGCCACAAATCTAAGTTCGGGGCTGGACAAAATGTTTCAGAATGTACTTGTGACCATCTTGGCCAAGTAGTAAATCCAGTTAATACATATAACTGAAACACAGTGGATTATCAAGGTGTTTTCCGTATAATTTCACTACTTAAACTTTCCAGTAAGATTAACTCAATGGGAAGAGAGCACACATTCAGGAAAAGGTCATGACACAAAGTGTTATTCTGAAATACTTACTATATATGCTACGGTGGCTACAAAATGAGGACAGAAATCTAAGGGAACACATTTTCCTATTTATTAACAATCCCATCACTTATTTACAAAGGCAGGCAGTCTGGACATCGAGCCATATCAAATACGGCTTCATATATCAGGTGCTACGTCATCTCATCCCAAAAACAACAGTGAGTAGGGAAAAGTTTTGCATAATTTTATAGTAACTCTGGAAATAAAATTAAATGGATAATTGAACTTACTACCTGTAAAATTCATTTATCTGAAAATCAAGTTATGGAGGCCAAAGTGATGTTTCTCTTCCCTCAAAGTACTGGGGAATACATGACATTTTCTATTGCCGTCCCATCTCTCCACAGAGAAGCACATCATACTAGAGTAACTTCAAAGGCCACATGAAAAGCCCTCTGATGAAACCCGATACTAAAAATGATCTAATGCTCTGATCCATTAAGAAAAAATTTATTTAGCTCTTGGACTTGTCTGGACCTCAACATGCTGCTTGTATGGTTGCCAACAACAGTGTGCACAAGGTCCAAGAAGAAAGATGAAAACCAGGTAGGCTTTATACTCCATACAACCTGTGCTCGCACCAACATCATCCATCTGAACGTTTTATTGGCAGGCACCAGAGACAGAGGGTTCTGTACCACATGACCCAAGCTGCTGTTAACCCACTTGAGTGCTTCTTTGTATTTTAATTTCAGTGAGAGCATATTTTGAAATATCTGTAAGATATGCCTACAAACCAGTGTCACTGCTGAGTTTCTGTAAAAGCCAGTTCTGCCAAGATAACCTGAAAGATGTATGGTATTATTAGGTATTTTACATATTCATAATTTATACTCTACTTTGTTCTAAAAGCATTTGCAATGACTTATAATTTTGCATATAGCTTTTAAAAATTTTGACTGTAAAACAAAAAAGCAAATGTATCAGAATTTCCAAGTTCCTGTGAAAGACAATTAAGTCTGAGCTACCTGATAGCCAAAGCAAAAAAGGCAACAAGATGAATTATAATACTTCTATTATTTAGTTTAAAAAAAAAAATTCTAGCTATTTTGGAGAAAAGCTTTCCCAGGTACTAAATTTTAAAAAGTCCTTGTCTGGAATAACTCTCTGGACACTATAAGAAGTCCAAAACATGCAGGATCATTTTCAATATGGCTGTAGCTTATGCCAACCATTAATAAAATCCGAGGGCATGACATTAAAAATCCTGTATCAATGAGAACCTACTGTAGAGCACACGGAACTCTACTCAGTGCTCTGTTGTGACCTAAATGGGAAGGAAATCCAAAAAAGAGGGGATATATGTATCCGTATGGCTGACTCACTTTGCTGTACATCAGAAACTGACTGACACAGCACTGTAAAGCAACTATACTCTAATTAAAAAAAAAAAAAAGTCCTGTACCACCACAATAATTACTACCACTGGCATGTTAAGTATATAGCAGGATAAAATTCCAAGCATCTCAGTGTCACTAGTGTCTGTCCAATTTTAATGTGATGCCAAAACAGTTTCTGGAGCCATAACATTTCTTTCAAATTGAACTACTAGGAACAGCTAAAGTACTGGGGAAGACAGGGAACCAAAGGGATTCCGGGAATGACTGTCTGAATTTTGTCCCCATTTTCCTTAGATGTACAAGGAAAGGAAGAGGCACAGTTACCCAGAGAGATGCCCAATTTGCAAAAATTACACAAAGTGAAAATGATATACTTACATCACCCTCCAAGCTGAGCTTGCAGAGAATTTCATGAACGGTAGACATTTTGAAAGAAGCTGGAAAAAAAAAAAAGTACAACAAAAAGTCTTTATTATGAAGAGGCTTTCCTTTCCCCCGAAGCGCCGTGATTCATTATACTCATCTCTACTTCTTGGACCATTTCATCTGACGATATTAGAGTAATTTTTGCAAATAGATGCAATTCCTATCTTGTGATTGTGAAAATTAAAGCTGAGAGATGGTTCGTCTTAGGTTTGGGATGGACTACAGAACTAGCTAGTCTTGTTCTTGCTCAGTTTAAAGAGAACCTGGGGAGATTGACTTGTAAATACAAAAACAAAATGTTTCTTCCCAAGACCAGTGCAACTCGTCCAAACAGGATAAGACTGAATCTTCCGGTTCTCCTAAAAAGTGATAATCTTGTCAAACCAGCCATTACTGCTGTATTTTTCACCAATAATTTAATATATCATATATAATATATATCCATAGTCTGAAAACTATGCATATGAGCTGAAATCAGTAGCATTTTCATGCTGGCTGATTCCTAAATGGAGCCCTTTATTACTATCCATAATTATTCTCTTAGCTCACCAATGCTTAGAAGATATTAAACTGTTGATGAGAAAGACAACGGACAGATTTTGACATTAACTCATCCCATAAAAGACTGATCCTTGTATTTAAGATTCAAAATGGCTAAAATGAAGTCCTCTTTCAGTTAATACACTTAATTGGACAGTGATACGACAACGTAATGAACTGGCTTTCCAGCTTTGCAATCACACAGTTTTCAGAATTGATACACCAACCTCTGCCAATAAAAAGTGCTCAACTGGCAGGAAATTTACCTCAACTGAGACAAGACAGGTCATTCAGCAGCAGCTTCCCCAAAATAAAGAAAATAGAGCAGAGCTGCATCCTCAAAACAGTGGGAATGACGTCTGAATTGCAGCAACTCCTGTTTTGGTCTGTTTTTGCTTAATATTCTTTGATCAAGGAAATTGTGCCCATGCAATTCAGCTTTCTTTTTTCTTCCAACAGTTTGCTTAGTCTACATGTTTTCATACAACTGGCTTTGAAGGAATATTTGGACATAGACATTTGTTAATTTATCAGAAGGTTTTGGACTAGGCAGATTCCAGGCTCTGTGTGGAGTGAGTTAGAGGAATTAAGAGAAAAAGATTCGCCTTTATTTGTGGTTATGGAATTATTTCTGCAAGATTTTCACAATGAGCTCTCTCCTATACGACTTCTTCTCTCTTCTTGACTGATGCTTATAGAAGCTTTTTAAGCACGGCAAAAAAGAAAATCACAGCTAGTCCAACTCCTCCATTTCCACAACTCTCAGACACTATCACACACACCCCCAACCCATGCAATGCATCACAGCACTGGGATATGATCCTAATTTGTAAAGTCATCCTCTATAAATAAACTGTGGTACATCCAGACAATGTAATATTATTCAGCACTAAAAAGAAATGAGCTATCAAGCCATGAACAGACATGAAGGAAACTTAAATGTATATTACTAAGTGAAAAAAGCAGTTTGAAAAGGCTACATACTGTACGATTCCAATTATACGTCATTCTAGAAAAGGCACAACCATGGAGACAGTAAAAGGATCAGTGGTTGCTACGGTTTAGAGGGGAAGGAGGGAGGGACGAATTGGCAGGGCACAGAAGATTTTTAGGGCTGTGATACAGTAATGGTGGATACATGTTATTATACGTTTGCCAAAATCCATAGAATTTACAACACCAAGAATGAACCCTAACGTAAACTATGTGTTTTGAGTGATAAAGATGTGTCAATGTAGGTTCAGCAATTATAACAAATGTACTTCTCTGGTGGGGGATTTTGATAGTTGGAGAGGTTGTGTGTGTATATAGGGGGGGAGCTGGGAATATATGGGAACTCTGACTTCGTACTCAATTATTCTGTGAACCTAAAACTGCCCTAAAAAAATAAAGTCTATTTTCTTTAAGAGTCTTGCTCTGTAGCTAGACTGTCCAATACACTAGCCACCAGCCACATGGGGCTATCAAGCACTGAAAAGTGTCCAGACCATACTGAGATGTGCTGTAAGTGTAAAGTACACACCAGATTTGGAAGAATTAGTAGAAGAAGAATGTAAAATCGAAGAATAATCTCCAACTTCAACTTGGGCCAAGAAACATTCTATAGCGTCTCATCAGTTATGCTGTTGAGAATCACCAAAGAGGACATGAACTCCCCAGGACGTGGACCACCTAAGCCCTGGCCTGGACTCCCGCTCCTGGGGCTCAGTCAGAACTGGGCTAGGTTTGCAGTGAGGGGTAAACGGTTGTCATCTGCCTTGCAGAATTCTAGTCCCCACTGTAAACAGCTAAGAAAGAAAAATGCCGAAACAAAAAAGAAGACCAATAAGTCAGAGTTGTTTCTGGGTGGATTAAATTCTACTTATTTATTAGATCAGTTACTTCACATGGGTTCTGAGATTTAGGAAATCGCAACCGCAGAGGCGGGTAAGTTTCTGCCAGGTAGTTCTTTCAAGTTGCCTCTCCAGCTCCGAGCACCGGCTTGGGAGACAGCTGCCTAACCATGTCCCACACGGACCCCTCAGTACGGTACAAACCAAAGACCATCGGATTCACGTAACCCTTCTCCCACAGGCACAACACAGAGACAGAAAACGGGGATTTTTTTTTTTTTTGAGTTTTTTTTTTTTTTTTAATATAAATATATTTATTTATTTTTGGCTGCATTGGGTCTCTGTTGCCGCGAACAGCGGCTACTCTTCATTGTGGTGCACGGGCTTCTCATTGTGGTGGCTTCTCTTGTTGTGGAGCACAGGCTCTAGGCACGCGGGCTTCAATAGTTGTGGCACGTGGGCTCAGTAGTTGTGGCTTGCGGGCTCTAGAGCGCAGGCTCAGTAGTTGTGGCACACGGGCTTAGTTGCTCTGCGGCATGTGGGATCTTCATGGACCAGGGCTCGAACCCGTGTCCCCTGCATTGGCAGGCGGATTCTTAACCACTGTGCCGCCAGGGAAGGCCGAAAATGGGGATTTTAAAAAGCCCCACACGTCTTCCTTTCTGTTTAGCGGTCGACAGTTGTACTGCTCCTTCACCTCATCAGTCCTACGTGCCACTACCAGCTAAATTCCTCTATTTTATCTTGTCACAATAGTTCAAAATCCATCCTTCCGTGATGTTCTCTTACTCCAGCTCCGTCCAGCCCTCTATGTACTCCCCAGCAAAAGTGGGCCTCAACCAAACTGTTCCTTGCTTCTCCCCAAACACACCGTAAATGCTTTCATCCACAGCACCTTGATTCGTGTCTCCTGCTCCATCTCCTTACCCTTGTCCCTTCTTCTGGTTACAGATGCTGCCCATTCCTCAAGTCACCACACCTCTGGCACCTGCTCCAATGGGGTGGCTGCAGCCCCCATTCCCCGGCACTGCCTCTCCCACCTTTCAATGCCAGAAACACTTTCTGATGCCACTAGACTTACTCACCACTGAGCAAAAGTGTCCTGAGTTCCTGCCACGCATGCGCCACATATTCAGATGGCAAATACATAGCACAATTCAACCAAATGGGGTCTCATCTGCCCCGTAGAGTCCCAGTTCCCCCACAGATTTAAGAGGGCCTCTGCACACTCTAGGTGCTAAATAAACGGTCAGAAATGAGTTGCTATTTTGCATAATGAACATTTATATTTATATTATTGATAATCATTCTGCAGGAAAAGAATGGCACAATAACAAAAAAAACAATATCCATGAAGCTTGGGATTACTCCATGCAAGTGTCTTCCGTATCCATATAAATATTTCCTACTCCATGCAAGCTTAAGGGCAAACACATTTTCACCTTAGAAATAAAACACGGCCCTCAGGACTTCCCTGGTGGTCCAGTGGTTAAGACTCTGCACTCTCAATGCAGGGGGCCCAGGTTCAATCCCTGGTCAGGGAATTAGATCCTGCATACATGCCGCAGCTAAAAGATCCTGCGTGCTGCAACTAAGACCCGGTGCAGCCAAAATAAATAAATATTTTAAAAATAAATAAATATTAAATATAAATATTAAATATTAAAAATAAATAATAAATATTAAAAATATTATTTAATAAATAATAATTTTTTTTTAAAAACCATGGCCCTCATTTTTTCACTACATCCAATCCGCTGGTTTCTTCACTACATCCTGGTCTCTTCACTACATCCAATCCCCTGGGAATACAAAGTCATCTTACAGACGACTAATTAATCTCCAGAAGAAAGAGTCGGCTTTGCCACTCATGTTTGTTAAAACATTAGCTTAATATAGTGCATATGATTAATGAGAAGATGTCAAGAGTGCTGCTATCCTTGGAAGCAGAAAGAGAAAGTCTTGGCAGGGCTACTGTAGGTTACAAACACTGGTGACACCCAGGTAATCAATCAGCAAGCCCCTAACACACACACACCGGGCCTGCCCCGCATTAAGGGCTGGGAGAGACACACACAAAACTATGACACACAGACTCCAGTCCTGCAGGACCTTGCAGCTCTCTTCCCTTCTCGCCCCGGAAGACTAGCCCAGGTCACCCAGCTAATGAGTAAGGGAGCCAGGGCCAGGATTCAGGTCCCCTGACTCTTGGGCCCTTGCCCTTTCAACTTCACCACAGCGGTTCTTCATTCCAAGAGATTAAGACATGGAGAGAGAGAAAGACAAAAGCAGCATGAGTGAGACTGGCTAAGGGTCTGAGAGGTGAGGTACTGACTAGTTTCTGAGAAGGACACTCACTCACCCTGGAAGGTTCCAGCCAGAGAAACAAGGGAAAGCCTGAGGAGATGGGATGTGGGAGAGTGTCCCGGGGAGGCGGGGGGACAAGAGGCCAGCTTTAAAACCAGCCATGTCTAACGTGGTGGCACGTGGGGGGCCTGAGATGTAAGTTTCTGAATGGTGCAAATTTAAGCTTGGCTATGGAAAGGGATTTGATGCCAATACTCAGTATCCATTCACCGTATTTGCTCTGGAGGCTGAATTTTCTTACTGAAACAATAGCTCTGCCTTTTTAGTGTACCTGTTGTTTTTAAGTCTCCATACCATAGGAGACAATTCCACCCCCAGTGACCACTCAGCACACTGAAAAATTCATAAGCGCATTAAAAGCAGAACAACCGCTCCGTTTCTGGCAGACTTCTCCACAGAACACAAAAATGGCGTCACTCTTTCCAACACTACAGCCTCACCCAGATCTCCAACTGGTTTCAACTTGCAAAAAAGGAAAAGAAAAAAATCAGCAAATTCAATCTGTTGATGAGTACCTCCACATACCAGTACCTCTTATTCGCAGGGAAGGGTTGGGTGGCTAGACAAGATTGTTAAAATCGCCTTCCTCAGGGAAAGTTTTTTGTTTAAGAAAATAACTAGAGAAGTACAAGGAGACTCACTGAGAGCCATACCCACTTCAAACTGGCTTGAAATAACGCACCACTGGGAAGGGAACACAGACACTCCACCCTAATGAAGGGAACGGAACAGTTTCCTCTGGCCTTGAAAATATTAATAAATGAGACTAATTGCCTGACTGGAAAAGCTCTTATAGCACAAAGCTAGACATTAAAGAAATCTGTGCAGCTGCTGGAAAAGAAGCAACTTACATCTAACATAAGCACTATCTTAAAGATAACTTAAGAGTTTGTCCTTTTTTTTTTTTTTTTTAAACCCAATAGATTACACTGCACCTCACTGTTTCACTTCCAACACACAGTTGCAACAAAAATAGCACAAGTAAAACAGCCTTAACGTCTCCCCGCCCCCCTCAAAAAAGTAAAAGAAAGTTTGCAAAAAGGTTGAAACAAACAAAAAAAGTAAACCTAAAAGTTAGTGCTTCAAATAATAACAACAAGTTCTACTGAAATGAATGAAGAACCAGCTCCAGAAAGCCCAAATATTAATTCTCACAAACAAACAAAAACACATGGCAACAGGGCTCCTCTGCCCAGCAGAATCTGAGTACAACCCAGCAGTTTCGTGGTCACACCCACTTTTAAAATGTGGAGTGTTGATGTGTTACTGCAAAACACATCCCTAGCAACCATGATGAATCAATCAGAGACTGGATGATACAAAGGAGGATTTTTTAAAACCAAAAAAAATGGGGGCGGGTGTGGGGATGGAGGGTTGGGATTACCCGCCAAGCCCTTACTGTGCAGTCCTGGGTCTACAGGACCAGACTGGAATTTTAAACCAAGAGGGGGAAAAAAAAATGCATGAGTGGGGGATAGGGGTAGAGTTCCCACTTTATTCACTCTCCACCCCTCCCTCCCAGAGCATTTTTATTTAACAGAACCTTCCTGAAAGCACACAGTTTTCTCCTTGGTTTTTATGGGCTTGATTAATGCCTGAGTCACAGGGGCAAGTCATTCCCCAGAAATCCTGGAATTCCGCCCAGGGGCCTTGATCAAACTGAACAGGATGGACACTGGTGCTGCACTTGCTCTGGCCTGTCCCTTTTGCTGCCTGATCTGAATCAATATTTGTTTACTAACTCCAGACACACTGTGGCCTCAACCTCTCAGAGCCTCTCGTTCAATCTCCCGACGTGGGGTTGGAGTGGGCAGAAAGAGACGTGCAGAAGAATGATGTCACTTGGCACAAAGTACTCTCACGGTTGAGAAATCAAGCTCTTCACATCTACAACTCAATTTCAGTGTTTTATGGCCCAAATATTATATTTCCAATGGGGCCCTGCTGCTTACAGAAAAAAGTCTACACAGCATTCAAGATCTTCCACACTCTGGACTCTACCTACTTTTCCATAAATAAAGCACATGCAAACACGTACACACACACACACACACACACACCCAGCACCGAAGTCAGACTGGATTGGTAATTCTCCAAACACATTCAGCACTGTCCCACTACCTCTAGGCCTGGGTTTTCCAAGTTCCCTCTACTGGGAATGCTCTATCTGGGTCAGCTGACATCCTCAGGAGACTTCAGGACACAAAAAATACTGTTACCTTTCTCCTGTACCTCTCCCTGCTCTGCGCTCCTGTCTCTCTTGGTGTATCTGTGAAATATCAGAGCTGAGGGTACAAAGGCGGTCTTCCATTCTATCTGCCCCCAGGGTTTCTGTCTTATTCATCCCCATTTCCCCATAGGTCTGAGCACAGTGCCTAACACACCGTAGGCGTTCACTCACATTTTTGGATGGTTTACACACACTGGGTCTTTCCACATTATATCTTTTTTTCCTTCTTTTCCACTACATTCTCCTTCCTCAATTTCCTTTCTCTTCCTCGGACTGAGTATCTCAAATGCAGTTCCAGTTCCATACATTCAGAGCTGGAGGCTTCAATTCCCAGCCTCTGTTCACATCTTTGTAAAGCCTGGTAGAGCAATTCAGGAGACAGCCTCTTTCTCATACGATATGCAGCTCTTCACCTTCTCCCACAGCTCAACTTCCACCTTTAATACCGTCAGGGCCCCTTGGCTCGTAGCTCTGTCCACGGGACAACGTGGAAAAGTAACCTTCATCTCCTTGTGGCAAGAAAGGCAGGGAAGGAGGCAGCAAGGAGGAAAGATTTGCAAGTGGCCTTGGGACTCTGATTTCCTCTGAGCTGGGAGTGTGGGGACTGGGTGTGGCAGAGAGACAAAGGGCAAGGATTCCATGTGACGGCCACGCCCTTGAGTCAGAACTTCCCACCCCAAGCCTGGGAGTGTAACTCAGACCACTTAGATGCTACTGACTTCTGACAAGACTGAGCTCAGACAGTTTCACAGCTTCAGGTGTACCCTAGGGGAGACTTGGAAGTAATCTCACTGGAGCCACTGCAAAGAACAAGGCTGGGCATCTCCTGACCCCTACAGCTGACCTGCTCCCCAACAAAGGAGATGGGGACCGCCTACGGCAACTGGAGGAGGAAAAACAGACCTGACAGTGAAAGAGCGGAAAAAAATTTTTTTAAAAGACTGGAGTTTCCTCCTGATGTAGCCTACAACTAGAATAGGGTGTGGCACCGGGGAGAAAAAGAGGGAGGTGGATTCCCATATGCATGCAAAAAAAAGAACATTCCATTTCTATTCTTTCTTTTTTTTTTTTATTTTTGGCTGTGTTGGGTCTTCGTTGCTACCCGTGCGAGGGCTTTCGGCTTTCTCTAGTTGCGGCGAGCGGGGTCTACTCTTCATCGCAGTGCGCGGGCTTCTCATTGCGGTGGCTTCTCTCGTTGCGGAGCACGGGCTCTAGGTGGGCAGGCTTCAGTAGTTGTGGCTCGCAGGTTCTAGAGCACAGGCTTAGTAGTTGTGGCGCACGGGCTCGGTAATTGTGGCTCACGGGCTCTAGAGTGCAGGCTCAGTAGTTGTGGTGCACGGGCTTAGTTGCTCCGTGGCATATGGGATCTTCCCAGACCAAGGCTCGAACCCGTGTCCCCTGCATTGGCAGGCGGATCCTTAACCACTGCACCACCAGGGAAGCCTTCCGTTTATATTCTCACAGTCAAATCCAGAAGGCAGGTTAAGTCAATGATAACTTTAAACAACACTTTCCCTAAAGCAAGTAAACTATGAAGCTCAGGTCTGTGGAACAGCTGGATTAAAGGGGAAATGAGCCCCAACCAAGTTTGGAAACAAATATTAATTTGGGAGAATGTAAAGCTCAAAATCCAATTACTGTCTATACAATTCACTCGATTTTGTCTATTTTATTTTTTTCCCCACTAGATTTAAAGCCTAAAGAGCAGAGTTTTGTTTTTGTTTTTGTTTTGGTCTGTTTTGTTCAGTGCTATATCCTCAGTGCTTATACTGTGAGTAGAACATAGTAGGTGCTTAATAAATATTGTGGAATGAACAGATGTTTAAGGCATCCCAAGAGAGCCTGGGACTTCTATTTGTGACACACCCATGCTCAGTTTGTAAGAAATGCCTCAGCAGGCCCACAGCCCCACACAAGGGAAGACCAAGAACAAAGGCCAGATTCTAGGCCCGATGGTGCAAGAAGAGCCTACAACCCTCAAAATCAATAACAATTAAAGAAGGATATCTACCTTGCCAGGAAAACTACTTAAATTAGAAATTAGTCAGGAAACCAATGGCCACGATTGCCGGCATGTCAATCGATACAGCATTTTTAATAGCTCAAAGACAAGAGGATGTTAAGTATCGTGACCCCAGTCCAAGACCAAGCTCCTGCTCAAAGCCAGTGAGTCAGCAATATTTCCTGGGCATTTGCAACAGGCAAGCCATTTAGCACTGCAGGAAATCACAAAATCTAGGCGGTCCCCCAATCATAAACCTCCAACTAAAAAATTTACATTGATGGTCACACCCTTGCACTGCAGATGCAATCGATACCTCTGGAGAAAGCCTTGACTGAAGATTTGAGATAACAGGTGGAGTCAGAAGTGCTGTATGGGATGGTCTTAACACCACTGACCACTAAGGACACTGAACCGGGCCTCATATGAGATCTTCCTTCAAAATGCCTGAATATTATATTATGTGGCTCCTTCCACAGCCTCAAATTCTATAAATTACAGATGTTTAGGTTTAAAAATGTTCTTGTTATCTTTTAAATAACACATCTCCCCTGGGTTGCTGAGGATTTCAGGACCACCAGCCATTCCTAACATTGAATATTAATGAATATTGACTCAATCTGCTAGTCTCTAGCTGGGTATGAGAACACTGAAGTGGGAGGGAGGGGGGAATGCAGCAGAACTGCAGAAGCAAGGACAGGCTTTTGTAGTATGTCGGGGCCGGGGGCGGGGGGCGCTCTCCAAGGAGGCAGGAGGAAGAGAGAAAAGTAGAGAGGGTGATAAGGACATAATTTTCCAATTAAAATAATTTAATCAGGGCCAACCTTAAAACTTAGAAAACTTCCAGTAAAATACTTCAATGATTTACTCTTATGTATTATACCTCACCCTCCTCCCACCCTCCCTCCCCACCCACCATCACTCCCATCCCGCAAATTAGGCATGTACTATCAGTACTTTGATATAGTGCAGGTTAAGGTAGGGGTTTTCTGGGTTAGCCTGAGAACCTAAGCACCTTCTATAACATTGTTTCAGTGCTACAGCGCATTCTGCATTCGAAATGACCAAGTTCCGGACAGGCACAGTAGGGCACACTTTTGGACAGAACCCATCAGTACCGTCAGTATGAGCTCAGGGGTCCCGACCCCTGGACTCCAGGACCTTAGGGTTCCTGGTAAAGACCCAGAGTGCCCCATGAGGTTACTGTTCTTTTACCTTTAATAGCTTTAAAACGGCAAATCTTAACACAAAAAAAATGACACTCGGTTTTGGTACGGCACTTTATGTTTTCAGTGTGCTTTACAAATTTATTTTTGAATGAACATGTTTTTTGGAATCTTCGATAATAACACTATGTGGGGAAAGTAAGAATGTGCATTCTTAAACCACTTTCATAGATAAGGAAATTGATGTCCACACCTTTTTAACTGAGAGTTGATGGAATCCAGGCCTACAACACCAGGCGCTGGGACCCATCTCACAGAGCTACAAGGAGCAGCCCGGGGGGGGGGGGGGGCTACGCCCTTTTCTGTACCCTCTGTCCCTGACTCAATGTCGCATCAGCGCCAGTAAGTCAGTGACGATTCTCCCCACAGAACCACGGGGGAACACTTCCTTTCCTGATGCAAAAGTAGTCAACCAAATAACAAACTCTCCAGATACACGGAAATCAGAAGTTGCTCTCCTACAAGCTAAGCTAGACAAAGGAGAATGAGGGGAGGTTCTTCCGTTGCTTTGTTTTACTGGGGCAGGAGGTTGCTGCTAAAAACTCCCACCCCTCGTTCTCCCCCGACTGCTTCCCTCCTGCTCGTCGGCACAAGTTCCACAAATGCGCGTTTGTTTCAAGTAAAGTTAACTTGGAACAGATGGGGATTACTTTCTAGACAGCCGTAGCGCTTAGTGTTAAACGTGGAGGGTGCCGTACGTCTGCTCTCCACCCGACCAGGGACTCGCAGGGAGGCCACACCCAGCCCCCCAGCGGCGCCCGGCGCGTCTGGAATGCTAGGCCTCCCTCCGCCCCCCTCCCCGGCGCCACCTCGTCGGGCTTCCTGTGAGCACTTCGTGGGGGATGCCCGACCCCCTCCTTCTGCCCTGCACCCCACAGGCCGGGGCACACCCGGCCCCCCTCACTCCTGTCCAGACCCCCCTCGCCACTGGGCGCCCTCCTCGCAAAGCTCCTAGTGCGGACCGTCCCTTCAGCCCCCTCCCAGGACGGCCTCCCGAGTCCCCGTCTCCAGAACTGCTCTTTGCAAGGCCGTCTCCTTCCCCCGCTCTCCACACCCCGCCAGCGCGGCGGCCCCGGGGCCATCGCGGGCGGGAGGGCGGGCAGGGCGCCCCGCTTACCTGGGCCAGGCGCAGTGCGCTGCGAGCGTCGCCAGATGCAGAGCGGAGCCAGCTGGCCTGGGTGGGGCTTTTATAGCCGCCACATCCTCGCGGTGCACGGAGAGGCCCGCCCCGCCCGGCCCGCCCCGCCTTCTCCTGCTCCGGCCGCTAGCACCCGAGTCGGGGTGACTCAGACTCCCCGGCCTGCCCGCTCGGTCGCGGGGGACGCCTAGCCCTGGAACGTTCCCCGGGCCGCGCCAGTGGGAGCGGCCCCACGCCCACGGTTCTGCCCTCCGGTGAAGTGCCGCCGAGGCTTCCTCGAGCACCAGTACCGGCCTAGTTTCCTCCTCTCTTTCTCTTTTACTTCTCGAGCGCCACGTCGAGTGCGCAGCCCTGCCTCAGGTTAATACGTTTGCAAGACTTTCGTCGACTCTGACCTTAAGTCACTTTTTTGTTTGTTTGTTTAAGGCGTCAGTCAATGCAATGGAAGGAAGAATTGTTCCAAGAAACATAAATCGTGATTCCCCTGAGCTGGGCCGTTGGCATCCAGCTCCCCGTTACCGTCTGCAAACATATCAGCTTAACCTCTGACCGGCTATTGCCGGGAGGAGCGCGGGGAGGGAGATCCGCCAGGTCCTGGCGGGCAAAGGACTGGCCCCGCCCCGGCCTCGGAGCGCGCTGGGAGACGCGGAGCCACGGTGGGAGTTGGGTGGGGGGGTAGGAGGCCGAAGCCAGGAGCCAAGGTCCCACCCCGCCCGCCCGGGGAGGCGCCCTTTTCCCGAGCGCGCTCTGCTTGGCTTCCCTCCATGCCTCCCGCGACCCTCCGGGCCTCCCGCGCGTCCTCGTGGCAGGCCGTCCTGGGCTGGGTGGGGCCGGTGGCTTTGAACCTCGAGTTCCAACAAAGAAGTTTCCTCCCTTCCTTCTGTCCTAACTGCCGTTGTTTTTTTGGTTTTTTGTTTTTTCTCAGACTCAGCTCCCTGGCTTGGTTTTGCTGTTTCTCGCTTTTCTTCCACTCTCTGCTTCCATGAACCGCAGTGGCAACATGCAGGCAAACATGGCTTTGTGGTTGATTGCGCAAATACTGTACTCAGACCTCAAACTAGCAGGAGAGTTTTGCTAAGAATCCCAAAGATCTCTCTGCACCTTTTAATTCCTTCTTTTCACAGACCTCACTTAGCTCTTTCTCCTGATGGTTCTGTTTTAATCCTCCGTCTATCTTAACGTCCGTTTTTACTTTCCAGTTGAGCGTCACTTCACTCCTGGGAATCAGGAAACAGCAAGGCCAAGACATCGTTGCCAAGCTCACAGTCAAGTCCAGACCACAAATGGGGTCTCTGGACACTCAGCCCAGGGCAGTGTTACCCGTTTCTTTCACTCAGTGAAACATTATAGGCACTGTCAGAAGGACAAATAGAAAATAAAGCAATTCTGTTGATACAATTTCTGATTTACATTTATAGCCCTTCAATTTAGAATGCAAGCTTTACAGCCTAAACATTTTGGAACAGAAGGAGAACACAGGCTGACCGTAATGGTGACCGGGATTCTGCTTCCCTTCTCTTCTCTGGGCCTCTGATGCCCAGCTGTGCTGTGAAAGGCCCTCTACAGAAGATAAGATTTAATTCAAATCACGTGGAATACCTAAAAGCCAAGTAGCCAGAAGAATGCTTTTGCTTGTCTAGGGCATCCAGCAAAGCCAAACATACAGATCTGTCCAATAACCAGAGTCTGCTTCTTGCTACAGAACTTCACACTGGTACTTTCATAAAAAGGAAGCTATCAGAAGTCATGGTTTGCTCTTTCTGAGGAATGGGGGGCCAATTCTGCCAGTTTAAATGAGCTTTTGAATCTCTGAGTGCAAAGATCCTTTTTTCTTTCTTTCTCCTCCATGGCTGGAAGAATGTTTACAACAACAGATCTCAGATTGTGTCTGCTGCTGTGCGTTCTGTTCTCTAAAGCCTTGACTTTATTTATTTTTTTTTTTTATAAATTTGTTTATTTATTTTTGGCTGTGTTGGGTCTTCGTTTCTGTGCTTTCTCTAGTTGTGGCAAGCGGGGGCCACTCTTCATCGCTGTGCACGGGCCTCTCACTATCGCGGCCTCTCATTGCGGAGCACAGGCTCCAGACACGCAGGCTCAGTAATTGTGGCTCACGGGCCCAGTTGCTCCGCGGCATGTGGGATCTTCCCAGACCAGGGCTCGAACCCGTGTCCCCTGCATTGGCAGGCAGACTCTCAACCACTGCGCCACCAGGGAAGCCCTTGACTTTATTTTGTTCACACTTTCTCTGCTGCACCTCAACCCTGCTAATTGTGCCTAGCTAGCAGTGATAGGCACTCACTAAAACTTACAGAATAATAGAATTATTCACCCAATAACAGAATGTTAGAGCAGAGAGGGTCCTTAAGAGACTAACATTTCCAATTCTTGATTTTTATAGATGAAGAAACTGGAGCCCAAATAAAGTCTCCTGCCCAGTCCAGAAATTTAAAAATGCACTCAAGTTACTTATTGCAGTTTAACAAATTACCACCAAAACTTAGTGGTTCAAACATAAATAAAACCATTTATTTGCTCATGATTTTGCAATATGGACAGGACTCAGGGGCAACAGCTTGTCTCTTCTCCATGGTGTTGGATGGGGCAGCTGAACTAGGGTTGTAGGATGGAAAGGAACTTCACTCATTTGGTGCCTCAGCTAGGGTTGCTAGAATGGCTGAGAGCAGGCTGGGTCCCTCCATCCTCTCATCTGCCAGGTCCTCCTCTCTACACTAGGATAATAACGGAAGCTGGCTCTCAAAAAGCAAAAGCTGAAGCTGCCAGGCCTCTTAGCTTGTGGGCTATCCAAAAATAGGCTGGATTGACTTTATGGGCTGTAGTTTGCCAATCTTTGCTTTAATCCATCATCTGGTTTTTGGCTTTGCCTTCTGGCCTCTTGATTCCACTCTCTTGACATGTCTTTCCTTTTCCTTAAGAATGGTCCATATTTGTAGCTGAGTAGCTCTCTCAACCTGCTTCATGCTAGTAGAAACTTGAAGGCCCAGAAACTTCTTTTCAACTGTTTCTGTGTCCAACCTGGCAGTCCTTTCATTAATACAATTATCTTTAAAATTCTGTGGATTTTCTATAAATCTTATTGAGGTTCATTCCATGCTCCAAAATTCATATCCAATGCAATTTTCTCAAAAACTTTGTGGAATTTCTGTAAATCTTAATGAGGCTTAACTCCATGCTCCAAAACTCACATTGATTATTTTTTCTAATAATAGATCTCTCTCTTTACTTTGAGCTTGTCAGGCAGGAACAATGCACTTAAGATTCTTAGAAGCCCTGAGATGGTCTTCAAAGTACCACGTTAAATCTTTCTGGAATTTTAAAAATAAAAAAAAGTTTTGGGGGCTTCCCTGGTGGCGCAGTGGTTGAGAATCTGCCTGCCAATGCAGGGGACACGGGTTCGAGCCCTGGTCTGGGAAGATCCCACATGCTGCAGAGCGACTAGGCCCCTGAGCCACAATTGCTGAGCCTGCGCGTCTGGAGCCTGTGCTCCGCAACAAGAGAGGCTGCGATAGTGAGAGGCCCGCACACCGCGATGAAGAGTGGCCCCCGCTTGCCACAACTAGAGAAAGCCCTCACACAGAAACGAAGACCCAACACAGCCATAAATTAATTAATTAATTAATTAAAAAAAAAAAAGTTTTCCAGCCACATGTGATTGGATCTTTATTCTGAGGCCGTTTCTTACTTTGCAAATCTTTCATTGGCTAGAATTCTGCTTGAAAACCAAACATCTTTATTTAGTGCATTTTTTTTCTTCTTGTACTTTATCATAAGCGGCTAAAAAAGACCACTGGCATTTTCAGCATTCTGCCCGGAAATCTCCTTGACTAGATTCACAAGTTCATTAGGCACATTTTCTTATCACTCATGTTACCACAGGCAACAGTAATGTTAAACATTCTGCCAATACATAACCTGGGTTGCCTTTTCTCCAGCCTTCTGTAGCAATTTCCTTACCGCTTTTCCAACCTCCACTAACAGTCTTCTCTCCGGTTACTGTCTGGAAGTAAAGTCAATGTCATATATTTTAGGTTTTTGTTATAGCAACACTCCACATCCACATACTAACTTCTGTTTCAGTGACCTATTACTAGGAAATAAACCACCTCCAAATCTTAGAAACTTAAAACAACAACCGATGTAGTTGTTCATGATTCCACATAGGGCAGAGTTCATGGAGTCAACTCATCTCTGGTCTATTTAGAGTTGTCTAGGGAGACTCAAAGGAGGCTGGAAGATCCACAAGGGCCTGCCTCCAGCAGGGTAGTTACTGATCTTCAAGAGTGAAAGTGGAAGCTGCTGGGCCCAGAAGTGGAACAGTGCCACTTCCGCTGCATCCCATTGATTAAGGGAAGTCATATAACCCAGATTCAAGGGAAGGGGAAATAGATTCCACCTCTTCATAAAGGGAGAGACATATGTTTACATGAGTGGAAGGAGTTGTTGGCAACCACCTCTGTAGACAATCTACCACAATCCTTAAACTAGTAAGTGGCAGAACTGAGGGTAGAATACATCTGTCTGCCTTTCAATCCACTGCTTTTTCCATTACACCATATCTCTCACATACCACCATTGCTTCAGGGAGACACAGGCTGTCTCCAAGTCCCCTACATTATATGGCTTAGAGTCTCACCAACCATAAAGCTGCTATTACCTTGAGGCTTGTTATATGCAATCAGTATATAATAATGTATTATATTTGAAGACGTGGCCAGAAGAGGAAAAAGATCTATCTGGAAAACCCAACATCCAAATAATAGGAGTTCTAGAAAGAAAAATAGGGAAAATGGAGGGGAGAAAATCACCAAGAAATAACTGAAGACCATTTTTTAGAACTGAAGGCTGAGTCTTTAGATTGAGAAAGCTATAAGAAATGGAAAAACAAACCCAAGGCACATTATCATGAAATTTCAGAACACTGGATGGGGCCAGGGAGAAATTCCTAAAAGATTCCAGAGAGATTAAAAAAATAAGTCATATATGAAAGGTAAGAAAGGAGAATGTCATGATGAGACTCAGATCTTAGTTTCCAAATACTATTCCCCAGTAAATGGTCTAGTTCTTAGAGAAATGGCTGGTTCCAGAGGTGGGACAGAGAGAAAAGACGTGATGGGCTTTGTGTTAAATGACTTATGGGAACATAGCAAAAAGACACAAAAGCCAACTTGAAGGGATTCTCACTGGTTAAAACTGGGGGCAATTTGAGCATCATATTGAATAATGATAGGAACTGATGATACACATTGAATAGTCTGATAGTAAAATAGAAAATACACAAAGAGGGGACAGAGAAAGCTCTTAGAGAAGAATGCTAACTTAATGTATCAGGAAAGATAAATATAAAAAATCGTTATTTTGCAACTAGAATTCCATACCCAGCCAAACAATAAATCAAGAATGCATGCATAATTAAGTTTTCAGAAACGTTGTTTATGCCTATGTGCCCTGTGTTAGTTTCCTAAGGCTGCCATAACAAATTACCACAAACCTGGTGGCTTAAAAGAACACAAATGTATTCTCTTGCAGTTCTGGAAGCCAGAAGTGTGAAATTGAGGTATCAGCAGGGCTATACTCCCTCTGGAGGCTCTAAAGCAGAATCCTTCCTTGTCTCTTCCAGCTTCTGGCGGCCCCAGTCATTCTTTGTGACTGTATCACTCCAATCTCTTCCTCCATCTTCACAAGCCCCTCTTCTCTGTTTCTGCATCTTCTCCTCTTCTGTCTTTCAGAAGAACACTTCTCATTGGATTTAGGAACAACCTAGATAATCGAGGATAATCTCGAGATCTGTAACTTAATTACATCTGCAAAGACCCTTTTTCCAAATTAGGAAATAGTCACAGATTCTGAGGCTTAGGATGGAGACATAAGCTTTGGGGGACCACCATTCATCCCACTATACACCCCGTCTCAGGAGACTTCTGAATGATGTACTTCACCAAAACAAGAGAATAAAGCAAAAACAGGAGCATTGGATCTAGAAAACAAGGGATTCAATGCACAAATAAGTGAACAGAATTCCCAGAATGATGGGGAAGAGAGAACTTGGAACAATAGCTGTGCAGCAGGCACACAGAGCAACCAGTCTAAGGAACTCCCTGGCGGTCCAGTGGTTAGGACTCCGCGCTTTCACTGCCGAGGGCCTGGGTTTGATCCCTGGTTGGGGAACTAAGATCCCACAAGCCGTGCAGCATGGCCAAAAAGAGAAAAAAAAAAAGAGCAACCAGTCTAGCTTGGAGAAGAGGACCAAAGGCTCCAGCACAAATGCCTCAGAAAGAGTAGGAGGAAGAAATTACCCCAGGTGTTTGAACATACTGAGAAGACATTAACAGCTTCACTGGATGGCTTAGGAATGAATTTGTGAGCGTGATAAGAAAAACTATTGATATCAAATGAAAAGCTCCAGGAAAACAAAAAATTATTGCAGCATGCTATAAACTGAATGTTTATATCCTCCCCACATTCGTATCTTGAAACCTAACCCTCCATGTGAGGGTATTTAGAGATGGGGCTTTGGGGAAGTGATTAGGCCATGAGAGCAGCACGCTCATATGGGATTAGTACTTTTATAAAAGAGGCCCAGGCGTAGAGAATGGACTTCAGGACACGGGGAGGGGGAAGGGTAAGCTGGGACGAAGTGAGAGAGTAGCATTGACATATACACACTACCAAATGTAAAATAGATAGCTAGTGGGAAGCAGCCGCACAGCACAGGGAGATCAGCTCAGTGCTTTGCAGCCACCTAGAGGGGTGGGATGGGGAGGGTGGGAGGGAGACCCAAGAGGGAGGGGATATGGGGATACACGTATGCATATAGCTGACTCACTTTGTTATACAGCAGAAACTAACACAACACTGTAAAGCAATTATACTTCAATAAAGATGTTAAAAAAAAGAGGCCCAGGGAATTCCCTGGGGGTCCAGGGCCCAGGTCCAACCCCTGGTTGGGGAACTAAGATCCCACAAGCCTCATGGGTCCTCACCAGATCTTGATCTTGGACTTACCTATCTCCAGAACGGTGTGAAATAAATTTCTGTTGTATATAAGCCACGCAATCTATGGCAGTTTGTTATAGCAGCCCAAATGGACTGAGACGCAACATATTATATTCTCCAAAGATGACCACAGTAATATTTCCCATCCCAGATGCTCTTCTAGAATTTTGCCACTTCCCCATCAAGAGGAGGAGGGTATGCCCAGTCCCCTTGAATCTCATGACCTGCTGTGACTTATTTGACCAACAGAATACAGCATAAGTCATGCTACGTGACTTCTGAGACTAGATCCTGATTGCATTTCTACCTTGTTTACTTGAGACATTTGCCTTGGAATCCAGCCACCATGCCATGAGGAAGCCCAAGCAGCCTATGGAGAGGTTCCAAAGTCTACACCTGACAGCCAGTACCAACCTGACATCTGTGTGAGCTATATTGAAGGTGGATCATGCCAGCTAAATATGAGTGGAGACAAGCCTTTCCTACCAAACTCTGTCCAAACTGCAAACTAGTGAGCAAAACAAATTATTGTTCTAAGAAACTAAATTTGGAGCTGGTTACTTATGCAGCAACATATAGCTGAAACAGTTGCCATGAGAAGGAAATGTAAACATAACACATTACTTGGCTCTCTGTTTCTATAATCATATTCTGTAAACATTAGAGAAAAATAATGTAACCATTTTGAGATTCTGTGTGTATACTGTAGGTGAGGAGTAAAAGACCTTATTCTTCATTAGTACACAATAGATACTACTTAAAACTGAAAAATTAAGAAACATTGGCATGTTATTTAAAAGTATAGTGGTGAATCTCCACAAGAAATAGCTACAAGTGTTGAAAATATTTGGCTTTTGGGAGCAGGAATTGTGGATATTGTGGATCAAGTTAAGTAATTGCTACCTGGGAGGGAAAGAGAGAGAGAGAGAGAGAGAGAGAGAGAGAGAGAGAGAGAGAGAGGGAGCGCACGTGTGGAAGCTATCATAGAAAATCCAAATTCCTGACTCAATATACATTCTGATTTTTTTTTTCCTTAGCAACCTTTTCTTTAAAGTGGGCAACAACATACTCAGCTAAAAGATTGCAGTTTTCAGCTTCAAGAAAATCCCCTTAAAGAGAAAACAGACAATTGACATGGGGTTTTTATTGTTGTTTGTTTTAGTTTGTTGGTGTGGTTTGGTTTGGTCTGGGTTTTTTTGCTGAACACCCTTCTTTCTCCTACTTCCTTTGCCTCATACTTGAGGTGATGTCTGGAGCTCCCTCAGTTACTGTGGACCTTGAGGAAAACTGGAAGATGGAAAGTAGGCACAAAGGATGGAGATCAAAAAACTTGAGGATGAAAACAAAAGCTCAGGGCAAACAGTCAGGAGGAGGCTGTTTTCCTGACGAGTGTGAAACCATCAACTCAGTCCTGGACTGCTTTCCTCCGGATTTCTTGTACATGAAAGAAAAAATAAATTTCTACCTTACTTAAAGTACTTACATCCAGTCTCTGTTACTAACAAACAAGCTTAACTCTGATTTATACAGAATGATATAGAATTTTGTGTAAATATGTGACTTTTAGAATTATTCACCTGTATAACTTAGCTGAAGATAAATATTAAAAGAGGAGGGAAGATGGAAGGGAGGGAGGTAGAGAGGAAGAAAGGAAGGAAGGGAAGGAGGGAGGGGAGGAAGGAAGGAAGGAAGAGAGGGAGGGAAGAAGGTAGAGGAGAATCAGAGAGACTGAGTCCGTGAACAAGAGTGGGGCTTGGAGTGAACCAGTTCTGGCGTCTTGTTCTGTTTCTGTTTTGTTTTTTTTTAAATAAATTTATTTATTTATTTTTGGCTGCGTTGGGTCTTCGTTGCTGCATGTGGGCTCTCTCTAGTTATGGCGAGCGGGGGCTGCTCTTCGTTGCGGTGTATGGGCTTCTCATTGTGGTGGCTTCTCTTGTTGCGGAGCACAGGCTCTAGCGTGCGGGCTTCAGTAGCTGTGACATGCGGGCTTCAGCAGTTGTGGTGCACGGGCTCTAGAGTGCAGGCTCAGTAGCTCTGGCGCACGGGCTTAGTTGCTCTGCGGCATGTGGGATCTTCCCGGACCAGGGCTCGAACCCGTGTCCCTTGCATTGGCAGGTGGATTCTTAACCACTGCGCCACCAGGGAAGTCCCTCTGCTTCTTTAACAACCGCAATTTTCTCATTTGTGATACTGCAAGACAAATGTAAAGATTAGACAAAGTATAAAAAGTGCCTGGTGTATTGTAGGTGTTGAAAAAACAGTGGCTATTTCATTGGCTTTTTGAGTCCTTTCAGCATCTAGCCCTGCTGAACTCATGATACGGTTTCAATACACACTTGTTGAATACAGGTATCATGACCCAAACCACACAGAGTACTCTGTGTGGTCAAACCACAATTTCTGTTTTGTTTTGAGATATTTTCAGGGAAATGTCTGCAGTGACTTCAACCTCTCTTTCCCAGCTGTAACATATACTTTTGGTCTCAATTCATTCTCTACAAGGCATCCAGAATATCTATCTAAGAAATAGGTCTGATTACATGACCCCTCTCTGGAAACCCTTCTTGGTAGGTAGGGTCTGACTGACCTGACAGCCAATTGCCCACATCTTTCCCTTCACTCCCACCTTGCACCACTGCCAATCATACTCACACCTCCAATATGCCTTTCTCCACGCTGCTTCCCTGCCTGGAATGCCCTTTCCCACTTTCCTTAATAGTGAGTTTCTCCTCATCCTTCAAGCATCAGAGCAAATATTATTTTCTCATGAAGGAAAACCTTTCCCAAGCCCTGCGGGCAGATTTGGTGCTTATCTGTTTCTCTTGACAGTTTTAATGTCCTTCTCCTCTCTCAGTTATCACCTTGCATTGTTATTCTTTTATTTGTTGGTCTCTGCAACTAGGCAGGAGCCCCTGGAGGACAGGCATTTGGTTGTTACTGGTTGTGCCGACACTCTTACCCAGTACCTCTTACTATTGGATTTCTCTCCATAAAACATTACCTTGCCCTTATTCATACTTAAACTTGCCTGGCAAAAACTAAAAGGCTGATAGTATCCAGTGTGGTTGGAAATGGCTGAAATGGAAATGCTTATATGTTATCGGTGAGAAGGCAATTTAGCAGTATCTATCAATATTTAAAATGTTCATACCCTTCGATTCAGTGATTTTGCTTCAAGAAAGCTATCCTGGGGCTTCCCTGGTGGCGCAGTGGTTGAGAATCTGCCTGCCAATGCAGGGGACACGGGTTCGAGCCCTGGTCTGGGAAGATCCCACATGTCGCGGAGCAACTAAGCCCGTGAGCCACAGCTACTGAGCCTGCGCATCAGGAGCCTGTGCTCCGCAATAAGAGAGGCCGCGATAGTGAGAGGCCCGCGCACTGCAATGAAGAGTGGCCCCCGCTTTCCGCAACTAGAGAAAGCCCTCGCACAGAAACGAAGACCCAACACAGCCAAAAATAAATAAATTAATTAATTAATTAAAAAAAAAAAAAAGCTATCCTGAAAAGGGTGTCATACATGACCACAACATATGTGTATAAGGATTTTTATTGTAGCATTATAAGGTTGATATGCCCTAAGTGCTCATCAGTGAGGCTAAATTAAAATTAATTATGAAATATCTCTCATCAGTGAGGCTAAATTAAAATTAATTATGAAATATCTGTATTATCGACTGAAGCTAGATCAATATGGACAGTTTTCAAAAATATAGAGTAAAACAGAAGAGAAAGCAGAATGTGAGTGTAAACCTGTGCCTTGTTGGCATGCTAAGTTATTGCAATACTGATATATACAACATTATGAAAACAGATCTGGCTACACATATCCACCCCATCATGATCACTCTTATATTAAATTGCTGAGATATTGGGATGCTTCCTGAGCCATCAGAGTAGCATCTTAAGAAGGTCTTACCTCAGTGCATTTTGTTGCATTTTTATGGTTCGGCAAGTCAGAGGATAAATATTTCAAACTCTCTCAGCCTCTATCATTCCTTCAAGCAGCATTTTCCACAACATATATACAAATATTACTTAGGTGCTAAGCGTCTGGAAAAATCCTAATTCTGTAATAAAAAATATATCTCTTAGCCATAAGAGTTTGCTTAAAATAGGACAGTATTTTTCATAGAATAAAATATGTTTAGTGAGTATGAAAACACACATAAAGATAACTACACTTCAAATGTTTTCATCCTTATTAAATGTCTACTAGATACATTTTGAGTGTTTGAATATTTTTATACTTTAAAGACCTTACAACTCCTGAGTTAAAAAAAGTCAATTAGACTAATAATATTAATTTGACTGTAGTTTTAAGTTAATAGCTATGTATGTACATTTACATATTTACATATGTGTGTAGGTGTATAAATGTATATATACACACACATGCAAATATATGGAAGGATATACACCAAGCTGATATTGATTAGCTCTTGGGAAAGAAGAAGATTGGTGTGTATGTGTAAAGGAGAATGCTCACCTTTTAAACACTTCTTTATATTATTTGATTTTTGTTAACAATGAATACATATTACTTCTATAATTTTAAACAGAGAAAAAAAAGAAATAGTGAAAAGAGGGCTTCCGTCTTACACACTAAGATTATAACAGCCTGTGGCAGGCTTTGGGGAAAACGTCAATCTTCTTGATGGTATTTTTTCAAATATATTCAAGAAAATACAATTAAAAAACTATAGAGTAAAAGTTGGATATCACAGCACCCTCTGCAGACAAAGAAAACACTCAATCTAGTAAAATTTCATTTGATTTTTTTTAAACCAACATTTCTTTTTTTTTTTTCGGCCACGCCGCATGGCACATCGGATCTTAGTTCCCTGACCAGGATCGAACCTGTGCCCCCCACAGTGGAAGTGCAGAGTCTTAACCACTGGACCTCGAGGGAAGTCCCTCATTTGATTTTGATTCCTCTAATCATAATTTATGATAATACAACCTAGGTAGGGCCAAAGCTTACACAGTTCATATACTATATAGAAAAAATAAAAAGGTTTGCTAAGCAAGATAATATAATAAATAAGATACCTTATGGCATGAGGTTTATGGGAAGGGTAGAATAGACTTCTTTATTCACATAACCTTTGTCTTATTTGCAGTACTTCTTTATCCCATGGCACTATGGCTGTTTATGTACCAGGCTGTACCATTAGACAGGGAGCTCCCTGTTCGTCTTTGCAACTCCAGCACCTCGCCCAGTGTGGGCCCATGGCAGGCTCTGCATCTTTAAAGACCTGACTTTGCTGGACTGTACTCTATTGCTGAGTCCTGTGCTAGTCATCATCGACCCCAGGAAGCAGAGGTTCTGGTCCTAGCTCCTATCCTAATTGTGTTTACTTGGACATATCACCCAGGATCTGTGATTCTGTTTCTTATCTGGAAAATGAGGGGCTTTGACTAGAAAATCTTCAAATTCTCTTTTAGCTCTAAAACTCAATCCTTAATATGCAAATGCAACTAATTTAGGCACATTAATGTCTATAGGCACATGGATGTTACTAAACGTAAACAGGTCTTATCTACTCATTAAAACAGACCCAGCAGGACTTCTAAATGGAAATACTTTGAATAACAAAATTATATCTCTTTGCAAGGAGATCAATAGATTATTTTTATCAAATACAATTGGCCACCTTCTTTCTCTGCATTCCATTTTTGTCCAAGTTGGGAAGAATACCCCTTGCATAACTGAATATATCCACATAAAGTTGTTGTTTTCATTCAGAGTCTTTGGGTCATGAGACCCTAACATGTTTTTCGTCCCTAAGTTATTCAACTGTATAGCTGTGACTGAAAAACATCACTTTAAAGTAAAATAAGTCTGTTAGACTATTATCAAAATAAAATAACAGGGGGCTTCCCTGGTGGCGCAGTGGTTAAGAATCTGCTTGCCGATGCAGGGGACACAGGTTCGATCCCTGGTCCGGGAGGATCCCACATGCCGCAGAGCAACTAAGCCCGTGCGCCACAACGACTGAGCCTGTGCTCTAGAGCTCGTGAGCTACAACTACTAAAGCCCACATGCCACAACTACTGAAGCCCGCATGCGTAGAGCCCATGCTCCGCAACAAGAGAAGCCACCGCAATGAGAAGCCCACACACCGCAGTGGAGAGTAGCCCCCGCTCGCCGCAACTAGAGAAAGCCCGTGCGCAGCAACGAATACCCAAAGCGGCCAAAAATAAATAAATAAATAAATTTTTTAAAAAATTTTTTAAAAATAAATAAATAAAATAACAAGCAACTGTTGAATATCTCTAATGTTGCAAAGGAATTTAGATTTCTAACAATGTGAACCTGTGATAACATACTCAGATAACTAGATATGGGGATTTATATTGGGGATATACAGATGCTATCAGCATTGATAAGGTTCAAAGAGTCCTCCCCATTTTGTAAGGGGACATTGGCAAAGAGCAAGCAGTATGAAGCCGGTTCTGCAACCCAAGAGGCCAAAGTTGGTGCAGGGATGCTATGGGTCGTCAAAAGTTGGGGGAGGGCTAAGCTAGGTATCAAGGGGGAAGGTGAGGACACTATGATTTGTTAAAAATTTCAAAGGACAAGAGCAAAGTCTGAACAGGAGATGAGGCCAAGGTTCTGCGGCTGGAACGACACAGAAGCAAGTAGGAGGAGAGCAAGGAGCGTGGTAGACAGGCTGCAGGTGAGGCTGAAGTGGCATCCACTTGCCTCTGTGGCCCAAGGTCATGTGATACCTGGGGGGTCAGCCTTGGTTAACATGAAGAGCAGACATGGATGCTGAATCGTCTCTGCCATTGCTTCAACCAACGATGCAAAAGAGGAGAACAAGAAGGAGGAGGAGAAGAGGAGGACGATGACAGTGGAGGAGAGCATTGTGAGGGAGGATACTGTGCGACTGTGACACAGAGAGAAAGGGATTGAGAGTCTGTACTCCTGACCTAGGCATACCTATCATCTCTTATCATCTCCACCTTAGTCTCTGCATCTGGGAACTAGGCATTTTAGCCCAGATCTTCTGTGAGGCTTTTGCTAGCTCTTAAATTTATAAGACCTTGCTAAAAACAGAGTTTCAAATTCTGTAAGACTCCATTACAACAATCACTGAAAGATTCATAATCCAACTTTATTACTCAGGCAGCAGAATTCTGGTTCGACTCCTCAACACTTTGGCATCTGGTTTTCCTGGGGCCCTCGATAAGAATTCCAGATTGCTTTCTAACAGGGTGGATCTCAGGACTGTGTTAGAAGCAAAAGGCAAACAGATGGGTGAGCTGCTCTCATCAGCTCTAGTTGCAGTTTTTTCCTTTCGTCTTTTCAAATGAGAGGTTAGTCTTCCCCAAATCCCAATGCTCCACTCCCTAATTTGGAGATGAACCAGATGATTTCACTGGTCTTTCCCTTCTCTGGTTTCTATGACTCATCAACTATAGCAACCAGGGTGGGGTTAAAAAAAACAACCCTAATATTCAGGTTATGCCGCAACTCAAAAGGAAGGAATCTAAGAAAAGCTGTTAAGATTGTAAAACAATGAAAAATAATATGACTCACTATACTCCTAACTTGTTAATCTTTCCCAGGAGGTCTCCCTATATCCGGTGCCCCCATCTTTTCTCTTTAATTATCAATTACATGAATGTTTTGTTTATTGAGCGTTTTACACATATTTTTCTACGAAATTAGTAAAATGCTTAATCTAGTATAGATAGAAGCCTACTTGATTTTGATCACTCATGTCCCTGAGAAAGCTGCCAGTATCTATCTGACTACAGAAATCAGGGTAAATTCATTCAATTTAACCAACATTGAGTATCCACTATATGCCAGGTACTAGGGCAAGACTGCATAGCAGATGTGTCATAGGAGAAAACACATTAACTCTAACTTCAAGATCTGGTGGAGGTAAACGAGTAATTGTAATATAACAAATGTATCAGAAATGAAATCAAAATGCTAGGGGAGCCCAGCAGCACTTAACCCTTAGAGAAAGGAAGTAAGATAGTCCCTCTTGGCCAACGCATTCACAGTTACTCATAGCTATTTGAAGTCATTGTGCAATCATAAAAGAGGAAATGTAACATATACCAAAGTATTCCATATCCATGGGAAGCGTCAATGTAGAGAGATGTGGCTGTTAATTTTTAAAAATTTCATTCCAGGGACTTCCCTGGTGGCGCAGTGGTTAAGAATCCGTCTGCCAGTGCAGGCGACACGGGTTCGAACCCTGGTCCGGGAAGATCCTACATGCCGTGGAGCAATGAAGCCCGTGCGCCACAACTACTGAGCCTGCGCTCTAGAGCCCGCAAGCCACAACTACTGAGCCCACGTGCCACAACTACTGAAGCCCGCGCACCTAGAGCCTGTGCTCCGCAACAAAAGAAGCCACCGCAATGAGAAGCCCGTGCACCACAACGAAGAGTAGCCCCCGCTCACCGCAACTAGAGAAAGCCCGTGCACAGCAATGAAGACCCAATGCAGCCAAAAATAAATAAATAAAATAAATAAATTTTTTTTAAAAAGAAAAAAAAATTTTTTTAAATTGCATTCCATTATAAAAACAGGTAAAGAGGATTAGTCACTGGAGAAGGTGTATACTTATTTAATGGCACCATTGTCTAAACTGTGGAAATATTTTTGGAAATCCTCCACTTAAGTATTTCCCTCAGAGCCTAAGGCAAATCCTGGTCACTTGAGAGGAGTTTTGAGGAACAGCTAAAGGTCACTCTGAGACAAGGTCCATGACTAAGAGAGCAAAAAATAGCAGGAGGAGAGAATACTGCCAACTAGGGTTAAAAACACATGAAGGCGTGATCGGGCCCTCGTTTGATTACATTGTTCAATGGACTCAGTAGTACTTTTTTTCTAGTTTTAAGGAAATTTGATTGTTCTGATATGAGGTCTGAAGTGGATATCTATCAGCCCAATAAAGTTTTCAGAGTTCCTGAGATGCTAAATATTCAAAATTATGTAATACTATTTAAAAGTAATGTTTTTGGTGAAAAATGTCCAAAAATATACTGGATTGAAGTGGAATCTTCAATAATGACATATCTATGGACAAGGTACTCATATAACAAAAAAAATTCTCAAAAACCCAATACTCCCTTGGGCAAGGGAATAGCCAAGTTTGCTGCAGTTTCCAGTGAATGACATCAGCCTCCTGTAAGTCTCCAGCAAAATGAATTCAGTTAATACCATCAGTCCCTTTCCCCTTCCAGAGCCAGCGGTATTCATGTGGGCATTCTGGAGAGCTGGAACAAACCTAGACAGAACCCCAGACAGCTGCAGAGGAAAAGGACCTCTACCAGCCAGTTCTCACAAAGGTTGACTACTCTCCTGGAGCTGCAGTTATTCTTCCTTCATAAACAGAAATCATTTCTCAGAATTGTTAATATTGCTTTTGTTAGTCTTTTAACAAGTTGGTCTGTTTATAAGTTAGGAACATAAAAAAAAGAATCATCCACCTTGTATTGTTAAAAAAAAAAAATACATGAAGCATGAACACACTTGATACCAAACTGAAAAGGAATGGGGGGCGGGGGCATGTCCCGAGACCCACATGGGTTGGCAATGTTGGTCTCCATATTATTATTAAGTTTTAACGGGTTAAGTTCAATTTTCTCTCTCAAGGCTGTAGTATCCATTTTAAATGTTTAAACATTAACATAAATATCACGTAAACATTGAAACATTCTGGGGAGGAGGTCATGCTGTGATTTACACAGATTCTCAAGTCCCTGAGGGAGGGCAACTTGGGTTTCAATTTGGGCACTGCTGCTTGCCTCACTTTCTTTTTCCTTCCTGGACTCTAGAGTCCAAGCTTTAAAAGGTTAGGAGAGTCCAGCTAGGTAAAAGTAACATTTAAAGAGTTAACCATCCTTTATTAAGCGACCTTCTTGGGAGGATACCACCTTTTTTTTTTTTGCATTTAGAATCCACTTCCAAGTGACACAACTGGAATTTACTTCCCCAAAGAACAACTTTTGCAAAGGAACCCTTATCCCATTTAGCTTTGAGCCCTAGAGGAAGGAGAGGCATCTGGCTTACCTTGTGTGAGGATCTGTAGTACTTATTACCCATTTCTGACGTGTCCAACTCCAGTAGATTTAAGATCTGCACCTTCTATCTCATTGGCTCGGCCACATTCTCACAAATGTGGCAGGCATATTTGGTACTGCAGAAACAAAGGTGAACAGATTGCTGAGTAAGGTTGATCACCATAACCTCAGGTTTAGACTGAAAAATAGCCTCCCTTGATTCCCCCACCCTCAGGCTTCCCTGCTGTCCGTTCTGCCTCCCAATCTATCTGACATATTACTGCCATACTCTCCATTACAGAAGTTTAATCATGTTGCCCACCTCGACTGCCACCCTCATTAAAAAGCTTCTGATTACTCCCCATCTCAAGACAATGCCCTCTGTTTCTAAGAAGGCACTCAGGGCTTTTTCTTAAGTTCTCCCAAGCACACTTTCCTAGGTTCCTTTTGGTCTCTTCACCGTAGTTACCCTGGGCAGGCCTTAGGCACCCTGGATGTCCTGCCATTACAACATGCTGTGCACGTTTCTACCTCTGCAGTATGGCTCATACTTTGTCCCTCAGCTTGAAATTTCCTTTCCAGTCTGACAAACTCCTTTCAAGTTTTAACTCAGATGACATCTCCAATTGATGCGATCTGACAATTCTTCACATTTATACAGTGACTTGCAGTTTAAAAAGAACTTTTATATCCATTATTTATTGGAAGGCCACTAGAGCCTGTAGAATATGCTGGGAAGGCATCACATTCTGGATTTTACAGATGAAAAGACCCAGGCTCAAAGAGGGGAGAGATACAGCCTTAGCAAATGGTGGAGTTGAGACTAACTCAGTGCTCTCTGCTCCCCCCTCATCGCTTGCCTCTTCCAACAAACTCTGGACTGGCTACTTCTAAGACTCAGCCTCTCATACCTCTCCAAGTTGCAGCTGACAGTCTTAACATTCTGAAGACTTCCCCAACTGCTGGATGTGAATTAACTCTAGCAGGGGCTCCTGGGAGGCAGAAGGCTTGGCTGACAGCAAACTCAGCACTCCCTCATATGCAAAATGACATTTTGGCCTTAGGCACTTAGTAAGTTACACAGTCCTTGCTCCTTAAGAGTAAAAGTTTTCAGGCACTAGAGTGTAGCATTAAAAAAAGCCAAACTGAATTCGGGACTGACCTACCACTTTGTTAGCTTCCCAACATGCACACATATACAGAGACATTCAAGCCTGATGCAGCGTGATTTCAGTCTCCCTCACCCTCTTCCTGAACTCATTGTGTAATTGGACAGAGACTATTTCCAGCTGCCCACTGCGGCACTTGGGAAACTATAATTTGCATCACTTTTGGTGGGGCAGAGGGCAGACAATATACTTGTAAAATGTATTCAATTATTTGTTTTTCACGTTAGTAAAACTGCTGTTTGCATATTGTTGGGACCCAAGACTAGCTAAACATAAAACACAAACTCCATAAAATACATTCTATTTCTTAGTTTTATAGAAATGTTCACTTTCTCATTCAATTAAACAAAGAGATTGTAATCACTTTATTATCTATTTCGGACTCATTTCTCACTTTCAGTTGAAAACTTTCAGGAGTAAATTTAAATATTGTCTCATGGAGGAGGATGGAGTCAGTAAGGCTGTTCCTGGACACAACATCCTATTTATTTGGAGTCCTATCTAACAGGCTAAAATTAGAATACCTTACAGTTTAGTTTCGGCAGTCGAAGTTGGGCAGAATTTTGTTGAAAGAGCAGTTTGCAAACTGGGGAGGAGTTGAGTTTACTTGGCATTCACACAACCCCCGAGTTGTGGAGCAGGCTTCTTTTCAGCATGCCGGCGATTGGACATGGGTCTCACTCTTTGACAAGGGAAGTTGTTTGTTTTTTGTTTTTCTGCCACAGAAAGAATCAAGAGATTACATATTCATGTCCAAACAAGCTTTGGGTGCTAGATAGAATGTTTTTAAGAGGTTTTAAATACAGTGTCTTCCAAATTGTTAAATCTAACCTGAATTTATACTTACCTTGTTGCTCTTAAATGACATATAGTAACATTGCGAGTTAGACAGTATTGTAAAAATGTATCCAAAACATGGAACTTCAGTCTTTCTTGAGAGGTGACTGGCATGGCCTTTAATAAGCACAAGTTCTTATTTTTATTTTTATTATTTATTTATTGCTTGCTTGCTTGCTTGTGGGATCTTAGTTCCCGGACCAGGGATCGAACCTGGGCCCTCAGCAGTGAAAGTGTGGAGTCCTAACCACTGGACCACCAAGGGTTTCCCTAAATACACGTTTTAAAATTTCTTTTCTTGTGCAGGGCTCACAGCTGCCCATAGACTTGCCCTTATGAGTAAGGGATCTAAGACTGAGCTAGAGACAACTCAGCCGCATGCTGGTAAATGGGGAGGTATCAGCACAATTTAGTAGGTGTTGATGCAGCATCTGGAGGCTGCCTCGCCCTGTGCTTGGTCTTGGGTTAGACACACAGCTGTATAAAAACATAATCGTTGCCTGCGAGGAGCTTACAGTCTGTTTAGGGACTTGTGCAAAATACTTGAAAGAGAATAATGTAGGTAACAACTGAGATTCAAAATTTGTGGTATTATAATAAGTACAGTAGGAATTTAAAGCAGAAAAGTTTTGTTTTTAGGGTTTTGAACTGTAAGGAAAATTTCATGCTCGGGACCCTAAAAACAGGAGTCCCTGATTCCCCCACCACCTGCCACTTCATTTAGGTTCTTCTGTCTTTCTGCCTGATTGATTATTGAATCTAATAGCCTTTTCCCTTCAGTCTTCATCCTCCTTGACCTTCCTATAATATCTGACACTGAACAATACATTTTTCACAAACTTTCTTTGTTTTTAATTAATTAATTTTCTATTTATTTTTGGCAGTGTTGGGTCTTCATTGCTGCACGCGGGCTTTCTCTAGTTGCGGCGAGCGGGGGCTACTCTTTGTTGCAGTGCGCAGGCTTCTCATTGCAGTGGCTTCTCTTGTTGCAGGGCACAGGCTGTAGGCGCATGGGCTTCAGTAGTTATGGCACACGGGCTCAGCAGTTGTGGCGTGCAGGCTTCAGTAGTTGTGGCCCACGAGCTCTAGAGCACAGGCTCAGTAGTTGTGGTGCACGGGCTTAGTTGCTCCGCGGCACGTGGGATCTTCCCGGACCAGGGCTTGAACCCGTGTCCCCTGCATTGGCAGGCAGATTCTTAACCACTGCGCTACCAGGGTAGTCCCTTCACAAACTTTCTATTCTGAAATAATCTCAAATTTATAAAGAAGTTGTAGAAATAGTACATATAGCTCCTATATACCTTTCACCAAGACTCCCTGTTAACGTTTCTCTGCCCAAGTCCTCCAATTTGAGACTAAGTTGTAGACATGATGTTCCATTACCAATTTTTACTTCAGTGTTTATTTCCTAAGTACAAGGCATGCTCTAACACAACCACAGCAAAGGAAATTAACATAGATACATTACTACCATGTAATCTACAAACTCCATTCAAGTTTTGCCAGTTGTTCCAATAATGTCCTTTACTGGACTATACATACAAACCAGGATTATGAGTCCCATTAACTTAGTCTTTAAGTAAAACAGTCCTCCAGTGTTTCTCTGTCTTTCATGATCCTGTCAGTTTTGAAGATTGCTGACCAATCACTTTACAGACTATGCCTTTGGGTTTCTCTGGTATTTCCTTATAACTTACGCACATTTGGCAGGAACATACCACAAAAGTGATGCTGTGTTCTTCTTTGTGCATACCTAGAAACACACATTGTTAATTTGTCTCATTACTGGTGATATCAACTTTAGTTACTTGGTTAAAATAGTTTCTGCCAGGTTTCTTCAGCATTAAGTAAACTAATAAGCATGTTATACTTATTAATAATAATAACTGTCTGGCAGTGAGATTCTTTAAGACTATGCAAATATTCCTATTTGCCATCAAATTTTCACCCACTGCATTTAACATCCTTTGATGATTTTTAGCTTTATTATTATTATACTGGTTGCAAATTGTGACTTCTCTAATTCCATCATTCTCTCTAGATTGATTGGCATTCTACCACAGAATATTCCCTTTTGCCCCATTTTTTAATTCACTCATATCTGTATGAGCTTGTGGACTACTATTTTACTCAAAGGATTTCAATCTGTTACTATCATTATTTCATGCTCAAATTAAAACGGACCTGGGAACTCCTTTAAGCTAGCTCCTGTGTTCTTTTGACATGCACCCATCATTCTTTGAGCATTTTCACACTTCCAGGTTCATCTTACAGCTTCCCTTTCCCATTCTTGGAATTAGTAATTTCTCCAAGAAGCCCCAGTTTCTTTAAGTGAAGAATGGGACTTGGAAACCAAGATCTGGGTGCTGGTGCTAGCTGTGCGCATTACTACTAGAGTGCCCTTGCTTCTAGACCCTATCAGCAGAATTAGGAAATATGTATGCATATGTATACACACACATCTATTTCTCCACCTCTCTATATATTAAGTACCATGATTTCATTTCCAATTCCAAACCAATACTACAGGGTTTATTCTTGCCTTCCTCTTTCCCATTATTCTCAATGTATTTATTTGCTCAGTTAATCTGGTATGTAACCAAACTCTTAGCCCCTTGACCCAAATAAAGGGGAAGTGGAAGAAAAAGAGTTAAAAAAAAAAAAAAGGCCATCTTGGTTGCAGACATGCCCCAATTTCTTGGTATGTCAGCCCAAAGGTGGGTCCCCAACCTTCCTGTTTCTTTCTCCTAAGTTGCAGACCCACATTTTCAGTCTATAGGTTCCATAGGATATCACCTTAATTGTACTGCCAACATTTGGTTGAAAACATAACTAGTTGTCTCTTCACCCCATCCATATTCTACCTCTAATATTTTCATATTGTAAAATAGTATGAAGACTTTTTCCTTTCTAAATAAGCCTTTATATTGTAACTCCTAAAATTGATCATGTCATCTTGCTCAAAAAGCCTTCAATAAATCTTCATTGCTTTTATTTATTGATTGATTGATTTAATAAATTTATTTATTTTTGGCTGCGTTGGGTCTTCGTTGCTGCGTGCGGGCTTTCTCTAGTTGCGGTGAGCAGGGGCTACTCTTTGTTGTGGTGCGCGGGCTTCTCGTTGCCGTGGCTTCTCTTGTAGAGCACGGGCTCTAGGCGCGAGGGCTTCAGTAGTTGTGGCACACGGGCTCAGTAGTTGTGGCTCGCAGGCTCTAGAGTGCAGGCTCAGTAGTTGTGGCACACGGGCTTAGTTGCTCCATGGCATGTAGGATCTTCCCGGACCAGGGCTCGAACCCGTGTCCCCTGCATTGGCAGGCGGATTCTTAACCACTGCACCAACAGGGAAGCCCTTTGCATTGTTTTTAGAATCAAATCAAACTATCTGGAAATAACAGTCAATACCTTCCGCTATCAAGCTTTAACCTACCTCTTCAACTTCATCTTCCATTTATCATCCTTTACCTCTGTGGTTATTAAATAAGCATATTCGCTATTTCCTAAAACTAGCTCTTTTCATAAGAATTTCCCTCATGCCCTAATGCTTTGCTTCCTTTTTATCCACATTAATATTTTACTTGTCTTTCAAACACAGCTTAAAAGTCATTTCTACCATGAGTTTCTCTTACTTCCAAGTATCCTTTTTTCTTACTCCTGTCACTATTACGTCACTTGAATATTCTGCTCTGTATTATAGCTAATCGTGCATACCTATCTCCCCAACTAGATTAGGTAATACCCTTAAGGCAGAAACCAATCTTATTTATCTTTAAATCTCAAGAGACTGGTATAATGTATTACAATAGATGCTCAAAATATGCATTATCAATTCAAAAGAGGACAGACAAAGTTTTGAGAGGCATGAATAAATGCAAGCAGATGTAGCTTTATGTGTAAAAGCATGCAGGTAGGGACAAGAATGGCTACTTTGTGTGTTGGTAAAGCCTGACTGGAGTAGATGTTGCGTTAATGCAGGGCTTGGGAGAGACCTGAGACCCGTGGCAATGGTGTGGCACTGCCTTACTGGAGTGTGCCTCTTAAGAGTAACATGCACATACTCTCCTGGGCTGTATATTTTTGGGTAAGCAACACCTGGGGTGGGGAATATAAAAAGGTTTCCTTTTCCCCTCTAAGAAATGCATATTCTTCAAGAAAAGGGAAGGAGTAATTCAACCCACTAACCACAGATTCTTTAGGTTTCTTCACTTTCAAAACAGCAATTAATTTACACTCAGGCTTCCCCCCAACCCCAGCTCCTTAAGAGAATTAACCAGGTTATACCATGCACGTACAACAATTAAAAACTAACCCTCGGTAGGTCCTTGCTTGATCACTTTCTAACAGTAGCTCATATACTGAAAGCAAACATATACACCAAGGTAACTGAATCTTCCTATTTGTTGAGGCAACCTGGAGACCGATCCTAGAAATATATGTCTGGGCCTCGACTCTTTCAGTAAGCTTTGCTCAGCAGATTGGACCCAATCCCCAGATAGATGCTTGTGTGTCTGCCCTTATGTACTTTGATAAGAAGTCTGGACACTAGCCAAGGGAAGACAGCAAGAGTGGAAGGATCAATGAAATGCATACCCTTTATTTCTACATCTCAGTGAGAAACTCGATAAATCCTGACATCAAATACTCTAAGGTCTGATTAAAAAGTACCTGCCACACTCAGCCAGAAAAAGAAACGAAATTGAGTTATTTGTAGTGAGGTGGATGGACCTAGAGTCTGTCATACAGAGTGAAGTAAGTCAGAAAGAGAAAAACAAATACCGTATGCTAACACATATATATGGAATGTAAAAAAAAAAAAAAATGGTTATGAAGAACCTAGGGGCAGGACAGGAATAAAGACGAAGACGTAGAGAATGGACTTGAGGACACAGGGAAGGGGAAGGGTAAGCTGGGACAAAGTGAGAGAGCGGCATGGACATATATACACTACCAAATGTAAAATAGATAGCTAGTGGGAAGCAGCTGCATAGCACAGGGAGATCAGCTGGGTGCTTTGTGACCGCCTAGAGGGGTGGGATGGGGAGGGTGGGAGGGAGACCACGAGGGAGGAGATATGGGGATATATGTATATGTATAGCTGATTCACTTTGTTATAAAGCAGAAACTAACACAGCACTGTAAAGCAATTATACTCCAATAAAGATGTTAAAAAAAAAAGTACCTACCATATGCCTATAAAACATGAAAAACATCTTAATATCTCTACCAGCATGTCCATCAAGAACTTCATATTTAGCATGTTGGTAATAAAATATTAAAAAGTGTTTTCTCCCCTCTCTACCTTAAACCTGTGCCTCCTTCTATTATCTCTAAAACGTTCATGGTGTCCAAACACAGAATCCAAGTAGAAATGGAAAGGAATAGGTTAACTTCCTTTGCAGTTGCAAAAGAAGATCCGAACAGAACTATTTCCAAGTTTTGCAATACAGATTTTCATTGTTTCCACCTCACTTTCTTATTCCTTAACATTTATAAATCTGACTTCCATTGTAGCCACTTTAATGAAACTTCTCCTTTTACTGAATTTCTATGGTTCTTCCTGGGGCTCTATTCATGGTCCTTTCTTCATTTCACTCATTACTGCTATGTCATCCTTTTCTCTTATTTCAATCACCACAGATACACCACCAGTTCCCAAATCTGTACTAATGAGATCAGGCTTCTCTCTCTTGAGTCCAAAACTCAAATGATCAACTGTCTTTGACACCAACTATCTCTATGTCAGATTTAACATGTTGGTAGTTAGGAATTTTTTTAAAGTGTCCTTTGTTTTCTCTCCACCCTAAACCTATTTCTTCTGTATGCCTAAAATGCTCACGGAATTTGTGAAGGTTTAAAAATATGTTCACTAAACCTTTTTATACTCCTCCCTTCATGAGGTGAAGCCTGAGTGTGGACTTAGTGACTTATTTCTAACAAGGCATTATTTCTATGGCATAAGTGACAGTATTTGACTTCCAGGACTAGGCCTTAAGACACTGTGGCTTCCTCCTTGCTCTGTCTTGGATTGCTCTCTCTGGGGTAAGCCAGCTGCTACGTCAAGAGGACACTCAAGCAGACCTATAGAGAGGTACATGTGGTGAGCATGAGGCTTCCTGCTAACAGCCAACAAGAGACTGAGAACTTCCACTGCTACCACGAGAGAGCTTCCTTGGAAGCAGATGCTCCAGCCCCAGGCGAGCCTTCAGACGACTGCAGCCCCAGCCAACAGCTTGACTGCAACTTTATGAGGCCTCGAGCCAGAGGCACCCAGCTAAGCTGCGTCTGGACTCCTGACCCACAGAAACACTGAGATAATAATTATTTGTAGTTTTAACTAGTAAGTTTTGGGGTAACTTATTATGCAGCAACAATGGCACACCCAGACCCAGAATCCAAGGAATACAAGTGGTGAAAGGAAACGAACATTTTAAGTGAGCTCTCTCCCCACTCTAACCACACTCCTCCTCGTACTTTCTCAGTAAGTAACACTGTTATTTACCCAGTATCCTGTATGAGGAACCTGGAAGTCATATTTGATTCTCCCTACCAACTATATCACCAAGTTATCATTTTTTTTCTTCCATCACTTGAGCCCATCCCTACTTTTTTTTTTTGCCGCACCACACGGCATGTGGGATCTTAGTTCCCCGACCAGGGATCGAACCCACACCCCTTGCATTGGAAGGTGGGGTCTTAACCACCGGACCGCCGGGGAAGTTCCCCATCCCTACTCTTATTGCTTTAATTCAGGGCCTTTACCATTTTTCAATTTTGATAACATACCTTTGCAACTTTTCTCCTTCCCTATAGTCTTTCCCAGCTCCATTCCATTCTCTAGATTAATGCCAGTAAGAACTTTTTGAAGAATATATCTGATCATGTTATTTATTTTTATTAAAAAATCACTACTAGTTCCCACATTGCACAGGACAAAATTCAAATGCCATAGCATGGTATGTCTGTCATGTCCTATAGCTTTTTCTCTCATCTCCACGCCACAGCCTACAATCTGGCCATCTTTCACCTTTGCATATGCTGCTTTCTTTCTGTGTGGAAGATCTTTCATTCTTTCCTTATAACTCTTACTCTTTTTTAAAAGACTCAGCTCAGCATTTATCTCAGAACCTTCCTTAATTATCAGGTCCAGATTAGATGACTTTCTTGTATTACTTTATCGGGGCACTTATCACATAGATCAGCATGTGTCTTCCACTAGAATGTTAGCTCGTGAGAAAAAAAAATCTATCCTCGATACCTAGACATTCACTTATTCATACATTCAACTTATATCTACTGAGCAACTACGACAGACACTGTATTAGGTGTTTGTTACATACTAGTGAACAAAACAAATATGCCCTACCCTGGCATAGCTTGTAGTCTATTCAAGAAGAAAGACAGTAAGTTAAATAAACAAATATTGTGATATATGAAAAAAGAATTTTATCAGAGAGTAAACGTGAGGACCTACTTTAGGTTATGTGGCATACAGTACAGATGCACTCAAACATTTACTGAATGAAATGTTTATACCTTCACCTCAGAGATATAAGTGGGTCAAGCTCATCACATCCTTGCCAACACTGAGTCTGTTTTTTTTTTTTTTAAATCTTTGCTCATACTGCCAATGTCACTTTCTTGCTTATACATTCTCAGTACTAAAAATCAAGAAAAAGAACACAAGATCAAATATACATTAGAAAAAAGAGGCTTGATAAAGCACAAGTGGAAAACAAAGTCTAGCTTTATATATATTATCATGGTTACTCAGATAGATGGCTAAGATAATCTCAAAATAACCACCTGTAAGATCACACATTTTACTAAGTAAAAAGTACACTAAAAAAATGAAAGCCAAGTCTTTCTGGTATTCAGAAGTCTGAAGCAATCATTGTTTAGTTTTTTTAAAAGAGCAAATTCCAAGGGAATCCCTGCCTCTCCCTTGGTTCACTGCCAAATAACTCACAGCTGGAATATTTCTGGGAAATATGGGTATGTGACAAAGTTAAAAAAAAAAAAAAGATCAAGACCACTGAAAACCAAGCTCAATATTTTAAAATGGGAATGGCAGGATGAGGAAACTATATATTAAAATGCATAAAACTTTACTAGTAATTGCTCATTAATTAAAAAAATATTTTATAACCAACCAGGAAAATCAAAACTTGGTAGTAAATAAAATACTTAACTGCTATTTATAACAGTTGAGAAGGTTTCTAGGACTAGTTTCTTATATTAACATAAAATGCATAAAAAATTCCAAAAACAAAGCAAATATTGCCCTGGATTACAAAGCTTGTATTTTACAAAAGAGGCACATATTTAGTGCACATTAAAGAAGAGGAATACAAAAGTTAAATAAGTCCATCCCTTCTTAAGTACATCCCTTCTTATTATTGGCTATAATAACATCAATTGATCATGCCCTTTTCCAAATTCATCTCCACGGTCCTGAAAAATGTAAATGAATCAGTGTAGATGAAGAAAAATACCTTCCGTTTTACCACACATTAGCCTTGTTGGTTGAAATATGAGATTTTTCTGGAAACTATACTCATCTCTTTGCTTTTAGTAGTGTATTTCAACACTTAGCCAGGATTTGTGCCAAGAGATAGAGGCATTCGTCACCGAACCTGTTACACCACAAGAGTTTTTTTCTTTTTAAACAAACTGATGATTGCCCAACAAAAAACTGTTAACTTACTTGTGAATTTTCAGAGGCAGAGAGTTTTTTATTTTTTATTTTTCCTTTTTTGGCTTCTGCAATGGAATTTCTCCAAGTTTTTAAAGATATTAACTTCATTAACCTGCAACAATCATCATTTTAAAGTAGTATATAGAAACTGTCAGATGGGTCAAAAATAAGGTTTACGTAGCTCAAAATTATCTCTGACAGTGGCAAGATTTAACCTCTTGAGCCAACCTCAACAGACCGGCAATACAACTCAAATGATTAACATAATACATAATGATAAATATTGCTCTTGAAAAAAAGCAAATTATTTTCCTACTTACAATTTTTTGCAAAAGGTCTACTATAAAAATACTTTCTTCTCTATCTCCCTGCCAATCTGGAGCCTCCTCAAACATCAGGTGTTAAGAGCACAACATTCCATTTTAGTTGGAACACTGCTTCACATAGTCAATGTGTATTTTCGAGGCACTATAAAAACTCTCAAGAACAGTAAAAGAAAAACATTCCTCTTGCCTACAGATCTTTCAGGTATATTTCCCCTCAAACTTTTCTAAATTGAATGTTGTGATAACTGGTTTTTCTTCGTTTTCCATGGTACAGTCCTTAAGTTATTTTTCTTTTACTTGGAGCCACTCCTTCATTTTCAACTTGCTGAGCAGGCAGACTTTTGGTTTCCATGGAAACCGAATTCCTGCGGCTGCGGGTAGGCATTCTTGTTCCACCAATCTAAGAGATGAAGCAAAGAACAGGACGGCTTAACATGTTTACAACATTCTCAAACACAGTCAACTCTATTATTTACACATGGACTAATTACCTTGCAAATGGTCCTTTATATATTTTTAATCCCTAGCCACTTAACTGCTTCTAAGCAAGCTTTAATCTGACAGAGTTTTAAAGTACAAAACTTTCAAATAACAATCAGGGAAGGAGATACATCAGGGTAAATGGAGAGAAGTGAAGAGGAAAACCACACTTCGTGCTAAATTTGGGAAAGTTTGAAATGCTAAATGAGAAAATGAGGGAATGACAGGACTTTAGAGCAATGTGCTTACAATAATGAAACTGAAGGGCAGGAGAAATGAAAAATAGGAAGGGAGGGAAAGGAAATACGAGAAGGTCAGAGGTGGTAAAGAGAGAGAAGAAATTATGAAATGGAGAAAGAGACGGGGTAAGAAAAACAGAAGAGTCCAAAAAAAGAAGAAGGATAAAAAGAATAAAAGTGAAACGAAGGGAAAAGAAAAAAGACCCCAATTTGAAAGGAAAATTGAGAGGCTGGAAGAGAAGAGCAAGGAAGGAAGGAAGGAAGGAAGGAAGGAAGAAAGAAAGAAAGAAAAAAGGGAAGGAAAAATTGGAAGGCGATTACAGAGGATGGGAAAAAAGGAAGGGAAGCAGGGGGAAGAAGCTTTGTTGGGGTGCTGGTTCTACCTTAATATCTACTCTTCCTCAGCACAAGCTGCTACTCACTCCCACTTTTTAGCTCACACAGTCTAGGGAAGAGAGAGTGTATTCTTAGGATGCAACCCCTTGCTAACTGCAGTCCCGCTGAAGATGAGGTCTGGAAATACTGTCATCCCCTTGGCCACTGGAAGAGTATAAAATTTTAAAATGAGGTAATGGAGAAAGCCAGGCCTTACAGAGAAGGACAAAAGCTGTACAGCCTGAAACCATTTCCCCAGAACTTGTCCATATCTACCTCTATTTTCTTTAGTGACCTTGCACCCCCTTCTATTTCTTCACATCTTCTCCAGTGTGTTTCAGATCTGGAAATGATTGTAATTCCAATCACACTCTCTCATATTCCTTATACAACAGAAATATTACTAGCATTGCCCCAAGAGGCTACTGGCTCACTAAGAATGAATCAAACTCCAGCTACCCTCACCTAATATCTTGTCTCTTTAGGGGCATTTTTTGGTTTACAATTAGATGACTAGAAAAGACAAACTTGAGTTAGGGTTTGAGTCTGCCAGTCTGTCTGTCTGAATCTGAAGAACTTTTTTAACATACAGATTAAAAAACTGCTGTGATTTTTAGATTATGTATACCACTCCCCACTCAACTGGTATTTACTATAAAAGTATACTGACCACACTGATTGTATCTACCATATTGCAAGCATTTTGACCCTATATGTGTATGTGTGTATGCGCATGGGGGGTGTGTGATCCACATTTATAGCAGAAGCTGCGGAAGGAGAAAAGGGATAGGCACAGAGCCATTACAAAAAGACTAGAATCAGAAGAAGTCCAGAGTAGCACAGGAAGCAAATGGGATCCTCCTATTAAGCTCTGCTTGATGCAGAAAGAGGCAGACACAGGCTCTACTGGGGCATCTCTCAGGATTAGTGCTTAAGGTACTACTACACAAAGAGGACATCTGAGTTCAAGTGGACTAGGGACTAAGGAATCGTATTAGAGGCGGAGATATCTGTCATATGAGTTTTTACATCATGAAATAAGTAGATCATTTCTGTTCCATATAAGATCTTACGTCCCAGGGTTTCCTGAAGCTCTCGTCTTTTCCTTTGCTGCTAAAGCTGAAATCCCTATCTGTGCTTATTAGCTTGGTAGGACTAGAACGTCTCATTCCCATGGCCTCGCTAGGAGGAAGTAAGGGAGAAAGATGGGGTAATTCCTACATATGTGGGGCTAGATTGTAGGGAGATGTGTAAGAGATCACCAAAAACTTTCCATGGGCTTAAAAAAACATCAAACCAAGCACTAGTTAGCTAATTGTCTACTGTACCTAATGTTTGGCTGTACAACAACCTGGTCCTAGACAATCTCACTAAGGATTTGTCCTTGGACTGAATGCATGAAATATCTTCAAAAAAACACAAATCAACAAATGCTCAGCATATACATAATTAAGCTGTTTATATTTATGTGGTCAAATCCTGAAAACATGGAATTGTGTCAAGACATTAAACTGTTCATTTTCACTAAAGAGGAATAAGCCACTCACACAGTTAAATGCTACAGGTGAAACTATAATCAGATTTTTCTAAGTTAAAAATCATTCTCTTAGAAATAATATAAACTCTTCAAAAACAGTTTTCAATTATTATTTTTAAGTTAAGAAAATGTTGCCTCAGGAGGTTATAAAAATCACTACTTATATTAAATTTAAACTGGAAATAGCCAACAAAAACTGTAGCTAAAATGGCTTAAAATACTAATAACTCACTTTCTCCATTCTTTCACTTGTCCCAACTAGTTAACCACATTTATATATTTTCTTGGCCAAAGTCAACTAAGAATGTGTAAGAAGTTGTCATTTCTAAAAGGATCCTCTCAATAATAACATTAGAAGGGAGAAGTGAAAAACATACACGTGATAGATTTTCTGTGGTAAAAATATTGAGAAGAGCAGAGAATTCAGACAATAATTTTGGTTCAAAGATTTTTGGCAGCAGGGAAGGAAAATGTACTGTCTTATTGCTGACTGAACAGTCAGATTCACTTGTAGAGAATAAAACTTTTCCTTCAACTAAACTCAAACTGGAACTTCTTATATGATATAAAGAATGAGTGACATGGTAAAGAGTATCTCTAACCATGGTTTTACAAAAGTTTCAGACAGAGAAATATCATTCAACTGGTATTTCTGGGGAAGGATTCTATAAAGAGCATAACATTAATTATAACTAAAATATTGAGTGATAAAATACTTAGCATTAAAACACAATTTACATCTTAATATCTTATTGTACTTAAAAAATTTTTATTTATTTATTTAATTTTGGCTGCATTGGGTCTTTGTTGCGGTGACCGGGGACTACTCTTCGTTGTGGTGTGCGGGCTTCTCACTGCGGTGGCTTCTCTTGTTGTGGAGCACGGGCTTAGTTGGGCCCGTGGCTCTAAGCGCACGGGCTTCAGCAGCTGTGGCGCGCGGGCTCTAGTGTGCAGGCTCAGTAGTTGTGGCTCCTGGGCTGTAGAGCACAGGCTCAGTAGTTGTGGCGCACGGGCTTAGTTGCTCTGCGGAATGTGGGATCTTCCCGGACCAGGGCTCAAACCCGTGGCCCCTGCATTGGCAGGTGGATTCTTAACCACTGCTCTACCAGGGAAGTCCCTATTGTACTTTTAATAAGGCACTGCAGTCACTAATTACTAACACTTGCTTTTATATTTTCCCATATCCTACTGATTAATTTTTAATTGTATCATCATAATTTTATTGCATGTATTCTGCAAATTGCCTCAAATATTTAATGAAATGAAACAGTATACATAAATAAAAATTGCAAAAAAAATTATAACTTTGCTTTTCATAGGAACATAGGGATTTAACTATGTGGTTGCCTTACCCATGCCCTCACTGAGGAGGCTAATACAATTTTCTTTAGTTGACTCATAAACCTTACAAAAATAAAAAGCTCCATTGACATGATGACTGGGTTCAGTAGAGCGTACAACTTTATCTATGCTTCCTATAGATATTATTTTTAGAATGGTGTTGTGATTAACATGGCAAATGTGGACATCAGGTTGAAATATTATATAGTCAGTGAAACAGATTGATAATAAACAACCTAATGGAACATTTAATTTCAAAAAAGATCTTACCTTTTGTTGTGTTGTGGGACCTAGTGATTTAGGTGGAAAAGTACAAGGTATTCTTCCATGATGGATATGATATGGTAATAAGAGACTGGGGTCTAACGGGACCCAGGGGACTGAGAGACTGGAAGGTACACCAGGAAGGCTGTAATGTGTTTTATGCAAATTGTACGCTGTCCTAGTAACTTTTCCATCAGAGGTCTTGTAGATCAGGAGTGAAGAATCTTCTGCTGCGTGAGACAACAAGTAGGAACCCTCCTGCAAGCTAAATCCACACAAGGAAACTCAACTCATTGGTTCACTGTGTCAAATTCAATAGCACTTTCTTAATCATAATATATTAATAAAATTGAAAACAATTAGGGGAATGGGATACCACCTCTAAAAACACCTTTATGACCAAATAAGATTTAAGAATCTTTTAAACTATTTTCATGCCTTTTCAGCAACTCATTTTAGTTCTTATTCCAAGTTTAGGATATATAATTATTTTCTTTTCACTGTTACATCAGTTAATTTGTAAAATTTCAAAAATTTAATGGGAAAAAGACAGTCTGCCTAATTCTCTAATCCATGGACAACACATACGGAAAAGTACATATACATATACATATGAGTACATGAGTACATACACGTACCATTCCTATACACAACATTTAAATTAATTAAACAAACACTGCACCTACTTTCTGTCTACTAATAGGTGAACAGAGATAGAAAAGTGAATGTGACAAATTCACTACACTGAGAAGTTTAAAATAAAGTGGCAGAAACAGTCAATGGAACAATCACAATACGAGGGACCATGAGAATAATAGCAACCAAAGCAGTTAATAGGTACTGAATGTTTATCATGAGCTAACGACGACTATACTGTTTATAACCATTTCATCATTAAATTCTCCAAAACAAACCTTTAAGGAATAATATTAATTACTAACCTCATATTTGAGATAAACAAAAATCAGACATGCTAAGTAATTTGCCCAAAGTTCTGAGTGCAGGACCTGGATATAAACCCAGGCAGTCGAACACCAAAAGCCATACCCTTAATTATGATCCTCTATTGTCACAATAATAAGTTCTGTCAAATCTACATTTTCCCTTTCCCTTTAGAAAGCTTTAAGGAATTCAGTGTAACAACATAAAGAGCTAAAAGGATACGATTAATATACTGTGGTTTTTTTGGGGATTTTACATTCTAGCTCAAAGGTACAATGGAAGATATCAGTTCTTTCCCACAATCTATCATTAAAAATAAGGATTATTCATACTTACAAGGATCTTCCTACAAACCTGATAAGTTTTTCATTAATTCATTACTGTTTTTAAACAGAAAAGTAATAGGTATTGACAAAAGTGGTTCAGAGAACTATTCTTATTCTCAGAGCATTTTTTCCCCATTTTCTATTCCCATATAAAGAAATGAATAATAATTGATTTGACAGTGGGAATAAGTAACATTTCAAACGCTGAGCTTTTATCAGTGAAACTTTATATCTTAACCTCCTTCACTAAAAATGAAGAATGCTTTGGTTTACAGAGAGAATTCATGGAGAATGAGACAGTTCAAGAAAGAATATCTTAAAAGTGCTGCATGGGGGCAGCAATGTACATGGATGGATACAAATATCAGTAGGCACAATAACGGCCTCCCCCAAAAACATACATCCCAAACCCTAGAACCTGTGAATATGCTACATTACACAGCAAAGGGGAATTAAGATGGAATTAAAGTGAAATTAAGGTTCCTAATCAGCTGATTTTAAAATGTAAGATTTTCCTCGATTATTTTAGTGGGCTCACTGTAACCATGAGTCCTTAAAATGCAGAAGAGGGAGGCAGAAGAGACTCAGAAGGAGATATGGCTTTGAAAGAGGTGAGAGTGATGTGATATGAGGAGGATTCAACTCCCCTTTCAAAGTCTGAAAAGGGAGGAAAGGAAGAGCGCCACAAGCCAAAGAATGCAGGTAGCCTCTAGAATACACAAAAGTCAAGGAAACAGACCATACCCAGAGCCTACAGAAAAGAAGGCAGAAAAATGACACCTTGATTTCAGCCTGAGAAGACCTGTTAGCCTCCTGACTCACAGAACTGCAAGATAATAAATTCCTGTTGTCAACACTAGTTTTGTGGCAATTTGTCACAGCTGCAGTTGAAAGCTAATACATAAGCTAAGATATTGATATTCAAGTTTCAAAACGCACTTGGTAAATTTTGTGTTTAAGCATTGTACTTCACATGAAGAATGGAATATATAAAGCAAAAATCTTGCCACAGAATCACAGAATCTCATAACTGAGGAGTACTTAGGAAATCACTGAAATCAACACCATCATTTTATAAATAAGGAAACTGACATCTATCTAGTTGCATAAAAAGTAGGAGAGTTAGAACTTTGAGGTTTTTGACCTTTTGTTCAAATTCTTGAATTGTTTTTTAGTTTATCTTTTGGTAAGGGCGTAAGACAAGGCATGCAAAGGTTCGTATAATGAAACGGTTTGATAAATGATCACGTGGAGAATCTATATTCTAAGATTTGCTATGGACCGAGTGACTAGCCTCTATGTTGCTTCCTTACCTTGAAAATGTAAACAATATAGCTATGGAAGGCTGACTAATATTCCCCCAGGATGTTTACATCCTCTCTCCAGAACTTGTGAATGTTACCCATCAATGGCTTTGCAAATGCAATTAAGGATGCAACGTGACAACAAAAGCAAAAATTTGAGTGATGTACTTTGAAGATGGAGTAAGGGGCTACAAGTTAAGATATATAGGTATTTCTCCAAAGAAGACATACAGATGCCCAACATCACTAATCATCAGGGAAATTCAAATCAAAACCACAATGAGATACTATCTCACGCCTGTCAGAATGGCTATCATCAAAAAGACAAGTGTTGGCAAGGATGTGGAGAAAAAGGAACTGTTGTACACTGTTGTTGGAACTATAAATTGGTGCAGCCACTATGGGAAACAGTATGGAGGTTCCTCAAAAAATTAAACATAGAACTACCGTATGATCCAGCAATTCCACTCCTGGGTATCTACCACAAGAATACAAAAAAATTAATTCAAAAAGATATATGCATACCAATGTTCACTGCAGTATTATTTACAATAGCCAAGATATGGAAGCAAATTAAGTGTTCATTGATAAACGGATAAAGAAGATGTGATATGTATACAATGGAATATTACTCAGTCATAAAAAATGAAATCTTGCATTTGCAACAACATGGATGGATCTAGACAGTATTATGCCACATGAAATAAGTCAGAGAAAGACAAATACCACATGACTTACTTATATGTGGAATCCGAAAAACAAAAGAAACAAACAAAACAAAATGAAGACAGACTTACAGATACAGAAACAAAAGGGTGGTTGCCGGTTGCGGGTGGTGTGTGTAGGGAGAAATAGGCGAACGGGATTTAAGAGGTACAAACCTCCAGTTATAAAGCTAATAAGCCACAGAGATGTAATACACAGCATAAAGAATATGATCAATATTATTGTAATAACTTTGTATGGGGACAGATGGTTATTAGACTTATTGTGATTTCACAATGTTTGCAAATGTCCTATCACTTGCAAGTTTATGTAGTAAACTTGAAACTAACATAATGCTGTACACCAACTATATTTCAATTAAAAAAGAAAAGAAATACAGGTAGCCACTAGAAGCTGAAAATCAAGGTGAGGAAACAACTGTCTCCTCAGAGCCACCACAAGGAGCCAGCCCTGTTGACAAAAGTTTAGTCCACTGAAAATGATTTCAGATTTTAGACCTCCAGAACTATAATAGAATAAATTTGTGTTATTTAAAGCCACTAAGTTTGTGGTAATTTGTTATAGTGGCAATAGGAAACCATTACAATAGCCTTACAGAAAAATGTAATTGCAAGCTCATTAAAGCCAGAGACTATTATATTACCTTCTTATTTATATTTTCACAATTTCAAATTTGACACAGTAGAATAAATTCTGTATTTCTAGGTTATTTTCTATCTATTCCTAACAACATATATTCAAAGTTTCTATGAATTTTCACCCAAGAAAATTAGACGTATCAACGCAAAATGCCTCCAAAGTACTTACCTACTTAATTTTCTTAGAATGTGTTGAAGGATGTTAAATAAACTTGATATCCTATTAAACAGAAGAAATCTATATAAAATTAAGCGACAAGAAAACTTACTCTTAACAATTTTAGCTCCTCAGGAAGAGAAATATCCTCAATAACAGAAAAAAACAACAGATGAAATAATGTAAAACACAGAACACCAAAATTTATTTCTAATTTGATTCACTTATAATATTTAATTAATTTTTTGCCATTTTCTGATTTCTCTTCAAAATCATCAAGTATTTGGCTTGTGTGAGTCAGAGCAGTTGTAAAGAGATCATTATTTTATACTGAAACTATAAACTTTTTAAGAAGTTTATAAGTTTAAAATTTTTTTAAAGATTAAAAGTTTAAAAAGCCTTTAGTAGAACTAATCTGCAGAAGAGTTTGCCTTTTAGAGATGGTGGTGGTAACCAGAGAAATTGAGAGGTACTTTAAATGAATAAAGGGAAATGAAATATATTGATTTAGTATCTCTTCTAGACTTAAATTCATTCCCTTTATTATTTATTTGAAAATGGTTTTCATTGGAAGAGGCAGAGCAGGCAGTGAGTAATGTATGGAAAAGCTTTTCTATTCACATATGTAAATAAAAAGTTACTCCTCAAAAGAAGCAATCCTTATAATAGAAGTAGCTGTTTTTAAGTATAAGCAGAGAGTTCAAGTTTGAATCTGGAGGCTTCAAAAACTATGACAAGCCCCAAAGCTGGAACTATGGAAGTAATAAAAGTCAGGACAATTTCCCATCCTTCAAAGTGAATCAAACGTATTAACTACCAAGGTTGTCACCCTAGTTCAGCTGTATGCTCTGGGGAAAGTCACTCCAAGTTCCAGTTTCCTCATATATAAAATGGAGATAAAACTACCACCAGTCCTTCCCAGAAAGTTGTGAGATGCAAATTAAATTCATTTCAATCCGATGTACAGTAATAGTTGGTAAAAGAACAAACTTTTAGAAGTTAGGGTGTCCAAATGAGTGCATACATCCCTGAGAGCTAAGAGTCTTACGCTCCCATACACTACCAAGATGGAGGACTCGTCTGTTGTTCTAGTCTCCTTTGTCTTAAGTAGAAATACTAGTGTCACTAGTACATTTAATTTGGAAATGGAAATGATTAATGTGAAATGGATCACAAACTGGGTCAGGGGGAAGCCTCAATGTAAAAAAGGACTAAAAGTCTTGAAAATAAATAATTTAAACTTAACCAATATTTACAGATAAAGGAAAATTAGTGATCATATTAAGTTTTTAAATTCCCACCACAAAGTAAAGCTTCTTACTTGAGTGCTGAAAGTCTTTCTTTTAAGTCTTCTGAGGTGATTTCTTCTAGCAGGAAAAGCTTTGAAGTAAATGTATCAATATGTCCTAAAATAAAAGGTCAAACTTTAAAAGAACAATTGCAGTATTTAAAAAACAAAAAAGCCAAGTTATCCAGTCTCTTTAAAGATGTTTTTACAAAATTGTAATAATTGTAATGTAACTTTATATTCTAAAAAGAGGAGAAACAGACATTTTATTTAGTTTATTAACTAAAGATATATTTTAAAATGACATTAGGGACTTTCCTGGTGGCACAGCAGTTAAGAATCCGCCTGCCAACGCAGGGGGACGCGGGTTCGATCCCTGGTCCAGGAAGATCTCACATGCAGCGGAGCAACTAAGCCCGTGTGCCACAACTACTGAGCCTGTGCTCTAGAGCCTGAGCTACAACTACTGAGCCTGCGAACCACAACTACTGAAGCCCGCGTGCCTAGAGCCCGTGCTCCACAACAAAGAGAAGCCACCACAATGAGAAGCCCGTGCACCACAACGGAGGAGTACCCCCCACTCGCTGCAACTAGAGAAAGCCCGCGCACAGCAACGAAGACCCAAAGCAGCCAAAAATAAATAAATAAATTTATAGAAAAAATAAAATAAAATGACATTATAAGTCAGATTATAAAATAAATATGTATTAATTCTAAAATATCTGCTGAACACAGAAAAGTTTACACATGTCCATAACAAAAAAAAATCATCTCTAAGCCCACAATTTAAGAATAACAACTGTTAAAATAGTGGTGTTTCTAATTTTTATTAAAGTTGCATTTTTATGGAAATTAAATTTTTAGAGAAATATGTACCTATTATTAAAGCAAGCAGATAAAGTCAAATTTATAGTTTGGGCAGGCTCTACAAATTTCTAAGACAGACTGGGTTAAGGTAAAAATTAGATTACAAAAATGTGGCTTACTCATTCACAACAGCCAAGACATGTATAACCTAAGTGTCCATCAATGGATGAATGGATAAAGATGTGATACACACACACACACACACACACACATACGATGAAATATTATTCATCCATAAGAAAAAAGGAAATCTTGCTATTTGCAACAACATAGTGGACCTTGAGGACACTATGCTAAGTAAAGTAAGTCAGAAAGAGAGAGAGAAATACTGCATGATATCACTTCCACGAGGAATCTGGAAAAAAAAAAGTCAAACTCATAGGAACAAGTAGGAGAGTGGTTCACAGGGGTTGGGGGCTAAAGGGTACAAATTTTCAGCTATAAGATGAATAAAGTCTGAGGATCTAATGTATAACACGGTGACCACAGTTTATAGTACTGTACTATATAACTGAAATTTGGTAAGAGAGTAGAACTTAAATGTTTTCATCAAAAAACAAAAAAGAAAAAATATAAATATGTGAGGTGATGGATGTGTTAATTTAACTAGATGGGAGGAATCCTTTTACAGCGTATACATATATCAAATCATCATGATGTATACTTTAAATATCTTAAAATTTTATTAGTTAACTATATCTCAATAAACCTTAAAAAAATCTGGCTTATTTTTTAATTAAAGCACACCATAAGATTTCCTATGGTTTAAAAAAAAAATCAAAAGTCTGCTCAAAGACTTACTTTCTTACAAACGTGACCTAATTCTAAAATTCCAAAAAACAAAACAGAAAATCCTCAAGATTACACTTCCATTTTAAAAAGTAATGCGTACGTTCTACAACAAAGCAGGTTGAGACACAACACTGAGGTCCTGAAATGTTCCAAGGAAGTGATGTAAAAGATAGCTCTTAGTTAAATGTTATATAACCATGTCAATACAAAAATCATGTTATTACAGCAGTTAAATACATCAATAGTGTAAGAGTATAATACTCAACAATGCTGAATATAATACCATTTTAATTTTAATTTTTTTCAGCTTCCAATATTTGGTTATCAAAATACATGACCTGGAAAGCTGACATCAATCATTGTGCAACAAAAAATGCACATAATTTAATATCGCATTTTCTTATCTAGTCCCCTTTCATTTGCTTTGTGCTCATAAAAAGAATTAGAAACATTTTTACCAGATACCTTTCTTCTACAACAACAAATCTATTTTTCCCACGCCTACTTATCGTTTCCTGTGCCAAGTTTCAGTTTCACCTCTGCATTTCTAACACTCATTATAGTGACATTTCTAATAAAAAGGACACATTTCAATGGTTTAATAACTGTAGAAAGGGAATATCACGTACAATAAAACATTTTTAGACATTTACTAAATGTGCCTTCGAGGAAAATCACTAACAGTTCTTACCTTTTCAAAGCAATCTCAATGAAAAGTATGTATTATATAGTATATGTCAAATACAGTTAGGTCAAAAATATACAGAGAATACCATCATACTAAGCGCTATGAGGGCCCACCTCCTCAAGGAGTCTACAATTCTCTCAACATTGGAGCGTTTTAACCTGTGGGCCTTAAATGAGTTAACATGTGTGTTTGAGATATTTATCTCCTCAGTCCTTGGGGCAGCTGAGCAAGGCGTGGGATGGCAAGAGCTTCCTGGACATTACCCCTCAGTCACAGCAATCTCTTTTGTATATCACAGTGCGCTATCCAAATATTTTTTATGTGTGTCAAGTTTGGGAAGGTTATATAATACAAATCAAGGCTTTATATACATGCAGGCATTCATACATATTTATGTGCACACATACATATACATAGGCAATTCCTACTCTGCATGCAGTATGGGATGAGAAAAATAACCATACATAAGCCAAAACTACGGAAGCAATTTTAAAAATCAATGGGATAAATTACAACTGTTCCATTACCTTTAAGATTTTTTTGGTCAAAACTTTATAAATTCCCCATCAGTTATAAATGTATAGAGAAATGAAAAAATAGTAAAAAGTAATCTTTATTTAGTATACTGTAAATTAAAAACATTGAGATTTAGTGTTATTTCACTATAAAAAACTCATTAAGAGCAGTCTGACAATGTCAATATTATGAAATAGTATGAGTGTGTTTCATGTTTGGTAATTGCAATCATTGTTGCTTTTGTTGTGGTCATCCATGTATAATGCTTGGTGTCAGTCTATTTATCTCTTGTAAAAATAAAATACAGTGTGTGTGTGTGTGAAAAGAAAAAAAAAAAAAAGAGCAGTCTGAATAGTGCTTGTCGCCTTCTCCTGGTACAACTTATGATAGAGAGCAAGCACCTTTTCTATGCTGTGGTGAATGGTCACACTCCTTGGATCAGCTTCCAACATGATAGCCTTTGCGCTTTTAATATCATGATATATCTCAAAGAGTTCTTTTAATGTAAAATATTATGCCAGTGTCACTTCTTCATCCTTTATGCCACAAGCACTTCCCTCATTTATGTAAGTTCACCTTCGCTAAATTCCTCTTTTGGCATATCTGGTCTCCTGAACTGCACCAGTGTCAACATTTCTACTGTCAGCTATTTCTCCTGTAACTCCATTTATGCTCAATTCAAATTTAACTTCCAGCAGTATCACCTTTTGTTCCTTTGTTGTGCTTTAATCTTTGTTGGCCAATTCCCTCTTCTGATTATCCACTTTTGTAAAACATCACACGAGTTTATCACTGGGAGACAAGGAGGGACCACAACTACACATTTTGCTTCCTGTGCATAAACTCAGTAACAGGTGCGCAGTGAACAATCACTGACAGACTTTGAAAGAAGTGACGTGATTGGTCACTGGTCATGATGTGCATTTGTTACTTATGTAGTGATTTGTGGACTGAAGAGTCAGCAGTAACGTCTGTACTTTATGCAGTTACTCACAGTTAAATACCTTCATAACTGAAATTTGTGTATATCAGAATTGCGCAAAGGAAGGACTGCCTGTATGTCAACTATACAAAATTGATATATATTAGAGAACTGGAAAGTAGACACAGAACTTGTGATAAGATGACTTTGGGAATTTTCTTTAAGGAATACATCTTAATGTTTTTATGGGGCAAGAGGATAAAAAGAATACTGCAATCTAAAGGAACAGGAGAACATGTTCATAGCAAAGCAGACAAACAAAAAACAAGTATGTTTATTCTACCTGAAAAAGAGACTATAGGACTCTAGTTCAAAATTGCTGAACTAGAGTCCTATAAGCCAATATGCTCTTCAGTTAAATAAATGAGATTCTTTGTCACTCACTTGTGTCTCGTAAGATATGCTGTATCTGAATCTCTCAACCATGCACGTAAACTCTACCCTTACTGTCCTCTCCAAAAGATCTAATGCACTGGTCCCCAACTTCGATTTCTGAGAAGAGATTGTCTTAAGTTTCTTTGAAATTTTGAGATCATAGGGCTGGGCAGGGAAAACTGACAACGAAATGCTTAAGTTAAATGGAAGAGTGGCTAGCAACGGTTGAGTGAGGGAAACACAGGCCACAACTGAGAAGGACTATGGTGCATGACTGCGTGGGAAAGAGAATACGAGCACGTGGAGATCTTCTGGTTAGGATTTTAAGGTCCCAGTTTCTAAGACACAATGAATCATTTGTCTTAAGTCACACTGATTAACATTGTTACACTCACAGTGCTTCATTTTTGTTACATCTGACCTCCCCCGCCCCCCCACCAATTTTTCCCTAGCCCTTTTTAGGTTTACAGCAAAGTTATAAACACTTAAAAGACTGTGACTAAATTCTGATCCTGCCACTGATGGAGTCTGTATCTATACGTAAGTTAATCATTCTGAGCTTTATTTTTCTCTTTTATTTAGAGCAGCAGTCAACACACATTAAAAACTATTAACTAACAGAAATCGAAACAGATGAAAATTTTTGAAAAGAATAAAATAATATGCAATATATAATTAACTATGCTTTGTTGTTTTGAAAAATCTTGGTTTAATTCTATGTGATAACAACTATTTGAAGGATGGCTGCAAAGTTCAATTCATTTTGCTACAGGTTTTAACAGCTGCCATAGCTAAAAAAAGATACCCACAATTATGCATAGATCCAAATGGAACAAGTGTCTCACTGCTTGGCTTACTGAAGCATGACACTGATTGTTTTTAAGGAGAGGACCACCTGTCAATCCACATACTTAATATGAGTAATGTTTAATTTTTAATTTTTCATACAAAAAATAAATAAGAGTTATAATATTTTCTTCCTGCATCCCAATGGTTTGTCTTACATACATCTAGGGACAGTAAAAAGAATAAAGTACATAAATTCTATGGCTTGTTTTCTACCATCTCCCTTCTCCTTGACTTTTACTGTTCCTTCAATCAATTATCCAAGCCAACTTCACTCATTCTAAAAATACTTATTGAGCACCTCTGTGTGTCAGATACTGTTCTAGGTGCTTGGGATATATCAATAAACAAAAGAGACAAAGACAGGCAATAAATACCATGACTAGTTAAATTACATAATTTGTTAGTGGCTACCAGAAAAAGGGATTGAGGATATATTTGGAGCCAACAAACCACAGGAAGAAAGAAACCCAGTGATGTAAGCCTGGCACTTAGGGCTGCTTCTCTCTTAGGAGTACCTGTTAATCTGGAAAAAGCAACTGAGAAGCTAAGAAATGAACCAGAGCTCTCAATAGTCTCTCAGGATTAGAGGAACAAAAACTGGAGTTCAGGGTCTATGATTTAGATAAACACAAGTTCTGAGTTGGGATCCTGGCTTGGTGATTCTCTAAAAGGACTCATAGCCTCAGCATACAGTTGTAGTCATGGATAAGATTTGTTGTAGCAAAAGGATACAAGCAAAAGGAGAATCACCAAAAGGAAAAGAAGTGTGGGTAAAGTTCAGAGGAAATGAGATGCAATTTTCAAAAGTCCTCTCTTGAGTTTCTATTTGGGATGATGATAAAGCTCTGGAAATGGACAGTGATGATGGCTGAACAACACTGTGAATGTATTTAATACCACTAAATCATATGCTAAAAAATGTACAGTAAATTGTACCATAAAATGGTTAAAATGGTACATTTTATGTTACATATATTTTACCACAATTAAAAAAAAAAAAGAGGCCTTTCCCATTTGAGTCACACAAGATTCACTTAATTCCTCCAGCAATATTTTCTTTTTATACCAGAGAAGCTTATTAGAGACCCAGCACTCAAGGTATTTACTGGGAGCTCATCATGTAGGCACCCTCTGACTAACACATACCAAAATTCCAGACTCTCAGAAGGAAAGCAGATGTTCAGAATAAGCCATATTGTTTATACAAACGGTGTAGACACAATGAACTCTCCTTATCAGCTAAAGGAAGTTTTATGTCAGTGTAGAAAACTGTTTACTGGCTAAGTTCCCAGACACCGGCCGAGGGCCCGACTTGCAAGTAAGATTTTCCAAAGACTGGCAATGTCAGACCATGAATGGCAACATCCTAGCAATAAGGGGGAAACAGATTGGCCTATCTAGGGTCCAAAGTCAAGCTTCAAATCACCTAAATCCCTGTAACTGGATTACAGTGAATCCGGATTGCTAGTGTGGTCAAAAGTAATCCTATCTAGAGGAAGATAACATTTTAGCTCTTATATTTGCTCTAGAATTTTTTGTAAACAATATCTGACCCTTGATAAAGAATATTCTGGCATACAATGAAAAAACATGGAATAAAAAAGAAGACAGGAAAACAACATGCCATGGAATGAAGTGTCCCTGTAAAAAGATATGTTGAAGCCCTAACCCCCACTACCTCAGAACGTGACTTCCTTTGTAAGCAGAATTGTTGTAGATGTAATTAGTTATGATGGGTGGACCCTTAATTCAATATGAATGGTGTACTTATAGGAAGAGAATAGAGACACACAGGAAAAAGATTCCACATGATGACAGAGGCAGAGATGAAAGTGATGCATCTACAAGCCAAGGATTGCCGGCAAACACCAGAAGGAAAAAGAGGCAACAAAGGATTCTTACAGGTTTCAGAAGGAGCATGGCCTTGTGACGCCTTCATTTTAAACTTCCAGCCTCCAGAACTGTGAAACAAGAAGTTTCTATTATTTTAAGCCACCCAGTTTGTGGTACTTTGTTATGGCAGCGCTAGGAAACTAACACAAAAAAATAATAGAAAAGATTCACAAAGAATCTAGATAACAGAGGTATTAGAGACACTTTAAAGTAATTTTTGCCTAATACGCTTAAGTTTTCTATAGAAAACTATAATGTATAAAAAAGAATCAAATGAAAAACCTAGAACCAAAAAAATACAATAAATGAAATTGAGGACTCAGGTGATGGGTGAAATAGTATATTAGGGATAGCTGAAGATAAAATTAGTAAAGTAGAAGAAAATATTGAGAATCATGCATGAAGAGTCAAAAGAAAGGTAAATACAGAAGAGCATGTAAGGGACGTTAAGGATACAGTTAAGATGTAATAAAACTGAAATCCCAGAAGAGAAAGAGAGCAAATGGGGAAGAAGTGATGTTTGCTGAGGTAATGACAAGAATTCTCCCAAACTGATAAATGTCATCAAATCACATATTAAGGAGCAATGTTATAAAATGAACATGTAAAAAGGAATATTTACAAAGAAAACATAACATAGGCACAATGTACGAAAACTGTTGAAAGGGAGAGAGATAAAATTTAAAGTCTGCCAAAGAAAAGAGACATATTACTTGCAAAAGAGCATAAATCAGATGAACAGCTGACTTTTCAACAGAAACAAAAGAAGCCAGGAAACGTGGGGTGAGGGAGGGATGGATTGGGAGTTTCGGGCTTGTAGGTGCAAACTATTATATACAGAATGGATAAACAACAAGGTCCTACTGTATAACACAGGGAACTATATTCAATATCCTATGATTAAACCATAATGGAAAAGAATATAAAAAAGAATGTATATGTACATATGTATAACTGAATCATTTTGCTGTACAGCAGAAATTAACACACACTGTAAACCAACTACACTTCAATTAAAAAGAAAGAGCAAACATTGAATTGATAATTAGAAACTTCTCAAAAAGAAAACTCTAGGGCTTCCCTGGTGGCGCAGTGGTTGAGAATCTGCCTGCCGATGCAGGGGACACGGGTTCGAGCCCTGGTCTGGGAAGATCCCACATGCCGTGGAGCAACTAGGCCCATGAGCCACAACTACTGAGCCTGCGCGTCTGGAGCCTGTGCTCCGCAACAAGAGAGGCCGCGACAGTGAGAGGCCCGCGCACCGCGATGAAGAGTGGCCCCTGCTTGCCGCAACTAGAGAAAGCCCTCGCACGGAAACAAAGACCCAACATAGCCAAAAATAAATAAATAAATAAATATATAAATAAAAATTTAAAAAAAAAAGAAAACTCTAGGCTTCACAGGTCAATTTTACCAAACATTTAAGTAAGAAATAACACCAATTTTATAGAAATTCTACCAGATAACAGAAAAAGAGGAAATAAATCCCAACTCATTTTATGGCATAAACTTAATCTTTTTTTTTTTTTTAATTTATTTATTTATTTACTTATGGCTGTGTTGGGTCTTCGTTTTCTGTGCGAGGGCTTTCTCCAGTTGTGGCAAGTGGGGGCCACTCTTCATCGCGGTGCGCGGGCCTCTCACCATAGCGGCCTCTCTTGTTGCAGAGCACAGGCTCCAGACGCGCAGGCTCAGTAATTATGGCCCACGGGCCCAGTTGCTCCGCGGCATGTGGGATCCTCCCAGACCAGGGCTCGAACCCGTGTCCCCTGCATTGGCAGGCAGATTCTCAACCACTGCGCCACCAGGGAAGCCCCCATAAACTTAATCTTAATACTAATACCTCACAAGGAAAATTACAGGCCAATCTCACTCATAAACACAAACAGCAAAATAAATATTAACAAACTAAATCTACCAATAAATAAAAAGAGTAATATACCATGAGCAAGATGGAATTATGGCAGGAACACAAGATTGGATTAACATTTTAAAATTAATTAACACGATTCATCACCTTAGTAGGATAAAAGACAAAAGTTATACCATCATATAATCTCAGTAAATGCAGAGAAAATATCTGATAAATTTTTTTTACCCATTCATGATTAAAATTCTTAAACTAGGCATAGAAAGGAACTGCTTTCTTCTAATAAATGCTATCTACAAAAACCCATACAAAATACTAAACAAAATGTCTAATCTTCCCATTTAAGATTAGACACAGGCAAGGATGCCCATTATTCACCTTCTATTCGAATTCTAGGCAAAGAAGGCAAGGAAAAAAAAAAACGTATAATGATTGTAAAGAAGAAATAAAATGGTCGTTATTTGCAGAGAACATAATTATTTAATTAGAAAATATAAATTACTAGAAAGAATAAATGAGCTTAGAAGTTACTAAGATACAATATCAATATACAAAATCAATATGCAAATAAATCCTGTATTATCAGTAACAAGCCATAAGAAAATAAAATTTCAGAAATACCATTTATAATAACATAAAAGAATTATCAACAAATACATTTAACAAAAGATGTGCAAGATCTCTACAAAGAAAATCATAAAAATATTAATAGAAATTAAAGATATAAATAAATAGAAGAATATCTAAAGTTCACAGATTGAAGGATTTGTTTTTGTAAAGCTGTCAATTTGTTCCACATTGAGTCAATGCACTTCCTAACAAAAATCCCAATCTTCCTGTTGCTGTTGGGAGAAATTAACAAGTTGACTCCAAAATCTGTAAATGCAAAAGGGCCAAGAATAGCCAAGAAATTCTTTTAGAAAAACAAGTTGACATGGAACTCTACTCAATACTCTATATGGATGAAGAATCTAAAAAAGAGCAGATATATGTATACGTATAACTGATTCACTTTGCTGTACAGCAGAAACTAACAACATTGTAAATCAACTATACTCCAATAAAAATTAACTAAAAAAAAAAGTTGACAAGATTTACTTTACCAAACAGTAAAAGATTTTATAAAGCTAGAGTAATTAAGACAGTGTTAACTGTCTAGCTAGAGTAATTACTCTAACTAGAGTAATTAAGACATGTACTGCCTCAAGGATAGAGAAATAGGGAGTCCAGATTAGATTCACATATATGATTTACAACACAAGTAACACTGGAGAGCAGCAGAGAAAGGGTGGTCTTTTCAATAAACAGTAATGAAAACTGAAAAAAAAAAATCTTGATATTCCATGAAAAAATAAACACCACATAAACTGTGTATCTAGAAATTAAAAAATAATTTTAAAAAGGCTTCTAGAAGATATTATATTCATGAGGCTGCTGGAAGGAAGATTTGTTAAACCGGGCAAAGAAAGCACTAACCATAAAGGAAATGACTAAATATTGGTCTATATTAAGTTCAAAAGACACTTTTAAGAGACTGAAAAGGCAAGTCACAGAGTACGAGAAAAATATTTGTAACATTTAAAACCAACAAAGAACTACCAAACAAACAAACAAAAACTTGACAAGAGAAAAAGAAGTTTGAATAGGCAATTCACAAAACTGAACATCCAAATGATTATTAATCACATGAAAGTGTCCAACTTCATAAATAACCAAGGAAAGGCAAATTAAAACAATAATGAGATGTTAATAATACCTACCCACCAGCATGGCTAAAATTAAACTGATAAGGCCAAGTGTGCGCAAGGATGAGGAGAAAATGTAACCCTCACAGTGCTAATATAAGTGTAAATTGGTACAGTCACTTTGGAAAACTTTTTGGAATTATCTACTGAAGATAGGTGTAAGCTTAAACTATGACCCAATAATTCTATGACCAAGTAGTTCCATTCCTAGGTATGTGCCCAACAGCAATATGTACCCATTGCGCTAACAGACACTTACAATATGTTCATAGTTGCATTAACATAGAAACAACCTAAACAGGCTCCCAAAGTTAAACGGATAAATAAATGGTGGTATATTCTTACAAAGGAATATGTCAAAAACAATAAAACTACTGTTACACACACATAAATTTCAAAAACTGTGTTAAGTAAAAGAAGATATAAACAAAAGAACTTTATAATTCCATATGTATAGACCTGGCAAAAACCAAATGATTACATTAGAAGGCAGGACAGTGGTTACCCCTGGAGAAGAGAATACGGCTATGTTGGGAAGTGGCACAAGGTGGGGTCTTCTGGGGCACTGGCAGTTTTCAACTTCTTGATCTCAGTGCAAATTATAGAGGTGCTGGCTTTGTTATAATTCCTTGAGCTGTACATTTATTTTTTTCACTTTTCTGAGTGTATATTACACTTAAAAAGAGTTGCATATGGAAAAGAAAACATTATCAAATCAAAGATGTATTTTACAACTGACAATATTTTAGGACAGATGGAGTACTACGTAGACATTTTTAAAATTATGTGTAAATATAGGGAAGTTACCAGTTTTTTTGTTTTAGTCCGCTTTTAATCTTTGGTTACTCTTTTTTACTCTTGTATCATAAAGATGATTGTCCATATTTTCATCTACATTTTAGATTAATAGCTAGTTCTTTCTCCGTACAGAAATATACGAAGTATCACTTCATTACCTTGGGGTATCTATTTTCATCAAGGAGAAGTGTACTTTCAGGGCATTATATTATGTAATCATTGGAAGAAAAAGGATTTCTGTATATAGTCCCTGAGGTAGATCGAACAAAACATTATTATTTCTTGGCTGTGCCGCGTGGCTTGTGGGATCTTAGTTCCCTGACCAGGGATTGAACCCAGGGCCACAGCAGTGAAAGTGTCCAGTCCTAACCACTGGACCACCAGGGAATTCCCTGAACAAAATATTATTATGTCCATTACATACAGACGAAAAAGCTGAGGCCCCGCGAGCCACAACTACTGAGCCCACGTGCTACAACTACTGAAGCCCACGCGCCTAGAGCCTGTGCTCTGAAACAAGAGAAGCCACCGCAATGAGAAGCCCGTGCACCGCAATGAAGAGCAGCCCCCGCTCGCCGCAACCAGAGAAAGCCCGCACAGCAACGAAGACCCAACGCAGCCAAAAATTAAATAAATAAATTTATAAAATACATAAATAAAACCCCTCAAAACTCAGAGATGCTTTTAAAATAGCATTTCAAAACATTCACCCCCACATAAAAAACAAAAAACCCAAACAAAGCAAACACAACCATATAACAATGCAACATAAGTTTCTCACCAAACAGTGAGAGACAGATACCACTGTTTCTGTTGTCAAAGATACCAAATACACCATTCCATTACATTAAAATGAATGCTTATCAGTGGATAGGATTTACCGACGATAAATAGCACATAAGGCAATGATTACTTATGACTTTAAAGAATACAGTAGTTCCCCCTTATCCCCAGGTGATACGTTCCAAGACCCCCCCCCCAGTAGATGCCTGAAACTATAGTACTGAACTATACATATACTGTTTTTTCCTGCACATACATACCTACAATAAAGTTCAATGTATAAATTAGGCACAGTAAGAGGTAAACAACAATAACTAATAATAAAATAGAACAATTTTAACCATACTATAACAAAAGTTTTCTGAATGTGGTGTCTCTCTCCCTCACTCTCTCTCAAAATATCTTACACAGTTAATGCCTTTTCCATCTTAACTAAGTACTTATCTGCACCGTGGCCATAACTTTTGCAGTTTGAGGTTTGTTTTGCAGTTTGACAGCAAAACAAGCACGAATTTCTTTTTCCTTCACAATTTCACGGATAGAAGATTCTTTCTGACCACAGATCTTAGCAACCTCAGCATACAACTTTCTTTCCTTATTAAGTTGAGAACTTTCACCTTTTCACTTAAAGGAAGCAGTTTGCGGTTTCTCTTCAGCATATCTAAATTGCCGCACTTTGGGGCCATTATTAAGTAAAAAGGGTTTCTTGAACATAAGCACTGATAACTGAGATGCCACTAAGTGACTAATGGGTGGGATAAGCTGGACAAAGGGATGATTCACGTCCCAGGCACTACACAGAATGGTGTGAGATTTAAAACATATAAATTGTTTATTTCCGGAATCGTCCATTTAATATTTCAGACCGTGGTTGACTGGTTGAAGGTAACTGAAACCACAGAGAGTGAAACTGCAATTAAGGCGAGACTACTATAGTTTCGATGAAGTAAGCCATGTAGATATAGATGATGGTAGTTTTATCTGTTAAACTGTACATTAAAAAAAAAACCTTAAATGTTTTAGTCAGGAATGTCTTTTCTGTCAGTACTTTAAAGAGGATTTCAATGATAGGTTTTTGTTTGGTGCTTTCCTAAAATGGATGAGGTTGGAGATTGCTTTCAAGTAGTTTACACGAGGACTGTTGGTGTGTTTCATGGCAACAGGTCTTTTGGAGGAACACTGAAATTGTGGTTATTGGCTGAAAACTACTACAATAAACTTCTGGCAGTGTGTATAAAGGGGCACGAAGAGGCTAGGGCCACCAAGTAGTACATTAGCCACTTCCTTTCTGGGTTAAGTAAAGAGAGTGAATCAATGATCTTATTAACACTCCCACAAAATATGAAGACAGAATATTGATTAACCAAACTATGGAAAAAGTTTTCAAGTGAGTAACCTTTTTTTGATTAAGAAAAGCACACTTATAACACTTATCGCATACCAGGAATTACACTAAGCACTATGAGAACATAAAAGTTTCATCAGACTCTGACCTTAAACTACTTATTGTCTACGGGGAAGATAGGATAGGCATAAAAAACAACAATTAAGTAGAAAGCAACAAATCATAAAAGTGGTAAAAAAAAAAAAAAAGAATGCATTGAGAGATCAAAGGAAGGAAATTATGTCAGGGAGGGGCAGCTTGAGATGGCTGTCATGAGACGTATGGGATGAACAGAGAAGCACAGGATTAGGCATTCAGATGGAACAGAACAGTATCAACAATGATTAGCAAGTAATCCTTCATGCGAAGTATGTTAACTGTACATGAACCCAGCCAACACAAATTAAGACCATGCCTAACTACCCCCCCAACTAAAGACCAAAACAAAAACAAAGTAAAAAACTATTTCATCAAGATAATATTTGAGATTTAAAAAACAATGTCATTATAATTTTAAGAAAATTTCAAAAAATATATTTTAAAGCCAATTAAATAGTACTTTTAAAAGAAGCTTGTTACAAAACACGTCTATATTTTTAGTTACACTCCTAAATAAAATAAGTATTTTAAAAATACAATGATTACATTGGCATTCATGTACAACTAATAAGGGAATAAGAGAGAAATTAAAACATTTTATAATCACTACTCTTACCCTGCCATTTAACTCTTGAGTAGGAATGGTGTTTTAATAGAAAGAAATATTAATATAATCAGAAAACTGAAAATTAAAAGTACAGAATGGAAGTATCTATAAATGAATTGAACTGTATATATTTACAAGGGAATTAAAAAGGAGAGCAAAGCCTCTTGCATAACTTACCAACATAAAATGAGCAGTTGGAATGCAATAAACTTTCAGTCCATAAGCGACAAAGTTCACTTTCAGTCAGAGCTTCAACTCCATAACAAGCTTGATACTCCACTTTTGGTAGTACGTAAACCGGAAATTGCTGCAATCCAAGGTTATACTCTTATAAAGCTCCATTAATTTACTATTAACAGTAAATATATTTGCCTATATAATTTTGCCACTTTCAAAACACTTTCAGGTAATCTTATTTCATCCTTTCAAATACAGTAGGATTCAGACAGAAAGACGGATAGAACCCTTAGTAGATGTGGGCAAGTGGTGGATAAATAAGAGATCGTGAACCAGAGGCTGCCCCCCACCCAACCAAAATCAACATACCTCTCCACACATGCACATATTTTATTTCTGTCACAGAACGTGACTGACAGAATCCTTGGAACAAAGCCTCAGATACATAATGGCCCAAGGTTCAAAGCTAGAAGCTGGGAAGCCATGACCGTAATACATACTCATAATTCTCAAGAGGGTAAAAAAAGGTAGGAATTTTTTGCCCCTTTAAAGCATTAGTCACATTGTCTCAGGCTTAAATACTGTGTTTTCATTCTACGAATGTATGAGCACTAACACCTACATTAATATCCGTGAATGTTGCTATCTGCATTAATACAAAAGGCTTTTCTCCAGACACTAAGTACTTGGCAAATTAGCCATTTAGGGTTTATTGGTCAGGACACTAAATAGATTAAGCAAAATGACTATACCCTCTACTAGCCTAAAGGAGGCTATGTAAGGAAATACATGCTTGTGAAATAACATAGTGCTAGTCATGTTCACTGTGCTCATATTATCTCATTTCTGTCAAAGAAAATTCTAATCTTAATAGCAGTCTCTTCACTTCCAGCTGCAGAAGGAGAAATACATGATTTAAGGAACTTAAAGTGATATAACTGGTTAGTACTTTTGAAATTATACTAAGCTGTATTTCACTTTTATACCTGAAAATATTTCATAAATGTTTCAGCATTATTGATTTTCATGAAGTGGCAAATTTAGTGGGCTTATTAGCACAATGGTGGTGTTAAGAACAATTCAAATCCAGTAAAATTTCTGTTAACAATTAACTTTGGTTCATTATTACCTTTGAATGTTGTAAAACTCTACAGGAGTGCTTCTTAAATTTCAGTGTGTGTGACTAACCATTTTAAAATAAATGCAGAAGCTGAGGTGAAAACCAAGGCTTTACATGTTTAACAAGCTGTTGTTCCAGGGGCCAAACTTTGAGTAGTAAGGTCCCTACAGTGTCTTCTTAATTAAAAAAAAAAAAAAATTATGATTAGGATAATTTCATTGCTAAAAGCACTTAATTGTATAATAATTTTTCAGCAACTGGTAATCTGCATTTATGGCTGCTTATAGTTGCCAATAGAAGCCAGAGATAAAGAAATGAAGGCCCAGAGGGCTAAGATATTTGCTCAAGGAGAGATAACCAGTTTACAGCAGAGTCGGAAAAAGAATAATTGATAAAGAAGATCCCCTTTTGGATCATGAATAGGTAATAGAATTAATTCAAGATTTCTTTTCAAATTAAAAAATATTACTCTTTCTGAAGAAAGTACTCTGGGGGATTCTCTTTGATAATACTGTCATATCTATAAAACTAAATCCTGAACCTGGTATTAATTTCCATATGTATTCTACTGCCATCTCCAGGAAACCAAGGGAAAGAAAAGTCTGAATATTTGATCTCAGTATTCCAAAATTAAAGTGAAACTTTAAGTACAAAGTTTTCAAATTATAAAAATTAAATTTACTATTTCCTTTATCCCTTATTGGTCACTCCCATTCTAAATGAAAGCTTCTTTTGGTTCTCTGTCTTCCAATTTCTTACATAAACCTTCCAAACATTTACATACATTCCTAAGTAAATATTTCAAAGCTAGTATCCTGTCATTAATCCCAATAGGTACCTTCTGTTCTTTCCTAATATTCAAGCACCTTCAGGATCCTTTTTTTCTGGCCCGAGAATGCCAATATAAACTTTAATATAATTGGATCTAAATTTTTGAGTCACTTTAGAATATAACTCTTAGGAAATTTGGTTAACTGAGACAGACGATAACATAATATTAAATCATTCAAAGGTACGTGGTCTGGATTTCATCATTATATGTAGAATTCAGTAAGTTCTAGCTTCATCTTGTGTTCCAAATTAGCCCTCTTTATTTCATGCCATCATTTGAGACTGGCTGCTGCTTTAAGTTCTCCCTGTCATATAGCTCTTATTAAGCAGAATTTTGATGAGAAGGGATAAATGATACTGGAAAGTAAAATCTCGGCTACAATAACACAGAATTGAAGAACCAAAGGAAAAAAAGAAGAGATGAGGTCCTTGCAGAGCAGAGGTTGAAGAGACTTCCGAGTATTTTAAAGCTTTACCTAAACACGTTGGTTTTTAAGAAGGAAATGTTAATGAAGATGCATTCTTACCTAGCTAGAGTTTAAACACTACCTTCAAAATTTCTCAGCCTCAACTTCCCTTCCTTAACAACACCCTCCTCTCTCCTCACGCCTCAGTTTTTCTCATTTGTTCAATACCTATTTATTGAGTATCTACGGAGTAAAACATTTGAGAGGAACAGAGATGAATAGGAGATGATTCCAAAGGGAATACGTTCTACAAAGGAATTTAAACCACGTGTACTAAGCTATTACATATAATGATAGGTATAATATGATAAGCATTCACTGAAAATTTTAAAATTTTACTCCGGGTTTGACATGTCAGAAATAGAAGGCTCCTATTTAGCTAATCTTTGGGGCTTGACTTTTTTGATATATTTTGATGAAGAGTGAATTCTCTCCTATAAGGTTTTATCTTAATATTTACAAATTTCACTTTAGTCAAGTGAATGACAATGTCCTTAACAGGTTGTCTCTTTCAACAATTAAAACAGTGTCCAAAAATATCCCTAGGCTATTCTTACTTAAGACATCCTGGCCATCAATAATTTCTAAATGCTGTAAGCTGGCAGATCAATACAGAGTGGTATGGGCTCACAGAGTAGAAAATGAAATGAGGTTAGTCCCCAAATAAATCAGATAGCAAATATGAATTAATGAAATAAAGCCTTGAAAATACCGTCCATAGCACTGACACTATATGTATTCAAGATATGCATGCTATGGCCATTAAATACAGATGAGACAGGAAAAAATCAGCAAATAAAGTAAAATCTTTTAATACAGGGAATATTTGTATTTATCTAGGAGGAGACTAAAATCAGAACTATAGCATATCGTCATTCCTGACATTCTCTTATAAAAAACACTCCCCCATGTATTTAATTCAAAACCAGTTGGTTTCTATAATTTCAAGTCTGAACCAGTGATGAAATACCAAATTACGAGAATTAGAAATTTAAAATTTTATTCACAGTCTTCCTTCTAAGAACAAAAGTATCATCAAGCAAAAGATCCACTAGGTCCATTGGATTTTGGTGGACAACATATACATCCTTGATCCTGATGGGTTAGCCTTAGAGGTTTTTCATGATAGACCCTCACACTATTGCTATTAGCAGCTCAGAAAGGTTGGCACTTCTTTTTCTTCTCTTCTTCTTCTTTTTAAAATTTTTTTCCAGTTATAACTTAATATGGTAAAGTAGTAGTCAGGGACTTGATCCATAAGGGTCAATGCTGGAACATCACTGTTCCTGAGTCACCTGTTCCCTAGTCCAAAACATGTTCCCTAGTCCAAAACACTGACGTTCTAAAGTGGTCACTGAGGATTCTTATTGGGTGGTAGGTTAAATAGCAAGAAACAGAGACATCAAAAAAGGAAGGAACGGACTTCCCTGGTGGTCCAGTGGTTAAGACTCCACGCTTCCAATACAGGGGGCGTGGGTTCGATCCCTGGTCAGGGAACTAAGAACCCACATGCCACACGGTGTGGCCATTAAATAAATTAATTAATTAATTAAATTTTTTTAAATTAAAAAAAAAAGGAAGAAAGGGAGGGAGGGAGGAAGAAAGGAGGGAAGGAAGAAAGGAAGGAGGGAGGAAGGAAGGAAAAGTGAACTATGATATAATGGATACAACTGAAAAAAATCTCTTAAGAAAAAATTAAAGAGACTTCACTATTTCTTACGTAATCAGTTATACCATAAAAGCTCCTCTTTATTTACCTGAATTCAGTGGTTACACACACAGAAATCAAATTAATCTGAAAGAGAGCTTAAAATATCAAATATAGCAAACTGCCAAAAGAACCAATTACTCAAATTGTAGCAAAAACTTTTTTAACTGAGGGAAATATTTATATCAAATCCCAAAAGAAAGAATAGGGGAAAAAGAAAGGAAGACATTTCGTTTTCCAACAGTCCTGGGAAGACATTTCAAATGTGTATGAAAGCCCACCTTTCAAAATGTGAACTTCTAAAATGACTCAAAAAGATTCCCAAAGTAAGAAAGAAAGAGGCTAATATGTCATAAAGGAAATCCAAATTCACAGAGAAAGCGGGAACATACGTGCCAGTCTAGGTCATATCTATAATGGTGCCATTTTTCACAAAGTTTATATATTCCATGCAAGAATGTTATTGGCACTCATGACTATTACATTGAACTAAACACTTAATTAAAAGTGTTCTCAGTATTCTACTAAAAAAACTCAACCTGAAAAAACTACTCTAATAAGAGTGATCAACAATTTAAAATTAAACTTCATAACAATGGCATGTTAAATATTTGCTTATCATCTACTAATGCTACCACACCCTAACTCCCCAGGTAACAACTTACTCTTCTGATTTTCTTCCGTTTTTTAGAACGTGGTCTGGTCTCTATCCTCTGGACGCTGCATCGCACAAGTAACAACAGGTCTTGTAGGCTAAATAGCTTGTAAACAAAATTTCCTTCCTGAGGAGCTACATATTCTGATGTATCTTCAACATAGTCCTGAAGTTCATATGGCAATCCTTTAAAAATAATTATATTTGTCATTTTTATTTTAAAATACATTAGCCCTTTATCCATCATAATCCAAGATAAAACAATTCAACTATCAACCTTCTGTTTCCTCTGAGTTGACCATTACACTATTACCATTTCTGTTTACTTTTACTGGAACTCCAGCAAGAGCTGAAATCAAAGCTTTAGGGTTCTCTTCCTTTTACCTACTACCTTCACTAACCCTAGGCAAAGTATAAATCAGTAAGACAACATATGAAGAAAAAAAAAAGTTTAAAAAAGTAGTGTTATTCATAATCGAGGCAGAGTTGAGGTGCAGCCTTATATCTATTTCACAAAATGAAAAAGTACAAAACTATAGTCTAAACACCAAGAATAAGTAAATTTAGACTAATAAATATTTATCATTATTTTTGATGGACTTTCCCTTCATCAGTTCAGCAAACCACGTTATCTATAGCTTAGCAGCCATCGTAAATGTTGGATAAACATAGGTTACAAAAATCCATACAACTGTGGGTACACTGTTACAGTGAAGGTTTTGAAAGCTGAAATATTGATCAGTAGATTGGAAAATGAACTATCAATGACTATATAAAGATCACAAACATATTATAACAAAGAGAAAGTAGGGGAAAGAGGGGGAAAAAAAACCCTAAGGATAAGGAACAAGCAAAACAGTTAATATAAAATTCTTTGTAAATATTTACGTACGTCCTTTTGGCTTCTGAAACGCAGAAGGCCATATAGATTTTGGCCAACTAGAGGCATCTGAAGTAGCAGAGGCTTGCTCAGAACTAGGAGGTTGTTTAGAATTTTCTGAATTCATCAATGGCATTTCAGGTATTTTTCTGGAAATTGGTTTTAAGAGTTCATCCTGCATTTTTAAAATTTCTCCAACTGGATCAAATTTTTTATATACTCGTTTGATAGGTTTTTTTAAAACACATGACTCTTCAGGACTACAGGTAGTATTAGTCTGGTTTCCTACAGAAGCCTGTCCTGAGGAAGAATCTAGGCTAGCTGGTTTAGAACTTAAATTAGAACCCATATCAGTTGTCTTTCCGTTACTATTATTTTGACACTCTGTATCAATGATTAAACAGTCTTCATCTGTATCACTATGGCAAAGTATTACATCTTCAGTTTTAGCTGCTTCTGATGTAACAGTCTTTTCCTTTGAATTATTGTCTGTGTTCTCTGGAACATTCACTCTTTCATCAACACACTCCATATCAGAAGCCATATCATTTTTATTAGAGGTTTCAATTTCTGAAGAACTTTCTAATTGTAAGGCATCAGATGTTTTCAAGTCACTATCTTGTACCAAAGACTTCTCAGAATTTGATACATTTTCACCACAGGGGATAAATCCCTGATCGTCTTTATTTTTGCACTCTTCAGGGCCAGTGTCCATACCAGTCACCAGCTGTTTCTCCTTCTGCAGCTGTTCCATCAGAATCTGAGATAAACTTCTAGAATGAGCAGTAATGTCTGGTGCAGTTGGTGCCTCAGATGCGATTGCTATGCTGGGGGCTGGGGGCATATCTGTCATGTTGGGTACTATGGAAGTACTTGCTGGACTCGGTGACTTTGATGGTTTGGTGGTGGTTACTCCAAAAGTTTCAAGTTCTGTGACATCATCATCAAAATCCAGATCCAAATTTTCATGGGTCTCAATTTTTCGGCACTCATTAACTTCATAAGACATCTTAAGAAAATATATTGGCAAACTATTAGCAAAAATTCCAGGCCACCCCTCACCCATCAATGTCCCATCACAAACATAGTTCATACTCTTTAAAAGTAGAAAGAAAAGTCTAATGGCTTTGAAAGGTTCTTGCTTTGACAAACTACTAGCAACTAATTTATTTAACCTTACCTTCCCATTGAAATGTTGATGAAACACAGAAAAATTTGCCAAGTTGCAATACCACAGGAAATGGGGAATACTTGTGAACTACCACATCTCAAGAGGTATTTCCACTAATCAAAAACAGACAGGACCACAAAGAAGAAATGTAAGGCCAAATAGGAAGGCAGAAGATCTTCACTCATACCCACTTATACACTCTTGCAGAGACTTAGCTGACCAGGAGGAAAGCGTCTTTGCCACGGTAAGGAAGCTGCTCTCTAATGCAACTGGGGAAGTGTCAAAAGCCTCTCACATCAATGACTTTCTTTATACATCTACTCAGGGAAAACAACTCTCAGTAATACAAGGAGAAATGGATAGGAAGTGGTTTTATTGTATTCTGGGACATGAAGCCACTGAGGTTACAGTTTTTCATGTACTGTTTGGGTAATGGAAGAACTACAGACAGTTCTAATTTATTCAGGAATAAATTATCTTCTCCCCAGGTAGCAACATCTCTCCTCAGTCTGCCAGAGCACTTTAGATAAATACCATGGAATTGGATTACAGTTTAGGATTTGAGAGAAAAATATTCTGACAGCCTCAGGTAGTGAGTAAGAAAGATCTACCTGTGTAAATTACTTTACCTCTCTGAAACTCAATTTCCTCATCTCTGAAATAGGGATAATAGGGTCATCCTTTTGGGTTTGTTCTCAGGATTAAATGAGAAATTATATATAGAAAGTTTCTTGGCATAGTCCTTGTACATAGTAAGTAGTTTCTCAGCAAATGGTAGCACTTGCTAAAATAAAAAGACTACCACATTTAGTCAAAAAATAAAATTAAACTATATGCTGTTTACATGAGGCATTCTTACACAAAAAGGTTCAAAACAAAACAATGGGACATGATATCAAGAAATAAAGAAAGAAGGACTAGCAATATTAAGTGTTAGAGAGAAGTCAATGCAAAAAGCATTAGATAGAAACAGGAATCCTATGTTGAAAAAGATGCAATCCATGATGAATAGATAACGAACTGTGACATGTCAAATAACAACATCAAAATTGTCAAAACTGAAAAATAAAAGGAAAATTTGACCGAAACACAACTGTACTTGGTCTTTGATACACTGTCTCTTAGTAAAGATAGGGATGTAGAAAGTATGAGTAATATTTAATGACTGAAACAAAGATACATGAATGACTGAAAACATACATATAGACTGCAAAGATATACCTTTTCCCTCCCAAGGATCGAAGGGGCATTTCCAAAGATGGACTATAAATTAATACACAAAGAAAACATCAATATAGTATAAAGCAGAATCTGTTAAGGTCTGACTCTCTGTTTAGAAGAAAATAAAATTAGAAATCATTAAGAAAAAAGTAAACAAACAATAATAAACCCAAGAACTTGGAAATTTAAAAACTCTCCAAATTATTGGATAAAAGAAGAAATTAAAATGATAATTACAGAATACTTAAAAAGCAATAAAAATGAGAACACTGGACATTAAAAATCTGAAGCATCATTCATAGCCTTTTCAAGAAATAGGAAAAGAATAATATCACAATAATAAAATGAAGAAATTTCATAAATATAAAACCAAAATTAATGAATTGAAAAACAAAGTTCTCAACCTCTGACAGAACAAATTTGGATAAAGTAAAAACAGCAGTTTATCTGTAAATATTTTAGTATGTGGTTATAAAAGGATTCTTCTGTAAAACATATTAATTATATCAATAAATTAACACTTCCTTAATGGCTGGAAATATCTAATCAGTGTTAAAATTTCCTAGTCTGATAAATTTCTTTTTACAATTGTTTATTGGAATCAGGATCCAACCAAGGATCCTATACTGCATTTGGCTGATGTCTCTCAAATTTATTTGTCAAATGCCTCTCCCCCATACTCTGCCAACTCCCATATCCACCAGGTATTTGTAGAAGAAACTAGATCAGTTATCCTATAAAATTTTCCATATTCTGGATTTTGCATCCCCATGATATCATTTAATACACTCTTCCCCTACATTTCCTATTAAAATGATCTAGTAGCTTGATCAGATTCAGGCACATTTTAAAAAATCTGAACATGTTACATGTAGTACTGTGTACTTCCCACTTCAATCAGGAGGCTAATGTCTGGTTATCTTTCTTCTTGCGATATTACAACTGTTCTGTTGATTCATCAAGGGTCAACAAACTAATCTAGCCATTAAAATTCCTTATTAATCTTCTAATGCTTTTAGCAGTCATTGATGATGATCACTGCCTAGATTCACTATTTCATTAGGAACTGCAAAATGGTAACAGTCATATTTCATCATTTCCTGAAACAGTTTGTAATGGAAAAGTAAGACAAATACTTGAATTTTCAAAAATCAGTTTTCAGAATAATGACTTGATACACTAGCACCCTCCAAAGGTGACTAATACTTTTTAAAAAAGATATTATTATGAATTCATGGATTTTAACTATTTCATATGTTTCCATCCACTGCAGTTATTCTTTGTCATGGTCAAACTGACACACTCTGGCCAATGGGAAACCCTTCAAGTTGGCACTGGCATCTTTTTTATATGATTCCAATATTATTATAAGGTTTTTACTTAAGTCCTTTGATTGGCATTTGTATTTCTTATGCTAAAATTCTTGGTTTCTAATATAAGTACTTATTTGCTTTATCATATTATCTAATGTGTTCAAAATAACAACAGCAATATCATTACTAATAATATGATTACTAACTGCAGTTTAAGATTTTTGGCAATTCTTTTTGAACTTAGGATATAAATCTTTAAGGATGTATAGTCACTTAATTCTCTGAGTGACCATTTTCACTTAAACAATATATCTTGGATACCACACTACAGCTGCATACCTAGAGCTTTCTGATTCTTTTTACAGGCATACCTTGGAGACACTGTGTGTTTGGTTCCAAACCATGACAATAAAGCAAATACTACAAAAAAGTGAGTCACACAAATTTTTTTGGTTTCCCAGTACATATAAAGATATGTTTACACCTATAGTCTATTAAGTGTGCAATAGCATTACGTCTTTAAAAATGTACATGTCTTAAGAAAAATACTTTACTGCTAAAAAGCGCTAACCATCATCTGAGCCTTCAGCAAGTTTGTAATAGTAACATCAAAAATCAATGATCACAGATCACCGTAACAAATATGATTAAATTTGAAATACTGCAAGAATTACCAAAATGTGACACAGTGACATGAAGTGAGCAAATGCTGTTGGAAAAAGGGCGATGACAGACTTGCTTGATGCAGGGTTACCACAAGCCTTCCATTTGTAAAAAACGCAGCATCTTTGAAGTGCAATAAAGCAATGTGCGATAAAACAAGGTATGCCTGTAATAGCTGCATAGTATGCTATTGAAGATGTACAGTTTATTTAATAAATACCCTATGAAGGGACATGACGACTGTTTCTAATGAATACCTATAGTTGCAGTGAATACCCTGCACAAATATTTTATTCTTTTCCTAGTGTACTTCTGAGCTACATTTCTAGAAGTGAGATTTCTAGGGCAAAGGATGAACACATTAGTTTTCATCTGTTCTGTGGGTACATCTTTCTTCATTTGACTGTAGAAATGTTATAGCAATTATCTTTTCTTTCTCTAATAACTTTGGAAGAATTTCCATCAACAATCCTCTTCTGTTACTCCTGTTTAATTGAGATGGGCGCACCTGCTTCCGCAGGAGGACAATCCTGTGTGAGAGTGTGCCAGGATAGCTTTCTTAGCTTCATGGCTCTAAGCTCATGCTTCACTGTTACCATGATGGATGTATGTATGCATGTAGGTTTGTATGTGTTTGTGTGTGCATATAAAATCTTTAGTACATTCTGGTATCTGCTGTCTCTATTTCCCTCTCCCACAATTATCTGAAAACTTATTTTTCCTTTACCTTTAATGTCCTTGTTCTGCTCAATATGAACTTTACCACTGGTGAATTTTCCTGAGCCAAGGCTTTTGTCTTGGAAGGAACTTTGGCTGGTTAGTTTCTACAGTTCTTAGGACCCAGGTCATCTCAGAACTATTTAAGTTCCCGAGTGCCCCTGCACTCACCTACAAATTAGAGCCCATCCACATTATTTTCACTTTTGTTATTCTTTATTCATTCTTGCATCTTTCACCATCCTCTTTCCATCTGGGATTAATTTTCCTTGTGCCTGAAGAACATCCATTAGACGAGGTCTGCTAGTAGCAAACTCAGTTTTTATCTGAAAATATCTTTTCTTAATTTTTTATTGTTTAAGGATATTTCACTGGTTAGAGAATTTTAGTAAGAGGGTTACTTTCTCTCAGGAGAATATATTGTCCCAATGTCTTCTGGCTTCCATCGTTGCTGTTGAGAAGTTACTTGCCAGTCTAACTCTCAGTCCTTTATAGCTAATGTGCCTTTTGTTTCTCTGGTGGCTTTTAAGAGTTTTTTCTTTGTCTCCAAGTATGGTTTGGTCCCATTACCTCTTTTACACCTCCCTTTTGGGTGCAAGTACACAAATGTTAGACATCCTCACTACATTCTCTATACCTCTTGCCCTATTCTCCGTATTTTCTTTTTGTTGCCTGTTTCATTATAGTCATTTCAGACCCATCTTCCAGTTTATTAATTCTCTTATCAGTTTTTTTTTTTTTTAGTTTTATCTAATGTGCTAATAACCCCCTTTACAGAATTCTTAACTGTACTTTTTTTTTAAATAAATAAATATTTATTTATTTGGCTGCGTCGGGTCTTCATTGCAGCACATGGGCTTCTCTCTAGTTGCGGCGTGTGGGCTTCTCTCTAGTTGTGGCATGCAGGTTTTCTCTCTCTAGCTGTAGCGTGCAGGATCCAGGGCGTGTGGGCTCTGTAGTTGTGGTGCACGGGCTCCAGAGCATGTGAGCTCTAGTTTGCAGCACGCGGGCTCTCTGGTTGAGGCACACGAGCTCAGCAGTTGCGGCATGGGCTTAGTTGTCCCGCGGCATGTGGGATCTTAGTTCCCCGACCACGGATCGAACCCACGTCCCCTGCATTGCAAGACATATTCCTTCCAATTAAAGCATGGCTTTAATTTTCCTGCATGCTGTATAATTAAACAGAGTTGGCTCATAGTTTGTGACTGATAATTCTAGGATCCATTTCTGTGAGTCTATTTCTTTGGTCATTGTTTGTGATGGTTGTTGCTCAGAGTATCCAGTACATGAAAAGAAACTTCATTTTTATTTACTCCTCCAGTGTCTAGTTATCTTTAAATGTTTTCCAGATGCTATATTTAAAAACTTACTTGTAGAAATAATTTGAGGCTCAAAATGACATTCTGTTCCTCTAAGAATTATTTTCACTTGCTTTTGCTAGGTATCTAGAGACACTAGCAATCCCAAAGCATCTGAATCCAAGTTCAAGGCCTGAAAACCCAGAATACAATCTACAAGAAAGCTGATTTATTTCTTGTTCACTCTTACTCCTGGGGTATAGCCCTGCAGGGTCCAAGCTCATGGTGGAAAACTGAACTCTGACTTTTGTCCCCCTAGTCCTGTGATGCTACCAAAAGCACATTTTCTGTTGCCTCTTCAGAACTGGCAAATACCATTCAGGGCAAAAACTACCCTAAGTGACAGGTTTACCAACCTGGATTCTGGTCTTCTTTAGTATCTCAGTCCTGTAAGTCCTCCCTATCTTGTTAGGTCTTTGATGATTCTAAGAAATAAACTTACACGATATGTCCAGCTTTTTTTAGTTGTCATCAGTAATGGAAGGCCCGAATTACTTGGTCTGCCATTACTGAAAGAAGTTACTCCGTCACTTTTCATCCCTCTTAACCTACTTCATGTTTCTTCATAGCACTTGTTACTTACTGACATTCACCTCACACCAATATAAATTTTAGGTAGATTTAAAAATGTAAAACAAAACAAAAACACAAAAATACCTCCAAAAAACTTAAGTTGGAAGTGCTTTATGACATACACATCATAAAAATACTGAAAGGCAAATGGCAAACCAAAAAAAACATAAACCAATATTAAAGACAAAAGACCAATATTCTTAAAATAGTATGAGCTCTTATATGTAAATAAGAAAAAATTTTTCTATTTTATTTTCTAATTTTGTTTGCTCTCTCACTTTATTCAAGTCCCTGTTCAAATTTCCTGTCCTTGGAAAAGCCTTCCTGATCATGAATCCCATTCCCATCTCTTTCCCCTTAACCTACTCCATTTTTCAGCAGAGCATTTATCAATACGTGATTTTTTGATACTGTTTTAATTATCTGTGCCCTCTGACACTAATGTAAGTTCTGAAAGAAAAGAGACTTCATTTTTATTTACTGCTGTATCCTCAGTGCATGGAACTGTATCTGCTCAATAAATATTTGTGGAATGGATGAATAAAGTTTTGTATAAACAGAATGTCTTGCTCTAATGATCAAGGAAAAATATTTCAAAATACACAAAATAATAAAAGCTAGTATTTATGGAGTACCAAGCATGGTTCTAAATGCTTTAGGTGTATTAACTCATTTAATCCCCAATAATTCTATGAGTTAGGTTATCATGATACCCATCTTACAGGCAGAGCAAACTAGACACAGAGAAATTATGTAGTTTGCCTATGGTCACGCAGATAATAAGCATACACTAAAAAGGATTAACAATCTGGCAAATTCTTTCTGCCCCAGTCTAACTCATCTGTTCCTTTTCATACTTAAAAACTCTTGAATACGAATGAGACTAATTAAATAAAACCATCACCACTATGATCACCATTATTGACTGAATTTTTAGTACATACTTACTAAAGACTGTGCTCAGCATCTTATGTATAAATATCAAACTTAATCCTGACAGTAATTTTATGAAGTAGGTATTATCTTTCTTTTATAAAAGAAGAAAACTGAGGCTGAAGGAGGTTAAATTAGTTGTCTAAAGTCTAGATCCATGTGGGGTTCAATTTTAAGTTTCAATCTGAAGTCTGTATTTTTAACTACCAGATTTAGAGACTTGCCATAAAATGTTATTCTTCAAAAGGATAAACAAGTACATTCTCTTAAGGAAAAGAAAAGAAAGCATTACATACATCCATTTCAGATATATAATCTTCTGGTTTGTCCATAAATACTGCAGAGACTGGAACAGTTGTGTTTTTGGACATCATGAATTTTAAGGGAACTTCATGGAAGATTTGATTTCTCTCTCTCATTGTCATTTTCTTTTGGGGAAGTGGTGAATTAATATAAATTACTTTAACTGGTTTTGAACCTTAAAACAGAAAAAGAATGGGAGTGATTAGTTACTAGTAGTCATATTAAAAAAAAAAACAAAAACCAGGATGTATAACAGAAGAATTACTAAACAAAGAGACACAGGATAGGAAACTGGAAGCACATGTCCCATATGTGTGCCTTGAATGAAAAGATTTTTAAAGTCCCTTAGAGATCTAAGGGCAAGAGACTCTTACTGGCAAGAAAAATATGTTCTTTTTCTAACAATTTAAAAAAAGATTTTCTGTTTTTTATTGTTATACTTTTACTGTCATTATTACTCGGTTCCTCTTGGGTTATACTTTCAAAAAGTGATAAAATGTTTATCACGGAGAATATATTACATTTAACTCTAATTTGTAGTTTTGTTTTTAGACATAGTCCTTCATTTACTCCAATTATGTTATTACATACAAGAATATTAATTCTAAAAGATATGATAAAATTATTAAATATGAACAAAAATAGAAGGGGAATAATATTTTGTACAGAATTTATGTGTAAATATTAATTTTACCATTAAGAGAGAGACTATCTTATATTTATAAGTATAGACTTATTTAAATCTGAATTCCAATAATAGGTAAGTAAATAAACCCTGGAAACTAACCCATTTGAGGCTGTCTAATAAAGTATTACATTCCTTTTATTTCAGTGAAAGACAGAAGAACCTCACCATTTCATGTATCTTTGGCCACCCTAAACTATAATTTTTTCTCTACTTCTCACACACTCAGCATGCATACAGGTCCTGTAAATCTAATAACTCATTTATGAATGTCAATTGTATACTTAGCACTATATATTAAAAAGTTCTTCTACTGAATGTAATTGTCAAATTTACATCCTCCTTAAATCAAAACTTAGCTTTTTGTATTTGACAAATGACCACCTATAATTAGACAGCTGAAATAGAACTGTTTCAACTCCTCTTTTGAGAGTGTTACTTGACATGGCAAATCACAAACCTGCAACAGGTATTACTTGAATACACACTGGAATTTCCCACTGTTCCTTGTAGCTTGGTCCATGATTATTTAATAAGGTAAATAATGCTTGACTAGTTAGAGCTATCTGAGGGTGATATCTTGCAACAAGCTTCTCTGCATTTGGGTCTTTACTAATGTCCTGAAAAACAACATAAAACTTGTTATTGATTACACTTATTGGAAACTTCTTTGATTAAATAATGAAAAGAAGGGAGAAATTCAGGAAGGGTACTTTAGAACAACCAGGTTACATGTACTTTATGAGGTACAGAAGATTGCTTGGGAAGATCCAAAACCACTTTACTACTTACATAATGCATAGCTGCAGCTGTTTGTTCTGGTGTTTCAGTGGTAGGTATGTTATCTTTTGACAGCTGCAACTTCGCAGGCATTGAGGGAAATACTGTTTTCACATATTTTACACTGCCCTAAATAAGAAAAACAATGAATGTTTTATTGCAGAAATCTTGATGTATTTTTTTCCTGAAGTATCTTTTCATCATATGAAACTTATAACTTAAAATTCATTGTACTAAATGCAAATATCAAATTTAGAGCCTTCTTAAGACAAGACCTTAATGTTTTTACTTGACAACCACCATATAGTTTTTTTTTTTTTTAAGATTTTATTTATTTATTTATTTTTGGTTGCATTGGGTCTTAGCTGGGTCACGCGGGATCTTTCGTTGTGGTGCGCACGCTCTCTAGTTGTGGCGCACGGGCTACAGAGCATGTGGGCTCTATAGTTGGGGTGTGTGGGCTCTGTAGTTGTGGCATGTGGGCTTAGGTGCCCTGCGGCATCTGGGATCTTAGTTTCCCGACCAGGGATCAAACCTGCGTCCCCTGCATTGGAAGGCGGATTCTTAACCATTGTACCACCAGGGAAGTCCCCCATACAGGTTTTTTTTAAAAAAAGGGTCCAAGATAAGGGTGCTGTGAAATTTTCCCTGTCATTTTAAATTCTAACCTCTCATTTTATGAAGTACAAGTCATAGCAGGTTATAAGAGAAACTCTAAAATATCTTCTTTACACACACATACTTCCAATATGATTTTGAGTAAAATCCCCTTAAAAGAAAAGGGGTTTTCTGCTTGTATTCAGAAACATAAAAGAGATGGAAACTAAGAAAAGAAAATCAAGAAATAAAGTTGGTAGTGATTTTTTTTAACTTTTTCTTTAAATATTTATTTATTTATTTATTTATTTGGCTGCACTGGGTCTTAGCTGATGGCACGCGGGATCTTCGTTGCGGCATGTGGGATTTGGTTCCCTGACCAGGGATTGAACCCAGGCCCCCTGCACTGGGAGTGCAGAGTCTTAACCACTGGACCACCAGGGAAGTCCCCGGTAGTGATATTTTTAAAAACATCAAGTAATGCTAGTCATACAATAAAAGGGGACACATTTGTATTGCGTATTTTAAAAATTGTATCTCGTTACTGCTCAAAATTTAAACATAAATACTGAAGTATATCTAAATTATGCTTCTGTGTGAAATACAGATGATGTTTCAGACAAAAATAAGTTTATTTTTATTTTCTTATGGTAAACCTTACCAATGCGAGAAGAGTTTTTTCTAACTTTAATCCCATCTCTATTCTGAATGGGAAGAATCCCATTAAGCTGGTGACTTCATGGAGAGTATAGAATTCTGGATACTTTTTCACTTGTTCGATACAAGCTTTTAAAATTTGCTAAAAAATAAAAATTAAGAGAAATTCATTTTTTTGTACTTCTCTAATAATGCAACAAAAATAACTTAGTTACATGTGACTAAATAATTATTCATTTCAAATATGAGCCTCATTTCATTCACCGAACTAACAATCCAGGCATACTGTATATTCCTTACTTGATTTAAACTCTTATTTTTCGTAACAATTCTTTTTAACCTAATTTCTTAAAACATTGATGTTTAATAATACTAAAATTAGCAACTGTAATAAAATTTAAAGTTAGAGAAGACACATCATATTTTCTCTGCTATTTAAGACACTGTCAAAGAAATAAAGCCACGTGAAAATTTTAACACACTTTATGGGAATAAAAGCAGTTACATGAATGATTAGAAATAAGTAAGTTTAATACCCTAAAAAGATCCCCAAGCACAATGAATTAATGAAGTAGTTATCTTACAGGTCATTCTAACCTTCAATCTAAAAAATAAATGAGAAATTTTATAACTACTTCAAATGATGGAGTATTTAGTATTTTCTTCTCTCCAAAATGTTCTCAAAATATTAATGACTTACCAGGAAATGTAATGAGGAAGAAAAATTCACAGTTTCACCCAAGCATGTGATAACATGTAAACAACTCAAAGAAGCACAGCAGTTTTGGAGCGGGTAGGGGAGTTATAAAACCATACATACTACATTATCTTCTAAGATACAGTTGTCCCTTGCATCTCTGGAATTCCCCATGGATACCAAAATCCAAGGATGCTCAAATCCCTTATATGAAATGGTATAGTACCGTCAGCCCTCCATATCCACTGATGTAGAACCCGCGGATATGGAGGGCCAAATGTATGTGTTTTCTCTTCTTCTCTCAATGAACCTTAATCTGAACCTTTTAGAATATAGTTTATATCACAAAAGCTTTTAGCAATAAGCATATTTTTATATCTTACACCCTCTTTCCCTTCAGATATTTATAAAGTGTGTCAAGTTACAAATCAATAACATTACTCCAGTACATCTTTTTATCTATAGTTTCATATCCTCTTCTCTCTTTCTTTAATCCTCTCTATTATCTTTCACATTTCCCCCCTCAATTCTATGCTTTTCAATAATGACCTTAATATTTAATCAGGATATTACTTGCAATTAAGGCAGATATAGGTTAATATGGAGAAGTTCTGTTTGCTCTTAGAAACCCTAGTAAACTGCAAACTCGGATCTGCATAATATCTTTGCTCCTCATTTATAATATTAGTCAACTTTCACCCCTAATATTCCTATCCTATAGAAGTCATTACAAAAATCTGAACATGCAAAGGAAAGCAATATATAAGAACTATGTGACATATAGACTACTCTGGTTAGATATTTATCAGCACATCTTTCTTGGTAAAACTATGCTAGATGTTACAGTGCTTTTTAAGTGAGTTTCACTTAGCTCAGTAATTATGGCAAGAGAAAAATTCAAGGGAAAATCTAAGACAGTTTTATACCTATACTCAGATACACTACATAGTATTAAAGGTATTTCACAACTGGTAGATATTAAGTAACTAAAGGATCATTATTTAATATATTTAATTAAAAACTTTTAATTAGTAATTTACTTATGTTTGAAAAACTGCTTAGAGTGAACAAAGGAGGTTAAGAGATTCAGGCTGTTCCCCATCATCACCCACTCCCGAACGTTATTTAACACTCAAAGTATCTTGAAAGTTAAAACACCAAAACACATGCAAACCAAAACACATGCATCATTTACAAAGAAAGATGAAAATAACTATGCTCCAGAAAGAGAAAATATAATATGTTTTCATACATGTTTGAAGCTTAAAATTAAACAGATACTGCTTTTGTCAATATGGTAAAGTAGGTACCTTGAAGAGCACTCCTATCCAAACAACACTAGATGCTGGATAAATTACAACTAACAATTTTCATGCATTGCTGGGCTCAGTAAAAGCGAGGAGAATCTCCAAGGACCATAAATAAATAAATAAACATCAAACATCTAGAATGAGGAGAAACAGGAGCAGTGAGCAGTAAGAAAACCCATGGAAGGTGAAGTGGCTTGAGGGCAAATGCCTCAACCAGTTCTAAGATCAGGTAGGGAGCTGAACAGGAGAGCCCTACATTTAAGGCTTGAAAAGCAGAGATTTGAACAGATACCTGTACAACCATGTTCACAGTAGCATTATTCACAACAGCCAAAAGGTGGAAGCAAATCAAATGTCCATCAATGGATGAATGGATAAACAAAATGTCCATATACATACAATGGAATATTCAGCCTTAAAAAGGAAGGAAATTATGCCACATGCTAGAACATGTATGAATCTTGAAGACATTATGCTAAGTAAAATAAGCCGGTCACAAAAAAACAAATACTACATGATTCCACTTATATGGGGGTACCTACAGTAGACAAATTCAGAGACAGAAAGTAGCATGGTGAGTGGCACAATAATAAATAAATATTTCGTGTTTGTCCCTGGTTCCTGACACACAGCTCCTAAAATTCTTGGAATCCCCTAAGTGATAAGAATGTCTTTTTTATGCTAATTAGATGACAAAAGGCCCATAGATAGCTAATCACCAGCAGCCAATGATTTAATCAAGCATGCTCACTAAATGAAATCTCCATAAAACTCCCCTTAACAATGGCATTTGGAGAGCTGGGTTGGTGAACACATGGAGGTGCTGGGAGGGCAGTGTACCTGGAAAGGGCATGGAAGCTCTGTGCCTCTTCCCCCATACCTTGCCCTACGCATCTCTCTCTTCCATTTGGCTGTTCCCAAGTTGTATTCTTTATAATAAACTGGAAATAGCAAGTAAAGTGCTTTCCTGAGTTCTGTAAGCCATTCTACCTAATTATTGAACTCAGGTAGGGATGGGGCATGGAAACCCTAGGCCTGCTGTCTGGACAGCTGGAGAACTGGTTGGCATGGGGGAAAAATCCCACATATTTGGTGTCAGAAGTGTTGTGAATAGAAACAGTTCAGAAACAGGTACAGAGTCTCAGTTTTACAAGATGAAGAGTTCTGGAAATTGGCTATACTACAATATGAACATACTTAATACTATAGAACTGCACATTTAAAAATGGTTAAGGGGCTTCCCTGGTGGCGCAGTGGTTAAGAATCCACCTGCCAATGCAGGGGACACAGGTTTGATCCCTGGTCCAGGAAGATTCCACATGCCACGGAACAACTAAGCCTGTGCACCACAACTACTGAGCCTGTGCTCTAAAGCCTGCGAGCAACAACTGCTGAAGCCTACGCGCCACAACTACTGAAGCCCACACGCCTAGAACCCGTGGTCTGCAACAAGAGAAGCCCGCACACCACAACAAAGAGTAGCCCCCGCTAGCCGCAACTAGAGAAAGCCGGTGTGCAGCAATGAAGACCCAGTGCAGCCAAAAATAAATAAATAAATAAAATCTATTAAAAAAATAATAAAAATGGTTAAGACAGTAAATTTTGTTATGTGTATTTTACCATAATTAAAAATTATTTTTAAAAAAGGGAAGGATATTGACACATGCTATAACATGGGTGAATCTTGAAGACATTATGCTAAGTAAAATAAGCCAATCACAAAAGGACAAATATTGAAATGACTCCACTTATATAAAGTACCTAGTGAAGTTAAATTCATAGAAATAAAAAATTGAATGGTGGTTGTCAGGGACTGGGGGGAAGAGGGAATGATGAGTTATTATTTAATGAATATAGAGTTTCAGTTTGGGACGATGGAAAAGTTTGGGAATGGATGATGAAAATCCACTTACAACAGTGCGCAAGTATTTAATGCCATTGAACTATCCTTAAAAATGGTTAAAATGGTAAATTTTATGTTATATATATTTTACCACACCAAAAAAAGAGAAATGGAAGACAGACTGAAACCTAGGAAGTTTGGGAATTCCAGAAAGAGAGTTGGGAAAACAAAAAAGAAGCAATAATTGAAAATGACTGAGAATTTTCAAGAACTGATGATGGATTTGAATCTACAGATACAAGACACACAATGAAACAAGTAGAATTTTATTCTAATAAAGTACATTGTAATGAAACTGTAATACACCAAAAATTAAGAGCGGTCAGAAAGAAAAGGCAGATTCCCTAAAAGAAATGACAATTAAACAAACAATACACTTTTCAATAATAATACGTGAGCCAGAAAAAGTAGAATTATATCGTCAAACGCTGAGAAATAAAACAAACTGTCAACTTAGAACTATGAATGGAGCAAAACTATCGTATTAGAATGAGAACAAAATAAAAATATTTCCAGGTAAACAAAAAAGAAGATTGTTCATCACCAAGAGACCTTCACCAAAGGAACATCTAGAACATATAACATTTCAGGAAAAATGAAGAGGATTTCAGAATGTAGATTTGAAAAGAAGAGATGGAAAGGCAAAAAAAGGTCCAAATTTGTAGATAAATGAAGACAAACATTGTTCATATAAAATAATAATGTAGGTAGGTTTAAAAAAGAGACAGCATTAAAACAATAGTATCAATGAGGAGGGATGTGATGAAAGTCAAAATGCTCTATGGTCTCTGTAGATGTATAGGTTAATAGAACTAAATAGAGTTGAGAAATTTACCCATAGGTCAATGGTGACAAGGTAATTCAATAAGGAAAAAATTCATTGTGAAAATTCAAGAGTAACCACTAAGAACAACAACAACAACAATGTATAAATTCCTAATCAATAGAGAGGGAAAAAAGAAGGGGGAAAAAGTCAACTCCCTCAAAAGAAGTCAAAGAAAGAAGTTTAGAAAAAGACAAATAGAAATTATAAACAGGTTTATATACATAAATTATCACAATGAATGTAAATGACTCAACTTTTTAATTAATAGGCAAGAGATGGTCAGATCTTATTTAAAAAGGCACTCTAGCTAAACATCATTTTAAGAGGTATTTGTTTCCATAATTACAAATTATTTCTATAGTTCTATAGAATCTATAGAACTTTAATATAAGTTCTATAGATTCAAAGCAATCCCAATTAAAGTCCCACTTAGTTTTTTTCTAGAAATTGACAAGCTGATTCCAAAGTTTTCATGGAAATGCAAAGAACCAATAAAAGCCAAAACAATTTTAAAAAAGCACAAAGTTGTAGGATTTCCACCAGATGGTTTCTTGTAGTCTTCCACTACAAGACATGGTGGTATTGGCATAAAGACAGAAGTATAGATTAATGAAACAGACTAGAGTCATGAAATTGACCCACACATCATTGGTGAAAAGGCAATTTAATGAGGGGAAAAAATAGCTTTTTCAACCAATAGTGTGAAACAATTTCTCAACATTGGCACTATTGATGTTTTAGACCAGATAATTCTTTGTGTTGGGGGGGCCAACCTTTACATTGCAGGATATTTAACAACATTCTTGGCTCTACCCACTAGATGCCAGAAGCACTCCTTCCTCAGTTATGAGAACCCAAAATATTTCTAGACATTACCATATGTCTGGTAGGAGGCAAAATCACTCTCAGTAGAGAATCACTATGCTTGAACAACGAGATATCCAGATGAAAGGAAAATAAACTTTGACCCAAACCTCACATCTTGCACAAAAAAAATAACTTGAAATTAACATATACACATTCACATAAAAGTTAAAACTATAAAACCTCTAGATCAGGGTTTCTCAACACAAGCACTATTGACCTTTGAGGCTCCATAATTCTTTGCTGTGGGGGATATTATATACATTGTAGGATGTTTAACAGCATCCCTGGCCTTTAGTCACTAGATACGAGTAATTCTCTGCCAGTTGTGACCATCAAAAATATCTCCAGACACTGCTGAAGTCCCCTGCGTGGGGAGTGGGCACAGGGTAAAGGAGTAAAAGTGACCTCGGATAAGAACCACTTGGGGTTGGCAAATATTTCTATGCTAGAACACATACAAGCACCAACCATAAAACACTTGCAAAAATTAGACTTCTTTAAAATTAAAATTCTGTTTTTTGAGAGACTATTAAAAAAATTAAAAAGCATGTCACAAACTGGGAGAAAACTATATATATATATAAAACAGGCTTGTATTCAGAATATATAAGGAACTTTCAAAAATCAATAAAAATAAAAACCAATAAAATTAGCAAAAGATGTTAACAGACATTTCACAAAAGCCAATAAAAACACAAAAAAGATGTTCAAACATCACTGCTCTTTGGGGATATGCAAACTAAAGCTATAATGAGACACTACTACACACCATAGGTTGGCTAAAATTAAAAAAGATTAACAACGTTAAGTGTTAGCTAAAGTGGAGAACAACTGGAACTCTTATACATTCACTGTTGGCGAAGAGTATAAAATGGTACATCTACTATGGAAAACAGCTTGGCAGTTTCTAATAAAATTTAACTTTGTACACTTGCCAGATGATCTATAAATACTATACCTAGTTATATACCCAAGAAAATGCAAATATATGTCCCCCAAAAATCTTGTACAAGAATGTTCTTAATAGCTTTATTCAAAATTGCCCCAAACTGGGAATAACACAACTGCCCATCAACAGTTGAATTGGTAAACCAATTTTGGTATAACCATACAATAAAACAAAAAGGAATAAAAAGGAATACATTATGGATACTTGCATCAATGTGGATGAATCTCAAAAATGCTGACTAAAAGAAGTCAGACACAAAAGAGTACACTGTGTGTGATTCAATTTTTATAAAACTCCAGAAAAGGCAAATCTAATCTATGGTGACAGAAAGCAAATCAGTGGTTTCCTAGGGCCATGGATGGAAAGAGGCACAGAGATCTTTTTAGTGTGATAGAAATACTCCATATCGGGACTTCCCTGGTGGCACAGTGGTTAAGAATCCACCTGCCAATGCAGGGGACATGGGTTCGATCCCCGGTCTGGGAAGATCCCATGTGATGCGGAGGAACTAAGCCCGTGCGCCACAACTACTGAGCCTGTGCTTTAGAGCCCGCGAGCCACAACTACTGAGCCCGCGCACCACAACTACTGAGCCCGCGCACCACAACTACTGAAGCCCACGCACCCTACAGCCCACGCGCCATAACTACTGAAGCCCATGTGCTCTAGGGCCCGCGTGCTGCAACTACTGAAGCCCACGTGCCAAGAGCCCGTGCTCCACAACAAGAGAAGCCCCCGCTCACTGCAACAAAGACCCAACAGAGCCAAAAATAAATAAAATTTAAAAAAATAATAATAAAATAAAATACATTAAAAAAATTAAAAATTATTAAAAAAAGAAAAGAAAAAGAAATACTCCATATCATGGGTGGGGTCATGGTTACACAGGAAGACTCACTGAGACGCACTTAAAATTGATGCTTATTGTATGTAAATTTTACCTCAGTAAAATTGATTTAAAGTTAAATGTGGATTAAAAAGGGAGAGTTTATGCCTAGAAGAGAACATAGGCAAAACATTCTCTGACATAAATTGTACCAATGTTTTCTTAGGTCAGTCTCCCAAGGCAATAGTAATAAAAACAAAAATAAACAAATGGGACCTAATCAAACCTATAAACTTTTGCACAGCAAAGGAAACCATGAACATAATCAAAAGACAACGTACGGAATGGGAGAAAATATTTGCAAACAATGTGACCAACAAGGGCCTAATTTCCAAAATATACAAACAGCTCATACAACTCAACAACAAAAAAACAAACAAGCCAATCCAAAAATGGGCAGAAGACCTAAATAAACATTTCTCCAAAGAAGAAATACAGATGGCCAATAGGCACATGAAAAGATGGTCAACACTGCTAATTATAAGAGAAATGCAAATCAAAACTACAATGAGGTACCACCCACATTGGTCAGAAAGGTCATCTTTAAAAAATCTGCAAACAACAAATGCTGGAGAGGGTGTGGAAAAAAGGGAACCCTCCTACACTGCTGGTGGGAATGTAAGTTGGTGCAGCCACTGTGGAAAACAGTAGGGAGGGACTTCCTTGGTGATCCAATGGGTAAGAGTCTGAGCTCCCAATGTGTGGCGGGGCCCAGGTTCGATCCCTGGTCAGGGAACTAGATCCCACATGGATGCCGCAGCTAAGAGTTCACATGCTGCAACTAAAAGATTCCACATGCTGCAACGAAGATCCCACGTGCCACAACTAAGACCCAGTGTAGCCAAAATAAATAAATAAATATTAAAAAAAAAAAGAAAAAAGGAAAACAGTAGAGAGGTTTCTCAGAAAACTAAAAATAGAATTACCATATCAGCCAGCAATCCCACTTCTGGGCACATATCCAGACAAAACTATAATTCAAAAAGATACATGCATCCCTATATTCATAGCAGCACTATTCACAGTAGCCAAGACATGGAAACAACCTAAATGTCCACCAACAGATGAATGGATAAAGAAGATGTGGTACATATATACAATGGAATACTACTCAGCCATAAAAAAGAACAAAATAATGCCACTTGCAGCAACATGGATGCAACTAGAGATTATCATACTAAGTGAAGTAAGTCAGAAAGAGAAAGACAAATACCATATGATATCACTTATATGTGGAATCTAAACTATGACACAAATGAAGCAATCTATGAAACAGAAACAGAATCACAGACATAGAGAACAGAGTGGTGGTTGCCAAGGGGGAGGAGGTTGGGGGAGGGATGGAGTGGGAGGTTGAGATTAGCAGCTGTAAGCTTTTATATATAGAATGGATAAACAACAAGGTCCTACTGTATAGCACAGAGAACTATATTCAATATCCTATGATAAACCATAATGGAAAAGAATATATTAAAAAAAAGAATGTAAAAAATGTATAACTGAATCACTTTGCTGTACAGCAGTAATTAACACAACATTGTAAATCAACTATACTTTAAAAAAAGAGAGAGTTTATTTAGTACATAATGGCTACATGTTCTAACAATATAAATGCAGTACTAAAAAAAGTAGGGGAGAATGGTGAGAACATATGAAAAACTTTTTTCAAACTATTTTCAGAAAGTCTATTGATTGGTGGCATTGTATTATTATTCTGAGGCTGTTGTGAGTATAATGTGGGATAAAGCAAACGAGACACGTGGTCATTTTTTCTTTAAATGTACTTTTTCTAGCTCCATCTCCTGAAACAGTCTCATAAACACTGATCAACTCAGGTGCAGTGAGCATCCCCAGTGCCCAGACTGTAGTCTTGAAATGCCATTTCGCACTAAAAGAAACAAAGGCTCTAGAAAATAGCTGTTTCCAGGGCTGGGATAGGAAATGTACAAAATAAGCCTCAAAGACTCCTAGAGTGAAACAAAAGGACTCAAAAGCCAGCATGAAGACCCCATCACTGGTCAAAGTTGGTATTATCTGAGTTTCAAAAAGGATAACAGTAGTGGACTAAAACCCATCAAATATGTTTAACTTCATGATTCAATAATAATATTTTTTTAAAAACAGTGATGACCATTGTAAAATAAGAAGGAACCAATTAATTTTTTCAAAACTGGTATATAAAGAATCTAGGACTTTTTCTGCTACATGAAATGGGAAGCCAAACAGTAGATGAGGAAAAACATATCTTAATAAAATTATTCCAACTAATGAATAAAAATAAATGATGCAATTAGAATCTTACAATTTTGAAAACCCCAGTGAATGAATAAATCTGGCATTAAGCATCAATAGCTACTAACATCACAAAAAACAATCAGACATTATGTGCCACCTGATTAAAGAATACACCACCATCTATATGTTCAAACCCTTTGGCAAGACTATAATTCTGATCAAGCTTCTGAATCCAGTTCACAATTTGTAAGAAATATAGAGGAAAAAAGAACATGTTGAGCATCATCATGAATATATAATTATCAAAATCTAGACTGTGGGAAACTTTAAAGGTCAAATGACCCAGGTTCTTGAAAAGATAAAGTTTAAGGAAAAAAAATATGGAGGGGGAACTTGTAGATTAAAAAACCTGTTTTATCAAATAAAAGAAAAAACTCCCAATGTATACAGTAGTCTCCCTTATCCATGGGGGATTATATTCCAAGACCCTCAGTGGATGTCTGAAATCGTGGATAAGACTGAATATCATTTCCTATTCATACATACCTACGATAAAGTTTAATTTAAAAATTAGGCACAGTAAGAGATTAGCAACAATAATAATAAAATAAAAACAGAACAATTATAGCAATATTGTAATAAGTTATATGAATGTGGCAACTTTCTCTCTCTCTCTCAAAATATCTTACAAATTTAATGTCTTTTCAATCTTAACTAAGCACTTATCATGCGCTGCGGCTGTAACTTTTGCAGTTTGAGGTGTGACAGCAGAACACGAATTTCTTTTTCCTCCATTATAACTTCATGGATAGAAGATTCGTTCTTACTGCAGATCTTAGTAACTGCAGCATATGATTTTTGTTTTTTCCTTACTAAGTTGAAAACTTTCACCTTTTCACTGAAAGGAAACACTTTGCGGCTTCTTTTTGGCATACCCAAACTGCCAGCGTCGCTACTCTTGCACTTTGGAGCCATTATCAAGTAAAATAAGGGTGACTTGAACACAAGCACTGTGATACCTTGAAAGTCCATCTGATAACCAAGGTGGCTACTAAGAGATTAATGGGTGGGATATACTAGACAAAAGGATAATTCACATTGTGGGTGGGGTGGAGCGGGATGGTGAGAGACTTCATCACACTACTCTGAATGGTATGTGATGAAGTATTTCTGGAATTTCCATTTGTGGGTAACTGACACGGAGTAAAGCAAAACCAAGATTAAGGGGGGGACTACTGTACAACCCATAAAACTTTTGTATTTAGGATATACAAAACCTCCCACATATCAGTAACAAAAAGATGGAAAATCAAGTAGAATAAAGGGCAAAACTTGAACACTCAATTCACAGGAAATGACCAAGAAACTTAGGAAAAGTTATACAGTCTTATAAATATAGCACCCTATCCTCTAGACTGGTTAAAACTAAAATGACTGTAAGTATCAATTGTTGACGATATGGAGTAAAAACCTCTCAAACACTGCTGGGTACAATGTAAAGTGGCATAACCACTTTGGAAAACAGTCTAACATTATCTATTGAAGTTGAAGATATGCACACTCTATAACCCAACAATTTCATTCCTAGTCATATACCCAGTAGATACATGTGTACATGTGCAGCAAGAGACATGTATGAGAATTTTCATAGGGGCACTGCTTAGAATAGCTCAAAACTGGAAACAGCCCAGATTTTGATCAACAGAATAAACCAGTTTACTTATACATGTACAGAAATAAAAATGAATGAAATACAACTATACACATACATACATATGAATCTCACAAACACACTATTGAGTAAAGGAAGAATTCTGTTCACATAAAAGAGCAAAAGAATTCACATAAAATTCAAACACAGGCAAAAGAAAACTTGAATTACCAAAAAAAAATTTTTTTTAAAGGCATGGAAATTATCAAACCAAACTTGGCGCAGTGATTATTTCTTCAACAAGGGAAAATGTTATTATCTAGGAGGGATATACAGGGGCCTTCTAGGTTACTGGTAATGTTTTATTTCTTGACTTGGAAGAGAGTTACATAGGTGTTCACTATATAATTATTTGTTAAGCCGTACATATTTGTTCTAAATACTTTTTCATAGTATTTAAATATATTTCATAATATACATTTCATACATATTATGAAATATTATAATATACATATTAATGTATAATATTAATGTTAATATTATACATATTAATACATTTCATAATATAAAATTAAAATTTTAAAACAATAAAAAGATTTATTAATGTTAATATTATATATTAATATATATTATATATATTAATATATTATATTATATATTATGTTAATATTATATATATTAACATTAACATATTAACGTTAATATTATACATACTAATACATTTCATAATATAAAATTAAAATTTTAAAACAATAAAAAGATTAGAAAAATATCAGTGAGTCTTTGGGGTAAGATGTAAAGTGTAATAAGACAATGTGCTGCCAAGTCAACCTGGCTAAAAAGCAAGACCTAATGCTGATTGCTAGCTATCAAATAATGTACTCTGTTCATAAACAGTTTTATATTCACTTAACAAGTAATTATACTGAGCACTTACTGTGTGCCAGGCATTATTCCAGTGACTGGGAACACCCCAGCACGCAAACAGTACTTACATCCAAGTGTTAGGGAGAAAGACGATAAACAAAACATGGTAAAGGAAACGCTGAGGGTGATGCTACTTTTTATACGGTAATTAGGAGTATCCTCAGTGATAGCTGGCATCTGAACAGAGAGAGACTTAAAGGAATCAAGGAACTAATCCATGCAGGTATCTGGGGAAGAGTTTGCCAGAAAGATGGGAACAGCCAAAGGCCTTAAGGCAGGACCGTGCCTGGTGTATTCAAGAGACACAAAGAGCCCAGGAGGCTGGAATGGAGTAACTGAGAGGAACACGCAGGAGATGAAGCAGGCTTGGGGTGGTGGTGGTGAGGAGGCGGGATCATGTAGGGCACTGCAGAACTTTCTAAAGACTGTCTCTTCCTGAGTGAGATGAGAAGCCATTTGAAACCAGCAAAATGAGGGGATGTGATTTATGTTTTAAAACTGTCATTGTGGTCCTTTCACCAACACTATTAAAATAGGAACAGCTACAGTGCCTTTCACATATGGAGAAATATGACACTCTGTTTAAGTATATCATACATAGGTTCAGAGAAAAATGAAATTCTGCCTTTGATTTATAAGATTCATTCTTCTGGTTCATATTAACAACAAAATTTCACCTTAAAAAAGTGTTTGTTTTAAAGTAGAACTAATACCCTCTGCTGTCCTCCAATTTATAATGAGCAGTTTTTTAAAAAGTTGTGCTAAAATACCCTTAAAACCTACTATCTTAACCATTTTTAAGTGTAGGGTTCAATACTACTAAGTATATCACATTGTTTTGTACAGTGAGTAGTTTTATTTATTTCAAATTTATCAATTTTATCATGTATGGTTTATTTTTTTAATTTTTAAAATTTATTTATTTATTTATTTATTTTTGGCTGTGTTGGGTCTTTGTTGCTGTGCGCGGGCTTTCTCTAGTTGCCGTGAGCGGGCGCTACTCTTTGTTGTGGTGTGAGGGCTTCTCATTGAGCTGGCTTCTCTTGTTGTGGAGCACGGGCTCTAGGCGTGCAGGCTTCAGTAGTTGTGGCCTGTGGGCTCTAGAGCTCACGCTCAGTAGTTGTGGTGCACGGGTTTAGTTGCTCCACGGCATGTGGGATCTTCCCGGGCCAGGGCTCGAACCTGTGTCCCTTGCATTGGCAGGCAGATTCTTAACCACTGTGCCACCAGGGAAGCCCTGACTAGTTTTAAAGGCTTAAAAAAAAAATTCAGACTGGTGTTAGTGTTTCTAGATGGATTCTACTACAACTCTACTATTAAGTTACTATTCAAGTAGTGTACTCTAAATTTTTCCTACGCCTACTACATGATGGGAGGATTTACATGCTTTGTTAATAAACGTGCATGAAACAGATAGTTAGTGGGAAGCAGCAGCATAGCACAGGGAGATAAGCTCGGTGCTTTGCGACAGCCTAGAGGGGTAGGACAGGGAGGGTGGGAGGGAGGCTCAAGAAGGAGGGGACATGGGGATATATGTATGCATATGGCTGGTTCACTGTGTTGTACAACAGAAACATACACAGTATTGTGAAGCAATTATACTCCAGTAAAGATGTATTAAAAAAAAAAATGATAATTGCCCTCAAAAAAAATTAAAAAATAAATCTGCATGAATAATTTAAGTATCAAAAAATTATTTGATGAAATTTACCATCCGGTGGCCGGTTACCATGAAAATAGTGAATATAAATTTATATGACTAGGTTCTAAAGGACCATACAGATTTTTAAGGACCAAGATAGCTCCTTAAACCCCATTCTCTCGCAAGGGAAATCAGTGCATCAGATCAAACCATCCATATGAGTAAAATATAACTCAAATACAGTAGTTAGATCATTAAAAGAAAAAAACATGAATATACTATAGTACCTGATTTTGAAGTATCAGTATTTCTATTATTTAAATACATGATGAATAAAAGACCTACATACAGTTTGGTCTCTAATTCGACAATATTAACGTGTGTTTTTGGAAAATCATCACACATTTTAAAATGCTGCTATTGCGTATTACTTGGCAGTTTAAGTAAATGTGATTTTTTTTTTTTACCTCTGTGAAGAGACGAGCGTTATCAGAAAGCATATTATAATCCTGTGCACATTTCTTTGCAGAATTCTGCAAAAATTTTAGGAATTCTGTAACTTCTTCATTCACATGTTTTTTCATATCCTGATTTTGAAAAAAAGTAGACATATCTTAGAATAAGAAGCTTGGTTAAAAACAATCACTTCTCAATCGCTGCACTAATCATTTGGACTTAAAGTATCATGTCCAAAGCAGAAATCACAAAAAAGTTCACTCCACAAAAAGAGAAAAGCTAATGACTAATGCTACAATATATGATTAGGAATTAATAAGTTCATTTTATAAAATGCTCTTAACATAAAAAGGACAAACACCCAAATGGAAAAATAAGCAAACATATAAATATGCAAGTTACAAAAGAATTAGAAATGGCTTATAAACACATGGAAAATGCTTACTTTCATTAGTAACCACTGTAAGTTAATATAAAACAAGAGACTGCCATTTTTTCCATATCAAATTAGAGGCAAAAAAAGTAATGTTCATTATTAGTGAGGATATTTTGAAAAAAACCTTCATACAGTAGTGGTACATACAAATTGGTTTAAACATTTTTTCAGAACAATTTACTCGTGTGTAACTGCAGATCAAAGCCTTAAAAACATGTATAGTTTTTGATCTGGTAATTATATTTTTAAGAATTTATCTTAAGGAAACAATCATAGATATGAACAAAGAGTTTGCAACAATGATATTCAGCACAGCATCACTTACCTAATCGAGAATTTGGAAACTACTTAATTAAAGTAATAATTAACAAAAATTTTAAAGTGGTTCAAGGAGCAAGGTAAAGTTCTACTGCTAGTACTTAATATGAACTGGGGTGAAATATACTCAGAACTAGAGCAAAATGCCTCAACTATAACAGAAACAATAGAATTAAAGCACCAATGTTCTGTCAATTAAACTCCTTATAGTTTCCATTTTTATTAATGTGATTGAACCTAAAAACATAAAAGCAAACTTCAAATATTTCCTAACTTTTAGATATTTTTTAACTGACGCTGAAGAACAGAATACATACCAAGTACTGCAAGTAGTCATTTTTATTTATTCCAACAGCTTTGGAACTCACAGGGATTTTTGCATATTTAACCAACAAATCCACATAATTCCTCTGTTCTCTCTGTGAGAAACGAGAGAAACGAGGATAAGGAACTCTTGGTTTTGGAAGAAGAACCATTCCAACTGTGGTTTTCACTTTTTCCTTTGCTTGAGTTGCTGAACTAACTGCCGGCTCAGTTTCTACAGAACTTGCTGAGGCATTCAAATTTTCTCCTATACGTCTGGGAAAAAAAAATACAATTTACAAATATGTGCTTTTCACATGAAGATTACTATCATGAAACTTCATGATTCTCAATCACCAGGGAGAATATAGAGTGATTAACAGAGTAAATTCTGGATTATCATCTAACTCTGCCACCTGCATTTTGATGTTTAGCCATTTAGTATAAATTAAGTATTCTGCAGGATAGGATCACATTACAAGTTTACCTTCAATTACCTGATGGAGAGGAAGAGGCAAAATCCTTAGACAAGTTATTCAGTTTGGAAGCTTCCTCCCTTTATTGAACAGGGGTAAATCACTCTTGCTAGTTATATATGCAGGTATTTTGTGTTTACATTTTATTACAATTCAAGTTGTTTTTTAATACCTAAATTCTTCAATAAGATATATCAGTTAATGCGGTGAACAAAAGCCACTAAGAGCAGGATATGATGGGGTCACAAACTTGAAGTTCATAAATTCATTGAGATTCTAAATTTTCTGGTTTCCTCTGCTTTAATTATCTCAAGAATTAAAAAGAAAATCCCAACACTCTGTGATATATTTTATGGAAACAACAGTGGTTTGAGAAAAGTTGTATAATCCTCTATCACTCATGCACGTGGCTGAGTCTATGGAAATGTCTTTATGTTTTGTATAGATATAAAAGAGAAATCTTGGCACATCTATAATGAAATACACTACAGGAAAAAGTGGTGAGTAGCTAGAGAACCTGTTACCCTATCTGTTTATGAAATGCTACCCCCAATTTAAAAAAAAAAATCACCTTACTACCCCAATTAAGGTATATGAATACAAATTTCTTATCTTGTACATAATCTGTCTCTATTGCTGCTATTCAGTGTTATAATCTACATTTTTCTTCAGAAAGTCTTAAAGTACACACACACACACACACACACACACACACACACACACACACGAAACTACATTTCCTTAGCCTCTACAACTTTAATTTCCACCACAGTAATGATCTGGCTCCAAACTAAACGACAATAACCAAAAAGGAAGGGAAACTAATGAAAGGATAAATGTCTGTTGATTCATTCTTCATTCCTCGATTCATTAATATTTTGAATGACTACCATGTGCCAGCTCTATGCTGGGTACTGGACATATGACCAACACTGAGCACAATACAGTCTCTACCCTCTAGGACCTTACAATCAAGTGGATCAGACAAACGAATGGGGAAGAAAGAGAAGTAAATATGAACACCAATACAATATGACTATGGTGATCTGAGGTTTCCAAACTGAACATATTGAATAGGTGACTGAGAAAAATCCTAAGGACATAGAAATCAGAGATGAAGAGGAAGAAAGGGGAGGGGAAAGAAATATCCAGAGCAGTGGTTCTCAGTCATAACAGTATTAATTCCCTCAGGGCATTCTGGAAGCCTGTGGGTGCATCTAGGTTGTCCAAAATAGAATTAAAGGCATTTAGAGCTTCCCTGGTGGTGCAGTGGTTAAGAATCTGCCTGCCAATCCAGGAGACACGGGTTCGAGCCCTGGTCTGGGAAGATCCCACATGCTGCTGAGCAACTAAGTCCATGCGCCACAACTACTGAGCCTGCGCTCTAGAGCCCGAGAGCCACAGCTACTGAGCCCTCGTGCCACAACTACTAAAGCCAGCGCGCCTAGAGCCCGTGCTCCGCAACAAGAGAAACCACCGCAATGAGAAACCCGCACACCGCAACGAAATGTAGCCCTCGCTCGCCGCAACTAGAGAAAAGCCTGTACACAGCAACGAAGACCCAATGCAGCCAAAAATAAATAAATATATTTATTTATTTAAAAATAAAAAATTAAAGGCATTTAGAGGTGAGGAACACTAGATTTCTGTAATGTATCGTAGCGTCCTGCACAACTTTCAAAGGTCATTTCAAGCTTTCTCTTATCATATACAAATAAGTGTGGTCTGTTATTACTTATCCTAACAACACATTTTACTCTTTTATTTCTATGATTTTTTTTATGGTATAGTTTCTCTTACTTCTCTTAAATCCAATCTTAGTCATGTTAGCTGGTGCATCCGACTACTTCATTATATCTTCTAGTGCAGTAGTATCTATTACAATGCATAATATAAATTATTTTCCTTTTATTTCACATTTATATATCTAGAGCATTATTTTAAAATATTATGTCTATGGCTACTAATATCTATGAATTTTAATTCATAGTAAACAAGGTTTCTTACTTCCTATAAACATTTGTTATGCAAAGTGGGAGAGTTTCAGCCTGGTAAGTTTGGGAATTACCAATCTAGATCCGTGTCTGGACAAAGGGTGAGGTAAGTCCCATCCAAAACTACCATTAATCTGTTTTAGATCAACGTTAAAATATTAGAATAAATATGGGAAAAAATTCCAAAATTCTTTAAAAAAAAGACTTAGAGCCCTCAAATAAGGCAAAATATTCAAGATTACTCTTTTAGAGCTAAACTCTGGATGGAGAACTAATCAAGAGAGCAGGTTAGTAAATGGAAAAAGAATTTTGTAAATTAAAATAAGGATGCTTAGATTGGCTCTGAAAATAATACAGGTGAAAGAAGACATACTTAGCTACTAAAGTTTCTCCAATAACTGCATAAAAATAAGCATATTTTAGGTTAACAAAATGAATATTAACTGCTGATCTTGGGAGAAATGTATTACAGCAAATTGATTTCTCAGTAGAAAATGTCTTGAGAGCTATTCAAACCTCACAGTATTGTGTCCGCAATTCTTAACAATACTGCTTCACAGCTGTCTCTCTGAATATGAGAACATGTCTGTCCTTGTGACACAAACTGGCAAATTTAATTAAGCTGCTGCAGCAACAAGATGCTGACTCAGATATGCCAGAGTAGGAATGTCAAGAAATTCTAGCAGTTTAAATTGGCTACATTCAGCAAAGAATGAAACGGCAGCACATCAAGATCATTTCTGTGTGCAGCGCTGTCAAAATCTTCATCAGGGTGCAAGCCAAAAGCATCTGATGGGGTTTTTCTATCCACATTTACAGCATTATACTTTATTTAAGTTGATGGTTTGAAGTTTTCTCCCTTCATTTTGTCAACTACCCACTCTCCTTTTTTACTTTAAGTAAAAAAAAGGCAGAATTCAAAAGTTTTCGTTTTCTATGCTTTAAGTCTCCTGGTTTGGGTAGCTTCTTTAAGTAGCATTTGGAAATGGTACTTCTAGCCTCCATCTGAAGTCTACCTGTACCTCCTGAATTTGATTTACTTATATACATTAAACATGTTAAAATTTCTTTTTTCTTTTTTGTGTATTTGAAGCTTCTTTCCCCTTTGTTGGCTTAAAACTCAGTTATAAATATCTATAAACAGAAACTAATTTTTTTTTTTTTTTTAATTTTGGTTGCATTGGGTCTTCGTTGCTGCACGCAGGCTTTCTCTAGTTGCAGCGAGCGGGGGCCACTCTTTGCTGCAGTGTGCAAGCTTCTCATTGCGGTGTCTTCTCTTCGTTGCAGAGCACGGACTCTAGGCACATGGGCTTCAGTAGTTGTGGCACGTGGGCTCAGCAGTTGTGGCTCGTGGGCTCTAGAGCACAGGCTCAGTAGTTGTGGCGCACAGGCTTAGTTGCTCTGCGGCATGTGGGATCTTCCTGAACCAGGGTTCGAACCCCTTTCCCCTGCATTGGCAGGTGGATTCCCAACCACTGCACCACCAGCGAAGTCCCCAGAAACTAATTTTTAAAAAGGCAAATATTTACCTTTCAGTGGAGGGAAAAGGGTTGAATAAAAACCTCATATTGTTGAAAGTAGCATAATTAGAGGTATCAATATTTTCCCAAATATGTTATTTATAGAACACAAAATACAAAATTAGGGCTAATAAATTTACATTCTTCCGAGTCTTTTTTTGCTTTTTTCTTCCTAGTTTTTTCATCAAGAAAACTGTGGTAATTTAATATAGTCTGAAAATCCATTCTTACTATAATAAAACTAAAGGTTAGCAAAAAAGACTACAAACATACGAAATCAATGACTTGTGTCTTTATTTCTTCTATGCTAAAAGGTGTATTATACTAACAAATTATTTTGTGCTATATAGAAATCTAAAGAACAACAAGTGATATTCTAAGAAAAAAAGATTTTAGGTGTTAAGTGTACTCAACTTCCAGTAAGGCGTCCTCTCCCTTACAAATTTCAGACTATAACCCACGCTTGGGATATGCTGAATAGAACCGGATCTGAAAAGAGCCATAAAATAATTAAGAAGCAGTAGCAGGGGACTTCCCTGGTGGGGCAGTAGTTGAGAATCTGCCTGCCAATGCAGGGGACATGGGTTCGATCCCTGGTCCGGGAAGATTCCACATGCCGCGGAGCAACTAAGCCCGTGCGCCACAACTACTGAGCCCGTGCTCTAGAGCCCGAGAGCCACAACTACTGAAGCCCATGTGCTGCAACTACTGAAGCCCGCGCACCTAGAGCCCATGCTCCACAACAAGAGAAGCCACCGCAATGAGAAGCCCACGCACTACAACAAAGAGTAGCCCCCACCCCCCACAACTAGAGAAAGCTCACGCGCAGCAACGAAGACCCAATGCAGCCAAAAAAAAAGAAAGATGCTCATTGTTTGTAACAGTAAAGGAATGGAAACAACCTAAATGAGTATCAGTGGTAGCAATTAATTGATTCCACTAAGAAATACCACTGTCACCAGAAAACTAGGAGGAAAATTAGAGTGAGATATATCCATAGTCAAGAGCTCATTGATGATTTTAAGAGGAGCAGTTTTAGTAGCCTAGTGAGGGCAGAAGGCAGATTACAGTGGAATGTTCAGTGAAAGCAAGTGCAATGGGATATGGAATAAAGGGAAGGATTTTTTTTTCCATCCTGTTTTTTTAAATCGATTCTCCAAATCTGTCTTTTGGCTGGAGAGTTTAATCCATTTAAAGTAATTATTGGGAGGGAGGGACTCAGCGATGTTATTTTGTTAATTGTTTTTGGTATGTCTTATAGATTTTTTGTCCCTCATTTCCTCCCAGCAAGCATATACAAGTATTTAAAGAAGTCTAAGTACAAATGAGAGAAAAGCTAAGAAAGTAACTAGGAGGGGATGTGGAACCCAGGGATTGAGATGGGACAAACTTGAGCATGTTTAAATATTGGTCAAGAGAGAACAAACAGGGACTTCCCTGGCAGTCCAGTGGTTAGGACTCTGTGCTTCCACTGCAGGGGGCATGGGTTCTATCCCTGGTATGGGAACTAAGATCCCACAAGCTGCGCGGCATGGCTTAAAAAAGAGAGACAGGAGTTAAGAGGGGATGCTAATTGACAGAAAGGGTACTGAAAAGGCAGGAAAAGATGGGGTCCCATTCCACGCAGAGGCTAGAAGTATGATTCCTCCATTGCAAAACGAGTGGAGAAAGGATGAAAGTTAAAAATTGAGCTCCCCTAGGGGAGCTCCCCGATTCCTCATTTGGCATATTTTCACTCCTTTCTAGTAAACTTGATTAGTTTTAAGATTCATCCACAACAGAGTTGAAACAGCTAATCACAAAGGAAAGAAGAGCTGTTACAGGCAAGTAAGCAGTGAGAAGGGAAAATCATCACTTAACAGGCATTTTCATACCAGAAAAAAACTCTTATGGCAATTTGGTGGTATCTATTAAAATATAAAATGTTTATAGAATCTGCCCAAACAATTCAATTTCTATGACTTTATCTTACAGAAATAATTACAAGAACTTTATAAATGTTACTGTTTAAAATCCCAAAGAGGAACACAAACATTTTGCAACGTAAAACTAGCTAAAAGAATTAAAAGTATCTCTGTATAGTAAAATAATATGCAACCATTAAGAAGACTGAGTTAATGTAGGGGCACAAAATACCCAAACTATTATTTTAAATGAAAAAAGCAAATTGCAAAACAGTTTTATAGTGTTTACAGCATTTTACAGTATTTATGGTGTGATCCCCCCACCCCTTCTTTTGGCCACGCCACACGGCTTGCGGGATCTTAGTTCCCTGACCAGGGATTGAACCCGGGCCCTCAGCAGTGAAAGCACAGAGTCTTGACCACAGGTCTGCTAGGGAAGTCCCCCCATTTTTCTTTTAATATGTATCTGTTCATGTGTGGAGAGAAAGGTCTGAAAAGATATATGTGCACACCAAAGAGTGGTTGCTTTTTGGTACTGAGTTCTTCTATTTTTTTAATTTCTACATTTCTATAATTTGAATTTATCATGGTGGATATAGATAGATACAAAACTTCAACTATCAGGAAAATAACAATCAAATATGGAAATAAATAACCAAATAAATAAACATATTACCTGCTAGATAAAATACATAGTTCTTTTAAAACTTGGAGCCATGGAATGATCTTATGAATTTTCTCGAGAGAAAAATGTCTTAAGGCCATTTTTGGGGGAAACATCCCTGTAAAACAAAGTAATTTACTTGAATTTGACAATTCAAAATTTCATGCTAGATTAACAAGCATAATGGTACAATTATAATTTAAAACTACATGTCCCCTACATCCCTTTCCCAGAAAATCACCTCTTAATAATTTTAATTTCATGTGTGAGTTTAGATGTTTTACTTCTTGGATAGTTTTTTAACCTAGGCCCATTCTGAAATTCTCCAATTCCAACAATCAGCCTTGCTTTTTCCTTTAGTACCATCTAAATGTCAGAGATACTTGAGAGTTAAAGATAGAACAGATTGAAGTATCATAAAGGGTCTGTCAGGGGCAAGGCTCACCTCAGGCTCTCTGTGGCATAACATTAAGATGTTTGATTGCTGAAAAGAAAATGCTTCTTAACCTATTTTTGTCTCATTCACTATTGTGCTTCAGCCAAAAAAACACTATGAAGACTGATATCCAACTTTTTTTTGTTAACTTGGCAAATGTGATAAATGGTTTGCCTCTACGAAATACTCTTGCAAGGTCATATATGATTTTCTATATGGTAATTAATTTACAGACTAACATACTATAGTCAATGCTTTCTGTATAGTAAGCATCCAAATAAATGCTGGTTGAACGAAAGAATTTAAAAATTAAACACACTGAGAACGATTAATCTAGAGAGCACAAAAATTACAAGATTCTGTAGAAAAGGACCATTCCAGACCGTAATACGTGTGCAAAGGCTCTAAGCCACGTTGGGTTTCACAATGTCAATGGTATATAAGAGCATCTGTGCTGCATTTGAAACACATTTTTTATGGCAAGGAGCATAAATGTTCAGTACCTCTTAAAACTTACACAGAAAAAATCTAGTCAAAATGGGCACATTGTGGCTGGCCCTTACTAAATGGGAAATCTCACATATTTGCTCCATACCTCATTTCTTACTGTTTTACAGGTGTTTATCTAAAACAATAATTAAGGTATAAATGATAAAACTAAGAAGTCTTATTTGCTATGCACTGGTGTAGTTTCTTAGTACTTGCTATTGTGCTGTATCTGTGACATCTCATTAAATTCTAAAGTGTTTTGCATAACAATACAAAACAAAGTCATGGCCTCAGGAATTGTGAGCTCCTTGGAGGAAACACTTGTTTGCATAAACAAATACTTATTGAACACATACTGAGTGTATTATGTGATAAATTTGACATGTTACACTTTGTAAATTTAAGGTGTACACAGCACTGTTACTTTGATAACATTTCTATATTGTAATATGATTGCCAATGAATCAATATTTATCACATTACATCATTATAGACAATATCATCGTCTATATGCATTATACTAGAGGACGTAGTGATTGAATCTTCTCTGAGTTCAGGGTACTATTTTAGTCATCTTTGTAATCTCTTATAACCCTTGTATTCTCCTCCGCTAGCAAACTCCTTCGCTAGTAAAAAGAGTAGGTGCTCACTAAATGTGTGTTAAATTGATCTAAAGCAGCACACACATTAGTTAGATTTCTACATAGCCACCATATTACTTAATAGAGTCCTCTATTTGTAAAGTTCTCATACACTTCTAAAATAGTCTATGCATTTACATTATCACTTGATATAGATTCCAATATAACAAAAAGAAGCTTGCCTATTCTTAAAAAAAGGTTCTTGAACGCAGGAAAGTTCCAGCATCTCTCCTTCACTAAGACCAACAATAAATACATGATGGAGTTATACCTAGAAGCAATCTAAGTGCTGAATTGTTACCACTTTAGGAGAGGGAAGTGCGTCAAGATAACTCAAAAGTGCCAAGCAGGTGTAGATAAGAACGGGGGTAGATTGAGAATGGGGTAAACTCTAAGCCACTGTACCTATCTTCTTTCACTGTTCCGTCCAAATCTCTCCGCCAGACATCCCTCCTTTCCTAATGCAGCCACCAGACCCACTTTCAATCCTCTTTAGGGGATTACAAAAAGATATGTAACTCACCAGTTCAGCCTTGGTTCACCCCATGGCCATCATGGAGCTCATATTCCTAGATGCTGCTTCACTCTAGTTCACAATTCTGCTGCCTGGCAGTGTAGGCTCCTGAGGAGGCAGGATGTTGGTCTAGAATTTGCACTCAACTGAGGAAAAAAACCAAAGTGTCAAGAACACAAAAGCAGGTGATTGGCTGGACCAGATGTTGTTAACTCAGATGAGGCAAGAACCTATTCCTAACACCCACCCTCAATCGCACAGACACCTAAAATAGAAAAGAGCAGACAGATGAATATTCCCAGGTCTTTTGGGGCAGAACAGCGAAGCTAACATAGGATCAGTCCTTCTCCGTTTAACTTATTCCAGGAACGTCACGAAAGAAGACCGAAACAGAATGGTGTTCTCATTGCTCACATACAATATCCCGGCATGGGCTGTATGTCTTGACTCAGTCCCATGCCCCGACTCCCTTATTGTCAAAATAAATCTTGCTTCCATTTTCCCAACCATACATTATTATGGGGCAGATTCTGGCAAGCAACGAAGGACAAAAGCTATCTGGATATCAAGAATCTTTCAAAGAGAACCTCACTCTTGAGGAGACTGACGGCCCAGATAACTTAAGTGACATTTCACGGGATCACTTAGAGGATCACCAGCACTAGAAATCTGGCTTGCATCTGGCTTGAACGTCAACACTGCATGTTCAGTGCTTCTCCTGCCACCCCCGCGCCTGACTGATAAAGAGTTTGTGAAGCAACGGACAGTCAAACGTAGGAGTCAATCTCTCGGTAGCGGACGGCCTCACCTGCTCCCACTTAATCCACCTCCCACGCTTCTGCCCGGTGAGGGGCTGGGGCGGGAGAGGCCGAAGAAGGCACAAGGAAGGCTGAAGGGAAAGGGAACCAAAGGAAAAACAAGGTTCTAGAAATGCAGTAAATCGTGAGCAAAGACGGGGGAGGGGACCGCGCCTAGCCACCAGGTGCGAAAGGTCCTGGCCCGGCCTAGGGGCCGCCATGTTCCCTCCTCCCGCCCCTTCACAAGCGCGCGCCCTCCCCGCCGAGTCTCCGCAACAAAGCAGCCTTTGCCGCCCACCTCGTGGTCCGCGGCGCCTCAGCCCCGGACCGCGACCTAGACCGTCCCGAAACACACTCACTCCCGTCCAACTCACTCCTCTCTGTCGCGCGTCTCCCGAAGGCCTTATTTAAAGGACGTGGCCGCGTCGCCTCGGCCTTGCGTGGTTGACGTTCATCAGCGACGCAGCGGGCGGGGCCCGCGCGAACTCGAGAGGGCCGTCCCCCGCCTCACCCTCCGCCCCCGCCCCCTTCCCGCCTCCTCCCCGCCCCCGGACTCCTGGTAGTTTCCGCTGGAAACTGTGAGACAGGGGTTGCTGGAGTTCACCTTGGGGTCTGGGGGGCTGTGTATTGTCCTAGAGAGTCCTCGACCTTAAGGAGATCATAAACTGGAAGGAGGACAGGTGACAAGTACAGTACTGGAAAGACCCAGACTTGGTTGTGACCTTACTTAAGTGTCTTAACTGACTCATCAATAAAATGGAGATATCATAAGCACCTACTTAGTAGGGTTTTTTGAAAGGATTAAATGAAATGAGGGATGTAGCTGTGCTCAGCACAGTTACCTGGCACGCAGTAGCATCTCCTCTCTATTCTCCTCCCATTTTAGATGTCATTTTCTACCAGCGGTCACTCTGGCTCTTACACTCACTAAGTGTAAGATTTTCACTCGCTCAGGAAAGATTTATTGAGCACTTATAATTTGTGCTTGGTGCTGCGTATGCATAGGACTCGGAGCCAATACTGGTTTTTCCAAGAGCTTTTGATCATTGGGAATCTAAGATATACACATTAAATAATTATAAAATAAAATACAAAGTGATGAGCTACATAAGAAAGGTATTATAGAAAAGATTGTGTGAGTTCAGGGAGGGAGAGAAATCACTAGTGAGAGAAACAGAAAGCAGCTTTGAATAGCTAAAGACATCTACTGAGCACTTATATGTCAGTTACCACTTTGGGCACTTGACATGTCAGCTCATTTGAAGAATGTGAGGTATGTGGAAGATGGGAAAGGATGGTTCTAGAGAGAGACCAGCACAGGGAGCTGCATAAACCTACTGCATGAACAGAGTCCAGTCTGTATGCTAGCAGGAAAGCATGTTCTAAAGTTTAGTATGATTTGTGATATTGTTTAAAATTATGTTTACATAAAAATCACACGTATGTGAAAAATCTCCCTTGAATACAGGGACCCTTAGGTAATTTACTTTGCCTGCATTACAAGGTCTCTGAAGAGCAGTAGAGGAAAGGGTTTGGAAAATTAGGTTGGGAATGGACCACAGAAGACCTTATAAGCCAGAGTAAGGATTTTGATTTTATTGTATAAGAAATGGGATGCTGAGGGGAGAGGGGAGCTTATGAGGAGAGGAATGACACAGTCAGAGCTTCTGTGTTTTAGGAATGTTTATCTGGCAATGTATTGAATGACTTGTAGGAAAGAGGCCAGTTAGGAGACAGTGCTTGTGGATGCTTGCAAATCAACTGGTGCAGTGCCCAGCACTGTGGGGCAGCATTTCTTATTAGGTGAGCGATGCTGACTCATGTGCTAGGACAGAGACGGACATCAAGGCAGTGTAGAAGTTTAAGAATTGGGTACCATCTCGCAAAGCATGCAGTCAGAGTTGGGAGTCATGTCCTAGTCTTCAGCAACTGCTCAAGAACCGCTCAAGTGAAAGACAAATACCATATGATTATCTCTTACATGTGGAATCTAAAATATGACCCAAATGAACCTATCTACAAAACGGAAACAGACTCACAGACATAGAGAACAGACTTGTAGTTGCCAAGGGGCAGGGGGCATGGAGGAAGGATGGAGTGGGAGGTTGGGATTACCAGATGTAAGCTATTATATACAGAATGGATAAACAACAAGGTCCTATGGTATAGCACAGGGAACTATATTCAATGTCCTGTGATAAACCATGATGGAAAAGAATATTAAAAAAAGAATGTATATATATATATATATATATGTATAACTGAATCACTTTGCTGTACAGAAGAAATTTACACAACATTGTAAATCAGCTATGCATCAATAAAATAAAAAAAATAAATATTTCCTTTAAAAAAAAAAACTGCTCAAGAATTGTTGAAGCACTCATGCTGCTGGGGTGCACCAGCCCAGAGTAGTGTGGCATGGTAACGTCACCAGACATGGCCTGTGTTGAGATTACAGATTATCATCAGTTTGCTCTGGTTCAGTGTATCTGAGTGCCAGTGGTTACAAGAAGGAACTTTGGAGATTATGTAGTCCAACTCTCTTGTTTTCCTGATAAGGAGACTGAGGCCCACATTGTCAAGTGACTTTTCTAACATTTACATGATCAGTGATAAAGCTGATACTACAAATCAGGTCTCATAACTTTTGCCATTAAAATATGTTAAGTCTATGCATCCTTCCCTCTTTACACGCTGCTTTGTAAACCAGAAGCAGTTTAAGCAGTTTAAGAAAAGAACATGGATTTGGAGTCCAGCAGATATAGGTTTGTATCTCAGTTTTCCTGCTTACTGGCAGTGTGACCCAGACATGTTGTGTTGCCTCTTTGGGCCTCAGTTTCCTCATCTGGGTAATGCGTGAGGTAACATCTCACCTACAGGATTGTTGTGAGGATTAGAAGTAACATGTAAAAATTTCACTACAAAGAGTAAATGCTCAACAAGTAGTAGCTATTAGTATATACTTTCATGCCAAAAGCAAACAAGCAAATACATTTGACCACTCACGGTGGTGGTGGCATTGTTTAACAAATGATTATAATACAGTATAAATAGGAAATGATATACACTGCCAACTAAAGAATGTCGCTCTCCATCTGGCTCTCCAAGGATTAGGTAATTAGCCACTGTAGCCGCTGACCTTTAACACACCCTGAAAGGAGTTCAGGGCAGAGATCAGGAATGAGACACTCTGTGCTCTGGGAAAACTGGCAGAGCTAGCCTTTAGATAGATATTTTCAGGAGAAATTTCTTATGAACCTGAATTCTTGCATCTTCCCATACTTAGAAAATCTCTAAAACCATTACCTAAGCTGTCTGTTCCTTGTGACTAGTAGCAACCTTCTACCGAGATGTGTGCTTGATTGCACATACCCCCTTTCAACAAAATCACATATTTACTGACCTCTCACATATTTACTTACCTCTTTGGAGAAGTTCCTCAGAGCTTTCTGAGAGGCTGTCTCCTGGGCTATACTCCTCAGTAAGTCCCTAAATAAAATTGAAACTCACACCTCTCATTTTGTTTTTATTTCAGTCGACCACACACACACACACACACACACACACACACACACGCACACACATATTATAGATTCTATGGGAACACAATGAGGAAGGAACTCATTCTGACAGACAATTTATAGACTACTTCAGAGAAGAAAGTTAATTTACATTGGGTCTTGAAGGACGAGTAGGAGTCCACTGGGTTGAGAAGGGGCTGTGGTTTTGGGGGTGCAAAGAGCCCAGAAGTGTGAAACAGTGCTGCGTGTTGTGGGGAGGGGAACAGCTACTCTATTGCCTTGTGGGGGAAGTGAAGGCCATTGGACTGAACAGGGGAGGAGGGGCCTGAGAGGGTCTTCATGCCATGCTAGATAATTTGGAACTTTGGACATTATTCTCTGGGTGATAGGGAAACCACTGTGTGTGTGTGTGTGTGTGTGTGTGTGTGTGTGCGTGCATGTGTATGTGTGTGTGTGCCTGTAAAACAGCTTTATTGAGGTGTAATCTAAGTGCCATAAAATTCACCCACTTAGTTATCATTCACTAATTTTTAGTACATGTACAGTTGTGCAACCATCAACACTACCAAGTTTTAGAACATTTCCATTGCCTTGAAAAATCCTGTGTGCTCTTTTGTAGTTAATCTCTCTTCCCATCCCCAGCCCCAGGGCAAACACTAAACTGCTTGTGATTCTACAGACTTGCCTTTTCTGGACATTTCATGTAAATGAAATCATACAGTATATAGTCTTTCGCATCTGGATTCTTTCTCCTAGTAGATTATCCATTTTTGAGGCTCATCCACGTAGTAGCAAGTATTAGTAGTTGTTTTTTTGCTGAATAGTAGCATGACATTTATGTATATGTCCCAATTTTTTTAACCCTTCAACACTTGATGGATGTTAGATGGTTTCCACTTTCTAGCTATTATGGGTAATATTGGTATGAACATTTGTATACAAGTCTTTGTGTGAACTTTGTGTTTTCATTTCCCTTGGGCAGATACCTAGGAATAGAATTGTTGGGTTGTATGGTAAATTTGTGTTCAACATTTTAAGACACTGCCAAACTGTTTTCCAAAGTGATTGTTCCATCTTATTCTGTGGATATTCAAGCAGAAAAAAGATTTGGTTTCCATTTCTTCTAAACTGAGAAATAAACAAACTCTGAAGTTGAATGAGAAGCCAATTTCTTTTTGAAAGAATTTGTAACAGTAGTTACTTATTTTGAGTTTATGTTTCAGTGGACCACAATTTCAAAAATAACTCTTAAAACTGCAAGCACCTGGCTAAGTGAAGTTATCAGAGTTGTTCTAGATGTGTATTTCTTTAGACCAAATCAAGACAGAGAAATGTGCAAGATCATCTGTTTTTTATCAGTACCAAGTTATTTTCCTACCTCTCAGCTAAAGAGCTTCCTTTGCTTGATCTGGGGTGAACTTGGCCTTGGAGACTTTATGGCTGGTAACAACTTCACTCAGGGAATTGCTTCATGAATTTACAATCATCCATAAGGCCCTTTCAAAGTGAGAATCCATTAATAGCCCTCTAGCAAAGAGGTTTCAATCTAGTAATTGATTCAGAAACTAGTGGGGGAAATACTGTTGCCAATAGTAGTTTGTTCAAATCAGGCTTTTCAGCAATAAATGGTATTTCAAGTGGGGAGGAATTATTATTACTCCTGAAAACCAGAAAAATACTGGCTATGCTTTGTCTAGGATATACTGTGTCAGAACGGAATGTCTAAAAGTATTCAAATTTTTCTACTCAGAAGATAATATTTTCTATAGTATATTTTGTTGTATTCTGTATAAGATTGTCCCTGGGCTAAAAAAAGACCCAGAAATAACCGTTCATCTGAATGCTGGTCTTCTTTTAAAAATTTTTTAAATAGAAGTATAGTTGATTTACAATGCTGTGTTAGTTTCTGGTGTAAAGCAAAGTGATTCAGTTACAAATAAATAAATATATATATTCTTTTTCATATTCTTTTCCATTGTGGTTTATTACAGATATTGAATATAGTTTCCTGTGCTATTCAGTAGAACCTTATTGTTTATGTATTTTATATACGGTAGTTTGTAATTGCTAATCCCAAACTCCTAATTTATCCCTCCCCCACCCTCTTTCCTCTTTGGTAACCATAAATTTGTTTTCTCTGTCTGTGAGTCTGTTTCTGTTTTGTAAGTAAGTTCATTTGTATCATATTTTAGATTCCACATATAAGTGATATATGGTATTTGTCTTTCTCTTTCTGACTTACTTCACTTAATATGATAATCTCTAGGTTCATCCATGTTGCTGCAAATGGCATTATTTCATTCTTTTTTATGGCTGATTAGTATTCCATTATATATATACCACGTCTTCTTTATCCATTCATCTGTCAATGGACATTTAGGTTGCTTCCATGTCTTAGCTATTGTAAATAGTGCTGCAGTGAACATTGGGATGCATGTATCTTTTTGAATTAGAGTTTCCTCCAGATATATGCCCAGGAGTGGGATTGCTGAATCACATGGCAACTCTATTTTTAGTTTTTTAAGAAACCTCCATACTGTTTTCCACAGTGGCTGCACCCATTTACATGCTCACCAGTGTAGGAGGGTTTCCTTTTCTCCACACCCTCTTTATGAATGCTGGTCTTTTATAGGTAGCATCTAACTATCCCACAGAGAGAAGGTAATGATAGCAGAAATAATTCCAAGTAGGATAACTAAATAATTATTGATATTTGTCTTTACAATAAAGTGTGCATTTTATGGGAGGGGTAAAGAGAGAATGGTAGAGGATGGATGTGAGACTTGCTAGGAGGTGACTATCATAATTAACTGTGAGTGAGGCCAAAATTAATTTTTGTTCTCTAAGCACAGAACAATTCATAGTTGAAGCAACTTCCCCCCACAAAGAAATCATTCTGGAATTAAAAATATTGTTTGAGAAGTCTATCAAGCAGATAAACAACAAATGGATTACTGAGACATGATTATACCTTACTAGAGTCAGTATTTCCCCTTCAAAGGAGAGAAAAAAATCCAGAATCAAAGTAAACACACAAACACTAGTTTGTTAGCTCCTCACATCATAGATAAATGACATTAGCAAAAAACTGGATTTTTCTCCAGCTCACAACTGGTGGTACAGGGAAAGGATAGAGTGCCTGTTAATCTAGCAAGAGGCTTCTGCCACTCTTGGGAATCTAGGCTTGCCTTCAGAAAATCTGGGGATCCATCAATGCGATTCATGATGTTTGTTATACGCAATGACTTCTGGGATCATTTCAAATATTTATTTTATAAAGTGCAAGAGACGCTTAGGTATTATAGAATGCGGGTGGAGGGAAAGCCCAACTCAGTTGCCTTTGTTCTGACTTCTGAATATTTTATAATTTGAATGTCCTTGAGATTACTCTGGAAATAATTTATGATGAGGTTTTGCATCATTAAAATAGTGTGATACTTAGCTGATGTTAACCCTGTTGGTTTACTCTTATCTGATCTACTCAAGAGAAGGGGGTGGGGCTGGGATGGTACAATGATAGCCCAGTAAAGCCAGATTTTTAAAAAGTCTTTGGCATCATTAAAGTCTTTGGCATTATTCTGACATTCTATTTTAATGATTTCTAAAGCAAAGATGACAAAGTGTGGTGTGCATTCAGGATTTCTCCCCTCCTGCACTCAGGGCAGGTATCACTGATCAGTCATGGTCCTCCTTTAAGAATCCTCAATTCTGCATTTCTGGCAGCTACTATCAATCAATAGACGTTAACTCACAAGTTGAGATTTCTTTCTTTCCCCGTTTCTGATCAAAGGGCAGCTTGATCCTTGTATATGTGTTTTGTCCCCTGCAAAATAGAAACGAATTATATTTTTTAAAGTACTACACTATAGACCAGTGCTTCTCAAACCTTAATATGCAAACCAATCACCTGGGGATCTTGTGAAAATGCACATTCTGATTTAGTAGGTCTGGGGTGGTGCCTAGGATTTTGCATTTCTAACAAGGTCAAGGTCGCGGGTGATGCCAGTGCTACTGGTCTGTGGACCACACTTTGAGTAGCAAGGTTCTACTACTCCATTCTCTGGAGACAAGATGTAAGCTAGAAAACTCTGTACAATGCAACTCAAGAACCAAGAAAAAAGAAGAAAAACAAGGCAAGTGTTCCATTAGAAGCTGAAATTTTATTATAGGATAACAGTACATAAAGCACATCTAAAATTGATGTGTTCAATGCACTTTTAATAAAGGTAATGTAATATTAAAGGTACAGTTTCTAAGTACAATATAACAACATTCATATTAGAATGAAAATCGGAGTATTTAAAAGACAACATTAAATCTCTCTTTTTTTACAGCTTGTATGTACAAAATGAATCAAAATATTTTTTTTTTTAATTCAGGACTCAATAAAATAACAAACAGCTGGAAATAAGCAGACTACTGTAAGAGTGAATTGAAAAGAAAACCCAATGTAAGTGAAAAGTTGGATGATCCTCTAATAAAGATCATTAGCAAAGTTTTAGTACAATACTATTTTTAGGATTCCCATAAATGGCTTGCATTTTTAGTGTGGCAGAAAAAGAGTTTTTACATACTGTACACAAAACAGACAGCATATATTTATAGGTACAGTATTACTGTTTCCAAACTTGCATGTATATTTACAGAAGGCTGAGTTTGTTACTCACAGAGTTTTGTGAAATTTGTGTGCTTAATCCTCAAGACCTACACACAATTAGAATCAGCATTTCATGTGGTCTTTTAAAATGTGGCTTTAATACTTAGTTGTAGAAGAAAGTTTTAACCATAAGGCTTGGCATACTTTACAAATTTACCAAAACAACCCAGGAAAAAAGTTTGAATTGGGGCATACTTTTTGTCATTTAACAATGATCAAATGCTGACATGTTCTGGCCATTGTGCAGACACAAAGAGATACAATCTCTATCCTCAGGAAGCTTAGGATACTAAATGGTGCTTTAAAAAAAAAGATTTCAATTCCTTTCTAAGCGAAGCAATAAGGAATGATGTGATTTGTATTAAAAGAGATTTCTCCCTAAACTGTAGCCAATTCACTTTAAAAGGTTAACTATTAGCATTAGCTCTCATTAACCACATGATTGCATTTATAATTAAGGTAACAGCAACTCTTCCATAAAAATGGAAAATGTCTAGAATTGTGGGTAAATATTCAGTGCATGGAAGCCAATAACCATGGCTTGAGAATTTATCACCTTCAATTACAAAAAGTGCAATAAACAGAAACATTTGCTCTATATTTATAAATTGCTCAAAAATCTTTGCTAAAGATCTTACAAATTCAGTAATATTACAGAACAATTCTAATCAATATTTAATAAGGTTAACTACATCCTTAGTTAGATATTTGATATACTTTGATTTTTTAACAATGCCGATAGGTCTTGGAAGAACAGGTGAAAGAGTTTAACTAAGCTCATTATTAAATGACTTTTAAAATGAAGGTCCTTCACTCAGTTCATGGAACTGGTTGAGGTCATGTTAACACAGAACACCCTTTGTCAAAGTTGCTTTATGGCCAATGTTCTGCCATGATAGCGGACGTCTATATACTTCTCATGGCTCAGGTAGGAGGGGAAAGGTTTATTCTGCCATCAAGCCACCAAGGATACTTTATATAAGTGCCTATTATCTATAATAGGAGCTAATACATAACTCTGCCAGGTGCCAATAATAAGGTGCCTTAGTAAGAAAAAAATATTACTCCATTAAACTAGAGTGTTTCTTTAGGATCTTGAAGGCCTGGCAAATTATTTTTCAGCTTAGGAGATATGGTATAAAGCCAAGTAGCAAACATAAAGTAAATGCTAATACGTTTTTATATATCCATATTTATAAACAAATTCACCCTATAGATGTCAAATATCCATACTAAGGAAGTAATTTTATCCTAATTAAATACACTCTAGAATAATTTATATAATGATATTATGTATTTAAAGAGAAAAGCATGTCCCAAATCCAGCACTCTGATACCAGCTGCCAGTGGGCACAGGTAGATATATATATATATAAGTGTATATATATATATCAAATATATAGTTATACTCAGTGAAATTAACAAGACCCAAAGGTGGTATTGTCTAGGAATAAAAGGGGTTTTTTTTTTGTTCACAAAAGTAACTTATCTAGCACCACACATCAGAAAAACACAAAAATAGCACACTCTAGTTCTAAACAGCTATGTCTAAAATAGATTATATAGTAAAACCAGTATCAATACAGCAGATATGTGGATTTGATAAACAGATAAATATTTGCACTGAGTAGGCTGTTTATAATATAACATTTTCTTATCTATACAGAATGAAAGCCAAAAAGTTAACTGTATAGAGATGTGCAGAACAACATTAAATATTATGACTCAAAAGCAGGGACGAAGGTAAATTTGAAAGAAGAGTAAGAGAGAAAATGTTTACAGGCCATTACAAGTTCTTAAGTTAATAGTAAATAAGGAATCAATTGCTCAAGTTGAAGAAAGCAGTAAACAAGAGATTGCATTTACATGCAGATGTCTAAAATTTGTATTCTTTTTAAGTCTATGCACAGAAGTCATTTGTTTTATTGCTTGACATTCAGTTATGGCTAGATTATTTAACCTATTTTTTTTTTTTTTTTTTTTTTTTTGGAAACAAGAATATTGTTAAAGGTGCCATAAAAATGGACAACATTGAAAACGGTTTGCAAATAAACCACCTAACACTGCAGTTCTTTATACATATTAAAAGCCTTGTCTGGGGTTTGTCATATGTTAAATATATTTAAACTGGGAAAATATGTTGTAGCTTGAAGCCTCCCATTGGCCCAAACATCCAATACAAAAACACATCTCCACAAAAGGAGCAGGCAGACAATACAGGTACATTTAAAGAAGCAGCCAGCTAACGTCCTAACGTTTAAAGATTTACCACTGTTTTATATGAGATTTCAAACCATTGTGGATAAGGAGAGAGTTTTGGATTCAGGAAGATGTGTACAGTACATACGGATTTTGTGTGTGTGTGTGAAATCAGATTCACTATATTGCTCAAGAATTACCTGCATTTACATATGCAATCTGTTCAATGATAACCAAGTTCCTAGAGATGGTATTCATCCACATTAAAGTAATAATGAGGGAGAACGGAAGCACACACGAATACTGCAAAGAATTTAGTTGCTCTTACAGAACAACATAATGGCATGTGCAGCATGTCAAAGCTAACAGCAAGCGATCTTTCATCAGTTCTTAGAAGGGAAAAAGAAAAAATAAGTGTGATATTACTAATGTGGCAAACACACTAAATGTCAACAGCAAACATGGATTTTCTAGGCATCTACTTAATATTCTCATATTCACCTTCTTAACATAAGACTCCATGTTATGTTGCATTGCTGAAAAAACATTGTTTCTATTTGGATTGAATATTCTGTCATTCATTTATAAATAAATAAATGACTGAATGTATTTATTGCTCTAAGTTCTGAGGGTCTGGTTAAACATGGAGATTCCCCCCCATCTACGATGTCTCCTTGGTATGAAGCCAGGCTTCTGGATTATTTTAAAAACTGTACTGAGAGCCTGACAAAAATGACCACAATTACACAAACAAATAAGCAAACAGACCCAAAAGTGAAACCAATTGCTTTGTAAAGACATTGCTTGCCAGCCTGCTCTTTTCTTAAGAATAAACAATAATAATTGGATTTCGTCCAATCTGGTGGAACCTCTTTAACAATACTACTGTTTTGGGAATACAATTAAGACCCATATCACAGACTTTTAGTAACAGATGAAGATTTACTGTTGCAATTGCACTTATGGGCATATAATTTGATCCACAGTATAAAGTTGTTTTTATGGGGTTCTGCTGTGTCATATCTTTGTAAGTAAGAAGTGGCAACCAAATGTTATAATATGTACGTCAGTAATGTCTGTGTGTGTGCATATATATATATACATATATATATATATAGAGAGAGAGAGAGAGAGAGATTTCTGCCATTTCCCATAGTCTGTCATCAAAACAAAGTGATGGTTTCTTTTTTACCTAAACAACATGGAAAGTTATCCCAAATTTTGCTTTTCCATGGTGGTAAGAAAACATGTAAAGCTTCTTCTGAAAGTGTATTCTAGGTGTGCAGGAACCAAAGCCAACAATTACAGTGATGTTCACTGACCTTATGGAAAGTAATATATCGAAATATTACTTTCAAAATGTTTCAAAAATGTAAAATGTAACCCTAAAAGCTGGCTCACATTGCTGTTACACTGGTGGGTTTTGTTTGTCTTTAAACATTAGCTCTCGTACAGATTACAAATGCGGAAGTAGAAGAACTGTGTTACATAAAGAGATTTTTTTGGTTTGTTTCTAGAGGAGAACATGGTGAAAATGGGAGTTATTTGCTGGTATTTGGGGAAAAAAAAACCAATGTTTCATCTTTTACCTCTCTCACTGCACTGATAGGTAGGGCTCTCATCTCATTACTGCTTAAAAATTTTTTATCCATGCTATATAGGATTTGGAAGAATAGTTTTTAACATATAATGCTATAAATATACTTATCAAGAATATTTTAATTATTAGAGAAATGGTAAGTAGAGTAGGCAGGACTGTACTTCGAATGATGCTCTTTGTTGATATATGACCTATTAATTTATCTTTTGAACATACTGGCATCACTTTGTACTGCTCTGGAAGTTATTCAATGTTTTTAAGCATACAAGACTGAAGAACGCATACATTTTGAACAAAACAAAATGAACAACAGTGAAGTTCATACACACGCGCAGTTCTACACAGTTCACTTGTGCCTTGGAGGGATAGTATTATCATTATTATTAACAATACAAAACACAATTTTGTCCCAGTAGTACTGGCCACCCTGTTTTAAGAGTTTTAGAAGATCCCTGAGCACATTATTTCTGACTCTTAACCCCAACTCCAAAGTGATAGGGCTTCTATTGTTGATATCAAGGTGGATTGTCATTCACAGTAAGTCAATTTTAAGGTGCTTATTTACCCTTTTTTTTCACCAATCAGCACAAAGAACTGTCAGAAAATAACTTTTTATTATTATTATCTTCAAATAATAGCACTGGAAGGACACATGATTTAAACAATCAATGTTTGAAACAGTGGCTTTAGGATTATTATCTGGCTGCCCCTCAACAATAACAAGTGATTCAGTCGACATTCCTTAGCCAAAAACAAAAGGCAAAAAAACCACAAAAAAACAAAACAAGAAACAAAACCAAAAAAAAACTGTACAAATATGTATTTTTCCCTGAGGGATCAAGGTACACCCGCAAGTGCTCTATGTACATATTGCACTAGAGAGGAATGAAGAACATGTGCAAAAAAGCAACAATGAGAGAAGCTTACATCCTACTTAAACCTTTTCATTAAAGACTCTACTAGGTTGTTTTGCATTTTGGAATGTCGGAACACAAACAGTTATTCCTTAAGTCTAAAACTAAAAACACGTATTTCTACTATGGCACATTCAATGAAATAAAAAGTTTTCCAAAGACAGATAGACAAATTCCATCAAGAAAATAATACAAAGTTTGTTTGTTTGTATTTTTTTTTTTAGAAAATTACATTACTTTCTTTCTTTGTTTCACATTACAAAATCTTTTTTTTTTTCTTTACACAAATCACATTTTATTGCAGGAATATTTCAAGTGCCATCAAATATTTATAGAAGGGTTAAAAAAATAGAAGTCTCTCTAAAGTGGTCCAGACAAGGCTTTGTATAGAATAAATCTTTTTTTTCCCATCTTCTAGTTTTGATTTAAGTATTTTGAATACATTTTCTTTTCCATTGACACTTAGTAGCCTAGAAGCGGTTCGACACACACACATCATACACACGAAAACCATACACACAGACATAAACACACACACACACACACACACACACACACACACACACGCTCCCTCCTCATCTGACCCTCAGCCCACCCGCATACACTCACAGAGATCTGAATATCCACACTATAAAGAACAACCAAACTTAGAAGCAGTGTCTTAAGTCATGTTTTCTTTAAGTTAGAAAGGGTGAATTAGGATGCTGAAGACTTAAAATAAAAACCCACACCTTTAAAGCAAACTGGGATGCTGAACACTTAAAAAAAAAAATCCGTAGCTTTAACCACAATTTGCAAACTGCCCCCAAAAGCACTTTCATCTGCACTTTTGATTTCATTGTGACCACGGCCAGTTTCTTCACAATATAATGCAATCATTTGGACACCACTGTAACCGAAGGTATTCAGGCTCTGTGCAAAAGCCTTATTTACCCTATGTTTAAAAATGTATAAAAGGCATTACAGCAGCCGGGATAACAATGATGTGATTCCAATCTTTAAAAGACTGTTGGACATTTAAGTTTAGGAAATTTTAATTATAAGAACGATTAATAATAATTGTTCTATATCACCAACTATTTTGTGTCATCACACAGGTGTTTCTATAATAAGGAAGAAAATAAAAATACGAAGTTTTTCACATCCTTCTCTGTACCTCATATTTTTTTCAACAGAGATTATTGTTTAACTTCAGATCCCAACTTCGATCCGAATAATAGTTGTTCCCTCATTTCACCTAGCACGCCTCTATTACTCTCTACTCTGTTCCTACACTGTCGATGTACTTAGTCTTAAAGTCTCACACCCTGTTTTTCTTTCACAAAGACCTAGTAGCAGCATCATGTCAATGTATCTTGGTTTACTCTAAAAGCAATGTCACCATGGTGTGACTATTACTGAGATTAGAGCTTTTTTTTTTTGCATTAGGTACATGCAAAATCCTTTCCGGGGAAAAGGAATTTAAGTTCAACGTTGCGTTCTCTCTCACCCTCAGAGAGTTCAATTAGCTCTCATCATTTCACAAATGGACACTGGAATTAGGTTTAGTTGCTCTTTAACGCGCTAGCACCTGAGGCTGGTCATATTCAGAAAGCTTTGGTTAAAAGAAGTTAATAGACTTTAATAAAACCATCCCCAAATTTAGTGAATCAGAATGACCAAAAAACAAAAAAAAAAAACAAAAAAAAAACAAAAAAAAAAAACACCATTTCCCCCCAAAGGAGAAACAACAGGAAAAAAAAAAAAAAATGGATAAATAAATAACCGAACTAAGCTTGGTACTCTTTTCAGAGTATAAATACTATTGATCTTTCAAGGAACTATGCTTATTTAAATAAAAAATTTGATTTAACCCTTCTTGCCCAAATATAAATACTATATGCTGATAGTTACCTCTCTATATAAAGTCACATAAAGTTTTATACGCTTGTAAGAAATTTAAGTAAGTATTACTCTCGTCTTCTATTTATGGCGAAACCCTTACTATATTTTTGAAAAAACAATTTTTTAGATGTCATTTAGGCTTCATACACACTTCGGTGTGAATAATTCCTTCCCCGTTTCCAAGTCCCTCAGGAAACAAGTCAGAAAGCCAGTGCAGTTAAAAACAGAGTAGAAGGCTCTGGGAAACTCGTGCTTGATGACCCAGCACGACAGCAGGAGCCGAATTCCTGCAGAAGATTTGGGAGGGACCCTGGAGGTAGGGGAGATGCTTTCTTCACTGTAAAGGGCTGCTTGGAAACTCCCACCTTTACACTATGGGAAATGTTCTCTTTTCTGTACAAACATGGTCTTCGACGGCAGACCAGAAGTTTGAATCCCACTCCGAGTGTGACTAAAATCATCATCTAAATGCCTACATTCCCAAAGGTCACTTATTTTAAAATATGCACACTTGTCTATCAGACTGTTCCTTCTCCCTTCCCCCACTGGGAATTATTAAAAAAAAAAAAAGCCACAAAATTAAACAAAAACAACTCAATATTTCTCACCTGAACACAAAAGCCAAACAATCTTCTAAAGACTTAATAAAATAAATTACAGTCCACAGTTTTCTAGTGAAGATAAATACAAAAGTAAATGTTTGCAGCTTGCATCGACTTCACTTTAAAGGCTTAAAATATTTAATACTTAAATAAGAGAAACTGGTTCAACATCGCACGCCTCCTTTGCCCTCCTATCCATTGACTATGAAATATGGAGAACACAGTGTTCTAGAATGACACCATCTAGAGGCAGTTAGTCTAGAAACCATTCACTCTGAGATAAACTCTCAGGGTTCCTAGATTATACCAAGAACATAAACATTCACAAAGTAAATGCTTCATGTTTTCACATGGGGAGTGTGCATTTGCTCCAGATATAATCTTTGGGTCCTTCTTCTAATAAAAGCTAGATTCTGATAAATATTCTGGTTACTGATCTGTTCTTAAAGCATAAGAACTCCAAGTTGAGGCTGAGTCCATATAACTACGCAGCTGTGCAAAATGAGCCTCCCTTCCCCTGCCTCAATGAGGTGGCGTTTTCAAAAGCTTTGAAAAAATACTGTGCACGAGGGTGTAAGTCCACAGCACCAATCAATCAATCACTCAACTTTGTATGAAGCATAAACACATCTATCCTTAAACTGACCCAAAAGCAAAGTACAATTTAGGGAGAGTTCTGTTTCTAATTCCAAATTCATGTGTAAAAAAAAAAAAAAAATTAATCCAACAGCGTGATTTCTAGATATGACCAGCCAGTCTTTTAAAAGTAATTGTGTAAACAGCAGCATAAATACCTCCCGACGTACCTTCCAAGCCTTCTCAGTTAAACTTGTGTTTCTGGTGCACATGCGACACGACAGTGAACACGCTAGCATTTAATTTAAAGAAAAAAGGTGCAAAATGAAAGTGCCTTATCAATTCAACAGGAAAAGCTACACCAGTAACTACATTTTATATTAATTAAAACAATATATAAACAATATCTCTTTTAGCTATATATAGTCTTCATGCCCATTTACCCTGTAATATATTATAATGCTATTGTTGCTAGTGCTATGGACCCTTTTCGTGCCATCCTGCTGACTGGCAATAATCGGTGAAAAAATAAAAACTTCCTTCATGAGACAAACAGCAAGTTGTGCAAAGTAATGCCGCAACCTCCGCTATGCACACCAGTCACCGATTAGTGCTGGACTCTCTGTTGTTACCGACAGATGTAGAAAGTCTGTGGGCAGTGAGCTACAAAAAAGGACATCCTCTGACCTTAGTACCCGCCTTCTGTTGTAAACAGAGGTCAATGATCAAGAAGTCGAGACAGAAAAAGGGTCCATATCTGTAGGCATAATGGAAATCATATGCATGAGAAAAACAAGTTCAACTTTTATTTGTTTTCATTGTTTCCCCTCCTTTGCCTGACCCCGATCACCAAAGGATGTGCAGTGTGTTGGCGCTCCAGGTCTGTGCAGGGCCATATAAAGTGTCTCGGTTAATTTGTTTGTTTGTTTGTTTGTTTTTCATTGTTTGGACTTCAGACATTCTAGAAGTGCTTAGGTGATACATTTACCCATCAATCTGCATTGCTGGCTCAAATTCTGAAGTGAACAATTCCTTGTATAATGGAGGAAAATGAAGTCGCACAATGTCTGGGTATATTGCTTTAAACGCCATTAGCTTTTCTGTATGTCGTCCACATAAGGCTCTTAATGTAGACACCTTGCATATTAACTGTAAGTGGAAGAAAGGACATAGGGTCAGGAGAGAAGAGACGTGAGAATCAAAAATCAGGGCACCTGGATGATCTTCAACATTGTTTACAATGGTGAAACACACTTGAAGCAACTTAAACGTCTAGTAATAGAGGGAGGGTAAAAATAAATGATGATATAGTCATATCATAGAATACCAGGTATACATTAAATATGATTTTGAAGACAAATAATTTGTAACCCAAAAAGATGTTCATAAGCAAAAGAACCCAAGTGTCTCACCTCCTCCTCCTATTCAAACATGCTTTCTGCTCTACCATCCTGAACCCCGCCCTCTACCACTGGGGAAAAGGAAGACATGTGGTAACAGAGAAGTGGGCAAGGGGACAGCCACCGGTAGGTGAGGTCACTGCAACTAGAGATGACGGCATCCCCTACATATTTTATGCAAAATGAGTACTAGTCAACTCCAGTGACAACAAGTTTCTTCTGGAGAAAGAGCTCTGCCTAGAACAAAGCAATTCTGGGTCTGAGCAAGAGGCCCTGCCTGGAAAACAAAAAAAAAATAGTCAGCAGGCCTGGTGGAAGTCTCAGCATTGACTATTTACCTGTTGAGTATAATAACATGACTTGCAAAAAATGCTTTTTAAACTCTAAAGCACTGTACCCGCACAAAGATTTATTATCTCCACCCAGAATAATCCTAAGAAACATTTTCACCAGAGCATCGATCTTGGCCATGTGTTAGGTGCTCTCTATAATCAAAGACCCTAATGGTACCCTTGCACTGGGGCAAGAAGATGGAGAAAAGTTCTTCTTCCTTCTCTTTCCCAATCCTGCCTCAGTGTCTCATTTAACAGATGCAAAGTCAAAAACAAAACCACAGGGCTTCCCTGGTGGCGCAGTGGTTGAGAATCTGCCTGCTAATGCAGGGGACACGGGTTCGAGCCCTGGTCTGGGAAGATTCCACATGCCGCGGAGCAACTAGGCCCGTGAGCCACAACTACTGAGCCTGCGCGTCTGGAGCTTGTGCTCCGCAACAAGAGAGGCCGCGATAGTGAAAGGCCCGCACACCGTGATGAAGAGTGGCCCCCACTTGCCGCAACTAGAGAAAGCCCTCGCACAGAAACGAAGACCTAACACAGCCATAAATAAATAAATAAAAATAAAAGATTACTATTAAAAAAAAAAACAACAAAAAACCACATTTAACCCCCCAACTTCCCCTTTCTGACCTAACCTAGCTATCAGGAGAAAAGAAAGAAAACAGAAAATAATCCAAGAAAGAATAGGGCTGATTTTTCTAAGACCAAATACATACTACTAGCACTAACACTGAAGGATATTATCATATTTTAAATTGACATCCTAATTATATTTTTATTGTGAAAGATAATAATTAGCAAAAATGAAACTCTATGCTTTGAATACAGGGTAGTAATGAGAGACTGATGAAGAAAATACAAAAGTCATTTACTGTGGATTACTAATGACTCTAATGGAACTAGAACTAATATTAGAATAGATTAATTCTATTGTTTTAGTCCTTCATAACTTCGTCTTTCTAAAATCAAAGATTTAAATTCTAAATTCTCTAGTTTATATCACGGCAGAACATTAATTCTGCCTTCTGCCCATCTTTGATGGGATAAGTGGAGGATTCTTCAGAATGTATTAATGCTTTAAAAAAAATTCTATCATTGCTCTATTATTCCAGGACACTTTATAACCAATGATAATAAATAGAATTTAACCTGAATTTTGGCCCAAGATAATTTTTTGAAATGAGGATACTTCTCTCTTCTCAGTAGGCCGTTGCTTACTGATACTTTTGGGGTCTGGTGGCATGACTTATAAACGTGGCTGGCGTGATCTGGGCAAGGATAATTCAGGCTTGTCAGTTGGAAACCTTCGGCTCTCACCTTTGTTAGTATTCCATCTTCTCGGTGATTCTTCTGTAGGACGTGTTGAAGAGCTAGCTGAATTTTCTGTTGCAGCTTTTCAATTTTTACCTTTTCCTGCAGCCATGAGCGATCTAAATATGAAAAACCATACTCCTGAGTATTCTTCCAACATGGTGTCAGAAAACCCCAACTCCTCCTGACTCCTAGATACAGATTATTACACCACACTGCAGAGTCAGGGACTAACAGGCCACTTTCACCCCTCTTTCAAAATTTGCTCCTAAAGGAGTGAAAAACTGATCTAGGACAGTTACAAAACAGAGTGTTAAGCCTTTCCATCTTTACTGACACTTGAAAGAAGGAAGGGTCCACCCTTTCCAAAAAGACAGCCATTTAAATCTAAGGCCATGCTCGGACGAGTGCAAATGAAACCACCATGGCCCTTAAGCCTTTCTAATAGTTATGTTTCTGAATGACATACTCATATCAATCCTGCTAGTCTTTCTGGAAAATATGAAAATTGCCTTATAGTCCAAGGCAACTAAAATTGTCAAGAGAGTGCCAAATGAATTAAGGATTGTTAATTTAGGATAAAGGCTTTATGTTTAAGAATTCCAAAAAGAAGATAGCAAATTTGCAAAAGTGATGATCACCAAGAGGCAGTACTGGTTGAAAACATACATTAAATTCAGATAGGCTTGTGGATGACATCCAAATGGATTTTTTTTTAAAAGCAGAATGTTTTAAAAACCATGTTATCTTGGAGATTGGTGTTGAGAAGGGCACACCTACTCTACCACAGCATTTCTCTTGGTAGCAGGAGGTTAACTGTAGACGGGATTTTATTCAATTCTCATTTCTTAAGATTTTATCAGAATGGCATGAGGTCCTCTTAGAAGCGTACATGTATATGTACGTGTGTAGCAGGGGACTGTTGTCTGAAAAACTTAAAATTAGACTTAGTAAGGGTGGCAGTCCCTCTGAATAGTCTATAGCCATTGTAAGTTATGTACTTGTTGAAATTCTTTACCTGGACAACTTAAAAACCATTGTATTTGGTTATCTTACCTGCTGACATCAGGACAAATGCAGAAAACAATGCAATTTCATCTTCAGTCAGGTGCATAGAACATAAACTCTTTCCAAATTCAAATACAAAGCTAATAAAGTCTTCACAACCTGCCAAAATTAAAGACAGGTTAGGACTTTGGTTATTATCCTAGGAGAAAAATATGGAAGAAGGTGAAGAGGGATCTAGCAGTTGAAGATCAGAGGGAATAGTAATAACATTTCTATAGTTTAATACTTTCAAATGTTAAAAGAAAAATCAGTTTAGCCACCATCACCATTACCACCAACATCACCACCATCATCATCATTTGCAATAATGATAGTGAACTTCTGTTGTGTGATTACTGTGTTAGGTGCTGCTCTGAGAGGATTCTTTGGGTATTCTACTATTTCACAACAGCCCTATGAGGGAGGTATTATTGTTACTATCCCCATTTTAAAGGCAAGGAAATGGACTTGGAAAGAAAAGGAATGTGCTGAAGATTCCACAAGTAGGAAGTGACAGCCTGAGATTCAAAGCCAGCTGCCCGGCTTCAGAGTCCACACTCTTAACCAATAGAGTCTAACAGCTATAATCTAACTGAAATGTTAACTTCACTCATTTTTTTGTTTTCTACTCTATTTTATGTACAACATGCTTAAAAATGAAAACAAATGACACATTATGGTGGTAAAACCATTATAATTTTTTTTTTGTTTTTGGCCGTGCCACATGGCATGTGGGATCTTACTTCCCTGACCAGGGATTGAACCTATGCCCCCTGCATTGGAAGCACAGAGTTTTCACCACTGGACCGCCAGGGAAGTCCCTATTGTAACTATTACAGAACTGAAAACATAGAATGTGAAAGTCCCATAAAATAAAAACCCACCCCCACAAAGCTGGTTAAGTTGGGGTCTGTTCTTTCAGATTTCCATATTATGTACATATAGTTAAATGTCAACAGGCTAGGGACTTCCCTGGTGGCACAGTGGTTAAGAATCCGCCTGCCAATGCAGGGGACATGGGTTTGAGCCCTAGTCTGGGAAGATCCCACATGCCATGGAGCAACTAAGCCCGTGCGCCACAACTACTGAAGCCCGTGCGCCTAGAGCCTGTGCTCTGCAACAAGAGAAGCCACTGCAATGAGAAGCCCGTGCATCGTAAGGAAGAGTAGCCCCTGCTCCCCGCAACTAGAGAAAGCCTGAGTGCAGCAACGAAGACCCAACGCAGCCAAAAATAAATTAAAAAAAAAAAGTGTCAACGGGCTCTTCTCAAGTATACATACCTTCCATCATTTAATTGTTTTTAAAATCACTTAACAACATATCTTGGATACCGTCCCATTCTTCTTAATGACTTTGTCTTACTTTAGTTAAATTACAGAAATCTAAAGTAATTTATTTTTAAAGTATATGTCACAGTTTCACTTAGCTATACTTTCTTTCTTTGATATCTCATTAACGGTTGTTATTTGATGGGTATGGAAGGGCAGACTTTTAGCTCCTTGCTTGATTTTATGTAGCAAATCACATCCTCTAGTTTAATGAATAATATATCCCCTGCAAACCTGGTTCTTAAAATCTAGAAGGGAACTGGAAGGATATATAACATAAATTTCTTCGATTACCAATTAGATAAAATGAGACTCTAGACCCTTATGTATAATATACACAAAAAGCATTTGAGCTGTGTATATTTTGTACGGTGATTAACTATAAAGTAACATAGGTATAAAATCCTTTAACTCTTGTGTCCAAAAAACCAATCTCCATTTTGTTCAAGAAGAGCTTTCACCCAACTCCCATCTTTTCCCCTAGTCCTGATTTGAAGACAAAGCACCCAGAGATTTCCTTACCTAAGGATTTGAAGACGTCGGGGCTAGCATATTTCCCATCAAAGTACACGGTATTGTTCTGAGAGTCAAAGGCACGGCACATTCTGATAAATACCACCTCCAGAGAACCTGAGCAAAGGCAGAAACGGGGTGGGTTATTGTCTTGGTGAGTTGATTTTGACCATAGAGACCCCTTTCTGAGTCAATGGGGCGGGGCTTAACTAGCAGACTCTCAGTCACCTTAGCTCTCTATTTAAAAGAGCAGAGTTCATTAGAGTAATTAAAGACTTGTGCCAAAGCTAAGGCCTGTATTACTGAAGAGAGATTGATTTATGAATGACTTCTTGGGCACTTCTCTGTCCTGCAATAATACAGAATCTCAGAGTTGCTAGAAAAACATGGACTCCTGTTATTAAAACAAACAAACACCCAGGGATGTCTCTCTGAGTTCCACAAACAGCCTTCTTCCTAACAGCTTACCAAAACCTCCTGAGGACCTGGGGCACAGAAACAAAACACAGGTGATGCTTAAAACTGTGGAATGCAGGTGTCTTTCAAATTAATCTTTTCACCCAGAGGAGAAGCAAAATGGAGGGAATGTTTCCTGCAAATAGCTCAAAAACCTTAAAAAAAAAAAAAAAACCTCTCAGTTTCTGCCAAGAGAAACCGAGCTATTATCATTTGGAGAAAAACTGTTCTCGACACCTTCCTTACCAAGCATTTCTTTAATAAGCTGGTGAAAGCAGGTTAGTCAGAGATCTCAAAATTCACTTGCAAAGCACATACCTGCTTTGAGAAGCACAATTTGATCGTTTTGACACAGTTCCATAAATCCATCAATGCGTTTGGCAAACTCCACCACATACTGTATAGCTTCTGTAATTTTGATGGCACACAATTGCCACATTACCTCCCGCTGCTGTTGAAGAGGGAAACGCATTAACATCCGCATTACCCATACCCTTGACACAGTTGTTTTAACTGTTCCTATTGTGTAAAATCCTTCTTTGGAAATGGATCCAAAAAAGCTAGAGGATTTAAAAATAATCAGTTGGCCAGTTACTTGGGTTATGATGATTGCTTCCGAGTTCTTCCTGGTCTCCTCCAATTCCTCTCTTACCATTTCGGTGGCAAAGGGACAGGGGGAAGATGTTATGAGCATATATGCAGCGGAAGATGAAAACGGGAGTCAAGAAAGCAACCCACGCCACTGATTTAACCCTGGGCCATGGAGAGTAGCAAAGTAGAATCTCCTTGTAAGCAATTATTTTGGCTTGGGGAATTTCACACCACTTTACTGGGGTAAGGGAAGAAAAGGGGAGTCAGTTATATTTATTGTGCACCTGCTATGAGCTGGGTGCTTTATGACATCCTTGTCTCATTTCATTTTCACAAGAACGTTTTTCCATTTCCCATAAATGGACACAAATGTTCACAGAGGTTTCACAGCTAAAAGGTATTGGAGGTGGGATTCAAATCCCAGCATTTCTGACTCTGAATCCCATTTCACACACTTTGCTGCTGTTTACTGCTTTCTTGCTTCCCTTTGTAATTTTGGCTGCTGGTGTTACCTGCTATCTCAAAGGTAAACAAGGTGATGCACTGCTATTCCCCCAACCTGTCCTGTTTAATTCCTTTTATATACCCACTCTCCAATTTAGTTACAGGCCAACCTGGATCCATCTTGTTGCTCACTTATTTCCCCAATCTTAGTTTAAGACTGTTTCTACCAATACAACAGGGTGGAAGAAACACTGAATTAGGAACCAGGACTCATGGTCTAGTCCTGATGTTTTCACCCTCAGCCATGTGCCAAGGGATGCTCGTTTCCTCATGTGTAAAATGAAGGGGAGGATTAACCTTGATAATCTCTACGGTACTTCCTAAACCTGAATTTCTATGATTATTGGGAAAAATCACAGCATTTTCTTTTACTAAAGGCAGAATGGAAAATTAAAAGCCCTCCTTCTCCAGCCCTGCCCTCCTGTTTAGGTAATTTGTTGATCAGAGTGTTTTATAGAAGAAGGAAACTGGCAGCACTACTTGTCAGTCTCATATTGCTAGATTCAGACTGGAATTAGAATCATAGCTTCCAAACTTGTTTTTACACAAATTCTCTAAACTCCTTCTTTTTAACTTCGGAACCATGAGGCTGAGATTATTTTACATCAACTTCTGGACCGTGAAATCTTCCATTGTGATATCGGGACAAATCCCAATTCTCTGAGCCTTTTGGAAACTCCTTAATCTAGCTCCCTGTTGACAAATGATAGGACATACGTGTATAGTTATAGGAACAATAGAATCTGAGTGCTATTTCTGAAATTTCACACACTGACATCTCAATAAGGTGACAAAGCCCCAAGAACGTGATCAGCTCTGGAAGAAAGATTTTTAAATAGAAATCTGCTATCTGATGAAAAACATTCATTCCTTGGTCTGTTTGTATTCAAGCCTCCTGCACAGACACCCTTCCCAACATTGCCTCAATCTTAGGTAAAATTCTTCAGTCTACCTTGTTTTGGTAATTCTCAATCTCCTCCTGCAGAAAGGTCTGCCACGTTATCTGCTGGAGCTCTTCTCTCAAGTATTGGCAAGTTTCCAGATGTGACTTAGATATATTCTGTGCAAGGTGTTCTGAGGAGAAAACAGGAGATCACAACATGAAAAGCCAAGTTCTTCAGGGTTTTCCCTACTTAATATGTGATTTAAAAAGTAACAAGTATAAAGCAACATGGCTGAACCAGTTTTAATGATCTCGACATATTTAAGTAAGCAATTTGGAACTATTCTATATTTGGGGACATGAGGATGAAGGACAGGCAAAGCCAACATTTAGCAATAAGGCTTGGCGTCTTCAAAGACCCTCCTGACCTGACCTTCTCTGTGCCTTTACACCAGCGTCTGGGAGTGAATGTTGGAGTTGAAAATATTGACCTAGAGAAGTGTGAAAAATGACTGACACGACCTGTACTTGGTATTTTTATAAAGACAGATCTGCCATATACATTGACTGGGGAAGGATTACTCCTGAAAAATTAGAAAATGGTATGTTTTTGGGGACAACAACAACGTATTTCTTTTGTTTTTCCTGCAAAAATGGCAGAACAAGCATTACTGAAGTCTACCATGTCACTATATATACATATACATATATATATATATATATATATATATATAGTGTGGTGGTTAAGAGATGAGATGGACTCTGGACCCAGACTGCTTGGGTTTGAATCTCAGCTCTGCTACTTAGTAGCTGTGTGATCTTGGGTAAGTTACTTAACCTCTCTGAGCTTTGGTCTCTTTATTTGTAAAATGAGGAAAATAGTACCTAATTTCCTATTTATCATAGGGCATCTGTGAAAATTAAGTGAGTTGAGCACTTAGAATAGAGAGGATAACACAGCATCTGCTACATAAACATTTGTTCTTATTATCCTGAAGTGTACCGAATTTGAAGATATTAAAAGAAATAGATGCCAAATAAGTTTCTCTAGGGACTTATAATCTGGTGAACATGTACACACATGCTGAAAGGACAATTCAAGACACTAGACAATAAAGCATGAAGTTGAATTCTACTAGAAGAGAAAGAAAAATAAAAACATACTAGGTGCTATCAGAGAAGGGAGAGGTGAGGGGAATTAGGGGATGCTTCTTGACAGAGGAGGAACATTTGGATTGGACCCTGAAGGAAGGGGAGGATTTGGTAGGCAGAGGCCAGTATGTGAGGCAGTGGACCAGTTCCACGTTCAAGGGATGGTAGATGAAAGAATGGCTATGGCATCTACAGGAGACAGGAAGATGTGATAAAGTGATGGTGTCAAAACAGAAATATGGGTAGAGAAGAGTCCACATCCTGAAGGATCTTGAAGGTTGAGATTGAGAGTATGGACTTGATTAACAAAAGGCGTCAGCAGGATTCTCAAGAGGGAGCTGACATGCTGAACACTGTATTTGGGGCAACAGAACAAGCAGTTTTGTCATTGGCAGACTGGAGGCAGGAGGATCAATTAGAAGGCTGCTGAAATCTAGACGTAAGGGACTAAGAGCTTGAAACAGGCTGCTAATAATTGTCATGGAAGGGAAGGACAATTCAAGAAGTGTTTTAAAAGAAGAACTGACGGGCTTCCCTGGTGGCACAGTGGTTAAGAATCCGCCTGCCAATAAAGGGAACACGGGTTCGAGCCCTGGTCCGGGAAGACCCCACAAGCCACGGAGCAACTAAGCCTGTGAGCCACAACTACTGAGCCTACGCTCTAGAGCCCGCGAGCCACAACTACAGAAGCCTGCACACCTAGAGCCCGTGCTCCGCAACAAGAGAAGCCACTGCAATGAGAAACCTGCGCAGCGCAACGAAGAGTAGACCCCACTCTCCACAAGTAGAGAAAACCTGTGAGCAGCAACGAAGACCCAATGCAGCCAAAAATAAATAAATTAAATAAATTAAAAAAAAAAAAAAGAAGAGGCACTGACAAGACTCCAAGAATACAAAACCATACCCCAAAGTGATGCCCCTCCTAGGGTCTTGAATATTTAATAGGAAAGTTATTTGAAACAGTGGTGCTGAGGGCAAACTTAGCAACACTAGTAAGAGTGTCTATTTGTTTGGAAATTTGTTGCTGCTTACGTCAAACAGAATCAGATTTGTTTGTGTGAAAACAGAGCAGGTTCACCTAAACAAAGCTCGAGACTAGAACCTCCTCAGAGATTCTGAAACACTGAAGCACGATAAACCTTAACAGCTCTACTTGGCAACACACAGACATGAAAACAACATAAGTAAATATCATAAAAAACAAAACATAAACAAAAGAAAAAAACTTAAAGGAGACAGAAACTGAGAGAGAGAAAGAGAAACTATGTCTTAGAATCAGTGACGTGTGTGAAGAGAAGAGGGGAATAAAGACAAAATAATGGGGAATCAGAAACAAGAAAATAAATGTGTACATAGTAAATTCAATTTTTGTAAATATGAAAGAAATGATGAAGGCAAAGCGTTCACAGGGAAGCTGGGAGAATCCTAGGAAGGGAAGAATGGGAAGAAGCTCACAGTATTCTCTTCCAGATCATGCTTTGTTTCCAGTTAATATGGTCCGCATCTTCTTGTTTCACTTCATCCTAAAAATTGTCCCCATCCATCCCTACCTATCTGAGTCCAGCTTTCAGAAGCAACAACAAATGATGCCATGTCCAATGACCAGTAGAGGGCAGTGGCTGCATTCTCACCAGCTGCCTTTGATCAAAATTCATACTTGATTTGGCAAGTGTTAAGATTTTAGACACTGTGCTGTTTTTAAGTCTCCATTTCAGCAAAGGAGAATATGGTCAGACTGAGCAAAAGCTAAGAAGTTAGTGTGGTCTCTCAGACCAACAGTCTGGAATAGTGAAATACCTTGGAACTAGGAGTTAGGAGACCTGGTTTCTGGTCTGAGCTCAGCTGGATAACTCACTTTGTGACAAGCAAATCAGTTCACCTCCTCGACCATGATAGCTTCAACAGGACAGCCAAGGTCTAGATACTTCAGATGGAAAATCCTGTCTTCTGAGAAAGTCACAGATTTTCACAGTGGTATGGAACTTTAGATATCATCTGGTCCAAACTCTCATCACTTTGTAGATAATAACATTAACAATGATGATAAACGTTAACACTTAGGTAGAGTTTACTATGTAAACTCTATATAGCATAGACTCATATAACAGACTCATATAACATACCTACCTACATCTATAGATATACATTTTATATATATATATATATATATATATATACTGTGTATATATACAAATATTTTTTCTTAATCTTCATGACAACTCTAGGGGGAAGATACTAGTATTATCTCCATTTTACAGATGAGAAAACCAAGCCACAGTGAGGTTAAGTGACTTTTCAAGGTGTCATAGCTGGCAAGTGCACGGTGATTCAAACATACACAATTTGGCTCCAGAGTCTATGCTCTGAATCTTTATAGTTCATGGGTAGGGAGACTGCAGCTTGCAGAGGTAACATGACTTATACTAGGTTGTACAACCTACAGCAAAGCTAGGACCACAACCCGCATAAGCTGACTTTTTGTCTCATGCTTTGCCCAACATATCATTTGTCTCTTATGTACAAGGCTGTAGTTATTAATTATACTAATAAGTGCAGTTAGCTTTTTTATTTTTTATTTCTTTTGGCTGTGCAGCTCGGCTTGCGGGATCTTAGTTCCCCAACCAGGGATGGAACCTGGGCCCATGGCAGTGAAAGCACCGAGTCCTAATGCTGGACCGCCAGGGAATTCCCCAGTTAGCTTTTTTGAAAAAAGGAACCTAGATAGTTTATCTGGAATGTATAATTCAGGTACTAAGTGTACATCAAGGGCAAAATTTTGTAGCCAGGAATGCAGATGTATTTCCACTAACAGTAATGGATTAGTAGATACTATTATTGAAAGATAGAACTGAGCTTAGGATATGTTAATTTACAATTTATTTTCCAATTGCACAAAGGGTTTCATTGGTTTCAAATCTGATGATAAAATTTAGCCTAAAATGAAGTCAAGTTAGTTAAAGAAAGAGTCGGACTTAAGCCCCCAAGGAAATGTCAGGGAACTTCAGAGAGCTTTGAAGAAGTAGCAGCAAGGTCTTTGGCTGCTTTTACGCTACTCTTAGCTCCTCAAACTATTTTGCACCTGTAAATGGGACAGAAAATCAGAGCTCCATTATATCCCTTTCAGCTAAATTTTTGTTTAGTTTTGGGTTTGGGGCAAATCCTAGTGATGAGTTAGTTTTATTCATCGTGGAAAAAATGCCACAGTTGCGTGTGAAAAATCCCTAGTTTAGGAGAACATGGAGAATGGATGAGGGCGCAGGGCTCCCGGACTCACTGGGAGGTGACAGCTGTAGAAGAGGAAAGGGATTTGTGGGTGAAGGAGGGGCTGGGGAAATCGGCTGAGCCGCTTCTGGCTCCACTCAGGTATTAGTGCACATTTAGCCCAAGTGCCATGTTCAAGCCACACTTAGGCCAAGCGGTGTGAGTTTATTTCTGGGTTGAACACTCGACAAGCAAATGGCATAGATTCACTAGTATTTATGATAAAGTAGAAGCAAACCTAAAGCGAGCTAGGTCATTTTTCACTGTATCATGTCAGTTTTCAATCAAATCCTTATTCATTTCTGACAATTTTACTTTCATTACAGCTCTGCTTAAGGCTCAGTCAACCAAGATCTCACGACAAAAACGGAAGGTTTTTGTTCTAGTTCAAGAAAAAAAAAAAAAAAAAATCAAGCCTAGCTCTGCTCAGCTTGGCTTCTAGTTCAGAGGTTTCTCTGTTAATCAAAAGAGCTGTGATACACCTTTAATGCTGTTCAGTGGTTAAAGACCAGGCTTAAAATGTCCCTGCTCTTGTGGATTTAAATTTAGACCCATAAAGAGGTGCTTGTGTAAAAACCGTAAAGAACATTCAATTTGTTCTATTTGGAGAAAGATTTTACTGGAAATATAAATTTCACTTAAAAAATGTTTTATGGGGTACAGAGGTGGAGAAACCATCTAAAGAACACAACCGTTATTTCTGTGAACTAAGGACGTCTGTGCTCAAGTCAGAACCTGCTGGTTCTTTTCCATGTGAAGTCTTCATTCTCTCTTCGTCTTAACTTAGTCATCTTCATAGCAACTAATTGAAATATCCCAAAGGATTATAACCTTGTGTGAGGAACCATGGGGAGGAACAGATCAAATTCTCAAACAGTAAAGGTCCTTATCAAAGTTTCTCTAATAATAGTGCTGTACTTAAAAATCGATTAAATATAACAGAGGATGTTATAACAACTTCCTTGAAATGAAAAGTTTTCCATTGTCTGTGTTAACATTTCTAGGTCACATCTCCCAAGAAGCACCAATGTCACAGGAATAAGGAAATTACAGGTTTTTGTGGGGTTTTTTTTGGCATGGTGAGTCTTCTATGAAATACATCAGTTTTGCATTAATATCCATCACCAAAACATTTTGGCAAATAAAGAAGCCAATTTCCCTTTAACGATTATAGAATGTGTCAGAGTTGCAAAACTTAGATGCATACAGGGACTGGGGCAGTGATATAAATGCCAAGAGTGGGATAGGCCCATTTCAAGGCGTTAGGCCCTAAGTGGTACCAGTTGGTTGTTGCCATTCCCAAATGCTGGTCCAGTGCAACTAGATCATTTTTTTTTTTTTCCTTCCACAAGAAACTGAAAATCTGAACTTTCAGGTGGAATTGTCCAGGTTTAAAATTTTAGCAACCAATTCAAAAACTGTAAAGCTCTGCACTGGTCAAAAAACCATGTCTATGTGCCAGGTTAAGTCTGTGGGTTGCTATTTTTATAACTTTGGGTATAAAGCAATACTTAGAAAATAACTCAATCAATGGAGTTAATGGGGCCATTCCCTGAACTTACAGTTTTCTGTGGAATTTAAAGATTGCTTTAAGTTCATATTGTCTCAGCTCTGATGCTGAGAGGTCACTGAGTTTCTTGGATATATGATGGGAAACAGTGGACAGTCAAAAACAAGGGGGCAGGATGGAATTATGAAGTGGTCCAAATGGTAAAGGTGACTCACCCTTCTAGATGCATTATTTTAATAACATAACTCATTAGAGGAAAGTCAGACAAATCCCATTTCCTTCAAATGGCACAAGTAGTCCATCCCAATGGAAACATGGAAGCCATTACCTAGTTCTGCCATGGACACAGTTGGGGACGTCTCTCCATTGGTGAAAGAGCAGTAGGGAAAGAAGCCTGATGCTGGTGTGTAGTCACATATTGGTTCTGGTTTGATTCCGTTGATATCAAGACCTGACTGGTCCGGGGAAGGCTGTATGTCCAGGTAGAAGCTGCTGACGGCAGAGTCTGCCTTGCTGCCCTCGGGGGTGTGCCCGTCGATGTAGCTGCTGAGGTCGTCGTGAAGCTCCGTGAGCCCGTTGGCCGAGATGCTGTAGGTGGGAGTCAGCGGCTCGGCCTCTCCAGGCTGCTGTTGGTGGTCTCGCTGCTGCTGCTGCATCCGGTGTTTCTGTACTTCTGCGTACAAGCTGTCTCGTTGCTTTTTCGACATGCGGCCAAATTTTACAGCTGGAAGAAAAAAGCCAAGGCACACCATATACAACACGCTTTTCTCCATGATCCTCTCCAGCATGCTTTAGGAGTTCCTTTGAAGTTGCAGACAATTCCATCAAAAACCACACAACCACAAAATAAGGACGTGATCCCGAGGTGAAAATGGTCCCACCTCACACAGGCTTGTTCCACATCCCGAACAGCAAAGACACATCCCAGAGGAGCTACGTTTCAGAAACAGACCCAGGGCTGGTACAAGAGACCCAGAGCAATGACCACCTACATTTTTGTGCTGTCACATAACCCTAGGCTCAGTGGGAGCTACTGAAATGAGACTTAATGGGCTTGTTCCCTCTCTACCCAGGCAGTTGGTCTAGACGTTTCTCTTCCCAGTGTTCAGACCAGAGCACAGGGACGCACTGACTCTCGGAGGTGTTATCGGAGCACAAGCAGTCAAACCTCAACTTGCACTCATTTCACTAATCCGTATGCTTACATGAGTTTCTTCCTGATCAAACAGCCAAATCTGGGGCTTCCTTGAGAAAGCTCAACAGACTGGACGAAGCATTTGCAATTCCATGAATTACATCTCTTGAGTCTACGCCCTCTCCTGCTCCTGGGTCTTGGGGTCCCTGTGAGACCCTTGGACCTGTCTTTTTAAAATTATCATTATTCTTTTAACATCTTTATTGGAGTATAATTGCTTTACAATGGTGTGTTAGTTTCTGCTTTATAACAAAGTGAATCAGCTATACATATACATATATCCCCATATCTCCTCCCTCTTGCGTCTCCCTCCTACCCTCCCTATCCCACCCCTCTAGGTGGTCACAAAGCACTGAGCTGATCTCCCTGTGCTATGCAGCTGCTTCCCACTAGCTATCTATTTTACATGTGGTAGTGTTTATATGTCCATGTCACTCTCTCACTTCGTCCCAGCTTACCCTTCCCCCTCCCCGTGTCCTCAAGTCCGTTCTCTATGTCTGTGTCTTTATTCCTGTCCTGCCCCTAGGTTCTTCAGACCCATTTTTTTTTTTTTTTTTTTAGATTCCATATTTATGTGTTAGCATACGATATTTGTTTTTCTCTTTCTGACTTACTTCACTCTGTATGACAGACTCTAGGTCCATCCACCTCACTACAAATAACAATTTCATTTCTTTTAATGGCTGAGTAATATTCCATTGCATATATGTGCCACATCTTCTATATCCATTCATCTGTCGATGGACACTTAGGTTGCTTCCATGCCTTGGACCCATCTTTAAAGGACACTTTCTGCTGTTCTCATTTAGCCTCAAGTAAAAAGAATATCAGAATTTTGGAAAGGGCAGACTCTGTGGAAGATCCCCATTGGGAGAATTTGTGTGTGCAGCCCTTCTCCGTGCGATGTGTCCCCATATTTAAAATGGAACAGTGACTAGAGTAATTTTCCAGTTCATTTAGAATCCCAAATGATTTCTCCTAAAACACCCAGATAATTGAGGAAAAAAATCCTATGATTTCCTGGTCTGAACCCCCCACTAACCCATTTATTTCTCAGCCTGACTCTGTATGTGTAGATAAAGCCGCTGCTGGAAGGATTAAGACCTCCTAATTGATTATGGTTCAATTGATACCTGACCAGGTGGATGAATTCACCCATCTGACCATCAACATAATTCTATGAGTCTTGGGGCAGGAGGCAGGATAGATGGAAGTGAAGTTGGGAATCAGGGCCCACCGTCTAGGCCAGCTGGTGGATCTTTTTCCTGCCAAGGAGGATGTGCTTTCATTTTGCACAGAGGAAACAAGTGAGCTGGATTCTGGTCAATTTCCAGTTTCCACAACTCAGGTGACAAACTTGGGGGGCGCTGGTTAGATAGCAGTCAGGCTGATGTGGGCTCTGAATTTCAGGCCTATAATTGTATAAGTCCCCAAATTCACCCCAACTCCACAACAACGTGTGCTGTCACTTATATGAGAAATCTCCACAAGGCATACTGAAGGTACTTAATTTTTTTGAAAAGAATACTCTGGAACCCCCAAGAGGATTAATACCCATAGGGGAAACTTGTTCTGCTATGACTCTGAATTGTGTTTTAACTCTTTTCTTAATATTAACAACAGTAATCATACTATCCCATAAGTGAAATGAATGGATCAGGTTTTTTTTTTGTTTTTGGCCATGCTGTGCATCTTGTGGGATCTTAGTTCCCTGCCCAGGGATCGAACCCACGCCCCCTGCAGTGGAAGCCCAGAGCCCTAACCACAGGACTGCCAGGGAAGTCCCCGGATCGGGTCTTGAGAAAATGCACACACAACTTGTGATTTTTAACTTACAGATTCATAAGAGATATAGCTAATTTTGTGAGTTTAGTGCCATTGGAAGATGAAATCTGCAGAGCTGCATATCACAGGAATTTCTGAGAATACAGTGTAAGTTCTGTGACTTGCGTCTTCCAATCCCCAAAACTCCACTTTGGTCCTACAAATTCTAAGAGGTCACCCTGTGTACAACTTGTGCCTGGGTGGGTCCACAGGCCCCAGGAACATCTGATTATGGGGAAAGGAGACCTTCAGAATGCCTGCCCAGCAGTCTGAAGTTATTTTTCCACAGGCTGAAACTCCGTTGGAAGAGATGTTTCCTTCAAAGGGATCTCTCAGGAGAACCAGCCAGCCAGTATATTCGGAAAAGTCCTTAAAAAGTATCCACTACACTATCTGCCCAATTTCCTTAAGTAAGAATAGTCTTGAAGGCTGGTGTTGATTATTCCGCGCACTTAAGACAGTTTTCCAGGAAGATCCTGAACTGTTTTGCAAATGAATGGTAGATGGTCTCTAGTTCTTAAAATAGCTTCTCTTAACGAAGAGAACATTTGTCACTTGGGCATGCCTTGCGCTATTTTCACACATACTGTATGTACAAATGTTTGACTTTGGATCCAGTTAGCATAAAAGCTAATTCATCCCAATTGCCAATAACCTTACTAGTGTAAGACATGTAACAATTAGCTCTGGCTTGTGTTTTCTGTGGGGAAAAATGCTTCTAGAAGGTATCCTTTTTAAGACCCTCAGGTGACACTTACCTTCCATCAATCCATCCACATGTAATGTTTTAAACCAGCAGTCCCCAACCTTTTTGGCACCAGGGACTGGTTTCATAGAAGAAAATTTTTCCACGGACAGGGCTGGGGGGGGGATCAGGCGGTAATGTGAGCCATGGGGAGCGATGGGAAGCGGCAGATGAAGCTTCTCTAGCTTGCTGGACCGCCGCTCACCTCCTGCTGTGCGGCCCAGCTCCTAACTGGTAGTGGTCCATGGCCTGGGGGTTGGGGACCCCTGTTTTAAACGTCAAAAATCTGAAGGTGTTCTGACCACACAGACATTTCTCCTCCATGCCACTCCCGCCCCCAGCCCCCCATCAGCCAGTGAACTGACTGGAATGGTTTATGGAGGAGAAGTAACTGCTGTGACACCCACAAAGCCACCAGAGGAGGGAGGGGTGGAGGGGGTGGGGGGACAGAGGGGACATATTCTGGCAGATCTGCGTCCAGGCTTCCGAGGGCGCTTTCACAAGCCCGTGCTACTGTACAACGCAGGGTGCGGGCGCTCACCATCTCGAGACATCCCCACGGCAAGGCATTTCTGTAATCGACAGTGTTGGCAGCGGTTTCTACTGGTTCGATCAATCAAACAGTTCTTCTGACGAGGACAGGAGTAGGTGGCATTGCTTTGCTGACTTCTCCTGAAAAAGCCCTGTGATTCAGTTATGAAATAGAAAACAGGTTAGTGTCAGCTGGGGCTGAATGATACTAAAGGCAAGAAACGGAGTGCCACGCAACATGCATATTTAATGGAGAATTAAACTTGTAGCACAATCATCCTGGAGACCATTAATGAAATTAAAGTCACTTCGTTTTCCTCGAGTAAAATTGATCCCCAGAGCCCAATCCTCTGTCCCTTACACATGCAAAACTTTCTTTAACTGCAGCAGACGGCTGCCTATGTAGAAGGCACAGGATTGGGCCCTCTCTACTTAGTCTCTGATGATCAAAAGCTGTGTGCTTAATGAAACGGTACAAAGGCACTTATCTTTAACCTATATCTCCAAAACATTTTTAGTAGAATACACACAAAACACTCTTCTGGGGTGTCCAGAGATAAGAAAATGCAGCCTCACCATAAGCCAGGTGGCTGCAATCCTGGTACACTGTGGTCATGTCAACCAGACCATGTAAATTCACCATCTTTTAGGTGTCTTCCATCCCTCAAGTCAGAATCTACTGCCCCAAGAAGTTAAGTGACACTTGGAAGGATTATCTTGGCAGATCAATCAGACTGGGAATACTCTACCCTTGACAGTTTGGAAATACCATGTGTTTAGAATCATGGTCTTGAAGATTGAACAAATCCAATCTGATGTTCATCCAGTTCCACTTATTTGTTAAGCACTGTTTTGGAAATGAGGAGTTGTACTGAGATGCGTAAGGAGTACTGACCTCAAGGATTTCATTAATTCACTCACTCATTGACTCATTCATTTTTGCTAACTTCTTGAGCTGGATTCTTATTAGCTCATTAATTTTCACTGCTGTTTCTCTTCTTAAAGCTGCAGGGGTTCCTTTTAGTTATGTTTTGGTAGCAACCCACAGGTTCTGCTATGTATTATTTTCATGATTATTCAACCTGAAACATGCTCTAGTTTTCAACAGCTTTCTCCTTTAATCCACATGTTCTTGAGAAGCACATTTTTAAAAGTTGAAGTGTAGTTGATTTACAATGTTGTATTAGTTTCTGGTGTACAGCAAAGTGATTCAGTTACATATATATGTATGTGTGTGTGTGTGTGTGTGTGTGTGTGTGTGTGTGTGTGTGTGTATATATATATATATATATATAGTTCCCTGCTCTATACAGTAGGATATTGTTGTTTATCTATACAAGCACATTTCTTAATTTCCAAACGTATGGGGGGTTTGTTTCTGGTTATCTTTTGATTGTTTACTTATCTCTCAGTGGTTTTTCAAACTAGGGATGTACTCTGGGGAAAAAAAAAGAAGGTAACCAGAGTCATTTCTATGAAGCAGAGCCATGGAAGGTACAAAAGAGTATAGTCACCTTCAAATCTTTAATGGCAAAGACAGATGATCCCAACCAAGGGGACACTAGTGGAGAAGGTAAGGTAAAATCCTGAAGAACTAACAGAGCGACAGAGTGCTGGGCAAACTGATAAGAGCACTCTCTCACCAGAAGATTTTTCTGGAGGCCAACTTGGCAGTTCTATCAAAATCCTTAAAAACATGCCTATCCACTGAACCAGTAATTACCCTTTAAGGAATATATTTTAAAGGAATGTTAAGAATGGTACAAAGATTTACCTACAGGGATGTTCATCCCAGCACTATCGGTAAGGTAAAAAAAAAAAATTTAGAAAGACGCTAAATGTCCAACAGTAGTGAATTGGAAGAGTCATACTGGATATCTATACATTCAGCAACCTTTAAAAATGGTGTTTTAGAAATACAATTATTGACATAAAAAGGTTATTAAAAATATACTGTTGAATAAAAAAAAACAGCTAAAGAACTGAACACAATATAATCCAATTTTGTAGGGAAAATCCATATATTTAACATGGAAGAAACTTTGGAATATTATGCCCTCGAATGAAAAGAACAGCTGGCACTGGTTGGTGGTGGCATGAGTGATCTTAATTTTCTTTCTGTTCATCTGTGCTTTCTGATTTTTCTACAATATGTGGGTAGAAAGGTATGTGGGCTACTCAGGAAGAACTATTCAGTACATCTGCTTTCTTCTGTGATGGCTGGGGACTTTGTGGATTAAGTCATGGTTATGATGGATATGACCTCAGTTCCCAGTTCTTTCCTTTTGGAAACCAACTTAGGATGGGAGGGACAGGCACTGACCTCTTACCACCTCTCTGCCAGGCTGCTCACTGACCAACATGGGCAAGGCTGGGGGCCCAGGGTCTCAGACTGTCTCTCTACTGTACTTCAAATCTCCCTGATACCAAGTCTGGCCTCTTCTGTGAGGCAATCTCTCTCTTCTCAAAATATCTAAAAAGCTCTGGGTTTTTTTTTTTTTTTTTTTTTTTCTCTGTTGACAAGAAAGTGAGAAGTAAAGCTTTCTTTGGGGCTTAGTGGAGAGAATTCAAGAAAATATAAATGGTAACAGAGGCAGATAATCCTTAGAAAGAGATACCAAGAGGTCACCTGTCTAGGTATTCAGTTGAGTCTGAGACACATAATCTCTGTCAAGGCTGAAAGGTGTTTATTACTTTCTTGAGACTCTACCACCTTCAGACCCTCCATGTTTGCTGTCACTGCAGGTGCATAGGATCAGGAATTATTTGCTTTTCCTTTAGTTGAGGCTGAATGAGTCTGCTCCATTTCGTTCTATAATCGTCGAATATGGAGAATGTCTACACAATCTCTCTTTTTTCTTTAAATGGAACCAGTACTTGCAGGCTGCCAAGTTATCTCCCAGTACCTTGTCTGTAGACCAAATCACAGCATCTGTCAGCTTACTTTCTAGGTTCTTTTGTACCTTTAGTATTTCTTCTTAGGATCCTTTCCAGTTTCTCCACTTTCTTAAAAAATCTGAATTCCAGGACTAGACACAGCTCTTGAATAATGCTTGGATCATTATCAAAGGAAAAAAAGGCTACTCTTTAGTTTTCACATATTAAACTCAAGTTAACATCAAACCACCACTAATGAAATTCCAGGATGTTAGCACAGACGCTATATACAACCACCAGTTTGCTCTGCTACAAGAGAATTCTGGGAGGGCATAATGATAATGATAATGATGGTGATGATGAGAGAGATCTTAATGAGTGTCTGTATTAATCATACCTTTTTATTCTGTATTTTTAATGCTTTGACATCTTGAGATCTTGATAACCCAGGAGAGATTATGCTTCCCAGGACTACCTAATTCCTAGAAATAGCAAACAACTTGCCTGGGCGCACACCTTTTATATGCAGACCAACCGATCCAGAGCCCTAACATCCAGCCACCTCCTCCCATGTTTCCCCCTCATTCCACCTGCCTCCTGACTGACCCTGGTGCTTCCCACTGTGGTCCTCTGTGTGGCATGTTGTGCCTCCTGTTTCAAGGGACCTATGTTATAACCAACTTCTCTCTCTCTTTTTTAAAATTTTTATATTATAGTGGAGTATAGTTGATTAACAATGTTGTGTTAGTTTCAGGTGTACAGCAAAGTGATTCAGTTATATATATACATGTATCTATTCTTTTTCCAATTCTTTTCCCATTTAAGTTGTTACATAATATTGAGCAGAGTTCCCTGTGCTATACAGTAGGTCCTTGTTGGTTATCCATTTTAAATATAGCAGTGTGTACATGTCAATCCCAAACTCCCAATCTATCCCCCCCCCCACCAACCCTTCCCCCTTGGTAACCACAAGTTCACTCTCTAAGTCTGTGAATCTGACAAACTTCTCTCTTCACAGCAGTCATTTTTTGTCTATATGTCTCACCTACTTTATTAAAACCAATCCCAGGAATCGTTAAAACAGTGCTTATTATTTGCTAGGTACCTTGTGCTTTATATGGATTCCATCACGTAATCTTGACAAGGGCAACACGAGGCAGGTGCTATCATTTTCCTGGTTTTTAGGTCAAAGAACCTGAGGCTTAGAGAGGCACTAGCTCAGAACCCCCCCACCCCCTTCCCCCCTACCCCCCAGCATGGGGGTAAAGCCAGGATCTGAATTTAGGTGGTTTAATTCCAGAACTCACACGTTTATCCCTTTCGTTGTTTTTCTGCTTCCTTTGAGTGTCAGAAGGATTCCCACTTGGGGGTTCTTACAGAAGGCAGTCCTGAAAGGAGGCAGCGGCAAGGCACAAGGTATGCATGACAAAAGAGCGAGACTGATCTGCTCTGAAATTAGCGTTTTCCTTCAGGTTAGCCCCTTTGGCTGGTCACGGCGCCAATGTCCAGGCATTTTACAGATTCCTCTTCTACTGCCACCTCCTGATGTGGGTTATTCACATGAGGAAACCAGTCTCACGATTTCGTGATTTTCCCTCATTTCTGACCGGGAGGACTATGTCCCCTTTTATTCACGTTACTTATTTCTAAATTACTCTGGCTCGTTTAGAAAACAAACAAAACAATAACAACAACAAACTGACTTCAAGGACACACAGTCACTATCATTGAAGATGTCTGAGAAATTATGCCATCCGTTGCAAGGCAAATCCACGAGGCTTTCTACATGCTCTTGGAGCGACAGCACTGAGGCTGGAACCAACGTTTGGAAAAGGACTACACTTCTTCGGATCCCTCAGCTTTGTTTTTTGTTTGTTTTTTATTGATGTACAGTTGATGCACGATATTGCGTTAATTTCTGCTGTACAGCAAAGTGATTCAGTGTTACATATATATATATATATATATATATATATATATATATACATACATACACACACACATCCTTTATTTAAATATTCTTTTCCATTATGGTTCATCACAGGATATTGAATATAGTTCCCTGTGCATGGATGCTTCACCTTACTCTTTACGACACCATTTATTTCTCACTGAGTCATTTGAGCAAATGCCTGTGGAAAGTTCAGGGAGTGGCAGTGCTGAGACCCAGAGAAGAGACCTTTCTTTTGGATTAAATCGACAGAGTCATGCCCACAAGGCTAGCTATCAAATACCAAGTGGGAGGGGTCAGGTGGGGTTATAAGGTGAGAGCTGTGAAGGGAGAAAGAGGGTAAGCCTGGGTGACTCAGACACACTAAACTTTGCATTTCAGACAGAATGAGGGCTTGGTCTTCCTTTCCTGCCCCCTTTTTTCCCTTAAAAACAAACAAACAAAAAAACTTTTCATTTCAGTATTCCTTGGGGTTTGTCAGAGGATTTGGGCAGTATTACTGATAAAGTATTTAAAGCTGATGAACACATAAGAGGAGAAGGATTAGAAGAGCAAGAAAGAAGAGGAAGAAAGGGAGAAGGTATGGTAGGTACCTTACTTCCTCAAGGGAGAAGTATGCTCATAAATGTAGAAGCAGGATCTTGACTGACTGGGGTGCAATCCTGGAGAGGGTCACACTGAGAAATGAGTAAGCTGAGACACCAGTTCTAGGGGCTAGGAAGCTTGAGGCCACACAAAGAGCAGTGACAGCACAAGGCAGCACTTGAAGTTTTGGGGTGGAACTGAGGAGGTATACATAAAGGAGAAAGTGCTGAAGCTGTGAGTCAGCTGGCAAAGATATTAAGTACACAGTTCTGGAGTTCTATTTCTAAAAGCTGAGCTAATGAATGACTTCTTTGGCTTTCTTAAAAGTTCACTTTTTATGGATGTCAAGATACACAGAGATGTGCCATTATAAACATGGTGGGCTTGAGCAGAGAGGGCCACCATGATGAATTGCAGGTAGGATACAGCACTTGGTGTGACTGCGGCACACTACCACCACCTAGTGGCAGCATACTCACATGCAGTTGTTGCAATACATTAGAATAATACAAACAGGCCTTTAGAGATGAAACGAAGTAGAGAGATTATCAGATTCAGTAGTTCTCAAACTGACGGTGTATGAGAATCACCCATGGAGCTTTTATAAAATACACATGAGATCTATTGAACTACAACCTTTGGGAGTATAGTCACAGACATACAAACTAGTTTGAACAATGTGAAAGCACCATTTTTATAGGTCAAAAAAGAAGAAATGTCATTTTGTATGGCAAACAATTTAACAAAGCTTTCCGAAGACTCTGCTGCCTTCCCTTTGTTAAGGTCTATACTCTAGTTTTCTGATTTTGCAGATAACAAAAATGAAGCTCAGAATCGTAAGTGACTTGTCCAAGGCTGTCCCATGGCTACGTGTTAGTGCTGGGACTCAAACTCCAGTGCCCTAATTTTAAGTGCAGTGTCCTCCCACGTAAGCATCTCTCCTGCAGTGCTGGGCTAACAAAACCGATGTCACACAGTCTTGATTTCCTCACACACGTCAGCCTTCTGCCCCCATTCCTGCTGCCTCAAAGAGAACTCTCAAGTGTATCTCCCCTTATTTCACCAAGTCTTTCAAAGTGCCTTTCCTTGAGTTTTATTTCTGATTTCTGTCTCTATTCTCTGGAAAAAAAAATTTTTTTTTTAATTTATTTATTTATTTATTTATTTATTTTTGGCTGTGTTGGGTCTTCGTCGCTGCACGCGGCTTTCTCTAGTTGCGGTGAGCGGGGGCTACTCTTCGTTGCGGTGCACGGGCTTCTCATTGTGGTGGCTTCTCTTGTTGCAGAGCAGGGGCTCTAGGCGCGCAGGCTTCAGTAGTTGTGGCACGCAGGCGTCAATAGTTGTGGCTCGCGGGCTCTAGAGCACAGGCTCAGTAGTTGTGGTGCACGGGCTTAGTTGCTCCGCAGCATGTGGGATCTTCTCAGACCAGGGCTCGAACCCGTGTCCCCTGCATTGGCAGGCGGATTCTTAACCACTGTGCCACCAGGGAAGCCCTGGAAAATTTTATTGCCTAATTTTTTTAAAAAAACAATCTGGCTGTATACTATGAAATTTTTCATCAATTCCACTAGATTGGAGCTCCCCAGGACAGAGACTGAGGCCATGGGTGTGGGAGAAGGCTGATACGGGGCTGCAAGAGTTGAATGTTAACATTTCAGGAATTTCGTGAACCAACTGTTAAACATCACCATTATTAAACATTAACTTATTATTTTATTACTATTTTGCTACTGTCCCTGTTTTTGAGGTTATTTACATCAATTATATCTGAATGGTAGCTCACTGCATAACGGTGTGCTACTGTGCACCTCTTCCTTATCCTGCGTGCAGTGAGATGTCGTGTGGGGAGGTTTGAAATTGACCATGTGCTGAGAGTATTTCCGCCACAGAAATTGACAAGTGCTATGGATCAGGGCTTGATTTATGGCTTTGCTTACTGTCTAGATTTAAAAAGTGATGAAGATAAATTAGGAGTTTGGGATTAACATATACATACTACTGTATAAAAATAGATAACCAACAAGGACCTACTGTATAGCACAGGGAACTCTACGCGATACACTGTAATAACCTATATGAGAAGAGAATCTGAAAAAGAATAGATATATGTACATATATATATAACTGAATCACTTTGTTGTACACCTGAAACTAACACAACATTGTAAATCAACTATAATTCAATAAAAATTTTTAAAAAGTGATGAAGAAAATGATAATGATGTGGGTTCAATTTAAAAATATGTCATGTCTGTAGCCATCACACTGTGAAGAGCACAAAAAAAGAATGTAAAGAAATATTCTTCCAGTTTTTAAAAACTATTATCTGATTCAGCAAAGAAGTTGCTCACGTCATCACTGACGAATGAGTGAAGTTCCAAAACATGTTTCACTTTCCTCTTATTCATTAATGTAAATGAAAAATCACGTTGGTGCTACAATCTTTCGTCAGCTGCAACCACAGGTATGGATGTGAGAGTTCAGCAAAAATCAATGAGCACATTCCGTGAGAATCGGCCATCTATATATATACTATATAGTATATATATATATATATACACACTATATAGTATATATATATATAATATAGTGTATATATATATAATATAGTGTATATATATATAATATAGTGTGTACATATATATATACTATATACTATATTCTCTGTTTATAATATTGTCGATTTTACTATTTATAAAATGTATGAAATTACATCAGTGACATATACACTAAAGTTATGGACATACATATAGACACTGTTGGTTGCTAAAAACTAACCAGCACGTGACTGGACTGAGCCCAGTCCTGGCTGGACCCCTCGCTTCCCACCAGGCTGTCTGAGTGGCTCCCCCGTATTCTGGACAGGCACACACTCAAAGTCGTGGCCTGGCCTTCTACAGCCCTGTCACCCCCATCACCAACACACACATACACACACACTCTCCAGAAACTTCAGCTGAATGGCTTTATTATTCTTTGAAGTAGAGTTGATTTACAATGTTGTGTTAATTTCTGCTGTACAGCAAAGCGATTCACATATATATATATATATATATATATATATATATATATATATATATATATATATATGCCTTCTTTTTAAATATTCTTTTCCATTATGGTTCATCATAGGATACTAAATACTGTAGAGTTTTTCTCTGTGCTATACAGTAAGACCTTGTTGTTTACCCATTCAATACATACTGAATGGCTTGATCTTCATTCTGTACAGAACATTTCCCCACCCACTGACCATTTTCCCAGCCTCTTCTCCTCCAGTGTTTTCTTGTTCAGTCAAGGGTACCACCATCACCCAGATACTCGAGGCACAAAGATGGGCTTCCCTGCCTCCTCGCCACCCACATCCATGCACTCACTAAGTTAGGCTGTTTCTGGTCACCTTCATGTTTTCCCAATCCATCTACCTTTCTCCACCTTTACTGCAATTTTCTCAGGTGTCCACATCTACCACCTCCTGAATGGGTTATTACACAGCCTCCCCACTGCTCCCTGCTTCCATCCTCACTCCCTCCAATCCATCCTCACACAGTCACCGAAGATGTTCTGTTTCTAAAAACAGAACCCTGATCAAGTCCCTTCCATGCTTATGAGCCCTCAATCGCTCCTCACTGATGACCTGGCTATGACCACCCGTCCAGGCGGCTCTCTCCTCTTCTCAAAGTCACACTCTGGCCAAACCTAAACCACTGTGTCCACAGTTCCTCAAAGGATTCCACACACACCCCCCCCAACCCCGGCCCCGCAACCTTACTGGAAGTTCTCCTCCTCTCTTGAGGTTTCACTTTCTCTGACCTTGCCCTTCCCAAGGCTGGTTGAGGGGTCCCTCCCATGTACACCCCTAGAGCCCTGTAGCTATCCCTCTCATAGCCCTTAACTTGCTGTATTACTAATTTGTCTCCCTCACTGACAGTTTTGTTTCTTTGTTCCAGGAGCTAACTTAGTACTTGGAGCAGTCAACAAACACTTGTGAAATGAATGACCAGAGGAAAAATGATGCCAGTGATAAAAACAGTGGTGACAATCATATGCTGAGCTCCTATTCTATACCTGGCACCGTGGAGGACACTTCGCAACCATGATTTATTTGCAATTCACAACAACATTGCAAAGTAGGTATTTTTATATCTGTTTACAAATAAGAAAATGACAGTTCAGAGAGGTTAAACCATGTATCCAAAGTCACACAGCAGGTAAGGAGAGGAGCCAGGATTTGAATCCCTGAACCCTGGGTGCATCTTAACCCAAAGGCCAGAGACTTCTTAATACACTATCCAAAAAGGCATCCAGACAAACATGTGGGGCAGACCAAACAGAAACAGATAAACAACAAAACAAACAAGTAAAAATGCCCCACTTCTCAGTTGTACAAAGATCCATGTAATGGTTCAAACACAAGGTGAGGGAGATGGCATTTTATAGGGTATCGAATACCAGGTTTACACAAGTAGGAAAATGCTCTCCTTTGCTAGGTCTCCTTGATAAAAAGCTTTGAAATAGACATGGCATTTCCTATTGGGGTTATTAATAGTTTTGCCCCCAAGAGGGTGTTGGCTGCACAGAGACCTGTGGGTGTGGTTGGAAAGGTGCTGGGGTGGAGTGGGGTAGAGCTCTGAGGGGCTCCCCTCCGGCTCGGGGCTCCTTCCCAGTGAGGCACAGGCTGAAATGCTGATCTGATGTTTGGTCTTTTGACAATTTTCACTTAATGAATTGATTCCTACAGTTCATTAACATACCCACTTCCACTTCTGTATACACATATGTCTTAATTAGCTGCTCATTGGCTGTTTAATTACAAGAAAACAGCTGACAGCTGCCTTGCTGAATTCTAATGGCAGACGCGTTGGAACGGCTACACATTTGCTTTTGACAACCAAGATTTATTCATAACTCTATGATTTATGGTGAATGCTCATATGCCTGAGCGGATTATTGTATTTTCCAATCCAACGGAAATGTTGGTATTTGGGGGACTGTGGACGTGGGAATCCCTCTCATTCCATTTCTGTGGCTGAGATGAGCTGAGAATCCTAGTTGGGGAGGCATGAACTCTGTTTCAATTTTATTTATTTTGGGAAGTTTCTGTTGGAATGTTCGGAAGTATGGGGGTGAGGAACAAGAAATATCTTTGGATAAACGTGGGCAGAAAGTTAAGGATTTAAAGTTAAGAAGGAAGGTAACTGGCAACTTAATTTTATTGAGGGGGAAAGAGAGGGCATGCATAGATTAAAATCAGAGAGAGGAAGAGGCAGAAGAAATGATAAAATTAAAATGGGGGGAGGAGACAGGAATAACAGTCCCCAAGGAAGCAAATAAGAAGGAAATTTGTTCTTTAGAAAAAAAAAAAAAAACAGGAAACCTCATTCTCCAAAGTGAGCTGGTATGGTCCCACACTCAGGCATCGGGCAGCAATAAGTCATGGAAATGTGGAGCTCCTCAACTACTTTCCTGTTCAGTAGTGACTGGCCTCCCCGTAGAACTGTATATGCAAATGATCTCTGATTAAAGCTGACCTCGTGTGTTATATTTGGTAAGTGGAGATGTCTGCTCTGCCATACGGTGATTTGCCATCCTCAGATCCAATCCAGTGGGCACATTCAGCAACAGTGATTCCCAAGCAAGCACGAGGGGCCCTACTCTGAGCCAGACACCACGTTAGACCCTATCTATGACGAGGTCAGAAGCCCAGCATCTTCTGTGAGCTGAGGCACGATTAAGACCAAACCAAAGAAACTAGAAAAATACAAAAAAAACCCCCCTCAAATCATCTTGATGCAAATTGGGGTTTAACACATCCTACCACTTGTGCATTTATTTCATCACAGGCCTGGAAGATTTTGCTCAATAAAAAATTTGTTCTTATCACCTGTATATAACAGAAATGAAACTCTGATGTCACAGGATGTAATAAAAAGCCAAGTCTGATTTTCATTTTAAATGGCTAGCTCTAATACTGGGGCCAAATGTTATAAAATATTAAAGTAAAAATGTTGAGCATGAATGTACCAATGCTGAAAAGTAGACAAGTTGATCCAGGGCTAGTGATATTTTACAACTGAAATAAAAATATTAGAATCCTTTAAAAAACAATTTGGGCCTAAAAGGAACATTTGTGGATATGGTTTTTAACCTAATACATATAAAGCTCCAGAAAATGCTTTAACTCTTTCAGGAAAAAAAAAAGTACCAATTATACATTCTTGATATCTTTGAAAAGACTTTTTATTGTTAATTTCAGAGAGCATATTTGTTAATGTGAAGAAGCTATTCCAAGTTCTCCCTTTCCTGGGTGGAAGAGGAAGCTTTGCATAAGACATCATCTTAAATGTATTAATTGATGAATAAATATTTGACACATGAATGGACTCTATTCTTAGACTTATCACGAGGCAAAGGGTCTTAGATGTAATCAGAAATCAATTCACTAACTTCAATACTCAACTGTACATTATTATTTAAGAAGCTATAGTTGAATGATAATCATAGCTAATACTGCTTTATGATATAAAGGAAAGCTGCTACAAGAGTAGATCCTAAGAGTTTTCATCACAAGGAGAATATTTCTTTCCCTTTCTTCTTTTCTTTTTATTGTATCTGAGTTGACCCTTGAACAATGCGGGAGTTAGGGTTTGTAGAACCCTATGCAGTCAAAAATCCGAGTTTGACTTTTGACTCCCCCCAAACTTAACTACTAATAGTCTACAGTTGACCGGAAATCTTACTGATAACATAAACAGTTGATTAACAAAAATTTTGTATGTTGTATGTGCTATATACCATAATCTTACAATAAAGTAAGCTAGAGAAAAGAAAATGTTATTAAAAAAATCATAAGGAAGAGAAAATACATTGACAGTACTGTACTGTATTTACCAATACCATAAGTTTATGTCCTTTGTTTTCAAGGTGAATTGTCTGTCAGTATCTACATCCATATTGTCATATACGATAAAGGAGATGTTATATGTATTACCGACATTAGACATCAAAAATGAAAAGATAATGTTAAAAAGAAATTCATATTTATTTACGATTTTTTCCAATATATTTATTAAAAAAAATCCGTGTGAGTGTAAGTGGACCTATGCAGTTCAGACCCGTGTTGTTCAAGGGTCAACTGTGCATGAGAAGATGGATGCTAGCTGAAACTATTGTGGTAATCATTTCACAAGATATGTAAATCAAACCGTCATGCTGAACGCCTTAAACTTATACAGTAAAGTATGTCAATTATTTCTCAACAAAATTGGGGAAAAAAGTTATGGTAGAGGCCCAAAGTCTAAAAAGACATGGATTAAAAATTCTGTGTGTGTGTGTTTTTTTAATCTTGAGATACATTTTTCATCCTCCTCCTCTAAGCAGCCACTGTATCTAATACTGAAGCTAGGAAATGAAGTTGAATGATAAACAGAACCGTTTCTGGAAAGAAAGCCTCAACCAATCGTCGTTTTTCTATAAACACTTCAGCACTTGTATTCACTCTGAAGATCGAACCTTAACCCTAACATCTGCAGCCTTTCATTTTATTTCTGGCCTTTTCTGCTGTCCCCGTGCTCTGTGACCCGGCCCCTCCTCCCTGGCAGGCCTACCCAGCCTACCTTACACCCCTGCTAGCGCTCACCCAGGGCTGGGACTAAATTCTGTTCCAAGAGCTCAGGAATGTCTTTACTGGCAGAACTAAGCCCTTGCAGGCCTGGATTCAACGGTCTTCTGAAATGCAATATTCAGGGCTGGCCCAGTAGCTCGTACACTGTTCCTTCATGATCTCCAAAGAACAAGGAAACTAATTTTACAGTGAAAACCTTGGCATAACAGAGTTCTTAAAAATTTGGGAATGGCATACCTGTCTATCCTTATCTTCCACTATCTGCAGAAAGTGACTCTCTGCTCCAGTCAAACCGGGTTATACAACCAAGACTTCCCCATTTTTAGGCTCTGGCTGCCTAGTGGATGTGTGCTTCTTGGGTCACATCACAGACTGCGGCCTTACTCTAGTATCTAGTTCTTCGTTTGCTATGAAGGCCTCGTCTCTACAACTAGACTGTAAGCTGCTCGAGGGAAGGATTCGGTCTTCTATGTCTTTGGACTCCAAATAGTGCTTATAGAACACCCAAGGGGGTGCTCCTATTTTCGCTGTTTTTATTGGCAGAGTCTACATTACAAATCACAAATGTTCACAAAATCAAGACTGGACCCACAGATATACTGGAATAGTATCTGACTCTACAGAGCACATTACTCAGACATGAGGAGTTTGCCCAGGAATGATAATAACAAGAGCCAACACTCAGTGTGTGCTTGTTACGTGCCTGGCACTCGTGTAAGTGCTTTACCTATATGCACGTGATAACCATATGAAGTAACTACAATTTCTGTCCTCATTTTACAGATGAGGAAACAGAGGCACAGAGAGGTTGGGTATTTGCTCAAATTGGTAAATAGCAGAACTGGAGTTTGAACCCAGGCAGTCTGGTTCCAGAGTCAGAGCATAAGCCTGACACTATACCGTCTCTCTACACAGTGCCAAAGGGACTTGGAGAGGGTGAGCTGGGAATACTCAGGAACCAGAAAAAGAGCTACCAAAACGTCCACCACTTTTGCCATTCATGTGCAATGCTTACTTGAGCAAGTATGTGGTGAAAGAGAATCATTTCAGCAATTAAATAGGTTCTCTGGTTTCTTGTGGTTTCAGGTTGTTGATTTTAAAATGCAATTTAAAATACATTCACAAGGCGATTAGCTCAGAAAATGACTGAGTCACTTTTCCTCTCTCATTAGATTTCTATTTATATATCTAATCAGAAATTTTCCTTAAGTCTAATGATACTATTACAGAGACAAATTATTTATAATTTGTCATGATACAACCACCTTCACCTGGTTAGAACATGATAAATCATTAACATCAGTGGCAAAAGAAGTCTCTTGACTTCACCACAACTAGAGATAAAAATGTTAGTTGTAATGTACACACTACTATATATAAAATAGATAACCAACAAGGACCTACTGTATAGCACAGGGAACTCTACTCATTATTTTGTAATAACCTGTAAGGGAAAACAATCTGAAAAAGATTCTGAATCACTGTGCTGTACACCTGAAACTACCATGACGTTGTAAATCAACTATACTTCAATAAAAAAAAAATGTTAGTTGTAGCAGAAACTATGACGCAGGGCAAATACTATATGCATTGAATATAAACACATACTACCGTATAGGTCCCAGGCTGGGTACAGGCCCAATCTGTTAATAAAATGAAGTTTTAATTGATTGTTTTTGTGATTTTCATTGTATAAAGTCAATAGGAAAGAGAAGCAGAACTGCAGATGACCGAAAAACACACTGGCACTGAGGCTGTACAAGATCTGGAAGGGAATCTAGAAAAATGACAACAGTGAAATAACAGCTGCCCTTTGTTTTCTTATTGCTTTTATTTTTGTCATAAATAAACATTGGGTTAAAAAGAAAACACACATTGTTTATGCCTCAGTAAACACAGTGGTACTCAGAGAATTCAGATTTTATTGAATAGCGTGTTGTTAATTAATCTTCTGAATTGTTGAGGTGTTTCCTATGAAGTAGCCCCCATCTTCTCCCTGGTCCTGCCCTGCGCGCCATTCTTAGGTATCGTATTCAATTTGCCACATAAAACTACATGTGGCATTACTGACAGACACAGAGAGAGCGATCAGTTTCGTGAACAGCATGAAGGTACACACGTGGTTAATCCCTGGGACCCAGACCACTTAAGAAAATACCTAGGTGATAGGCAATGCACAAAAATCAAGTCTGCTTGGGACTCCTGGTAGGGGAGCACTGCTGTCTATATACCCTTCAGCAAGAAAGACCATGCCATCCTCTACCAGTGATAAGAAGGTGCGTACACAGAGTGGGTGAGGGTGCAGTGTAACAGCTGCCCAGCCACATCAGCCGAATTAACCCCCCCAAAATCAATGGAGGGACAGCTGTCACAGGCAGGTACCTCTCTTGCTTACATCTTGGGATAACATAGGCCAGGCAGTTGATTTTATTTTGTTTAATTTTAATTCATTAATTAATTTGGAGGGAGGACAAATTGAGGAAATAATTTTTTTTCCTTGGTAATCCAGAACCTTGAGGTCTTGAGGGTACCATAGAGGTGAATAATTCAAAATCCCCTTTGAGTAGAAAGCTCTCTATTCCTAAAGGTGGGTGAATTTTTTTTTTTATTTTGTTAAACTGTTTAATTTGAAATAATTTTAAATTTAGTAATAAGTTGCAAAGATTGCACAGAGATTTCCATTATACCCTTCATCCAGCATCCCTTGATGTTAACACCTTATGTAATTATGCTATATTTATTAAAACTAAGAAATTAACATTGGTGCAGTGCTACTAACTAAACCACCGACTTTATTTGGATTTCATCAGTTTTTCTGACAATGTCCTTTTTCTGTTCCGAGATGGATTTCTGGATAATGAACTATGGTAGGTGGTGTGCAAAAATCTCAAGCTTCCCCAAGATAGGATCAATATGAAGCATTTGTATAGGTACAAAGTGGCAAGTGTTATGATGATTAACAGTAAAACAAAGACATAAGGAAATTACAAGGCGAATTTCCCTGAAGTCTCCCAGTAGTTATTTGTGTCTGAAGGTGGTTTTGTATTTTATGACATTGTATTTTTCTAATTTCACTAAACGAAAGCTAACCAAATTTGTGGATTTTATTTTTTGCTTCAGCCTCCAAACGCTTTAGGGCTAATTCAGGCCTGGTTCAGTGGCAAACAACTATCTCAGAGGCCTCCTGCATGTCTAAATAGCTTCTCTCCTGTTTTTTTGGCACTGTTTTATCCTATAAGCTGTCTCAAGGCCCTTCCAAGATAAGCAGGAGGATTTAAATCTTAATAAATTGAAATTTGAATAACGGAGGCAATCTAGGTTCGGGGGTCTTGAATGCTTAGGAAAAACATCTCTATTTTCCATTCCCACATTATGCATGTGCTGTCCATGTTGCCCTGAGATCAGCATCAGTAATAATTAAAATAGTAACAACAGCAGTAAGACTATTAGATTTAAACAGCACTTTTCAGTTTATAAGGACTTTTATTTACAGTTATCATTTCTATTCTTGGAATAGTTCTAAAAGGTAGGAAGAATGCCACTTTACAGATGAAGAAACAGAGTCACTAAAAGATGAAGACATGTCCAAAACAATAGGGACAAATGGCGGCCCCAGGACCAGAACTCAGTGCTTGCTAAAAACCTTGCCGTGATTTGGCCAGATGTGTCAACATCTGTGTGCCAGCAATAAGACTTTCTATCACATTCCCATTAAACTTCTTGGAAACGTCTTCTTATAAAGCTTGTAACAGGGACCTTACAGAAGTCTAGAGTCATCTCTTTTTTTGAAAAAAGATAACCAAAGAGAGTTTTTCATCAGTTCAATCAATTCTGGGATTGGAAGTGACAAACAAGCCATGCTCGAATACTTTTCTCCAGCCTCTCACTATTGTGATGGGAGGCATAAAAATATATATAACTTCCTTGATTGTAACGAACACCCAAATATTTATTCTGTCCTGTCGTTTCTCGTCACTCAGAGTGCCAAGGAGGTGAATTTTTAGGCATAGTAGAAGTAAAAAATAGAAGTCACAAAGATACATCCTAACGTTAATAGAAACAACAACAACAATTAAAAAGGCTTACCTTGCAGCCTTCACATGTAATGACACCATAATGGATTCCTGATGATTTGTCTCCACAGATCTTGCATGGAATAATTTCAATTTGAGCTGCAACAGAAGCACGCAACCAGTTAATTACATTTTCTTTTAAACACCTTATAAAAGCGTTCCCTGATCAGCATTTGTATAGTGAAAACTAATAACCTGCTAAACATCATACTGCATTAACTATTCATTGCTGAACTGTGAGGGTCCCCCTAGAGCCCTGGACTAAACTATGGCTGCTCGTTATATAATAGCTTTCGGGTTATTAAAATGGGTCATTTGAGGAGGTGTTTAAGAACCCACAAGAAGACTGGAATCAGCATTTCAAAGCCTTCAAGAACTGGAGAGTTCGCAGTTTAGGCCTCAGAGCAAAGCAGATACTAAAATGTTTCCTCCGATCTCATTTTCCATCATTATTTTTAAAAGGTCATAAACCTGTCTTGGCTGAGCACTGTAGCTCGGCTGGTGGAGAAAAGTAGACTCCAAAAAGCCAAGACTACTTAGGAAAATGATTCAATTCTAAATATTAATAAGTTACATATGATGGTAAGAATTCCTTACTCATCTTTTTGAAATAAATGTACCTGCCATGTGTTAAAAAATTAGTCCACTTGTGTACGATCAAAACCTTTCCACCATAAAGTTCATATCCTATTTGAATTTAATAATGATGAATCCGGACAAATAGAATATGTAGCTTCAGAGTTCTTTACATTGGAAATTGATTTTCTGGTACAGCGTGCGTGTGTTTCTGTCTAACTGATTACTTACAGTTGCCTCATACTGGAAGAATAACCAAATAATTCATACATATTACACCAAAGTTCTCAAATATGTTAAAGCGCATTTCTAAGCAAACACATTATATCTTGAGCAGAGCTGGAAAGAGCATAATTAAGGATTAAAAAAACCCCTAAGGAACAGAATAATTAGGCAAAACAAAGTACTTGGACCACCTATTAAATACAATTTATATGTGAAATAAAGAACCAACACTGAGCTGCATATACAGGATGACAACTTTCACCAGTTTACCTGGAATGCTCCATTACACTCAATTTATTTTCCATGGTTTTCACTACTGGATATCATGTCAGATTACCTACTAAGTCACACACACAAAGGCAGTTGCAAGTGCCCAAGTATATTTCATTTTCATAAAGCCCCTACCTAGTGCCATGCCTCACACAAAGCAATGACTAGTCTAACGAACGTATTGCACGCCGTAAGTAACACACATACACAGAGCCCACTCTTTCTTCCAATGTAATCTCATACCCTGGGGTAAATTCCACAGCCACCTACTCTGGATCTGATACAAAATTGTATTCAATACTTCAAAAGAGGACACATTAAATTACTGGACTTAACCTCATTATAAACCATGTGTCCTTGCTAACTTCCTTTCAAGGGGACTAAAAGTACTGCAGTGCCTTTAGTGAGTCCTTTGCCTATCAGTCACTTTTAGGGTTGACATCCTGAGTTTCACTATCCAGAGTTAGAGACTGTTCAAAATCTCACCTCCAATAAATGTGCCATAATCCTGAAGCCTTCTAATACTCCAATAGTGGCATCTTTGTACACTATCTAATATGTCTATTCTGAGTTATGCAACTTAATACGTTATAAGATCACGCATAACAAAAACCGTCATCTTCAAGTCGGCCTCCTCATCTTAGAGCCTAGCTTGATTTCTTCAAGGAAAATTCTTTATGAAATCTAAACTCTAATAATGTTTCACACTTACGGCTCCTCCAATATTTTTAATACATAGTTAAGGCAAAGTTTTGTGCCACAGACTGTCTGCAGCTCTAGAGAGAGATGGTTATGCCCCACGTTTTTCATAGACTCATAAAAGCCAAGTGGTAGTAGAGAAATTCTGAAAGGTGGTATCAGCTGAAAGGATTTTCCCATAGGAATTAACTAGTCTGTAATGAGAACCAGCCTCCCCTACCCCAACCCCTAAGGAAGAGAAGAATTAGACAACACAAAGGACTTGGACAATCTATTAAATAAAACTCATACAAGAAATAAAGAAGACAGACACTGAGCTGCTTCTGCTTATGTCTCACCTCAAGTTGTAGTCACAGAAACTAGACAAACCTCATTAGGCCCTATAGTTTAAGTCAGCATCAAAACTAAAAGCAACTCTAACACTAAACTCGGGCCTCTCAAGAGTTATTTTCATTCCATCTTAGTAATGGAGAGATCAAGCAAATCTATTTAGTCCTTTGTAAGATAGGAAAGCTCTGGGCAGGCCAGACAGGGAACACTGAGTAAAACTGTATGTATCTGGATCAAATGGAAAATGGTGTATTGTTGTTATTGTTGTTCACTCTGCCTGGACTCCTAGTGGATGACCCATGAGAAGTGACATCATGATGTTTAAGGCAGTGACCAAAATGCCTACTAAAGGCTCCTGTAATCTTGCAAGTGATCTGGAGGTCTGGCAGGGAGGGGTCTGATCATGATGGGGGTGCCCCTGGGATTGACATCCTGGCCCAGCACTTCCACCCTTGGAATGGCTCTCAGCCGGCTGGGGAGAGGGTGGGTGTGAGGGTTGGGAAAGTCACTGTAGCATAAATCCAGAGTTTGGTGCCACTACTGCATAGGACCACTGGCCTGAGTCAGGCTCCCAAACTCTTGGTCTTCAGCCTTCCTTCAGCTCTCAGGGTCTTTCAGATCTGGAGGGCACTCAAGCTGAGACATATTTTACGAGACTTTATGGAGGCCAAGATGCTTAGTATGAATGGACTCGCTGTAGACTGACCTGCATTTTCAAGCGAGGGGCCATTTGCCTAGAACTTTGCCCCCTGCCGCACTGTGTTTGTGCTTGGCTCCAGTGGGCAATGCTGGCCAAAGATTCCAAATTAGTTAGAACAAGCTTCCCTAGGAATCTCATGGTGAGGTGATGGGAGGGTTCTCCAAAGCCAGGTTCCGATATTCTGATTGGTTGGATTAAACTATTCTACTAGCCTTCTCCCTTGGGTGGCTCTCTTATCTCAGAAGACAATTTCAGGTGCAAGTGCTCTTTAGGAAATGACTAAAATCCACTTGCTCCAAAAAGCAGATTCTCTGAAAGTGATCTATCACATGTGTTGATCTTTCCAGAAAGTAAACATTTGCAGATCGGAGCAGGGCACTTACTTAGTCTTCCATTTAATCCAACAATGCACAAAATCCACCTCCCTTCACCTTTTAGTCAATTTACAGAATTCAAATGTATCAAGGAGAAGAAACATAGTCAATGCCTTACAAATTTTTCAAAAGGAAAGCAGTTTAGTTTCACAAATTTGAGTTTTCAGACCCATAAGAGGGAACAGGACAAAAATCCCCTTGCCCTTTGCTTTCTATCCCTCAGGCTTTTCCATTTTCTGACAGGCAGCATTGTGTCTTTTCAAAATAATCTTCTTGTAACAAAAATTATGAGTCTTGGCCCATATATATACTGCACACATTGACTCAGCCAGTATTTCAAAGGATGAAATCTGTCAGACACCACTACTGTCACAAGTATATTGATTAAATTAGTCCACATCCATATTCATTGCAGCAAAGAGGTTTATTTTGTAGCGGAATATCTGAAGCAAGATGCACGCACACATATAATCATGAATTGGCTTAACAATGAACAATCTTGCTATGAAAAATTCTAATTTGCCCACATTTTCAGCTCTACTGCCTAAATAATTTGCTCTTTCATGCACCCTAAATAATTCAAGCAGGCTCTCCACACCTGCACAGGCAAATTTCTGCAGTTTCAAGGAGCTGACAACAAGTGGCAGCGGGGCGTCAGGAAATCCTGGAAAGCAGGTGTGCTAATTAGCCAAGTGGTCCTTAGGCTGGGCGGTCATATAGCGTTGCACCTCTGTAAAAAAGTTTGCTTTTTACTTTTCATTATAAAAGGTAACAAGACACTGGCATTCTTAACACCTCACTTGTTCCTCAGGACCTATTTCTGGATTTATCGTGGTCCAGAGAAAAATGCCCATTCTGCCCAAGTATTAAAATATATAATTGCCCAAGAGTTGTACCCATCACTTCATTCTGTGGGTGAATAGTGATGTCTCGACGATAATCTAAATAGATTGATTAATGATCAATAATATTTAACATGTATTTGGGCTTATAAAGTCTCAGGCATTATCTAATTTGCTGCTCCAACAACTCTGTGAGGTAGGTGGTATTATTATCATTATCATCATTATCTGCATTTTTTTTAGATGAGAAAACTGAGCTCAGAAAGGCTAAATAACTTGCCCAAAGTCAGAGAGCTTGGAAGAGGTAAGGTTGGAATTTGGACACATTTTGGTCTTTTTCTCTAACTCAAAAGCTTATTCCCCTCTCCACCCTACCCCCCTTCTCATCATACTGAATAGCCGAGCTAAATCACTCCAATAACAAACATCGGGAATATACTGCTCTTGGTAGGAAACTATTAACCAAGGATCAAAAGGCATCTCACAAGTAATCTGGTTAATCTTAATACTACTCAGAACTGACGTCAAGAGGTCTTTCTGGGAGTTACCTGACTAGTTTATAACTGGAAATAATCATCAACCTTCTAAGACCATTCTCAATTTTATAAAATTCCGAGTTCTTGACCTTAGCCTGACCAATACCAATGTTTAACAATTCTTAGGGCTGGGCAAATTACTTCACCTACCTCTCTGAGTCTCAGTTTTCTATTTGAAGATTCAATGATATAATGTATAAATGACACAGCACATATGATTATTTTATACATGTACTCTATATATATGCACATCACACACAATCCTTAGAAAGAGTTGGCACTCAAAACACAGTTATTATTATTGTTATTGTTGATAAGAAATCCTGCCTTATAGCGAAATGAAATTCTTTTCTGCAGACTTTAAGCTCTTTCCAAAGCGGGGATAGAGAAAAGCGGCTTAGCCTCCAGCTAATATGACAGGCAGTTCATACCAGCTACCACAGCGATCCTTTACAACGTTGGCACTTAACTGCTACAACATAGCAGCATGTTGTAATCAGTGTGGGATGTGTCACAAGGCATTTGTTGCTAATAATAGTAAAAAAAAAATAAAGTTTTTTACTGGTTCATATAAAAAAATAAACTAACATGGACCTAAGATCACCCCCATAAGATCTTTCACTCTCGCTCACTTGCACAACCATATGCTTTCTCAAATTGGATGGAACAGGGTGGGGTTACTGCTGGCTTGCCAGGAAATGGTCAAACCTTGGGTACACCCATGACACTATGTCACACATACGAATGCCAAGCAATTTTGTGTGTCTTGCAAAAACTGTCAAGAACTGCTGCTAAAAACAAACAAACAAACAAACAAAAAACAAAAAAAAAGCTATCTTTATACCAATCTGTTGACCGTGTTTTTCCTGGAAGGCTGAGAATATGGAGGACTTTTCCCCTGCTATGTTACATATTTCTCTAACGTTTGAATTTTTTACAACCAGCATGTATTACTTTTGTAAGCAGAAAAACCAATAAAGATTAAAAAGAAAAACCCTAAGGCATTTGATTTTATTTTCAGCAAAATGGCTTGAGTCCTTTATGGATTAGTCACTTTATTTTATCCCCTGTTTAAAACTGCTGGGGTATTAAAGGCTTCTGCAGCTGCCTGGATGGCAGTCTGGCCTGTATGTCAAGGCCAGCTGGGGGCGGGGGGAGGGGGGGGCTGGGGGGGAGTAGGGAGTCTTCACCTGGTTTCCTGGAGGAGGGACTTTGGCAACTCCTGACTTCGAGAGTTTTGTAGCCCCTCTGGGTCTGGCCAACTCTAGTTCCAGGGTCTCCAAGGACTCTGCCCCATGGGGCTCAGCCGAGGCGGCAAAAATAGGGGCTGAAATTCGCCTGCCTGTGAGCCCTGCTGCAGAGTGGCTGGAACAGCTTGGAGGGAGGGAGCCTTTTTCTCTCTCCACTCTCTCAGCGCTGCCGCTGGAGGCCCCAGGCCACCATCAGGGTTTGCAGAGAACTCGCGATACATCTTCATGGTGGAAGAACAGACTGTGGGATTCAAACAGTTTGGCACACTCTGTCCCTGGACCTAAGGCTTGGAGTATAACATGGATTTGTTTCACAGTGCAGGCATGTTCAATAAGCATCCTGGGTGGGGAGGGCCGAGTTCCAGCTACACACTCTGCAAACTAAAAATCAACTTGTTCCGCCATTTTTTCTACTAAATATAATACTGGTATGTGTCCCCGGTACAGTCTTTTCTTCTACTGATTTTTGGATTTTTTCATGATAGTACTTGATCCTAGCTGAACGTCAGCAAAGCAGTTAGCCCCCTAATTAGCAAAGTCCTACCCCTTTGGTAGAGCAGTCTTGTGGTCATTTCTGGCAACAACAATAATGCTTGATATTTGCAGAGCTCTGTAACGGTTTTCAAAGTTTTTGTCCTCACTAGCTTGTTTTGATTTTGGTGTTCACAACAACTCTGAAGTAGGCAGATGGGTCTTATTAGCCCCATTCTACAGATGTGGAAAGTGAACCTCAGGAGGGTTGAATGGCTTCTTCTCTATGTCTAGGTTTCCCAGGGTTTAATTGTAGAAGCAGCCACCAAAGAAAAAAAAAAAAAAAAGACAGACTTAGTGTCTCTTTCCTGCTCAGTATTATTTGATGCCTTTAGATTTATGTTATCATCAATCTGGGGCTCTCAAGGGGAAATGCCATGAGAGAGAAAGAGCTGGAGGTTGATCCAGCTAAGAAGTGGAGTTGGCACTCCTGCATTTCCCTCTGATACTCAACTCCCTGAGTGGCCTCAAGCAAGTCACTTACAACTCCACTCCCTCCATCTATAAAATGGGGATAACTCCTACCTCCCAGGCAGGTGGTGGTAAACGAATGCTCACAAAGCTCTTTGAAGATGAAAAGACCTATATAGATGGGAAGCTTTAGGAAGCTTGGCATATCATTCTTGGCAAGGACCAGGACGCTGTGCCCTTACTACCCACTACAGGCTCTGCCACAAAGAGAATAAAGAAAAGTCCACAGAACTGTAATTTTCATCTGCTAACTAGACTCAAAGTTTTTTTTTAATTGTTGGTTTCCAAAATGCCTTCCTGAGGGACTAATGGGTCCAGATGTTACTATCTTTGTCTCAGTTTGAGAGAAAAAGCACATAGATGGAGAAGTCACCTCTCTGTAACAGCTGTCACAAGCAAAGTCACTGAACTGAGCCCTTCATCAGGGCTTCAGTTGTCTTGCAGAGGTATCATGGAAATGGTATGATTCCCACTTGTTATACACAATAAAAACACATGTTGCCCT